>NC_091994.1:87025394-87714895 GCF_044704955.1 Pristiophorus japonicus
TACTTGATTGGTTGGACAGTTGATGAGAACTGTTGAGAAATTGTAATGTTTTGTGATTAAATGCATCAGCTGTTGGTACTAAGCCATACAGACCCAAAAGTCTGAGGTTTGATGCCTGACCTGTGTTCAATTAGCTGATTTGAGTCCTGGTAGTATTTGGTTGCGACAACTGTCCTTTCTTGGGCTATAGAGGGGAAGAAAATTCAGCCAAGCCTTTTTTTCATGAATACTGTCTGCTCACTTTTGCTGGAAAGTGGGCACATGTGAATGTCTGGTCAGGAGCCAACCAAACTCTGCTGTGATGACCTTGTTAGTTAAATAGCTTATTGCATTCACTATCTAAGATCACACATGAGAAATGGCTAATTGGATGCCATCTTGTGAGAAGCCAGTACCTGCAAATCTAAACCCCAGCATGAGTTAACATCTTTAGGGGAGGAGGGGGAAAGAGTAACTGGAGGTTGTGGAGGTGAATGGGAAATATTAATGCATGTGCCTCCTGAACAAGCAGTAATTTGTATTCTTGGTTGTGCTGACACTGAAGGTTGTGACAAACACTTCATTTAATTTCCTACTTTACAATAGTGACTCCCCTCCAAAAATACTTCATTGGCTGTAAAGCACTTTGAGACGTCCGGTGGTCGTGAAAGGCGCTATATAAATCCAAGTCTTTCTTTAATCTGATACAAAATACAGCACTAAAATGAAAAGTGTATATAAAAAAACAATTGCAGTAGTGCTCAATGATATTGGTGTTCAGTGGTGATTATTCAGAAATGTGGGTGTTGCTGTCAAGATGAGGATAAATTGGAAGGTCTGTATTCCTTAACTGGTCTATCAGGTGATGCGCTTGAGAGATGCTGGTATTAATCTTCCTGCTACAATAAATTAGTTAAACAATGAACTGTCAAAAGTAGTATCCGGATACACCACCTTGTAACTGCTTTTTTCTGAAATTGTCACTATTTTAATTAGATTGATCATGTGGGATTGTTTGGGGGAGAGGAGGGTAAAGAATGAATGAAATTTAAAAAAAAACAATTGACTGCTCTCCCTTAGATCAAATGAACTATAAAAGTTCTGTATTGAATTTCTGTTGTGCAGTTTTTAGGAACCAGGAAAGGGAGTATCAATGCCTTGAATGTATTTGATTATTTTCAGGTGTTTTGCAGCTTGTGTTGCTAAGAGTACAGATCCTGTTGGCAGAGAAGTGCAGTATGCATGGTTGTGTGAGCAGACAGTGTGGGGGTGGGGCCGACACTGCAGAGACTGCAGACTGAATTAATGGATCATTTTCTACTGACATAGGAAATTCCTACCATTGTCCCTTCACGTACACAGACAAAGGCAACTCAACCACTTCCTAATTAAAATAGCTTTACTAAAATCCCAGCAACATTAATGCTTCGCTTGCCTCTGCCAATCCTGAATTTTGTCCTGTTTTGAATTTAGGGATGGTAAATAAATGTGTAGGTCTATTGGCTGGCGGATTGTAATCCGAGATTCTGTGAGCCATTGCAGACAGGTTTCAGTGCATTCACATTAGGGTTGTTCACAGTAAAATAACAGCAGTTTTTGAAGAAAATGTTCTGCCTTTATTGGGTTGGTATGATTATATAATGTAAGGCTTTGTGTACTATATAATACTCTAAAATCAGTTATGTATAATGGAGAGATAAAATAAAAAATATTGAAATATGAAATAGAAACAGAAAATGCTGGAAAGTCACAGCAGGTCTGTCAGCATATGGGAGGGGGAAAGTCAGGTTAATATTTCAAGTGGTGAACCTTTGACAGGGACTTTTTTTTTAGAGAACTGCTGCAGGATATTTTCCCACACATTAACTAATTACATTAAGAATCCAAAGATTTGTTCGCCAGATTTGAAGATCCTCAGACATACTTGGACACTAACCTTTGACAGATTGTTCATGAAATATGAATACACTGCATTGCACAAATCGTGTGCAAATCTAGCATTGAATTGGCAAAAAGCCAAAGCAGTTCTTGCAATTGAAATTTGAAGTGATTACATTTTGCATTCAGCAGCTATATCTTTTTAAAAAATAAATTTACATATGTACGCATTGTAAATTCAAAAGAAAGGAAAGTTGATATATGTGGCACTCCCCAGAGGCTCAACACATTTCTCCAGTTAGTAACCAAACTCAGTACAGTGGTCGAGGTGTTACTATTTATTACCTTTGGCCCCTGGGTTGGGGAGGGTATATTGGCTAAGGTTTTGATTCCTGATTGCTGTCCAGTAACTTTGGAGTGTGCATGTGTGGTCATCGGGCAATAAGAGGATCAGGCGCTCATTGCAAGATAGAAACTTATTTTAGACAGATTAAATATGTTTTGGTTCACAGTATTAGATGAAACTTGAAATTGACCAATTTAAAAAAAAAAAATGGAAAGCAACATGGCAATGAAAACTTGCTGCCATTTACCACTCAAGCTAAAATGGTAGTTCCTGTAGTAATGGTGTTCAAGGTAAAATTACCCCTCTGGTACCTTTCCATTTGAGCATTTTTCATGTGAATCTAGACAGTGGGCATCATGACTGAGCTTGATCCTGTTCTCAACCAATGCCCACATGCTAGAGACATCCACATGTGTACCTTCTAGCAGGAATGAGTGAGTGGATAGTGATCAGGAGCAGACATTTTGACTGACTTCTCCTTCCTAGCCGAGAGATTGCTATCCTGATGAGATCAGCTAAATTGGACCAGACCAGGAATCGGCGACTTGCTTCTCTATATGGCGTAGCTTCCCTGACAATGGCTTTACCCTTTGGGTCATTGGGTAAATCCCCTTATGGCAAAATAGTGTTTTTTAGTTGTAATTTGTCACAAATCACCAATTGAAAATAATAGCCTGTGTTGTACTGTTCTTTCACATGCTTCAAATTGCACTTGTCAAACCCATTAAAAAACCCATTTCACCGTGTAAGTATACTAGTATTATTGACGGACAGAAGATAAAAGCCCAACTTCATGACCATTTTTTGCAGACAAATTGGATAGTTTAGGTCAGATACTGATAATTTGCCTACTTTACAAATGCACTTACAAATTACTGAATAACAGAATTCTTGAAACTATGTTAAGCAAGGAAACCATTAGAAGTAATGAAATTATTCCTTGATGAAGTTTTAATCACTTAAAAATGGTTAACATTCTTTAATGGGTGGGCAGATGAAAAGGAAGGTTTAAAACTGATTTTAATGCTACTTTATGTCCAAAAGTATTTTGTCAGTTTGTCTGATTTGTATTTGGAATTCTTAATCTCCATATACTATTGCAGGGATCATTTTCTGCCAGATATGTTCGAAAACTAACAAAACCCTGAATAAATTTGCTAGTGCTGGAATATTCTCTGGCTGCTGTACTATATACTTTTATTCCCAGGGAATATTGCCTCATAACCCAGATGTTGCAACAGCTATTCAAGAAAGACGTTTTAAAATTCTTCAGCAAATTCTGCTCTTCACTGGGCACCAGATGAATATTTTGCAGGAGTAGACCAAGTAAAATCTAAAGAAACCATTCTTACTCGTGCAGAATTTAAGTGAGGCCATGGACTTCCTCATATTTCAGCTGAAGTCTATGTTTTTTTTCCTCATGTATTTTTGATGAGGAATGTCAGTAATGGAATACAAGGCTTTTTGCTTTTGTCACCCAGTCTCAGCATCAAACTCTACCCTGTCAAGTATGGCATAGCCAAACGCAGAGTACGGCTGTTCCTGTTCTGCTTCAACAATGTGTTTAAACCCCAGTCTAAGAAGATCATCTGTACTAGTATTGTGATATTTTCCCACTATCCATCTAGCTGTCCTAGCCTTTTGAGTGAAATTGTCAGTTTTGTGCTGTGGACTTGAGCGCCACAAGCAAACTAAGTTGGAAATAGCCCCAAAGAAGAGGCTTTCATCATTCCCATCAGAGCTGAGTTTAAAAGCTGGGTGCCAGACATGAAAGGGCAAAATACTGATCTCTGGTACTTTGTCCTTTTCCCCATCTCTCTTCTGTTTTACTGTTTCTCCCTTTTTAAATATATCTTCTGATACCCATGTTTCATTCTATTTATTTGCTTTTAGTTTCTTTTATTTACATTGTAAGGTATGTGCATGCATTCTTTTGTAATTCTATTCATTCAGTATCTTAAGAAGCCTACCTGTTCTTAAGAGTCTTTATAATGCAGCCAACTATTTCACAATGTTAAACTGTTGAAGGTATTGTAGTTTCTAGCTAATAGTATTGATACCATTGGTGCTTTGTTGATGCGTGTATCGATATGGTGCCAGGGTCACAGCACATGCAGTCCTGTTGAGCTTCATTTTCAGTTGGTTTCCTGTATTTTACTTGCAGACGGAATTCAACAAATTTAGAGCACTAGAAACTTGAATCAGAATAATGTCGTATACATTTTGAGATGATTAGACACAATTCAGTGGTTGAATATTTGCTATTTGCTGTCAAAATCTTTGACAGAAGCCCTGTGAAGCAAGGTTTGGGAGAGAACTGTGTGAGCCGTGTGCATTGCACGCACCAGGGCAATCGGCAATCTTGTAAACATCTATAGAATATATTTAAAAATCTTGTTATGTGTACTTCCTGTTAACTCTTTTTCTTCCACATTTGTTCCTGTGTCCACATTTATAATCAAAACTACAGATAATCTTATCACACTGTAATGACACCTTCCCACCAGGCATGATGCTATAATATTTCAGTTTTCCACCTCCCGGCTTGTCGGCCTGAACTGCAAAAAAACCATCAAATGCTCCAACCAACTATAGTTCCCTGCTTTATTTAATGATATAATTTTATAAAATATATTAATGTTGTATGATTTATAATTAAATTGATTTTATAAGGACAGAATATATGACTTTGAAAAGATGACTAAATTTTGTCTGCGTGCCCTGGTCCACTTACTTGCGCTCTGCCCCCACTTCACCTGAAGTCTGCATTTGGTCTTGATTCTGCGTGCAACACCATAGGACATCGACTAGTGATATTTATAAATCTAAGGAGCTACCTTAAACAAATGTTCACCTCAACATCCAGACTGATAAAATTCAAAAAATAGACTGATTTATAACCTTTTACTGACGTACTGTGGTTTCATTGAGACACATTGCTGTGTAATTTCCAGTATCTTGATTCTATAGATGACTAGTACAGGTGCAGCGTTGAAAATCCAGAAAGTTCAGAATCCGGACCGATCGGTGGCAGGGTCGTACAGAATCCATATAATGTTCCGGATTCCGGACTCGCCGACCTCGGGCGGCCCCCACAGCTGCCCGACCTCGGGCCTCGCCTCGCCACTGCTGCCCTTACCTCGCACCGCTCGCCTTGTCCCGCTATCCTTACCTCGGGGTCTCCTCACCGGCCCACCTTAACACCTCCTCTGCGACGGGGCTCGCCGACCTGAAATGGCAGGGCCCGCCCGAACAGCTCCTCCACGGCGGAACCCCGCCCAAACAGCTCTCCGCGGTGGCCCCTTGAACAGCTCCTCTGCAGCGGGACCCCATCTGAACAGCTCTTCCGTGGCGGGACCCTGACCCAAGAGCTCGGCGGCGGGGCCCCGCCCGAACACCTCCTTGGCGGCGGGGCCCGCTCGACGACCTCATCAACAGGGCCAGCGGCCCGAACAGCTCCTCGGCGGGGATCTCCTCCCCCCCCCCCCCCACCCTTTTTGATGTTCCGAAATCCAGAAATACCTGAACCTGGGCTTGGTTGTTTCCGGATTCATGACGTCAGAAAGATGATCGAAAGTCTGGAAAAGCCCGAAATCCGGAACGGCCTTGGTCCCGAGGGTTCCGAATTCTTGACGCTGCACCTGTAACAGTGTTGCAGTTATATGGATCAATATATTGAGGTTTTATAGGGTGGTTGAAAATGTGTTTTCTTTTGTTCTGTCCATTTATATTTTATTACTGATTTCTGAAGAGTCCCTGAGGAAGACATTTAGAAAAATTGATTAAGTCAGTCAGTCTGCCAGCATTATAAGCTTCTCATAATTACATGCTACATAGAATTCAAAGCACAGAAACAGGCCATTCGGGCCAACTGGCCTTATACTGGTGTTTATGCTCCACATGAGCTGCTCCCACTCTACTTCATCGAACTGTATCAGCATATCCATCTATACTTTCTCCCTTATGTACATATCTAGCTTCCCCTTAAATGCATCTAGGCTATTACATAGGAACATAGAAAATAGGTGCAGGAGTAGGCCATTTGGCTCTTCGAGCCTGCACCACCATTCAATATGATCATGGCTGATCATGCAACTTTAGTACCCCATTCCTGCTTTCTCTCCATACCCCTTGATCCCTTTAGCTGTAAGGGCCATATCTAACAAAGTGGCCTCAACAACTTTCTGTGGTAGAGAATTCCACAGGTTCACAATTCTCTGAGTGAAGAAGTTTCTCCTCATCTTGGTCCTAAATGGCTTACCCCTTACTCTTCGACTGTGACCCCTGGTTCTGGACTTCCCCAACATCGGGAACATTCTTCCTGCATCTAACCTGTCCAATCCCGTCAGATATGTTTCTATGAGATCCCCTCTCATTCTTCTAAATTCCAGTGAATATAAGACTAGTCGATCCAGTCTTTCTTGATCTGTCAGTCCTGCCATCCTGGGAATCAGTCTGGTGAACCTTCGCTGCACTCCCTCAATAGTAAGAATGTTCTTCTTCCGATTAGGAGACCAAAAATGTACACAATATTCAAGGTGTGGCCTCACCAAGGCCCTGTACAACTGCAGTAAGACCTCCCGGCTCCTATACTCAAATCCTCGCGCTATGAAGGCCAACATGCCATTTGCCACCTTCACTGCCTGCTGTACCTGCATGCCAACTTTCGATGACTGATGTACCATGACACCCAGCTCTCGTTGCACCTCCCCTTTTCCTAATCTGTCACCCTTCAGATAATATTCTGCCTTCCTGTTTTTGCCACTAAAGTGGATAACCTCACATTTATCTACATTATACTGCATCTGCTATGCATTTGCCCACTCACCTAACCTGTCCAAGTCGCTGTGTAGCCTCTTAGCATCCTCCTCACAGCTCACACTGCCACCCAGTGCCATAACTACTTCATGTGGTAGCAAGATACACATTCTAATCACTCTCTGAGAGAGCTGAGAGAACAGACGCAGATTAATGTCTCATTCAAAAGACGGCACCTCTGACATTGCAGCACTAACTCAGTACTGCACTGAAGTATCGGCCTAGATTTTGTGCTCGTCTTTGGACTGGGACGTGAACTCACGATCTTCTGACTCAGAAGAGAGAGTGCAACCACTGACCCATGGCTGGGAGAGGAACAGGAGTAGGCCATGATGTGGAATTGTGCATAGCTATGAATCTTCATCCCCTTCTGTGGAAAATGAATGGGGAAGGGAAATGTGTTTCTTGGTGAGATCAAATTTCTGAGTAGTTATTAGTTTAGAGGGATAGTTGTGGTTTGGAGGCCTCCATGACCTTCATGTAGAAGAGGTGAAGGCAGGGACAGCACCAGAAAGTATGCTCAAATATGCCATTGAATGAAGAGTCTGCCATCTACTCTTGGTTGAAAAGGTTGGGTAGAATTTCACCAGGGCTGAAAAAGTTCTTATGAGGACAGGTGGCATGGACTGAGTTTGTATTCCCTTACATATAGAGGATTAGGGGTGATCTAATTGAGGTGTTTAAGATGATTAAAGGAGTTGATAGGGTAGATGATGAGAAACTATTTTCTCTGGTGGGAGAGTCCAGAATAGGGTGTGGGGGGGGATGGCCTTAAAATTGGAGCTAGATCATTCGGGGGTGATGTCAGGGGGCACTTCTTCACATGGAGATAATGGAAATCTGGAACTCTCTCCCTTAAGAACCGTTTGAGGTTGGGGTCAATTGAAAGTTTCAAGACTGAGTTTGATAAATTTTTGTTGATATTTTTGAGGGTATGAGGTGTTGTGGCTAATTGAATAGCGGAACAGGCTCGTGGGGCTGTTTAGCCTTATTCTGTTCATATGAAGAACATAAGAAATAGGAGCGGGAGTAGGCCAAATGCTCCCTCGAGCCTGCTCCGCCATTTAATACGATTATGGCTGATCCGATCATAGATTCAGGTCCACTTCCCTGCCCGCTCTCCATAATCCCTTATTCCCTTATCATTTAAAAACTGTCTGTTTCTATCTTAAATTTATTCAATGTCCCAGCTTCCACAGCTCTCTGAGGCAGCGAATTCCACAGACCCACAACCCTCTGAGAGAAGAAATTTCTCCTCTTCTCAGTTTTAAATGGGCGGCCCTTTATTCTATGCCCTCTAGTTCTAGTCTCCCCTATCAGTGGAAACATCCTCTCTGTATCCACCTTGTCAAGCCCCCTCATAACCTTCGATAGGATCACCTCTCATTCATTCTTCTGAATTCCAATGAGTAGAGGCCCAACCTACTCAACCTTTCCTCATAAGTCAATCCCCTCGTCTCTGGAATCAACCTTGTGAACCTTCTCTGAACTGCCTCCAAAGCAAGTATAACCTTTTGTAAATATGGAAACCAAAACTGCACGCAGTATTCCAGGTGTGGCCTCACCAATACCCTGTACAACTGTCGCAAGATTTCCCTGCTTTTATACTCCATCCCCTTTGCAATAAAGGCCAAGATTCCATTGGCCTTCCTGAACACTTGCTGTACCTGCATACTAATCTTTTGTGTTTCATGCACAAGTACCCCCAGGTCCCGCTGTACTGCGGCACTTTGCAATCTTTCTCCATTTAAATAATAACTTGCTCTGAGTTTTTCTACCAAAGTGCATGACCTCACACTTTCCAATATTATACTCCATCTGCCAAATTTTTGCCCACTCACTTAGCCTGTCTATATCCTCATGCAGATTTTTTGTGTTCTCCTTACACATGGCTTTTCCTCCCATCTTTGTATCATCGGCAAACTTGGCTACCTTACACTTGTTCCCTTCCTCCACGTTGTTAATATAGATTATAAATAGATGGGGTCCCAGCACTGATCCCTGTGGCACATTCCTATGTAGTATGTGCAGTAGAGAACTAGAGTTGGCTCTAACTCAACCTTCTTCAGATGGAGGCTGTAAATGTCAGCCTCTGTGCGCCCCTCCATGGCTCCTCTGCAAGTGGATGCTCCAGCTCACAGTTCTAGGATTTATGTCCACTTTTATAACATCGGATGTAATTAAGGATCATATTGAGTAGAAATAGATGATTTGCCTGAGGGAGGGGGTGGGGGGGAGGTGGATCTGTGCTGCAGAAGACTAGATCCAGTGGGAACAGTTCATAGTGTGTTTTAGGTCAGCGAAGCTCAAGATAAATGTCAAATTTCAGTAGTCAGAACTTGATAACAACCTCCATGAACTCATTGATTAAAGTCAGTGATTTGGAGCAGAGACAGTGTTAGGTAGGTGCTTGAAAGAAAGGGGGGATAAAACAAGAGAATAGGATTAGAGTTAGGACGATTACCAAAGAGCCGGCACAGGCATGATGGGCTGAATGGCCTCCCTTCCCCAACTGTATCATACTATGATACTATCATTCTAGGACTTATTTGGGGGATTAAAAATAAGTTGCTGTCTGATTTCTAACTGAGCCAAGTAAAACTTGCCACTAAGTTGTGAAGTTCTTTTGTTTGGGAAGCAGTTAATTTTTCATTGTACGGTAATTGAATTATGATTGCAAGGAAATTCTCGCAGCTTTTTTGGTAATATGATAAGCATATTAAATATACTAGAGTTGCTCATCAAAGCAAAAAGTATGAAAAAGGCATACATTCACTGTACAATTGCACTATTTTAATTGAGAAGGGAAAAACTGTCGCAAATGGCCGTGAATTTGTGTTGCAAGGAATAACACTTTTTGCAGCACTAAGTCTCCAAAGAGCAAAAATGTCTGCTTTGCATTTACTTTTGACGTCAGGTGAGACCATGAAGAATGTTATTGAGCATTTTGCAGAGGTCAGGAGTCGTAACTTGAGAAGGCAACACTATGGTATGTTCCATGTGTGTCTGTCTGCTCTAGTAATTCAATTTCATTTGGGACGAACAGTTGTTCTCTGGTAGCTACCCCAAGAATTAGAGTTTTCTAAACTAGGAAGGAACATTTTGTTTGTCTTGTTATCTTCTTCTCATCCCTTCAGTTATATGTTGGCTGTTGGTCCTTTATACAATGTTCCTCAGACCTGAAAACTACTTGTGGACGTAATCGCAGCAAGTAATAGTAGATGCAGTGTTGAGGTAAATTCAGTAACCGATGTTTAACTGTTTTTGGTCTTTTAGCTCAGCAGAGCATATCCTCACCAATTGTTACCCTTTTACTGTATCCATGCTACTTATGTATATTTAATGTCTTCTATCAGATTTGTAATCCCTTTGTTATATTTTTTGGACGCCTTAAAATGTTTCTTGTATAGAATTACATAGAATCTACAGCACAGAAATAGGCCATTTGGTCCAACTGCCGGTGTTTATACTCCACACGAGTCTCCTCCCACCAATTACCTCTTCTCACCCTACCCCTGCATACCTCTATTCCCTTCTCCCTTATGTATTTATCAAGCCTCCCCTTAAATGTATCAATGCTGTCTGCTTCAACCACTCCTCCATATGGCAGTGAGTTTCAGCTTCTTACAACTCTCCGTAAAGAAATGACTCAAATTCTTTATTTGATCTGTTAGTGGCTATCTTATATTTATGCCCCCTTGTTCTGGACTCATCTACAGTGGAAACAATTTTTCCATATCCACCCTATTGAACTTCAAAGTTTTAAAGGTCTCCTCTTCGTTTTCTCTTTTTCAGAGGAAAGAGCCTCAGCCAGCTCAATCTTTCTTGATAGTTTCATCCTCTCAACTCTAGTAAAATCCTTGTAAACCTTTTCTGTACTTTTTCCAGTGCTTCAGTGTCCTTTTTGTAGTATGGAGACCAGTACTGCACACAGCACTCCAAAGTTTCTATATAAATTTAACATTACCTTTCTGCTTTTGTATTCTATTCCTCTAGTGCTTTGTTTGCACTCTTTATTGCCTTACCAACTTGTGTTGCTACTTTTAACAATATATATCTCTGTATTCCCAGATCTCTTTGCTCCACTACCCCATTTAGTTTCTTGCCTTCCAAGGAATAAGTAACCTCCTTATTTCTCCTACCACTGAACCATATTCCCATACTTGCTAAAGGAAAATGCTTTGAAATGCTTTGAAATTGAGTGGGAGCCCAGGTCTGGTGCCCTCTCCTCAAGGCCTGATGCCTGAAATGGGAGTCCTATTTAAAGGTTTTGTTCCTTCAGTTGTGGAAACTATTTTAGCGTCCAGAACATTCTCCACACAAAGCATACAATGTTGAAAATATTATATAGGTATATTGGTGTTGGCATAATTCATTCAGACTTCTACATTGTGACATACCATTCATTTTACATTACAGTCAGCCCTTACTATTTCTCACTCTTTTTAAGTGTGTATTGTTGGCCATTGTGGCCTTCCACATTCCCATGGAAGGCAGATCTGTTGGGGAATTCCTCATTGTATGGCTTCTGTTACTGAGCTTCAGTTTTAAATCGGTGGAGCTTTAAATCACATATTTGCTCCTCAGTACCAACATAATATCTAAGACTTGTTCTCCACAAACTCCTGCATGCTCTCCTTGAATTCATACTTTAGCATGATCCAAAGCTTCCTGCATTTACAAAAAAAACTGCTGTCATTGCCCAATTGTTTTTTTTCTTTGGAGGATGAACTATTTAGGAAGAAAGCAAGAATAGTCATTTGATAAAGTGTTCCATTCCTGGAAGTGCAATACCTTGGAATACTTGGAGCTGATGAATTTGTATGTAAAATTTCTCTCCTGTTGCCGTCCCCAACAAACTACTGAGCTTGGATTGCAACTATTTGTATGGTGCTGTAGAAAGAGATAACCAAGTCAGCATGGATTTGTGAAAGGGAAATCATGCTTGACAAATCTTCTGGAATTTTTTGAGGATGTTTCCAGTAGAGTGGACAAGGGAGAACCAGTTGATGTGGTATATTTGGACTTTCAGAAGGCTTTCGACAAGGTCCCACACAAGAGATTAATGTGCAAAGTTAAAGCACATGGGATTGGGGGTAGTGTGCTGACATGGATTGAGAACTGGTTGTCAGACAGGAAGCAAAGAGTAGGAGTAAATGGGGACTTTTCAGAATGGCAGGCAGTGACTAGTGGGGTACCGCAAGGTTCTGTGCTGGGGCCCCAGCTGTTTACACTGTACATTAATGATTTAGACGAGGGGATTAAATGTAGTATCTCCAAATTTGCGGATGACACTAAGTTGGGTGGCAGTGTGAGCTGCGAGGAGGATGCTATGAGGCTGCAGAGCGACTTGGATAGGTTAGGCGAGTGGGCAAATGCATGGCAGATGAAGTATAATGTGGATAAATGTGAGGTTATCCACTTTGGTGGTAAAAACAGAGAGACAGACTATTATCTGAATGGTGACAGATTAGGAAAAGGGGAGGTGCAAAGAGACCTGGGTGTCATGGTACATCAGTCATTGAAGGTTGGCATGCAGGTACAGCAGGCGGTTAAGAAAGCAAATGGCATGTTGGCCTTCATAGCGAGGGGATTTGAGTACAGGGGCAGGGAGGTGTTGCTACAATTGTACAGGGCCTTGGTGAGGCCACACCTGGAGTATTGTGTACAGTTTTGGTCTCCTAACTTGAGGAAGGACATTCTTGCTATTGAGGGAGTGCAGCGAAGGTTCACCAGACTGATTCCTGAGATGGCGGGACTGACCTATCAAGAAAGACTGGATCAACTGGGCTTGTATTCACTGGAGTTCAGAAGAATGAGAGGGGACCTCATAGAAAC
This sequence comes from Pristiophorus japonicus, assembly GCF_044704955.1. Lineage (NCBI taxonomy): Eukaryota > Metazoa > Chordata > Chondrichthyes > Pristiophoridae > Pristiophorus > Pristiophorus japonicus. Next base: position 87,038,254 of record NC_091994.1, read on the forward strand.
GTTTAAAATTCTGACAGGGTTAGACAGGTTAGATGCAGGAAGAATGTTCCCAATGTTGGGGAAGTCCAGAACCAGGGGACACAGTCTAAGGATAAGGGGGAAGCCATTTAGGACCGAGATGAGAAGGAATTTCTTCACCCAGAGAGTGGTGAACCTGTGGAATTCTCTACCAGAGTTGTTGAGGCCAATTCACTAAATATATTCAAAAAGGAGTTAGATGTAGTCCTTACTACTAGGAGAATCAAGGGGTATGGTGAGAAAGCAGGAATGGGATACTGAAGTTGCATGTTCAGCCATGAACTCATTGAATGGCGGTGCAGGCTAGAAGGGCCGAATGGCCTACTCCTGCACCTATTTTCTATGTTTCTATGTTTCTATGTGGATCTTGGAAGGCTTCTGTGAGCTTAAACATTAAAATATGGCTTGCATATTTCTTTGGAGTGCCCTTCACTAATTCTAGTTGGGGAAGTATGTTGTCTTAGTAGCACAACAAGATGGAGGTGCAGCAAAGTATCACCAGAGCTTTACATTGTAAGCTTTGTTACAACATAACATTAATGGTGTGAAGCAGGAACTAACAAAATGCTGGTTGAATGGTTTTCCATTTTTTCTTGAACCTCCAATAAAACATAGCTTAGAAGGTTTCCAACTCTTGCCCCTCCGCACACCTAATCGTGCGCACCAGTTTGTCACGCTAGTCAATGCTAGATCTTACTGTGTATATTTTCATGTTAGTCAATTAAAATATTTAATTCTAATGTTTTTGTTCTGTTGAAAATTCTATTTTGAATTTGTTTTAAATAGTGGATGGACACAGTTGGAGGGACTGGGTTGTAGGGGTGATTAAGCCCGAGAGTATGAGTTACTAAATTATCAACAGTTACAGTAGTGTAACTGGTTCAGTGGTTTTATCCAGTATGTTCAAATCCTTAATGCTTTATGGCTCAATAAGTCCTCCAAGGCTATTTCTCCTGATCATGCCAACATTAATGCTCGCTCTTTAAACATGCAAAATAAACATCAATAGACAGAGACTGCAAGGGTGATTGTAGTTTTTAATTATTTTAAAATGGGTATTACAAGTGAGAGCTATTAGACTATTGCACTATGATAACCATGCATTATTGTGCAAAACATTGCAAGCAGAATTGGCTCTGAATCTAAAATACAATTTTCAAAGTGAGAGAGAGACATATGCTTTGGCTGTAGCAAAGTGTTGATGTTGCAGAGAGGTGTTGGTTGTGTAAGGGAATTCCAGCTGTTTGCCATGTTGTATAAACAGTCTTCCAGTCTTGTGGTAGGTTCAGAGTACAGCTATCCACAGTATATTTTCGGTTAGATTTTTTTTTGCCGGCCTTCTTGCATATCATAGATCTGTATTTACAGTCTGCATAAAGTGATGAACTGTTTTTCAAATGGAGAAGACTGATTATAGTGATGGGCGGTGCATGTGTGATGGGGCAGTCGAACAAAACAGTGATTATGTATGATTTCTGGAAAATCATTCTGTCACATGGGAATTGTGTGTTACCAAGATTGACCTCAAACATGGTAAACATCTGGAGGTTTTTATACAGCTTTCTCAGTCTGCTACACCAGACAAGTCGCTCTCTAGCTTCCCCCAGTTTGAAAATTGTATTTTGGAATGCTGGTGTCATTGAATTCAGTGGCACATTGGTATTTGGTGCCATAATACCTTGCATTTAGTATCACTAATAAATGACCAAATGAGAGCTACTAGAGAAAGAAAGAGACTTGCATTTCTATAGTGCTTTTGATGGCATCAGGACTGCAGTAACCAATTTGTGCACAGCAAGATCCCACAAACTGCAATGTGATAATGACCAGATTATCTTTTTTTTTACTGATATTGGTTGAGGGATAAATATTGACCAGGACAGCAGGGAGAACACCCTTGCTCTTCTTCGAAATCGTGCCATGAGAGCTTTTACGTTCACTGAGAGGGCAGATGGGCCTCGCTTTAACATTTCATCTGAAAGACGGCACCTCTCACCGTGCAATGTTCCCTCAGTACCGCACTGGCGTGTCAACCTAGATTTTGTGGTCAAAGTCTCTTGAACCCACAATCTTCCGACTCAGAAACAAGTGTGTTACTGACTGAGCCACTGCTGACACATGTGAAGAGTGCCCACTTGGCAAAGTATTACAGGTCTGCCAATGGTATTGGAACTACACCTGTTATTTTCAGACGTTAAGGGGAAAAAATGTGGAGTGGGTGAGATTCTCATTAACTGCAATTTATTCATATGGTTTAAATTCAACTTTTCTTCTGGAGTGGAATTTGAACTTTGTGCCTTTATTATTGGTTTCTGTGAAATCATTGTGTGAAAGGAACTCCAGAGGGTTATGCCCATTTTATATTTAACACTTTAATTAAACATTAGCAAAATAAAAGTGGTTTTGCAATTATTAACCTGACTTTTTTGTAGATTTTTAAGTGAACATCTCAGTCCAGTAGGGTTTGGAAATGCAGAGTGAGCCTTCTTTGATCACACTCCCATTTTCAGCTTTTCCAATTATTCACAGGAAAAAGCCTCAAACTTGCTTACTGACACTGGTCTCGTCCTGACTGACTGACTTAAACCAGCCTTCCAGCCCAACAAAGATTAATTTGAATTTCTTATTTGTGTCTCTGTTGTTGCTATACCATATGTTTAAAACCAAAATTTAGTGATCCGTACAAACATGAAAAATGAAAAAAGACCATCACGCCAATTCATATTCACCCTATCCATTGTATGATGCAAACTTGTACACCACCCTCCCCAGCTGTTAGTATTGCAAGCCTTTGGCAGACACCGAGGATAAAAAGTTGACTAATTTCAGGAAAACCTGAGGAACTCCTCCCCAACTCCCAAGAAAGCTCTAAAATGGTTAGTCATCATGCATCGCTAGACATGCTTCCACTTTTATTATGAATACAGGACTGGAAATAAATATCACCATCTGTCTGGTGGGTTCAAATTGTTTACAAGGGAATACATGAACAACCTGCCCTCTCTAGAAAAAGTGTAGCAAGGTAAAAGCCATGACCAATATAAATGAGGTAAAGCTCTAGACAAACTAAAAGGGCTTAAAAAAAAATCCCATGGGATAGATAGCATTTACGCTAGTAGTTTGAAAGATGAGAGAGATTTGTAAGGCATTGGCGATCATTGAGGGAGTTAATGGACTGCGGAGAGTTACCAATAAATTGGAAGACAGTGAATATTCAAAAAGGGTCACATTGTCTTTTTTAAAAACTTTTATATATTATCTTACTGGTCAAGAGCTGTGTTAGTGCTTGCCTCCGCGTGGCTGGACGTTGCGGCAGAGCTTTGTAGGATTATGGTTTATAGTGTACTAACCAAACCAATGCATAATGCATTTCAGTAAGTTCAAAAGCTCTTCCATTGCCCTAATAATGTGTCAAAACTAGTTTTGTTTCACACTACAGGGGCCTGTGGATTCTGATAGGTGTTTTTTTTCCCTTGAGAACTAAATGAAGGGCCAAGATCCATGAAATAGGACACCATCAAGGTTGAAATGTTTAGGAGACTAGGTAAATCAAGGAGTTAGGTGACTCAACACTTGGGTTTGAATAGACCATAGATTATCACTGTTTTCAATGCATATCTGCTCTCATCCTCCAGCAAGCCTGAAAGCACCTATCAAGCTTTAAATTTCTTTGGTTCTTCCACCAATGCACATGTAATAAGATTGTTGGCATCATACACTGCATGTTCACTGATTTTCTTTCCGCTGCAATAATTCTACATGTGTACAGTCAGTGGCTCCTATGACACTGGGGATGCTCCAACAGTGTAATGGTTGTTCTTATTTACTCTTGCTGTTTGATTTTAGGGAAGCAGATGCATATCCCTACTTTCTTCACTGATGCAGCTGTGACCTAGATGCATCCACGTATGGCTGACCGGCAAAATCGCTGGAGAGAGTCTGGAAGACAACAGTAGCATAGAATGTGAGTACTGCAGTCACTTTCACTGCTACTGGTAAGGCTGTGGAAACTGCAGGTGCAGATTTGAAAAATCTGTCTGCAACTCTTTTCTGGCCTGTCTGAGTCTGAACTGCTTGGCACACTTATCTCTGAGAAAGTTGGGCTATTTTTGTGGTCCTATACATCTTTTACGGGGCTTGGTTTCAACTCTGCTGTAGCAGTCTAGTATATTCGGTGAATGTAGGCATGTCTTGTTATTGCCAATTGGTGTCTCTCTGCTCTGGTATGCTGTTTGACTGATCAATTTTTCATCTACAGTATTAAAGCAGGAAGAATTTGACAGTTGGTTGTTTTACTACCTCAAAAACAAATGGACTCACCTGAGCAATTTGAGAGAATGCTGTCTCCTCAAACAGCATTCTCATGTATAAGGCTCAGGGATTCAACCATGACAACTACAATTAACTGAGTCCATACTGTTACAACATTGTAATCAAAATTAAACTGATTTTTGTTTAAAACATTCCTAAATGCAAGAAAGATCAGAGCTGAGAGAAAGGGATAGTTGAAATGCAAATGACACACGTTTAGTGTTAAATATTGATATCCAAGAAATATCGTTGGGAAGAGCATATTGCCAAGAGCATGCAGCACCTGATCAGCCTGGAACTAATGGCTTAGAGGACGGGGTACACAAGAAGATAGCCATGAGTGTGGGAGTAGAGGGTATAGGGATTGACTGTTTTCTACTTCCAATCAGTGTATTCAAAAATAGCTGTACTATGAAACTGATGGAATAAAAGCATACTTATAACTTTATAAGTTATGATGATGGAAAAAAAATTGTGTCGTTGTGTACATTATTTTCTTGCTCTTTTTTTCCCCTGCATAGTATTTAGGTTTTATTTTAAATAGTGATTGGGTAATTCTGCAGTTGTTCAAGACGTACATTTCAGTCATTGTTCAATACATCTAAAGACACTTTTAAATTTTATTTTAAATTCTCAATGTGCTCTTGTTTGTTGTGTGACACCGTTCTGCCTGTTCATTGTGGGTGCAATGCAAGATCACTTACTATCCAATTTGTATCATTGCCTCTAGAATTACTTCATCTTCACCAACCTATCTGTTGCAGACATATCTATCCACAATTGGTGGTAATGACCGCCACACAAATTCTCATCTTCGATGGAGGACACCCTCCCTCCATTGTGTGGTATGTTACTATGGTGGTGCTAAGTGGGAAAGACTACGGACAGCTGTAGTAGCTCAGAACTAGCCGATTAGCAGCAGACTTGTACACCACCATGATCTGTAATCTCATGCCCCAACACATCCCTTACTTCTTCATCACCATCATGCTGGAAGACCAACCCTGGTTCAATAAGCTATGTGGAAGGTTGTGCACAGAGCAGCACCAGACATACTTTAAAATGAGGCACCAACTTAGTGAAGCTACAATACACAGGGCTATCTACATGCTAAAGACAAAAATCAATAGGCCATAGAAAGAGCCACTGCCAACAGATCTGAGCAACGTTCTGTAGCCCTGCCACATTAGTTGAGATTGATGGTGCATTATCAACAACAACAACTTTTATTTATATAGTGCCTTTAACATAATAAAATGTCCCAAGGTGTTTCACAGCAGTGATAAAAGACAAAACAGATAAATTTGACACCGGGCCACAGAAGAAGAAATTACGGTAGATGACAAAAAGCTTGGTCAAAGAGGTAGGTTTTAAGGAATGTCTTAAAGGAAGAAAGAGAGATTTAGGGAGGGAGTTCCAGAGCTTAGGGCCCAAGCAGTTGAAGGCACGGCCACCAATGATTTGAACAGTTATAATCGGATGCTTAAGAGGGCAGAATTTGAGGAACGCAGACGTCTTGTGGGATTGTGAGGCTGAAGGAGATTACTGAAATAGGGAGGGGCAAGGCCATGGAAGGATTTGTAAACAAGGATGCAAATTTTGAAATCAAGGCGTTGCTTAACCGGGAGCCAATGTAGGTCAGTGAGCACATGGGTGATGGGTGATTGTGACTTGGTGCGAGTTAGGACACGGGCTGCCGAGTTTTGGATGACCTCAAGTTTACATAGTGTGGAATGTGGGAGCCTAGCCAGGAGTGCGTTGGAGTTGTGAAGCCTAGAGGTAAGAAAGACATGGATGAAGGTTTCAGCAGCAGAAGAGCTGAGGCAGAGACGGGCAATGTTATGGAGGTGGAAATAGGATTATTAGGCAACTAATGAGAGGAGGCAGCTATGTAAACCTTGCCTTCATCTTCTTTGGGCAACTATTATACTGGTGGCCTGCCCAAACGTGATATTCATCCCTCCTCCCGTTCCAGGAGGCAGCTATGTAAACCTTGCCTTCATCTTCTTTGGGCAACTATTATACTGGTGGCCTGCCCAAACGTGATATTCACCCCTCCTCCCGTTCCCCACCCCCGGCCCGATGAGCTGAACAGCATCTTACACAAAATTGGGTTGAGACGGGCCGAATTAATTCCACTTGGGATCTTTGCTGCATCTGCCTAATATTTTTGTTGTATCTATTTTGGCTTGATTCAAACCTTGATTACAGAGGAAAAGCCACAATTCATTAACTTATTGTACCTTCTCCCTGTGATAACACTTTAGTGTAGATTGTGGGTAACAGAACTACAGCTAATGGGCCTTATCCCTCCAAGCCTTGGTAATCTCGCCCACAATACCCAGGCAACTCAGCCTATTTGTGCTTGTGTTTTTTGCTCGCTGGTTTATCCTGTTTGAATTTTGAGGGTCTGGAGATTTGGAGAGGGCTGTTACTAGTGCTGTTGCCTTAGTGTATAAAATTGGAATTAGAATGCCAAGATTTCTCAGGATCTGCAGTTTGAGATGTATGCAAATTAGCGGCAACACCGATTTCAACTTTACATGTGGCTCACGAGACTCCATGATCTGTACCTACGCAGTCCATGAAGACAGAAGGCTTGGAAACACCTGGTATTGAGAGTAGTTTTGATTGTCGAATTAACAGGGCCATATTCAGTACTGAGGCAACCGAGGCACCCACTTCTATAACCTGTCCTGATTTGTAAATGAATATAATATTGTTCAATCATGACAATGTCAAGAAAGTGACCATGTTGCATAGTATAGAGGGACAGAGAAAATGTTTTGTGTCTCAGAAGTGCTGCTCTATAACGCTAAAATAACAACAACTGGGCAGGCGGCCATGTTTGCCTCAGTAAAATCTGTCCTGGATACGACCTTGCTAGTCAAATCTGGGATTCAGGTGCAGGCAGCTTTGAGCTACAAATGCATCTTTACCATTTAAGATTATTGTTGTTTTTCCAAGCAGAATTCCAGAAAAAAAATATATATTACTCATGTGGAATGGTTACTATGTTGGAGGCATATTGAGATTTACAAGCAACCTTTAACAAAAGTGAGCTGCTTCTAGTGCCATACTTGAATAGCCGGTAAGCGGATCCATGAGTTGAGTGACAGACACTCTCACTTGGTGTCGGGCCTGAAAGATGCAGCAAAAATTAATGGCTCATCATGGGATGGAGTTACAGGGAAAAGGCTGTGGCACAGCAGGTTGCTATTCTAATTCACCACTGGTGGGCTGCCCAGAGTTTGATATTCTCTTTACACTCTCCTATCTCCTCTTTTCGTTCCCCTTCCCCATGAGCTGGACAGCATCTTATTACCTGAGATGTGCTATTACTGTACCCTCCTGTAAATACCACAATGTCCCAAGCTGCTTCACAGATGGAACATAGACGAGGAAAAGGATACTGAGTCATAGCGAGAGAGATTTATGGGGTGACTGAAATTTGGCTGAAAAGATGCATTTTAAGACTTTTAAAGGAAGAGAGATGTAAAATACAAGGGTTTAGGCAGTGAGTTTTAGACAGTGGCTGAAGGCTCTGACACTGGGGGTGGTGGCAGATTCAGAAGATGTGCAGGAGGGATTGTAAGTCTGAAGGAGGCAGCAGAGATATGGTGGGAAATGCCATGGAAGGATTTGAAGACTAGAACAAGCATTGGAAATTTAATATGTTGGGAGGCAAGGATTTGGGGTGATCGTCAAGCAAGACTTCATTTTGGTCAGGATATATGTTATTAGTGTGAAAACCAGTGTACAATTTTTTTTCTTGTTTTAAAAATAATTAATTAGTAAATCGTTCTATATAGTTTTTTTAAGTCATTTTCAGTTATTTAAAATGGGATTACTCTCAGGTGCTGGACTAGACATTCGATTAAGAATGATTATTTTTTGTGATAAAATCCATTTTCAGCTGTACTAAAACTGCACTTTAAATACATCAAGGAATATATTTTAATGCAAATTAAAACATTTTTAAAATTAAGTTCTAAAATGCTGTCCAATTGAGCTGGTTCATGGAAGATTTTACGTTCGGCGGTTATGCAAAGTTTGAGCGGATTAAAAAAAAACACTTCTGAGCTCAATTTACGCCTGGATTGCGATTATGTCCAAAGCGGAATCTCTCCCCCAAAATGTGTTTTTTATTGATTTTTGTTTAAGAACTGCACTAAACTAAATTCTCTTTGATTTAGAAAACTAAGTATGTTGAAAGTCTGAAATAAAACAGAAAATACTGCAAATTGAGAATTGATCAGTCAACATGTGAAAGAGAACGATGGGTTTATCTTTCAGGGGTGACTCCTCATCAGAAGTCCACCAAAAATGTTACTTTTTTTCTTTTAGATACTCATCAACCTGCTTCATATCTCCAGTATTTTCCTGTTTTTATTTAGAATCTTATTAACCCGATTAATAAAACTCGTTCTGAGAAAATAAAGAACTGGAATATTGTTTGCAAAGCAGGTTATATAGTCTTTCACCTGAAATCTAGGTTTGACTCCAATCCAGACTGAAGGTATGAAAGTCTCCTCTGTGAGCTCCGTGGGTCCGACATGAAATAAGTACAAAACCAGATGTTAAAAAGAAAACTTTAAAAAAGAAGATTTATAATATAAGTTGTGACTGGTATTTAAATAAAAACACACTTTCTGCAAAATCCTAAAGGTGCTTTTGAAGTGTATCTAGAATCTTGTCAGGTGTAACTCTACATATTTATTGGTTTTAAAGTAAGTACAGAAAAAACTATCTTTTAATATTAAAAGGGGTGGTTATGTCTATGTATTTCTGAGCATTTTTTGATCTTGTAGATCATCATTAATCCAAACTGATGTAACATACATGTGAATGTGCGCGCCTTGTGATGCTAAGCACCGTGGTTTATCCAGATTATATAAGATTTGCAGATGGCAGGATAACATTTAGAAAGGGTGTATTGAGAAGAGATTTCGATGGTTATACTGTATATTACAGCCATGCTGAATCCAGCAGACCTGCTCATTGTCAGGCTGATTAAATATGCCTCAAGAATTCACCATCATCTTCTGCCTTCTGTCAGCCCCTACAGATGTCTAGTTATACTCACACTTCCATTCAGGTTTTTTCCAGACACAGGTTCCTTCGTCTTAGCTTTAACCTTTCAGACAGTCTTTTTCTATTCCAGCATTGTCTGAAGGAAACGATCTTCAGCTGTATAGCATACACGTCCAGCCTCTTGAATTAATAGGCTTTATTTCACATATAGGCTGTGATGGGTCTGTCCTATTTCAGACTGTAATAACATTTGAACATTATATCTTCTTACAAATTTGTAGCTAGCCATAGGTATTGGAATGTTTCAAATGGGTACTATGGCTGCTTTGTTTAGGGTTTCCTTACTCTTGGTTTGAGACGCTGTAGGAAAGTGAAAAGCACATCTTTCGTCTAGAAGCATTATATATTAATGGCAATTTTAAACTGGTGTCAGCTAACTGCTTTCTGTTGTTTTTATAAGGGGGAGGCAAATACTCAGATCATGTCTGAATAAAGGATAACTATATTGATTACTTGAAGAATGACCCCTATTGGGGCAAGATTTGTTGTTGTTTATCATTGCGACAAAATACAGAGCTGTTAATCTGTAATAGCTGTCGTATTCGAGTAGAGAAGCTGATGTTTTATCAGAATTCACACTGTGACATGAAAAGCTTTTCTGGTATAAAGGCCTTGGATTGCTGCTTGTCTCCAGTTCACTTGGAAACTGCACGTCCAGTTGACTTTGGCAAGAAGGGATTCGATGACGGCTAGCACCATGTTTTTCATTAAAACTGTCTTACATTAAAATCAATTTTGATGTCCTGTTGAAAATAAGCACTGTACTTCTTATTTTAATCTGCTCTTGAGCTAGTTTCTGTGGATATTTCTTTCTTGTAATGAACAATTATTCATTTTAGCCTAAGTACAGTGATATCCCATGCTATTTCCAGCATATAACCCAGTTGCATTAACATAGATTGTTTTCCTATGGGACTTCATCCTAGATACATTAAGCATTTGGTCAAGTTTTGTTGCATTGGAAGCACGGGCTTGCCAATAGAAGCTCACTCGTGTGGTGAGTATGAATAGTGAGTATTGGGAAAGAGCCCAAATAGTAGCTGCACATGTACCTAGCCAACAATATTCTTGCTGTTACAGGCTTCATTACTGCATGCAAGGCACTGCTCATTACTTCAGTGCTCATCACTCTCTTCCTAGCCGATACCCTACATTCTCTTTGCCCAGTGTACTTTTATCATGGTCCAGCTTTCAGTATTGTGCACAACTACTAATTGGATACTATCTTCAGACTAGCCTTTTCATAGCCCATGGTATGTCTCTTCCTTACTAATGTTCGTTTCTATCAGACATCATGCAGAGAAGATGCATGCCTGGACTGGGGGAAATTTGATTCACCGGTTCCTCCTGCTTACTGAACTATGTGTTTAACTGGCTTTGACCCAAAAGCCTGCTGGGAACTCCATGTTTTTTTTAAATCAAAAGCATCTTTGATTTAATGACTATTAATAAAATTTAAATGGTCAAATAGCATGCAAATAACTTGAAGAATGTGTTTATTTAATTATTGGAGAATCTTGTTCCAAAAAGACCATGGGTTTAATTTTGTCTACTGCGATTGTTTCATTTACTCTAAGCAGCTTGCAGCATTGAAAGTTGTCGCCTTCCTTTTTTAAATGTACATTTTTTTCCTCTATAGATCTTCCCTAGCCTTCCTTCCTTCTCATTTGTCTCACCATTGATATGAGTGCAAGCAAGAGAGCTGTTCCGTTATATCTAACCAGTAGATGGAATGCACGAACAATTTTCAGTGACTTGTGCGAGCATTTCTCGAGTGCACATTTGTGGGTAATCTGCTAACCTGTGTCACTCCCTGTCAGCAGAACCAGAATCAGAAACTTGGCTGTGTAGAAAATTATGTGCATTAATAGCATCTTACTTTTTTGTGACCTTTGTTTTTGCCTCTTCCTACATTTTGAAGTTTGCCTTTTTAATGTAATAATGTTATTCATATTAAAATAAATGTTTTCATGCCTCTGAGCCAAGTCTTGTGTTCATTTACCGAATCCTGCACAAAGGAAATGATCAGTACAAATCTATTGTAGATATGTAAGTTATATTTTCCTGAAGACATTTTTGTTGCAGTATATGTGCAGATTTATTCTGGGGAGTGAGTGTTTGTCACTTTGAGGTTACCAAAATAAGATACTGCAGGGGTTCTCTTTACTACCTCCTCCATTTCTGATGTGCTGAAGTTAACCCATCTGAACTGAGTACCACAGAAAATTATTAGCACACATACCCAAGAGGCTGCTTGTACTTGTTTGCCATAAGCCCTGTTTTACAGTACTTTTTTGGAATTGAGTAAGCAAAATATTTCATATAAAAAGTGTACATAAAGTATTCATGCTGCAGATACTTTTACGGCCATCTGCGATTACCTTTCTTACAAAAGAATGTTGAACAAAATGGTTGTACAAAGCTATTAATGTTGACTGTGTGTTGTTCTCTGCAGGACTACGTATCAAACAGGAGCCGGTAACCAGTTACCCTCAAGTGGTGATGGTGAGAGTTCCCACTCCTTCAGTCCAGAATGACAGTGACATCACTCTACTGCGGCACCTGGAGAAGATGGGCTGTCGCCTGGCCAATCGTCCTCAGGCCATACTGCACTGCGTCAACAAGTTCTGGACATTCCAGGAGTTAGCTGGTCACGGAATACCACTGCCTGATACTTTCTCGTATGGTAAGTATAAATGGATGCCAAGGATCCTTTTGCAACTTTTGAGTCTTCAGCAATATTTTACTTTTGTTGAATCTGGTAGTCAAATAAACACTTAATATCCTCTGACAAAGTAATTGTATTTAGATACAAGCTGGTCTGTGCAGTTTCCAGTGCTGTAGCTTTCTCTGGTACCTGCAGTAGTTACTACCACTAATTATTATATTTACAGTTGAATATGAAAGCTAGATAACATTTCTCAAATGTGCTACCTTACCATTCTCTATCTTGGTGTCCTTTTTTATTGTGGGTGCTGTGTGTCCCTGGAGACTTTCAGCTATTGCATTTGATATGGTTTGCCTCTCTTCTTCACATAAGAGGTGACCAAAAGCTGAAACGGATTGCCAGGATGGGTAATTGAGGCCAGAATACTGGACTTGTTTAAGAAATGGCTAGATGCTGTAATGGGAAGGTAGTGGGGTCTGTATTCTGGAAGGATAAGATAAAATGTGTGTCAATTTTTGGCCCATTTTGTATATGTTTTTAATACTCTGTTTCTCCTGGTCTGGGGGTGGGGTGGGGGTGGGGGAAAGAGAGGACAAATTTATTTCCTTCTTGCAATCAGCCAAATTGAGAGGTGGGGATTGAAGCATTTATTTACACAATAACCTAGAAATGTTCTTCTTACAACAGGTGGCCACGAAAATTTTTCCAAAATGATTGATGAAGCTGAGCCTTTGGGTTATCCGGTAGTAGTTAAAAACACACGAGGTCATCGAGGTATAAACTCTTTCTCATTCTGCAGTTGAGTACAGATACAGTAAAGCCTCAAAAACCTATATTTAATGCCACAATTTTTATTATCATTTTTGTAAAGGACCAGAATTCAGAACAGTGAAGGATGGTACCACCTCTGTTCTGTGCTAAGATAGCTGATCTCACCTGTAATAGCAGTTGGGGCACTACAATTGGTCACAGTTCCCCATCATGGGGGGGGCGGTGGTGGTGGGAGGGGAGGGGAGGGGGGTAGAGAGAGAGAGAGAGGCATGTGTGGAATTGGCCAGGCTTTTAGCTCCCAATCACTATCCAGTGACCCCTAATGATAAATATGAGAGCTTGGATTTGGGCGATGATAGGCTTGGCTGTGTTGCCGCCTCCACCCCAATGCTCAATAGCCTGCCGACACACTCACTGTCCAGGATTGCATATTAAGCATAGCCCCATTGGTGAGGTACCAGAGGGTGCCTGCTGCTCAGTGGAATGACTCTCCAGCAAGAACCACCATTTTCAGGAGAGAAGACAAACAAATTAATGGATTAAAATCTGTCTCTTTTTTTTTCAAAAATAATTTGAGTTTACATGCAAATATTACAAAGTGAAATACTGAGCTGTCTTGGTGTGTTCTTTAGTGCCATGTATATAAAGAATAATACTAAAGCTTCTTCTTTATTACGTCAGCAGAAATTGCACATTATTTATAACCTGTTCAGATGCATAACAGAGTTTTACCTTTGTGTTGTTCCACTTCAGGAAAAGCAGTGTTCCTAGCACGGGACAAGCATCATTTGTCAGATTTATCTCACCTGATACGACACGATGCCCCGTACCTTTTCCAGAAATACGTAAAGGAATCTCATGGGAAGGATATCCGCGTGGTGATGGTGGGAGGCCGTGTGATTGGTGCGATGCTACGCTGCTCCACAGATGGCAGAATGCAAAGCAACTGCTCATTAGGTGAGAATTTGCACTTCGTGGGTAGTTACTACAAGACCCGTGGCATCCCACGTGTCTCCATTGGTAAAGTCAGTCTGTAACTCAGTTATATGGACCATAAGTCCCAGGTTTGTTCCCTGGTCTGGTTTGGGACCGTTGGTCCCAGTGCTTCGGGTTTTGATTGGGGGAAAATCAGCAAGGGTTCCTGCTCTTAATTGCAAAATTAAAGCCATCTGACTTCATATTTGTACTGATGCCTCTGCGCAGAAATAAAAAGAGGATTGGCGGGGAGGTGTGCGGAGAGGTTCTCTTCTCTGTCTTTGTCCGTTGGCATTTGGCTCTTGAGGAAGATGGTGAAGGATACAAGCCCATGAACTAAAATGTTAAAGCAGCAAGAAATGCTGGGATTCAGCCCCACATGAACTGATCACCGTCCGATATTTTTCACAAGTAAGCAGTCTCCTGGCTCCTAACAACAATTTTCCTGTTAACTTTTGAAATGTTGCATTGGTACCATTCTGTTGATCTGGGTTTAGGCACATTATTGGACAGTGTGGAAGGAGTTTATTGTGTCTCTAACTGTGCTGTATCTGACCTAGGAGTGCTTCTTGATTATCGCTGGGCACCACATATGGTAGGTGTTACATCTCCAGCATTGACATCCTTAATCTTGAGTAAAAACATTCAGCAAATCCCCTGTCCCCCCATAAAAAATGCTTATAGTCTGAAGTGTGTGTTCATTATATAGTAGAATGTTCCTAATCCAAACTAGCCAGGAACAATCACAGTTCAGGTTAACTATTTGTTTAGAGTAATATGTTTATTTATAGTACCTGTAACTGTGCTTCTCAGTTTTGCAGTTGCTTTGCAGATTTACTGTGTCTTAACTGTTTGTTTCAATACATAAATACCAATTCCCCATGCTAATAAGAGATGGTCTTTCCAACTCCCTGTTCTCAATACTGATCTGTGCAAATTAACTGTGTTTAGATAATTTCTGAGAAGTAATATATTAATTGTGTTTGCATGTACATTTAATTAATTAGAGTGGGCTTGGTTACCAAGATGTGTAACATGGGTACCATGTTATTGCACATTTAACATGACTTAATTTTCTTAAATGAGTGTCGAGTGCTTGTGCTTTATTTATTGTAGACATATTGGTTCCCCACTTGACTTCTTGTTTCTTTTTTTTAAGTTAATTCTGCCATTTTACAAAGACTGTTGTAAGGCTGGATTGCTGGGTTTTTCTATCATTTGAGGCCTTCAGATGTGAAGGTAGAGCATCCTCCAGTGGAAACTGACACTACTGCATTTCAGTTCACTGAAGTGATCAGGCTGTAAAGTCATTAGAACCCAGAGATCAGGAGCTTGGATTCAAACTGGAAAAAACCGTTATGCCTTCCTTCAAACACATGACAGTTTAATTTGTTGCGTAATTAAAATCTTAAGAGTTTGACTGCTGTGCTGACAAAAAGCTGCATTGGACAGAGTGAGTGTGGCACCTTAAAAAAAAAAAGTCAGGCCACTGAGGCTCAGAGATATTCCACTAGTGGTTTGGGACATGTCGGGCACAAAGGAAAACACTTGTAGATTGCTGGGCAGCCCTAGGACATCAATGAACGATTTCTACAGGGATGTGTCCTCTGCCCAAACTTCTTCAGCTGCTTCATCACTGACCTTCCCCCGTTATAAGGTCAGGAGTGGGGCTAGTCGCTGATGATTCCATAGCATTCAGCTCCATTCACAACTCTGATAATAAAGCAGCCCATATCTGCCTACAGCAGAATCTGGACAACATCCAAGGTTGGGCTGACAAGTGCAGGTAAAATTTGTATCACAAATTCTAGATAATGACCATCTCTAGCAAGAAAAGGCCCAACCACCAACCGGCCCCCCAACCTTCAATAGCATCAACATCTTGGGGGCCACCAATGACCAGAACCTGAATAGGACCAGCCATATCAACACTATAGTTATAAGAATAAAGGAAAAGAGTGGCTTAAGTAAATGTTGGTCCCCTAGAGGATGAGACTGGGGAATTAATAATGGGGAACAGGGAAATGGCAGAGATGTTGAACAAATATTTTGTATTGGTGTTCACGGTAGAAGACACTAAACAGTGGATAATCAAGGGACAATAGGGAGGGAAGAACTTAATACAATCACTATCACTAAAGAAGTAGTACTTGGTAAAATAACAGGACGAAAGGCAGACAAGTCCCCTGGACCTGATGGCTTACATCCTAGGGTCTTAAAAGAAGTGGCTACAGAGATAATGGATGTATTGATTGTTATCTACCAAAATTCCCTGGATTCTGGGGAGGTCCCAATGGATTGGAAAACTGCAAATGTAATGTCCCTATTTTAAAAAAAGGAGATAGAAAGTAGGAAACTAGACCAGTTAGCCTAACATCCGTCGCTGGGAAAATGTGAGGTTATCCACTTTGGCAGAAAAAATAGAAAAGCAAATTATAATTTAAATGGAGAAAAATTGCAAATGCTGCAGTACAGAGGGACTTGGGGTCCTTGTGCATGAAACACAAAACGTTAGTATGCAGGTACAGCAAGTAATCAGGACAGCAAATGGAATGTTGGCCTTTATTGCAAGGGGGATAGAGTATAAAAGCAGAGAAGTCCTGCTACAACCTAGAGTACTGCGTACAGTTTTGGTCTCCATATTTAAGGAAGGATATACCATTATTAAGGAAGCAGTAGCAGGACATTTGGAAAAGCATAATTCAATCAAGCAGAGTCAGCATAGTTTTATGAAAGGGAAATCATGTTTGACAAATTTGCTGGAGTTCTTTGAGGATGTAACGAGTAGGGTGGATAAGGAAGAACCGGTGGATGTGGTGTATTTGGATTTCCAGAAAGCAGTCGATAAGGTTACTGCACAAGATAAAAGTTCACTGGGTTGGGGGTAATATATTAAGATGGACAGAGGATTGGCTAACTAACAGAAAACAGAAAGTCGGGATAAATGGGTCATTTTCCAGTTGGCAAATAGTAACTAGTGGGGTGCCGCAGGGATCAGTGCTGGAGCCTCAACTATTTACAATCTATATTAATGAATTGGATGAAGGGACTGAGTGTAATGTAGCCAATGTTTGCTGATAATACAAAGATGGGTGGGAAAGCAAATTGTGAGGAGGAGGACACAAAAACTCTGCAAAGGGATATAGACAGGCTAAGTGAATGGACAAAAATTTGGCAGATGGAGTCTAATGTGGGAAAATGTGAGGTTATCCACTTTGGCAGAAAAAATAGAAAAGCAAATTATAATTTAAATGGAGAAAAATTGCAAATGCTGCAGTACAGAGGGACTTGGGGTCCTTGTGCATGAAACACACAGTTAGTATGCAGGTACAGCAAGTAATCAGGAAGGCAAATGGAATGTTGCCCTTTATTGCAAGGGGGATAGAGGTATAAAAGCAGAGAAATCCTACTACAACCTAGAGTACTGCGTACAGTTTTGGTCTCTGTATTTAAGGAAGGATATACCTGCATTGGAGGCTGTTCAGAGAAGGTTCACTAGGTTGATTCCGGAGACGAGGCGGTTGACATGAAGAAGATAGGTTGAGTAGTTTGGGCCGAGACTCATTGAAGTTCAGAAGAATGAAAGGTGATCTTATCGAAACATATAAGATAATGAAGGGTCTCGACAAGTTGGATGCAAGGAGGATATTTCCACTCATAGGGGAAACTAAAACTAGGGGACATAGTCTCAAAATAAGGGACCGCCCATTTAAAACTGAGATGAGAAGGAATTTCTTCTCTGAGAGTTGTAAATCTATGGAATTCTCTGCCCCAGAAAGCTGTGGAGGCTGGGTTATTGAATATATTTAAGGCGATAGACAGATTTTTGAGCGACAAGGGAATAAAGGGTTATGGGGAGCAGGCAGGGAAGTGGAGCTGAGTCCACGATCAGATCAGCCATGATCTTATTGAATGGCGGAGCTGGCTCGAGGGGCCATATGGCCTATTCCTGCTCCTATTTCTTATGTTCTTAATAAAGCAGAGGCTCAGAACTCCGTAATGAATGGCTCACCTCCTGACCCCCTCAAAGCTTCTCCACCACCTACAAGGCTCAAGTTAGATATGTGGTGGATGAGGCCACTCACCTGGATAGGTGCAACCGCAACAACATTCGAAAAGCTCGCTATCCAGATCCAGATTGCTTGATTTTTTTTCCCCTGCCACTGGACTTGATAGCCACTTCCTGCACCACAGGCACCCTGCAGCTGCAATATGTATGATCTACAGGGTGTGCTGCAGAAACTCAACAAGGTTAGTTCAACAACCACTCTCTCCCTTGTGGTCTTTACCATTGAGAAGGACCGCACAGCAATGTAATGAGAACTCCATCACCTCCATGTTTCCCTCCTAAGTCATCACACACTATACTGCCTTGGACATATATCGGCATTCTTAATTTAGTGTTCTGGAATTCTCTACCTAACACTATTGTGGAAGCAGCACCACCATGAGGACTGCAGTGGTTCTAGGAGATGGCCACCACCACTTTCTTTAGATAACTAAGGATTGATAATAAATGCATCCTTGGCAGCATTGACCACATCTAGAGAACAATTTTTTTTTTGTAACCGGTTGGGGGAGGAGCAACGGGAGACTAATGATGGTACAGGTAGTGTCAAAAATAAACTGTTTAAGACACCAGTTGGAAAAAATTGTCACCTTCAGCAGTTAGCAACAGGCATTCAGGAAAGTTACAGTTCTTCATTTCAAGATTAGCAGAATTGCTGTGTGCAGATAAATTTATTATCTGGGACCTGACAAGTGTTGAAGCTTGCTCTCTGGGTAAGCCCGAGTTAAAATGAGGTAAGACTGAAGATTTGAGTTCTTCTTTCCCAGCAGAGGGTCCAGCTGTAGATATCGGGCTTCCTGACTGTTGCATAGAAAACTTAATTGTTCATTATTAAAAGAGTACCTACATATTTCTCTCTTTTTCCCTGCAGTGCCTAAAAAAAAATTCCAATTTTCTTGGGAGTTCTGAACTGATCCTGTCTTTTCTGTGTTTGACAGGAGGTGTTGGTGTGATGTATCAGCTGAGTGAGCAGGGCAAACAGCTGGCAATCCAGGTCTCGAATATCTTGGGCATGGACGTGTGCGGTATCGATCTGCTCAGGAAAGATGACGGTTCTTTTGTAGTGTGTGAAGCCAATGCAAATGTAGGTTTCAGGGCCTTTGACAAAGCTTGCAGTCTGGATGTAAGCGGTATCATAGCGGACTACGCCCTGTCGTTACTGCCAAGCAGACTGACTAGAAAAATGTCCCTCCTTTCTGTAGTTTCGAGTGCCAGTGAAACGAGTGAGCCAGAGGTGGGGGCACCAGTCAGCGCCATCCCGGAGAGTGTGTTCACCATGAGTGTGGGATCCAGCTCCAGTGAGAGTGACCCTGAAATAGTGGAGGTCAGGGATTCTGACACTACTGCTTCCAGGTCCATGCACACTGTCCTGCCTGAGCCAGGCTACAACATGAACAATCTCATAAACACTGAAATTAAACTATTGAGTGAGTGAGGCTGAGGAGCCTCTAGTAACAGGTATAACAGACAGGGCTGCTTTCCCAGCTGAACTGTAAATAAAAGGCTAAAAGAATTGATGGAAGAGACACTTAATGGTTAACGTGGAGAATAAATTATGTCAAGTCTGGGTTTGTTGAATAACCCTGAATGACATTATAGCCATTAACTCACTCCTGGGCAATGGGTTATGTATTCTCAATTGGGGGTGGGGCGGGAGCAGTTAGGTGCAGTTTATAAACTTACTTCAATAACACAATAGTATGATTTCAGTTGTTTAGTTAAAAGACATTGCCTCGGCAATAAAAAGGTATTCAATATCTGAAAGAGAAAGACCGGTTAATTTTATGGAAGAGACCCATCATCAGTTCTTGTTGGGAAATGCACTCTCTGCTAGACACCTCCCAGTGGTGGCATGGCTGAGATTAGGAACTTTCCGCATTTGGAATCAATGTCTTGCCTCTCTGCAATGAACTGCACCTCCATGCTATTTTCCCCTTCCCTAGAATAGCTGTTTCATGTATTTCGTACTGTCTGCTATGGCAGCAGTGCTATTTGCTAAAGTCTGCGTCGACTGCACAGAACTTGAAGATTTTTCAGGAATTTTGGTGGGAACAGTTTGAACTGGTATGCTAATAAATAAAAGAGCCGATTATTATTCCGGAGCATGTCGTGACTCACAAGCTGAGATCTTTTAGCTGGTCTCGACCAAAAGCATAATGATGAAGGGAATGAAGAACATCAATTTAAAGTAAAATGGCAGCACACACCAAAAATGACATGAGCCATGATTTTTATCCTGAGCCCTTCTCCGCCCCCCCACCCCCCCCCAAAAAATTCTTAAACGGTGAGCTTAAAATGTTGATTATAAAATAAACACATTTCTACAGAAAGTAATTTGAGAGCAAAATCTAATCAGTAATATATAAAAGAGCTTAGATGATTAGTCATTTAATATTTTTAGCTCTTTATGGAATTTGGCATGTGAAGTTGCCTACAAGATTGGTTAATGGATAAAGGGTGCGTGTTGAGGGGGTGTGATGATAAACAGTGGAAAACTGGTTGCTTACAAGTAGTTTCTCCATGTTTGAAGGTGAGGTAGAAGTTCTCAGCTTGAGATTTGGCTGTAATATTGATGAAATCTTCATTTTGTCGACTTAATTGATAAAATGTTATGTTTTTCTCAGACTTGTGATTGCATGGAAACAATCCCAGGCATAACATAGACATATATGGGCAAATAAATAGAATACACAGTCTAGCCTGTAGATACAAAAGTCATTTTGACTCGTGAGTGACCAAGTTGATGTGTGGTGTAAATGCATTGAATTGTAGCTACTGTTCATTGCCCCATTTCCATTTCACTATTTTAATTTTACTTGCCAAAACTTATGCTAATGTTACATTAAAAAAAAATCAAAGATGAACTAAGGTTATTTGTCCCATTGAAGCTGGTCTCTAGTATCCTAATTCTCCAGGTAATGGGAGAATTCTTCCCATTGTGCAAGTAATGGGTTAATGCATGGGGATTGATCTCTGTTCCTTAATTAGCTGGTGAAATGTGAATTGCATAGGAATTAACTAAATCAGTAAGAATTAGAAAATTGGTGTCACTTGACATGATTCAGAACAGCATTTATTGATGTTTATATTCCAAGTGTTGGTTATCTGTTAGAGGTGAAATCTACAAAGTGTGAAATGTATGGGGATTTTCTGACTTTGCAGAAGCCAGCTCCTCTTATTAAAAAGCAGTGTCTGTATTTACAAATTGTATCTCCCAGTACGATGGGCACAGCACCAGTATTATGTTTTCCTTTCAAAAAATGTCAGTATATTTCCTGGTTTTTATAATTATTGATGAGTTTGAGCGCACATTACTGAATGTGTAACTTTGGCTGTTAATGAATCTGTCAATAAGCACAAGGCTCTCGGGCACTTTAAACAAACTAGAATACACAATGTTGTCATTTTAAAACTAATTTTAAATAGGAAAACTCAGTTTCAACAGTTTTGGTTGATACATAAGCTTTCTTCATCATACTATTGTAAATACTGGCACTTGAAACAAAAGCCACCAGTTTAGCTAGCTGTCACATAATGCCAAGTTATCTCATTTCGCTAGATGAAAGGCCAAGTAAAACAGCTCGACGTTAAGTGGCAGCTATTACTATAAAATGAGCAGGTAATGGGATCAGAAGCCAAACACAGTAAACTGATTAAACCATTAAAAATGCCCATGTAAAAAAAACACTGCCAATTTTTTGCAGTATTAAAAATATGTATTACATTGAAATAACCTAAAATCCTGGACAGATTTGGCCATAGAATCTACATTTACGTGTCTCAGAATTTGGTTAGGTTGGGTTGGGTTTCCTGCAGAAATTGGCTTGAGGTGCTGCAGAATTCTAGGTCCCTAAAAAATGTAACTGATGAATTTCTATAATTGTATACTCAACAACAAGTTGGCTGTGCAGCTCAATAAGACCAACAGTGTTCTCTAAATAATATGATACTCATTGATGTAAAGGCAATCTGGCCGTGGCAGTACTCTTTGCACCATTAAGGTACAGGACAGCTCTCAACATAACCTGTTGATGTGTGAGTATTTAAAGCAGTAAAGGAGCATTGTACACATTTTACATTAAGAGACTGTACTGACCTGGGTTTGCACAACAACTGGGTTAAATGTAATTAATTCCTTCTGGAATGGCTCCAGCTATCCAACATGAGATGTGTTAACTACAATTCAAGGGACTTTGAATTAAAGTAATTAAAATTGGCTCTGTCTGGGGACTTGGATTAAAAGGTTCACAGCATCCTCTTCCACTCTTTTAACATCCTCGAGCACACCAGCCTGTAACTTTTAAGATGGCTTGTGAACATTCCCAACCATTTTCTATAAACATTCCAGCAATTTTTAAAAGGCAACAGGGTTACTTTGGAAAATTAAGATCCAAAATTCAAGGCTTTATCTGTGTTGTTGAAAAGTTTTCCCACAATATTCTGATTGACTACTTTGATTCTGTTCCAGCTGCTGCTGGGTTATAACTCAATGACTTGAAAATCCCTAGAACTATTTCCATGCAACACTGAATCCAGGGATAAAGCACAGACACAGTTCACCATGCTTCACTTAAACTTGTTGACTACATTTCTCAAAGCACATGCTTGATTTTTCTTTTGCATACAATTCCCTGATGACAAAAGGTGTGAATGCACCACATAGTATGGCATGCAATCCAACACACTCCCTGGTGCTGAGTTAGCATATATGAATGGGGATGCTGATTTTGGCCTGGGCTGGATGAGGGGTGTCGGAAATGATCTCACAGTGAAAGTGTTTCTAAACAGTAGCAAAGGACAAAGTCAGGCTTGATCCTTAATCAAACAGCCCACTATTCAGGCTTGCAGGTGAAGAATGGCCACGTGTGGTGTGAAGTGCCAGAGGGTCACTTTGACTGGAACTGTCACCCAGCATAAGGCTTCGTCTTCAGGGGAGTAAAGATGAAGGCGGAAACTCAAATTTAAAGCCACCTATGCTAAGGAAGTTGTGCAATATCTGTGGTAGACAGAACGTTTTAATAGCAATCAATTTTATTTGCATGTACTCAGATGCAAAATTAACAGCAAAAGCAGTATGTTTTTATAATCTTTCTCTTCCCTCCACCCCGCCCCCCCCCCCCCCCACCAAACACCAAAATAAAAGGATTAGCCATGACATTCATTCTAAAGGAGCCCTTGGGCTCCCCTGTAAATTCAGTGTTGTAAGAACTTTGTTGAGGTGACAAAGCGATGTCTTTATTTAGAATAAAGTACAACTGACTCCATAGCCATTTCTTTAAATAGAATTCACAGCGCAGAAACAGGCCATTCGGCTCAACAGGTCCATGCCAGTGTTTACACTCCGCACGAGTCTCCTTCCACCCTACTTCATCTCACCCCATCAACATATTCTTCTATTCTTTTCTCCCTCATGTTTTTATCCAGCTCCCCCTTAAATGCATCTATACTATTCACCTCAACCACTCCCTATGGTAGCAAGTTCCACATTCTCACCACTCTCTGGGTAAAGAGGTTTCTCCTGTGTTCAAGATTTGATTTATTAGCAACTATCTTATATTGACGTCCCCCTAGTTCTGGTTTTAGTGATGTTAGTTAAGTGACAAAAACTGGCCCCTGCTCCCCTTCCAACAATGGCCATTGGATCTCCCACCTCGCCCTAACGTCTCATGCGAAAGATTTTGAGGGAAGCAGAATGGGCTGTTAAGTCTGTGAACATCTTCACTGACACTGCCAGTGGCTAACCCACGAGGAGCTGTGCTCAAGTGGTATGGATTGTCCCAACAAGATAGTATTAGTTGTTTTTGCTTCCTTCTTTCTTTGTAAATGTCCAGCATTTGAGTAAGTTGCCTAAATGGATAGGGAGGCTACTGGCGTTGAAGATCAAGAGGGGCCTGATAACACAGGTGCACCATTGCAGGCTGAATTGCAGAGATCCAGAACTGTTGGAAAATCTACTTATTCTGACAGTGCAGTATAGTTTACAATTTAATTTAAGAACATGGAAGAGGATGAAGAGCCTGTATATTTGAATAAAGATGCCCTACAATTGAATTGAGTGTACTTGCCTCCCTGATAACTGAGGGGTAGGAGAAGAGAGGAAGAGCTCCAATGGTTCAAAGATTGAAAGTGTTTTAAAATGGTGAGGGAGAAGTGGTGAATATTTGCTGGTGCTCTGCCCTCTCACCTATTTCAGTAAATTGCTGATTTTTATGTTTTTTTTTTAACTTAGTAAAACTATGACAAGCTGGCTGATGTTTATGCAGTGGTTGTGCGCAGGACGTGTCCTGGTTACAGTAAGATATGTTGAACATCCACAAGTGACGCTGACTGGATAATTTGTCGGATAATTTGTGATCTCTTACAGCTAGCTGTTGACTTGATATTTACGGTACGCATCTAAAATTTAAAAGAATTTTTGCCTTTATGACGTAACTGGTAATGGGGTAAAAGAGAAGAAAAGGTAACTTTATAAACAAAGCCAATGATTATCAAGCCATGCACAAGATGAAAAACTTTTTCAGACATGAATTCCTTCAGCCCCAAACCAGCTCTGCTTCAATTAGGATTTCTGAATGCAAACTTCAAGTGTGGCAGACATTTCTACCAACTGTTTGATAGACGAGTGCTACATGATACCCTGTACAACATGTGTTGTCATGCAAAACACTGACAGGCTGGCAGGTTTAATCAATTACATTACGACTATACTGGTGAAATAATTTAATTGGAGCATGCTGATACCAAAATTAAATTTTAAAAAAAATTGTTACTGCCCCCCCCATCCCCTAACCAATAATTCTAGAATGAAATGTGTTATGGTTTTTGCATGGGGTTGAGGGAAGAGATTTGACCCTTTTATCCACACTTTCCCTTCATTCCACCTTTGTTGGAGATGTGAGCATTTGAACAAAAGTATTACTGCAGATTCTTTGCATTTGCCTCACTCTGATCAATAAGGATATTTTACCCAGTGGATATTCTCCTTTCCACGGTACTTGAAACTGTAGGATGAATTTATATACCTAGCCTTAGCGTAACAAAAAAACGGTTTCCGTTGATTTGTAAACACTGAGTCAGATCAATGCTGTTGTGCTGGAAACTTTAAAGTGGAAACCCCCGGTAGCTGAGGTTTCAAACCCGATTGCTGATCTTTTACCACAGCCTTAACATGGTTGCTTTATCTATGGCAGACTCGAGAGCAGTTCATTGTATAGAGTGTAAAACTGAGACAGCCTCACCAATCCTGACATTCCATTGTGTTTGCAGACCAACTGTGGGAGAGCGGGAGAAGCAGCCCTGTCCCATTCTCCAGGCATGAGTAGAATATTATACATATGTAGTTAGGAATTAAATTTAACTTGTATTTAAGAGAAAAAAATATTTGAACATCCAAAAACTGTTGAGTTTATGCTTTTACTGCTTATTTCATAAACGAACGGTGTTCTTTAAACATTGGGGTGGGGGTGGGAGGGAAAGGTCTGAAAATGTACATTTTAAGAATAAGCTGTGAGTGTTCCAATGCACTGAACTGTACAGCTGTGACGTTTGAATTTACTGACGGTTTCACTAACTGCGTTTCTCTGTAGAACATTGTGTTTGGAGCAAGGTTGATTTTTCTTGTGTAAGTGTGACTGTGTGCATGCAAGACTGGGTGCCTTGTTCAAATGTTGTGATTGACACAATAGTCAAAGGCCATGAATGAGTTGGAGTACAAGGCAGTTGTACAACCAAGTAACCTTGATAGCATACACTAGGGACATAGCTGAAACAGTTTGAATGATCAAAGCCTGAAAATTAGTGTGACTATCTTCACTGAGATGGTTTGGGATATATGCACTACACTTGTTTTAAATAATCTTTTATTGGGGTAAAGCAACTTTAATTTAAGTGCAGCATTTCCCATTCATGTCAATGTTCATGTGATATGAAAAGTAACCTGATGGTTATATCCTTTTAGATAAGGTACTGTAGACTAAAGGGTGACCCATTTTCAGCTAGCAGCTTGTGTTCAGTGTATACATCTTTGGTTATACATTGTGCTTGCACATATTGCAACATGGGCTGCAATTAAGATCTGACCATATTGATGTGTACAGTTACTGGTAGGTTACCTTCAGCATCAAGCTATTGGGAATTGTAAAAATGTTGACCGTGACACTTCAGACAATGCAGAATAAAAATGGAGTATGCTCTTTGTTTAAAATAATCTATTAGACCCTTGGGCTGCAGTTCTGGATGGCATGGAGACAGATAGTGATCAGCACCAAAAGTACCTTATACATTAGCTGAAGATTTTTTATAGACCTGAATTTATCACCCATTTTTGTGATCTTGTCCAACTGGCAGCTAGAATTTGCAAGTTTATAAACTACGGTAAACTTTTCACGTGTTTTTGTTACACAAAGGATATTTTATAAACTTTATTAGAAATTTAAAAAAAAACATTTTTACTATTGATTATTAAGTACCTTTCCACTGGGCAGTCGTTGTTTGGTTATGGAAGGAGGCTGAAGCAACACATATTTCACTTGTAGAACTGGTGTATCTTGACATGCTGCCTGCACAGCCTGATTGTACTGCTGTTTGTTTGACGGCTGAGTGACTGTAGCCCAAAGGTATAATAAAGCAAATAATAACTCATTTTCTGAGAGTAGTACTTCAGGTTTTGCCTCCTAATCATACGAGTGACATCCTGTGTCCAATAATGTATATTAGCCTTTTGCTTTGGCATCAGGACACAAACTCTTAGTCATTCTGGTCCTTTTGGGCAACCTTCTAGTACAATTGTGGGTTACTAATTGTATTATATGTTATGCATTCCCTGTATGTGTGTATGTGTGTGTGTTCGAGAGAGAGAGAGAGAGCGAGCATGTGTGTCTTTCATGATTGTACAGAGTTCAAGAGTGTTGTTAAATGGTAAGTGGATTGACTTGCGATGTTTGAAAACTTGAAGGACTAATAAGATTGAGAATGCTTGGTAGGGGTTTCATGACCATCAGAGTGGGAGTAAGCTGAATTCCTAGACATCAGCATTCTAACTTGCTTCCAACAAGTATGTGGATTTTTAAACAATAAACCAACTGGAGTTTTAATACATTTGTAGTTTCTATAGACAGATAAGTGGTTGTGACTTGAACTGCACAGAGGTCAGTGGAATTATATGTATGAAAACATCTACAATCACATGTTCCTAGAATCCTGTCTCGTTTTAAATATACTCAAATAATTTTTAAAGATTTGATTCAAGAGGAGGAGAACTTTCAAACAATGCAGGATAAAATGACAGTTGAGAATTCCTCCATTTAGATGTTCCTGCTCCATTACAAAATGAAATATTGGTGTGGTTTATGGGGAATACAGAATTTCAGCACAATATTAAGTGGGCCTTAAAACCTATTGCAATCCCATTTGCAGCTTTCTGTGGTGCTGCATGTTTATATTCTCAGCTTATGCTGCATCAGTTACTTTTTCTGAACCATTTATTTTTCAGGCTCTGTGGTACTGAATAATAGCAGTGCAAAGCCACACTACTAGTGAATATATTAAGCAAATGATCCACCTACTAGGTTTTTAACATCAGTAATACAAACTGTGAAACATTACATCTATTAAACAACAGTAAACACTCTGGCCCCAAGTTCCTGTAGATTGGGTTTAATAACTATCTATCTTAAAAAAAAAACGATCAGTCCTAGGCTATTTGCAATTTATCACTTTGGATTTTATAGAATGTTTATGGATGTAGCAGTTTGAATGTGAAACTCCTACCAAGTGGTGCAAACTGACCAAGTGCTGGTGAAACTGGCCAATTATTGGTACTTGAATAACGAGTTGGAATGGCAGGGATGTGGTGTTAGTCACATTGATCATGGTGAATACTGTACATATACTTCTGTTTCATTTTTTTTAGAATGTAATAAAATGATTCATAGAAATTAAAACCATCGATTAAGTGAAGTTGTGCTTTTTAATTTTTTTTTAAAGAAGGATAAAATAAGAGTTACACCAAGCACAGATACTTTGTGTGCTTTCTACAGACAATGAAACAGCCTCTTGGAAAATGTTTTTCCACCACCAGGATTTCTTGTAAAATTTCAGCATTAAATGGCCATGTGCGAACTTTACTGAGAAGTGTGAACTTTACTGAGAAGTGTGAACTTTACTGCGAAGTGGGTTTTGGATTTACTCTGGTCTGGTGTAACCCAGCACTGAACTACAGGGATTATGGATGGACAAGAGGAGGGAGTATAATTTGCCAAACATCCTGTCACTCTTGCAGCCCAGTTCAGACTAATAATGCTTTCACTCATTCACAATGCAGTAAGAAGACTGCACTTAAGATCATTGTGTTTCTTGTTAGTATTAACTTCCACCTTTGGCAGTCAATAACACACTTACTTGGATAACTCTGTGGTGTGCAATTGATACCCGTTCAGTCAAACCAAAATAGGTTTATCCACTGTGCATGTTTTTATATATAGATATATGCATGGGCCCAAGTTTCCACATGATTTGCGCCTGATTTTTAGGAGCAACTGGTGGAGAACGGACTATCTTAGAAATCGCAATTCTCCACATTTTTTTTTCTGCAGTTCTAGTCAGGTAGAACAGTTCTACTTTGGAACAGAATTTTTTCTTCAAAGGGGGGCGTGTCCGGCCACTGACGCCTGATTTCAAAGTTTCCACAGTGAAAACGTACTCCAAACTAAGTTAGAATGGAGCAAGTGAAGGTTTTTGTAGAACTGAAAAAACCTGTTCTACACATTAAAAAATCAGGCGCAGGTTACAAATTAGGCGTCCAGAACGAGATGGGGGGGGGGAGGGGAAGTCATTAAATTCTACAATAAATCCTTATTTATACTTCTACAAATATTATACAAATAAATCCAACCTGAATAAACATTTATAAGCAAAGAAAAGATCATCTTCCTACCTGTGTGAAAGTGCTGCAGTCAGCCTGAGGCGCCCATTCTTCCCGCGGTGGGGGGGGGGGGGGGGGGGGGGAGAGGAGGCGCCCGTTCTTTCCCGTGGGGGGGGGGGAAGGAGGCGCCCGTTCTTCCCGCGGGGGGGGGGGGAACAGTGAGAAGGCTGCAAGTGCTGATGGCTATGTGCTTTTATTAAAAAAATGTTCAAAAATTAAACAGCTACAAAGAACTACAAAAATGGCCGAGTGCCAATGTTTTTTTCACACTGAGCATGCGCGAACGCTCCAACGCGCACGCACAGCATTGCCAGCAGGAAAAAAACTAATTTAAATAGTACCCGCCCCCTCCCACTTACAAAATCGGCGCGAGTGTAGGCTCCGCCCCCCTGGGCGCCGCGCCAAACAGACAAGGAGCTGCAGAACGCTCCAGAATCGCGATTTTTTTTTTTTAGACTCCGTTTTAGGCGTGGAAAACGGGCGCCCAGCTCGGAGGGGCGCCCGTTTTTTATCGTGTGGAAACTTGGGCCCATAATATATATGTTTTGTACCAGTATACATTACTTTGTTTTTCTACATTAAATGTCATCTGCCATTTACTAGATATCGCACACCCACTAACTTTCCCCTTCCTCAAAGCATTCCAGTGGATGCGAGGCACAATTTATTGCAAGAGTACTCAAAAACCTTTATCGAGGATCGCTCTCACGGCTCATAGTTGCCTACATAAAACAGTCACCACACTTCAAAGTGTTTTATTAATTAGGGCTAATGCTTGCTGTATCTTGTGAATTAATGCTTACAGAAACATAGATACCAAATCTGTGAGGATCACAGGTTAAAAAGATAGTGTGGGGGCGGGGTAGAGACATGGTGACCCCTGGACAGATACAGTTTTGTTTTGAAGACCATGCTGGATACTTATTATAGTTTCTATTCTCCCCCCGATTGGCTAGGCAAGTTTAGTGGCAGACAGACCTGTAAGATCCTGTTTGCTGGTTTTGATGGACATTCACAGTCCCATGACACTATTTTGAAGAGTGGGAAGTACTTTGTGTCCAATATTCCACCCTCAACTAACATCCACAAAAGCCGATTAATTGGTAATTCCTCAAATTGCTTTTTGTGGGATTTTGGTATAAAATGGTTGCTGCATTTGCATAATAACACTGCACTGAAAAATAATTTGTGTGCAAAATACTTGTGACATGTATGTGAGACATAAGGTGCTACATTAATGTATTTTTTGTTGCATTAATGCACTATTTGCTATGTGATACTGGCTTTTGCCTGTCACAATTGAAGCTCGCGCCCCTGACTTGCTGTAAACTCTTTGCTAAAAAAAACTCTTGGACAGTTTTCTGTGTGGAATTTTTTTTAATTGCCAAAACATTGTAGAACCCGCCACTACCTCCATGTGAGCATATTAAAATATAACCAGTGCTCCAGCTTGGTGAACTGAGTGAGCAGCCTGGTACATATGGCACAGCAACTTTTAGCACGAGTTGGCCCACGCGTAGGCAGATGGTCCCTTCCCCCCAGGATACGAAAGTGCCTTTTCAGCCATCTCGAGAAGACGCGTGATGGTAGCAATCTCTTTCTCGTTTTGTAAACACAACTCGCTGTCCTCCAGAGCCAGTTTCCCATATTCAACTGCCTGTAACAAGAAAAGAGACACACCTGTATTAAAGGGATCTCTGTCCTTTACTTAAAAAAAACAAAAGACTAAAGAAATCACCCTTGATTCAGTGAAATGCTTCTAATAGGCCATTCCTGCCCTCTTACGAACATAAAAGCAGGAATAGGTCATTCAACCCCTCGAGCCTCCATTCAATAAGATCACAGCTGATCTACATCAATTCCACTTTCCTGCACTATCTCCATATCCCTTGATTCCCATAGTGCCTAAAAATCTAGCGATCTCAATCTTGAATATACTCATCGACTGAACATCCACAGCCCTCTTTGGTAAAGAATTCCAAAGATTCACAACCCTCTGAGTGAAGACATTTCTCCTCATGTCAGTCTTAAATGGCCGACCCCTTATCCTGAGACTATGACCCCTAGTTCTAGACTCTCCAGCCAGGGGCAAGAGCATCTCGCACTGTGAGAGGAAAATAAACTTACTTGGGGCTCCAGGGTCTTCCCAATATGATTACAAAGATCATTCAAATATATTATAAAATTTCTCACCAGCCTGCTGTTAAAATGCACCAGGCTGTGAATTGCATTAATGTTGTTGGTGTTATGGCTCTTCAAGACAGAGCAGTGTGAATTCCAGGATTTCTTTTTCAAAAAAACTGTTCTATTAATGAAGAATCGATTCCCTGATTCATGGCACAAGTTGATCAATAATCCCATGCTAATTGCTAAATGATGTTTTGTGTAGAGGGAATAGGATGGGAAATGGACTGGTAACCAACCACTATCACTGGATCAGAACAAATCCCTAATGAACCTGGATGAGTCACTGATAAGTTATATTTTCACGTGTTGCAGATGTTAATGAATGTACTGTAGTAGTAAACGTTACAGGACTTTGCTGTTCAGCTGGTGTAGAATGCAACAAAATAAAATCTGGTTTCACTATTTTATTCAGAACCTTGGAAATCTTATGCAATGGAGTTGGTTATAACACTACAACATCACAAAGATTTACTTAAGTTTGGAATTTGTTTCTCCCAGTTTTTGCACTGATGCACATGAGTGTATTTCTCAGAGACTTGGCGGTTTTAACCTGCCATTTTCACTACAACTTTCTGAAATGCATTCACCCTCTTATTATGAATTATTGAATGCAGATTCCTGTATTTATTTCCTCAAGATACTGGTTAAAAATGCAGTTTTGATCTGCAGTCGAATTTTTTTTAATTTCCTCTTATTTCAGGTGTCTCGATTCAGCCCGAGATGTGGATTGATGGGAGAGCACTCAAAGCTCCTCTTCCCTCTGAACAAAGTAAGTGCTTTGAGTAACCTCGGTTCATGTGGGGGACCTGTGAGCCTTCCGAAGCAATTGCATTGTCCTGCAATGCTTGTCCCTTGTGAGGCCTTTTAGGCACTTACATATACCTATAATGCTTGTACCTTCTGAGCTTTCCTAAGTAGTCATGTAGACCTGCAGTATTCATCCCTTGAGCTTTTTTAGGCACGCGTTTATATCTGCAATGCTTGTCCCTCAGGACCCATCTAGGCACTTGCTTGTTCCATTATTCTTACTGTGCTTGTTAAACAAAAGTCACAGTGCTACAGTCAACAAGCTGTCTTGCTTGTAGTATTTTATGTCTGTCATTTGAGCATTAACATCCCTCAGCTTACTGTTTGTGAGTGGTGACCTGTCTAAAATAGATAATATGGGAATAGCGGTAGATTGATAATGGCCCTGAATTTGCGGTCGGCATAGCACCTTTAAAACTGACCAATTTCGAGATTTCCGCATCCATACTCTAAATCCAGAACTTGCAATCATAAGAACATATGAAATAGGAGCAGGAGTAGGCCCTACAGGCCATCGAGCCTACTCCGCCATTCAATAAGATCATGACTGATCATCGACTTCAACTCCACTTTCCTGCTCGATCTCCATATCCCTTGATTCCCCTAGACTCCAAAAATCTATCTCAGCCTTGAATATATCCAGGGACTCAGCATCCACAGCTCTCTTGGGCAGAGAATTCCAAAGATTCACAACCTTCTGAATGAAGAAATTCCTCCTCCATGTGTTGTAAATGGCCTTCTCCTTATCCTGAGATTATGATCCCTAGTTCTAAACACTCCAGCCAGGGGAAACAACCTCTTAGCATCTACCCTGTCAATCCCCTTCAGAATCTTGTATGTTTCAATGAGATCACCTCTCATTCTTCTAAACTCCAGAGAGTATAGGCTCATTCTGCAGTCTCTCATCATAAGACAGCCCTCTCATCCCAGGAATCAATCTAGTGAACCTCCGTTGTACCGCCTCCAAGGCAAGTATATCCTTCCTTAGATAAAGAGACCAAAACTGTGCACAGCACTCCACGTGTGGTCTCATCAAAGCCCTGTACAATTGTAGTAAGATTTTCTTACTCTTATACCTGCACCTGGGCCTGGGCAGGACCGGAACCAATGTCCTTGGGGGAGTGTTTGCTAGTGCTGTTGGGGAGGGTTTAAACTAATATGGCAGGGAATCTATGCAGGGAGACAGAGGGAAGTAAAATGGGGGCAGAAGCAAAAGGTAGCAAGGAGATGAGGAAAAGTGGAGGGCAGAGAAATCAAAGGCAAAAATCAAAAAGGGCCACATTACAACATAATTCTAAAAGGACAAAGAGTTAAAAAAACAAACCTGAAGGCTCTATGTCTCAATGCAAGGAGCATTCGTAATAAGGTGGATGAATTAACTGCGCAGATAGCTGTTAACGGATATGATGTAATTGGGATTATGGAGACATGGCTCCAGGGTTACCAAGGCTGGGAACTCAACATCCAGGGGCATGCAATATTCAGGAAGGATAGACAGAAAGGAAAAGGAGGTGGGGTAGCGTTGCTGGTTAAAGTGGAGATTAACGCAATAGTAAGGAAGGACATTAGCTTTGACGATGTGGAATCTGTATGGGTAGAGCTGCGGAACACAAGGGCAGAAGTGGGAGTTGTGTACAGACCACCAAACAGGAGTAGTGAGGTTGGGGATGGCATCAAACAGGAAATTAGGGATGCGTGCAATAAAGGTACAGCAGTTACCATGGGTGACTTTAATCTGCATATACATTGGGCTAACCAAACTGGTAGCAATACGGTGGTGGAGGATTTTCTGGAGTGTATAAGGGATGGTTTTCTAGAGCAATACGTTGAGGAACCAACTAGAGAGCTGGCCATCCTAGACTGGGTGTTGTGTAACGAGAGAGGATTAATTAGCAATCTTGTTGTGTGAGGCCCCTTGGGGAAGAGTGACCATAATATGGTAGTATTCTTCATTAAGATGGAAAGTGACGCAGTTAATTCGCACACTAGAGTCCTGAACTTAAAGAAAAGTAACTTCGATGGTATGAGATGTGAATTGGCTAGGATAGACTGGTGAACGATACTTAAAGGGTTGACGGTGGATAGGCAATGACAGACATTTAAAGATCACATGGATGAACTTCAACAATTGTACATCTCTGGCGTAAAAATTAAACGGGGAAGGTGGCTCAACCGTAGCTAACCAGGGAAATTAGGGATAGTGTTAAATCCAAGGAAGAGGCATATAAATTGGCCAGACAAAGCAGCAAACCTGAGGACTGGGAGAAATTTAGAATTCAGCAGAGGACAAAGAGTTTAATTAGGAGAGGGAAAATAGAGTATGAGAGTAAGCTTGCAGGGAACATAAAAACTGACTGCAAAAGCTTCTATAGATATGTGAAGAGAAAAAGATTAGTGAAGACAAATGTAGGTCCCTTACAGTCAGAATCAGGTGAATTTATAATGGGGAACAAAGAAATAGCAGACCAATTGAACAAATACTTTGGTTCTGCCTTCACTAAGAAAGACACAAATAACCTTCCGGAAATACTAGGGGACCGAGGATGTAGCGAGAAGGAGTAACTGAAGGAAATCCTTATTAGTTGGGAAATTGATGGGACTGAAGCTAATAAATCCCCAGGGACTGATAGTCTGCATCCCAGAGTACTTAAGGAAGTGGCCCTAGAAATAATAGATGCATTGGTGGTCATTTTCTGACATTCTGTAGACTTTGGATCAGTTCCAATGTATTGGAGGGTAGCTCATGTAACCCCACTTTTTAAAAAAGGAGGGAGAGAGAAAACGGAATTATAGATGGGTTAGCCTGACATCGGTAGTGGGGAAAATGTTGGAATCAATTATTAAAGATGTAATAGCAGCGCATTTGGAAAGCAGTGACAGGATCGGTCCAAGTCAGCATGGATTTATGAAAGAGAAATCATGCTTGACAAATCTTCTAGAATTTTTTGAGGATGTAACCAGTAGAGTGGACAAGGGAGAACCAGTGGATCTGGTGTATTTGGACTTTCAAAAGGCTTTTGACAAGGTCCCACACAAGAGATTAGTGTGCAAAATTAAAGCACATGGTATTGGGGGTAATGTATTGACGTGGATAGAGAACTGGTTGCCAGACAGGAAGCAAAGAGTAGTCCTTTTCAGAATGGCAGGCAGTGTCTAGTGGGGTGCCACAGGGCTCAGTGCTGGGACCCCAGCTATTTACAATATACATTAATGATTTAGACGAAGGAATTGAATGTAATATCTCCAAGTTTGCAGATGACACTAAGCTGGGTGGCAGTGTGAGCTGTGAAGAGGATGATAAGAGGCTGCAGAAAGACTTGGACAGGTTAGGTGAGTGGGCAAATGTATGGCAGATGCAGTATAATGTAGATAAATGTGAGGTTATCCACTTTGGTGGCAAAAACAGGAAGGCAGAATATTATCTGGTGACAGATTAGGAAAGGGGGAGGTGCAATGAGACCTGGGTGTCATGGTACATCAGTCATTGAAAGTTGGCATGCAGGTGAAGAAGGCAAATGGTATGTTGGCCTTCATAGCGAGAGGATTTGAGTATAGAAGCAGGGAGGTCTTACTGCAGTTGTACAGGGCCTTGGTGAGGCCACACCTTGAATATTGTGTACAGTTTTGGTCTCCTAATCTGAGGAAGGACATTCTTGCTATTGAGGGAGTGCAGCGAAGGTTCGCCAGACTGATTCCCAGGATGGCAGGACTGACATATGAAGAAAGACTGGATAGACTAGGCTTATAGTCACTGGAATTTAGAAGAATGAGAGGGGATCTCACAGAAGCATATACAATTCTGACGGGACTGGACAGGTTAGATGCAGGAAGAATGTTCCCGATGTTTGGGAAGTCCAGAACCAGGGGTCACAGTCTAAGGATAAGGGGTAAGCCATTTAGGACTGAGATGAGGAGAAACTTCTTCACTCAGAGTTGTTAACCTGTGGAATTCCCTGCTGCAGAGAGTTGTTGATGCCAGTTCATTGGATATATTCAAGAGGGAGTTAGATATGGCCCTTATGGTTAAAGGGATCAAGGGGTATGGAGAGAAAGCAGGAATGGGATACTGAAGTGCATTATCAGCCATGATCATATTGAATGGTGGTGCAGGCTCGAAGGGCCGAATGGCCTACTCCTGCACCTATTTTCTATGTTTCTATACTCCAACCCCCTTGCAATAAAGGACAACCTGCCATTTGCCTTCCTTATTGCTTGCTGTACCTGCATGCTAGCTTTTTTTGTTTCTTGCACAAGGACACCTAAATCGCTCTGAACACCAACATTTAAAAGTTTCTCACCATTTAAAACATATTCTGCTTTTCTATTCTTCCTGCTAAAGTGAATAACCTCACATTTCCCTAGATTATATCCATCTGCCACCTTACTGCCCACTCACTATATCCCTTTGCAGATGCTTTGTGTTCTCCTCACAGCTTACTGTCCCACCTAGCTTTGTATAGTCAGCAAACTTGGACACATTACACTCGGTTCCTTCATCTAGATCACTAATATAGATTGGAAATAGCTAAGGCCCCAGCACTGATCCTTGCGGCACCCCACTAGTTACAGCCTGCCAACCTGAAAAAAACGTTTATTTCCTCTCTGTTCTGTCCGTTAACCAATCCTCTACTCATGCTGACAAATTATCTCCAATCCCATGAGCCCTTGTGTAATAATCTTTTATGTGGCACCTTATCGAATGCCTTTTGGAAATCCAAATATACTACATCCACTGATTCCCCTTTATCCACCCTGCTAGTTACATCTTCAAAAAACTCTAAATAAATTTGTCAAACACGATTTCTCTTTCATGTGGACTCTGCCTAATCATGTTATGATTATCTAAGTGCCCTGATACCACTTCCTTAACAATGGGCTCCAGCATTTTCCCGATTACCGATTTCAAGCTAACTGGCCTGTAGTTCCCTGTTTTCTCTCTCCCTCCTTTCTTGACTAGCAGTGTTACATTTGCTACCTTCCAATCCGCTAGAATCTATTCTAGAATCTAGCAAATTTGGAAAGATCAAAACCAATGCATCCACTATCTCTGTAGCCTCCTCTTTTAGAATCCTAGGATGTAAGCCGTCAGGTCCAGGGGATTTGTCGGCTTTTAGTCCCATTAGTTTCTCTAGTACTTTTTCTCTACTTATATTAATTACATTAAGTTCCTCACCCTCATTAGACCCTTGGTTCCACACCATTTTACGTATGCTTTTTGCATCTACTGTGAAGACAGATACAAAATATTTGTTTAAAGTTTCTGCCATTTCCTTATTCCCCATAATCATTTCAGCTGCCTCAGTCTCTAAGGGACCAATATTTATTTTTGCTACTCTCTCCCTTTTTACATACTTGTAGAAGCTCTTACAATCTGTTTTTATATTTCTTGCTAGTTTTCTTTCATAGTCTATTTTTTCCCTTTTTATCAATTTTTTGGTTACCCTTTGCTAGTTTCTGAAACTCTCCCAATCCTCAGGCTTACTACTATTCTTCACAACATTATAACCTTCTGCTTTCAATTTAATGCTATCCTTAAGTTCTTGAGTTAACCACGGATAGATCGCTTTTCCTGTGAAGTTTTTGTTGAGAATTATGAAATAATTCTTTAAATGCTAGCCTCGGCTTATCTATTGCCATATCTTTTAATCTGTTTTTCCAATGTACCTTAGCCAACTCTCCCTTCATACCTATGTAATTGGCTTTATTTAAGTTTAGACTCTAGTTTCGGACTTGGGCAAGTCACTCTCGAACATAATGGCCTAGAAATCCCAGTCAAGGTCTTTCTGCGGGCAAACGACTGAAAAAGGGGAAAAAATGCGCATTTAACGGTTCCTGCTGCGCCCACTCAAGATCCCAGTCCTGAGGCCTTCACTCCCTTGCGCGTCGCAGCACATTCATGGCATGACGTCTGTAAGCTGGAGCTGGAGTCACATGGCTCTGGGCAGCCAATCAAGATACAGTATCTTCTCATTCATAATAATGGGAACTCCGTAAGTTGGAGTTCCTATTATTATGATTAAGAAACAGCCCCCAAACACCAAAACACTAATAAAAAATAGAAAATATACACTACATATTTAAGATTAATTTAAATTTAAAGTTATTAATGTCTTATAAAAAAAAATATATGTTTGATTTTTAAAAGTTTTTAAATTATGGTTTTAAATAAACTTACCATAGTGGGGAGGGTTTTTAACAATAAAATGTGTTTGTTATATTTTTGTATGTTTTAAAACTCTTACGCC
The DNA here is from genome assembly GCF_044704955.1 of Pristiophorus japonicus. Taxonomy (NCBI): domain Eukaryota; kingdom Metazoa; phylum Chordata; class Chondrichthyes; family Pristiophoridae; genus Pristiophorus; species Pristiophorus japonicus. The sequence continues at coordinate 87,076,320 of NC_091994.1, forward strand.
TGTAAAAGTAGGCTATGCGCCTGCTTTTATCAGGCGCAAGAGTTTTCAGGGCAAGATATGGGTAAATTCCGCAATCCTGCCCTTGCGAATGTGCTGGATCTGGAGTTACGGAGGATCTGTCGAGCTCCAGCTTGACAGATCGGAAAAGCCGGTTTTCAGTGCATGCGCATTGCGTGCTGAAAAGTGGCTTTTCCAATGCCTTCCTGTGTCTGTAGGAAATTCGTACCGGCCCGGGAAGCCGGGATTTCTGCCCCATGGTTAAATTGTATTGTATTATGATCACTCTGCCCCAAAGGATCCTTTACTCTGAGATCATTCAAGTTACAAATGCACAGAGGCTTCACCGCATCTTTCACCTCCTGATAGAAACCAACGTGCTGGCAAAAAGTTGGGCTAATTGCCTACTCCGAAGTAATTACGCTTTCAATGTTTAAGTCCTGTGCAAGCAGGTTCAGGAAGCCTGTTGCACAACGTAATGGGAACGAAAGAAAGGTTTGTATTGGGAATGGAGTTCTAGCACACGCACAATCAGTACCATCGATTGCATATTGTACAATAGCCCTGCTAGGTTGTGTATATTACAAGAAATTAATTTACAATCCAAATTACGGAGTTCCCCTTATTATTAATGAGAACATGCTATACCTGATTGGCTGCCCAGAGCCATGTGACTGCAGCTCCAGCCTCCCGTGAGCCGCGAGTCGGAGGGCCTTGGGGCCACAAGTGAGAGGCTGAGTGGAGGGAGAGAGAGAGAGAAGCTGTGTGGAGAGAGAGATGCTGGTGGGGGGGGGGAGGAGGGAGAAAGAGAGGGTGGGGGGCGGGGCGGAGGGAGGAAACAGAGGCGTGGGGGGGGAGGGGAAGAGAGAAACAGTCACGGGGGTGGGGGTGGGAGGATGCACGTGCTTGGGTAAGGCACTTCAGCTGGGGGAGCCATGCACTTGGACTGGGGTACGGGACTTTGGCTGGCCCTTGCTGTCTTCTGGGGAGCTGTGTCCTCTGTCGCTTCAGGAAGTCAAACTGGATTGAGTTACAACTTGCAAAGTCAGTGAGACCTTGGGATGGGTGGATCCAGTGACACATTCGTATGAAACTTCAGGGTGTGACTTATCCTCCAATGGGACCAATCAGAAATAAGGGGTGGAGCCTGTTGGCCATTTTTGTAGTACAATTAAGCGTGTCCATAAAAGAACCGCCACCCACATGATCCCAGGTTCGCATAACCACAATGGTGTATGCTTTAGCTCTGTGGGGGAGTACACGTCTGTGTTTTAATTATGGCCCATTGTACATATGCTTTGAGACAGTTGAAGCATTATAGGAAAGAAAGGCTGTGATCTTTGAATATTCAGGAGTAGGCTGATACTAATATCAAGGAATAGATCCATTATTGCCAATTAGAACTGAAGTAGACACCCTGCCTTGGAGAACACAGATCTGGCTTCTATGGAGTAGCAAACATCCAGCTGAGTACTTAATACAAGTGCCTCATTTTAAATATTCCCTCAAGTTTCCATTCAGTTATATATTTAAACATTAGGTTCCGTTGCCTCCAGGCTCTCCAGCCAGCAGTAACAAAAAGCAAAAAACCGCAGCTGCTGTAAATCTGAAACAAACATAAAATGCTAGAAATACGCAGTAGGTCAAACCGCATCTGTGGAGATGGCCCGCACGCTTGAGGCTTTCAGCAACTGGTGAGGCTTTTCGCGAGGATTGGAGGACAAAATCCACACGGGTGGCAATTTTATTTAATTTCAGTGTCTTTTTGTTTTTTATGATCAGGGTTTCTTATTAGTTGTGCCCTGCTTTAAAGACACTGGGACAATCCAGTGTCATCTTAAAGGTTCTAAAGAAAGGACATCTGTGGAGAGACAGAGATAAATTAACATCTTGGATACAGTACACATGTCTGTTCTCTCCACAGATGCTCCCTTCTTCCTGGAGTACAGTTCCATGGGCACATCAGCTCCTTGCTGCTCAAACAAGTGGCTATTCTTAGAAACACAGAAAATAAGTACAAGGGCCATTCAGCCCTTTGAGCCTGCACTATTGCACGAGCCTGATTAATATGATCATGGCTGATCATGCAACTTCAGTATCCCATTCCTGCTTTCTCTCCATACCCCTTGATCCCTTTAGCCGTAAGGGCCACATCTAACTCCCTTTTGAATATATCTAACGAACTGGCATCAACAACTTTCTGTGGTAGAGAATTCCACAGGTTCACAATCCTCTGGGTGAAGAAGTTTCTCCTCATCTCGGTCCTAAATGGCCTACCCCTTATCCTTAGACTGTGACACCTGGTTCTGGACTTCCCCAACATCGGGAACATTCTTCCTGCATCTAACGTGTCCAATCCCGTCAGAATTTTGTATGTTTCTGTGAACTTAGCCATGTGATAATCTAGGCTACCATGGTGTTCATTATAGTCAAGCCTAATCTTGGCCACACTTGCGCACTTTCCACCAAGAATCAGTGGATTGTGGGAAGCCTAACTCCTTCGCTATTACTGAAAACCAGTTAGATGAGATCAACTAACAACACAAACCAGGAATCCAACCTTTGACCTTCTGATTGATTTGGGCCAGTACCACATGGAACAGTGTTTTTAACCACAGCCAGCAGGAGAAGCCTTGTTCTTTTTAAGCAGCAGTTGTGAAGGAGAACTGAAAGTGTTGAATGGTATTTTCTTCCTGCCCTTATATGTTCTTGATGGGATGTGATAACAGTAGTGTAAGTGGAAGCATTTTCTCCTTTTTAAAAAAAAAAATCTGCCTCCTTTTCTGAAGGTGCTAACTCGTGCTATATACAAATCCAGTGGTTCTGGCAGCCTCACAGCTCCTGGCCCATATGGCCATCCCAGACCCCAAATGTCACTGTGAACATGTGCTTATCTGCCATCTTCACATGCAATTTTCAGTAGAGGCACAGGACAATAATTGGGTAGGCACCCTAGCCAACTTTTTTGGCCCCAGTCCAGGAATCATAAGACCAATTATTACTGCTCTACCAGCTGAAATTTCCTAAATTGGTGCAGAACGCTTGATTTTCTTGACTCAGTACCATACCAGGTGATGCTGTTACCCACCCAGCTATCCATCTTTATGTGGTACTGTCATAAAGCAACAGGACGTTTTATCGCGTCATTTATGGCCTTGTTTAAGGTCTCGATCGCTTAGCAATTTGACAAAAGCTTGACCTAGTCTTTAGCAATTTGATAAAACCGATTTACACACAAATTCATTGTTGGATATTGTAGTCAATGATCAAGTCTATTTGGGTGAGTATCTAATCATTTGCGCATATTATGGATACATTTCCTAAAAGGGCAACGTGAAGCCTACCTTTTTAAAATCCAAAAACAGGTAATAAAGCATAGCCAGGGTGTGAGCAATTTTTCCAATTTTGCCATGTTTCGGGAGGTACTCCTGGTTCCGCAGATCAAAAACTGCATGCAGGATTTGAACTGCTTCTGCTTCCTGGGCTTCATCTTCAAGATAAACAAACAAAGAGATTGCATTTTAAAAACAGAATCTCATGCAGGTAATGTACAGCTAAGCTTGTGTAACCATAGCCCAACAGGAGATAGTACCTTCATAAGAAGTGTGGAGAATAGCATTTTAGGTTTTATAAAGGGGTATAAGAGTACAAGAGCAAAGAGGAAATTAAAGATGTGCATAAAGCAATGGTTAAGCCACAATTACAGTACTATGTGTAGTTTTGGGTGCTCCATTTTAAAGCCATAGAGAGAGCACATTGCATATTCACTAAGATATCAGGGATGAAAATCTATAGTTACGATGGACGACATAATGGGACTATTTCCACTCAAGCAGAGAAGACCAAGGGGAGTTTTTTTACGTCTTTAAAATGATGAAGTGATTTGATAGAATGAACAGGGTAGGATTATTTTCTCCAGTTGGTGAGTTAGTGATGAGGGGATAACAATTTAAAATGGTCACAGAGTTAGAGAAAAGATTAGGTGAAGTGTCTTTATGCAGAATTGTTACAGCAGGAAATGCTTTGCCACTGAGCGAAGTTGAGGCAAGAGTAGATGACATTTGAAGCAGTGAAATTAGTTTTGGAATAAAAGCAGAAAATGCTGGAAATACTCAACAGGTCAGGCAGCAGCTGTGGAGAGAGAAACGGAGTTAATGTTTCAGGTCGGTGACCTTTCATTAAAGATTAGTTTTGGAATGCTCTCACAAAGAGCCGGCTGAATGACTTTCTGTGCTGCCAACATCTGTTGTTCTGTTGTGAGGATCGGGCTGTGATGACCAACACTGTCAAATAGCCTGCAAATTCAATGTCTGGGTCCATACATGAAGAATGGTCATTTGGGTGAGGTATTAGAGGATTGTCAACCCTAGTGGAACTGTACCCCAGCAAGAATTGGTAGCCAGAGATGGAAGGGAGAAAATTGGAACCAAATAAAGTTTGTTTCTGTTGGGAGTAGCATAATCCTTTCCTTCATTTACATACACACTTGTGGACCCAGGAGATAGAGACACGTCTGAGTAATAATCTTTAATTATCTATACACTAATACAAACCCAACACACGCAGTTCTTATGAGGGTGATGTCAATTATACTCACATGCAGCAAAGTCATTGGGCCTTTTGAACTGAAGACTACTGAAGAATTCTGAAAGTACACTGGTGTGTTGTACCTTTTTACAGGTAATTGTATACAGTAAGCATGATGTTAGTATGCAAGTTTATCTATGGCACGTATGGTTAGTATGTGAGTTCATAAGGTTAGTACGTAAGCATGTTAATGGTTACCGTAGACCACTTCCCCCGTCTCATGTATGCTCATTAGCAATACTATCTCTGGACAATTCAGGGAAGTGAAATCTCTGGATATTTCACACACATGATTAGCCAAAGCTGGCCTTCAGAATCGTCACTTTACTACCTTTTTAGATTTTTATTACAATGAAGCCTTTCTCTCTTCACACTTTCAACACCTCCACCACACATCTGCATGCCTGTCCAATAATTAATATTCCACTCTTGGGTCATCCTACACTTAAGTTCTCAGTCCGATATCGCCGCGTGTCCAGAAGTAACCCTTATCTCTATCACCCTGCGTATATGCTGCTGACTATTCTACCTAGCTTACTGATCATTACAGTTTCTTGGATACACTAAAACAATATGCAGTTCATCGCTCGGACTGTCTAGTCAGTCATTACTCTGAATCGCTGTGGACATTTTTGATTTTATGTGGAGAGAATTTATAAGGAATTTTAAAATACTCCAGAATCTAAACTCCTGTGTTAGAGGGATTGCCCTTGTGTAAATACTCTCTGGCATATGGCTGCTTTTACTTCCTGCCAATATCACAGTTGTGTGTGTAAATACTGTAAGGAAACAGCTAATCGTGCTGTAGAGCACTAACCGAAAATATCTTCCAATTCCACGAATGTGGTGCCAGATTCTGGTGAACTGATCCCTGCTTTCCACAGTGTTTTTTGTATTTCCGTCTCAACCAGCTCACCCAGGAAAGCATTCCAGATATTGGTTACCTGCATTGAAAATATGAATCATAATGCTGTTTGAATGCAATCGGTTATTGAAATATCTTTATTTAAAAGTTTATTTTGTTTGCTAGACAAATGTACAAGCCTAATTTGTGTGCACATCTCATTGTGCTACAATAAAAATGCTTCTCGTTGACTGCTGCTGCACAGAATCCCAATGGTGCCACATCTATTCCCACACACTCCCACTGTATAGAATCATAGAAATTTACAGCATGGATGGAGGCCATTTCGGCCCATCGTGTCCACGCCGACAGACAAAGAGCTATCAAGCCTAATCCCACTTTCCAGTCTGTAGCCTTGTAGGTTACGGCACTTTAAGTGCACATCCAAGTAGAATCCCAATTGACCATTTACACAAAATTTCTGATCCAAGCACAAAATGTCACCAATTACACTGTTCTCTGGGAATTTATGCGCTCATCACAGTCTGGGATGTTGGGTTTCCATTTCAGGCATCTATTGTGAGCGCCAGGGACTCACCGATCACATTTAGCATGGTTAAATTATAGATTAAAGCTTTATCTGCTCTGCTCCATCAAGCACTCCAAGGTTAGGTACAGAACAAATAAAGCTGCTTCTGCTTAGCCTCCCCGCCCTCATCCCCCAACCTCAGAAATGTATCCCGACTACACTGGTGTGGCTTTTTCCATTTCTTCATCATCATCATCATCATCATCATCATCATCATCATAGGCAGTCCCTTGGAATCGAGGAAGACTTGCTTCCACTCTAAAAATGAGTCCTTGGGTAGCTAAAATGTCCAATACGAGAACCACAGTCTATGTGACAGGTGGGACAGATAGTCGTTGAGGGAAGGGGTGGATGGGATTGGTTTGCCGCAAGCTCTTTCCGCTGCCTGCGCTTGATTTCTGCATGCTCTCGGCGATGAAGCTTAAGATGCTCAGTGCCCTCCCGGATGCTCTTCCTCCACTTAGGGCGGTCTTTGGCCAGGGACTCCCAGGTGTCAGTGGGGATGTTGCACTTTATCAAGGAGGCTTTGAGGGTGTCCTTGTAACATTTCCTCTGCCCACCTTTGGCTCGTTTGCCGTGAAGGAGTTCCAAGTAGAGCGCTTGCTTTGGGAGTCTTGTATCTGACATGTGAACAATGTGGCCTGCCCAGTGGAGCTGATCAAGTGTGGTCAGTGCTTCAATGCTGAGGATGTTGGCCTGGTCTGTCCTCCCAGGGGATTTGCAGGATCTTGCGGAGACATCGTTGGTGGTATTTCTCCAGTGACTTGAGGTGTCTACTATACATGGTCCATGTCTCTGAGCCATACAGAAGGGTGGGTATTACTACAACCCTTTAGACCATGAGCTTGGTGGCAGATTTGAGGGCCCGATCTTCAAACACTCTTTCCCTCAGGCAGCTGAAGGCTGCACTGGTGCACTAGAGGCAGTGTTGAATCTCATCATCAATGTCTGCTCTTGTTGATAAGAGGCTCCTGAGGTATGGGAAATGGTCCACGTTGTCCAGGGCCGAGCCGTGGATCTTGATGACTGGGGGGCAGTGCTGTCCGGTGGGGACATGTTGGTGGAGGACCTTTGTCTTACGGATGTTTAGCGTAAGCCTCAGTAAATACGTTGACTATGACTTGGAGTTCGGCCTCTGTACGTGTGCAGACGCAGGCATCATCCGCATGCTGTAGCTCAACGACAGAGGTTGGGGTGGTCTTGGATCTGGCCTGGAGACGGCGAAGGTTGAACAGGTTTCCACTGGTTCTGTAGTTTAGTTCCACTCCAGCGGGTAGCTTGTTGACTGTGAGGTGGAGCATGGCAGCGAGGAAGATTGAGAAGAGGGTTGGGGCGATGACGCAGCCCTGTTTGACCCCGGTCCGGACATGGATTGGGTCTGTAATGGATCTGTTGGTAAGGATCACGGCCTGCATGTCGTTGTGGAGGATGGTGATTAACTTTTGGGGGCATCTGAAACGGAGGAGGATGCCATAGACCCTTGCGTTTGACAGTGTCAAAAGCCTTTGTAAGGTCGAAGGCGGCCATATATAAGGGCTGGTGCAGTTCCCTGCATTTTTCCTGCATCTGTAGCGCTGTAAAAATTATGTCCGTTGTGCTCCGTGGGGACGAAATCCGCACTGTGAGTCTGGGAGGAGCTCCTCAGCCACAGGGAGAAGACGGTTGAGGAGGACTCTAGCGTTGACTTTCCCAGTGGCTGACAACAGGGAGATTTCTCTGTAGTTGCTGCAGTCGGACTTGTCCCCTTTTTTAAAGATGGTCACGATCACTGCATCTCTGAGATTTCCCGTCATGCTCTCCTCCCTCCAGATGAGAGAGATGAGGTCATGTATCCACGCCAACAGCGTCTCTCTGCCATACTTTAGCGCCTCGGCAGGGATTCCATTCGCTCCCTTAGCCTTGTTGTTCTTGAGCTGTTTTATGGCTTTTTCTACCTCGTGCAGTATTGGGGTTTTACTGAGGTGGTGGCGGGTAGCATGCTGTGGGATGGAGTTGTGAACACTCGAGTCAGTTTTCCATTTACTGTACTAATGTCTCACTCTCCATCAAAAAACTTTTTTTCTTGAATGCAGAGAATTTATTAGCTGTAAAATTTAAATATTGAACATGGCTCAAGAATTAAATTAATGGTTCCTGGCTGCTCAGTGGGATTAATGCATTGCCTGGTACTGGTCTGGCTCTGTGTTGTTAGCACATTTCATCTGGGATAGTATTGAGTGCTACAATTGGTTTTAACACCCCCTGGTCTGGGGTGGGGAGGGGGCGAGGGGGGGGGGGGGGGGAGGAAAGAGAGGAGGAGGAATCTCCCAGAGTTCCAGCTCCTCATCATTGTTCGAAATCACCGTTACAGTGTATGTGAATATTGGGCGGGGGTAGGATTGCCCTTAACTGTGACACCATCCATGGTTGAATAGGTGCAAATACTCAATGTTCAGTCTCAAGTTTTGCTAGGTACCAGAGAGTGACTAGTGCCCCCATGGAGCAGTGCTCTAGCATGAGTCAGCAAATCCAGGCAAAGAGAAAAGAAAACTGCCAATTGTTTTGCCCTGAAGGTGTTGATCAGGTGTGTGATACTGATGCTTACCTCCGAGAACAGCGAGTCTGCTATGTCCATCTTTTCCAGTCTGTAAAACACGTTGGCCATGTGGAAATATCCACCTGCTGTGCGAATATCAGATGTGCTGAACACCTCAGTGGCGTGGTAAATCTGTCGAGAATAAGTTTCTGCACTTAGTGTCTTTCAAATGGGAAATGAGGCAGCTTTCATAATGCAGGACCCGTCCATTTTATTGTAAATGAATAGTAAAAGGTAAATAAAGGTAACTTAATATTACATGGCTATAAAGTAGAAATATATTCACTGATATTTTCTGTCTGACTGTTGAGCTGAAATGGCAGTGAACAAGCAGACTGACTCGTGATAGTGACGCAATTCCAGATGTTTTGTTTGAAAAATCATCCAGCCTGTGTTAGTCAAAAGGAGTATGCATTGTTTGATGCGTATGGTGGCATCATGCACTAAGCCTGATTTCCCCACCCCACCTTAGTGTGTGTGTGTGTATATATCTATGCAAAAAAATGTCTACCTTGCACTACTCTGAATGCATACAAAAGATATAATATATATTAAGAGGGAAAAACAAGTATGTTGGAATTTGTAAAAGACAAGACACATTTGATCTAAATAAATTATAGTCCATGCCAAGGTAATATATATGACAATACTGCAGAAACATTACAGCTGCATGTTTTGAAGGTGAACAGGCATCATGCTGAAGGCCTGGCATGGAGGGGGAAGGAAGGCACTGAAGAATGAAATGAGAAAGAAAACATTGATGTTTAACATGAGGTAGGAATGCGACTTGGAGACAGATCAAGCAAGATAGAGACATTGAGATACATGCAATGGCCACAGATGAGAGTGAGCCTTGTCATGAAAAGAAAGCCTTGAAATCATATAGCGCTTTTCACAACCTCGGGATGTCCCAAAGCACTTTAGAGCCAGTGAAGTACTTGTGAAATGCAGTCACTGTTGTAATGTGGGAAATGCGGCAGCCAATTTGCAAGGTCCAGCAAACAGCAATATGATAATGACCAGACAATTTGTTTTTTTAGTGATGTTGGTCGAGGGATAAATATTGGCCAGGACACTGGGGAAAAAAACTCCTGGTTTACTTCGAAATAGTGCCATGGGATTTTTTTTGTCCACCTGAGGCAGTAGACGGGGCCTTGCTTTAACGTCTCATCTGAAAACGGCACCTCCAACAGTGCAGCATTGCACTGGAGTGTCAGCCTGAATTTTGTGCTCCAGTCTCAAGTGAGACATGAACCCATAACTGTCTGACTCAGAAGCGAGAGCATTTACCACTGAGCCACAGCACAAAAAGTGCTTAAATGTGGGATTAAAATGTTGACTGGAAGCAAGTGATAGGTTTGGCCTCAACACTGCCACCAGCTTCAGCAATTCTCTCAACCAGTCAAAGATGAAGTTTGTATTTCACCCCCTCACCCCATGATCAGATACCTGCTACCAGTTTCTTGGCTGCGGAGCCAGAGCGTTACTCCCAGATCAAGAGTCAGCACTTTTAGAATGAGGGAGGGAGGAAAATTAGGGGGAAAAGATAAAAGCAACTATGTAATATGTTCTGTATATATATTCCAAAATGTAAAAGTCCATTTAGTTCATCAAACGCAAAAGCTTAGCTGAACACTCTGCTGTTCTCTGTCAACCCCTTTTCTCTCAGCTACTTACATCATCAGCGAAGTACCAGAGTGCTTTCTGGTTGTCGCATTTGGCTAAGTACAGGAGGCCCAGGTTTCGGTACAATTTGTATTCAATGGCATTAACGCACTCTGTGGTCTTCATCACTGTCCACTGAGCCTGAGAGAGGTATTCCTCTGCTTCATCTAACCGCCCAAGGCCTGAGCAACATTTACACAAAAAGGTTACATTACTGATAACATTAATACAACAAACCTTAAAAACATAAAATTCACCTCCAGTACTATCTCGGTCAGCGAAGATTTTAGATGTTGCACTAAACCCTGCAGAGTAGGAAGGCGCAGATTTATCTGGTATGGTAAGTGAGAAGGCCTCAGCTGGAGAACAACAGGTCAGGGCCCTCCTGATTACTATCTAGTGACCTTTGCCAGAAAGTGTGCATGTTTGGATGTTAGGTGATGTCAATATTCGGTTCCGCTGTGATGTCCCCACAGTCAAATAGCCTGCTGATACTAACCGTTTAGGCTCATTCCTTGCTCTGGCTTTCTGCTTGTGTATAATTAAACATTGTGGGTCACCCCGACCTGTGTGAGAACACCACCGCAGGTCGGGCTATAAATAGAGCTGGAGCGCCAGGCCCTGGAACATCGTGGGTGAAGGTGCGGTGAATGAGCGTACGGGGCCCAGAAGAGCCGAGGGCCCAGGGGCAGCACAGACCTGCCCACACTGCGATATGTGTGCGCACTAGGTCCGTGTAGCAGAGCAGGTCTCCAGTCGTCCTGGTTAATCCTTGGCTCTGGATAAACGCCTAGCTCTGTCAAGCCCGTGTGGTGGCTGATGTGCAACGGTCACCACACGTTAAAAAAATCCACGCACAGGCATCTTCCACCCCCTCAATTGGAGTTCAGGACTGGAACATCGGGTCCTTCATTGAAACATCTGTGAACTCTCGTGGAAGCAAGTCATCCTCGTTCGAGGGATCGCCTATGATGATGATGATGAGGCTCATACATGAAGAATAGCCACTTGGGTGAGAAACTGTAGGAATGCTAGCACCAGGTGACAGCACGTTACTGAGTCTTCAGAAATCCCAACGTACCCCGTTCGGGAGAAAAACGTGGTTGAGGATGCCCAAGTATCTGCAAATAACAGAACAAAGTTTTGAATAATGATTAGAAAGCCCTTTGCAATGTGTGGTGTTGGAGGGTAAGAAAGCGCATCTCCGCCATTCGAAGCCTGTCCATTGGTTATCTGAAGACTAATGCACAGCTAAGGGGGTCAAATTTCCTCAGATTTCTCACACTTTAACGAAAGTTTGACGAGAAATCTATTTATGCGTGTAAACTGGGTTTCCGCTTAGGTTATGATGGCGGAGTGGAAGAAGCCCGAGGAAATACACCACAAAGAAACGATGGAAGTGAGGCATTACATTTTTTTTTGAAAGCTTTCTTTCAATGAAAGTATGCATCACTGTGGGAACCACTACGTAATGACAAAAATGGAAATACCAGGCTGAAAATGTGAAAAGCAGAGACACGGGCTGACACCTTACTAAATTCACTCCCTATAATCATTGTGTGGACACATGACCATCCACAGCAACAAATCAGATCGTAGAAAGGGAAAATAATGAGGTAAGATCGGCGTTACAGCAATTAATATCACCCAGACCCACCCCCACACCAATGAAAACCAATTATGTGCACTCCCAATCATTAAGCAAAGATTTCCCAGAGAATATTTTGATATCTCCCCTATGGAGGTTGAATTTCATGATACCTCAGCAACCCAGGGAGCAGGGATCATTAACCCCGCCATCTCAGTTAGCAGATCAGCACCCACTCTCCCCACCTCCCCTCACTCAGCAGAGATTTCAGCATCCTCAAAAACGAGAGATGAAACACTGGATGCCCAAGAATGCATTAATTGATTAATTGTCAATAGCGAAGGAGTGGAAGCCTGCAAACCAGAGCAATAACCATCTGACCTTCTCTACCAACCAAGGTAAGAAACTCCTAACTATTGGACAAACAAAGTGAACAGGAAAGCCTCCATACTTCTTCCCCACACACTCACCAGAGATAGATTGTGATCCCCTCCGCCCCCCCCCCCCCCCTCCCTTGAGCTGAAACAGCGTGCCACTTCCAGCCTCTCACCTAGATGCAACTTAATGCTGAGCCGGGCCGGGCCGGAGCTGAAAACCTACCTCTGTAACAACCCTTCCACGCTAGAAGAAAAACGTGACCCTCTCTTCCACCACCACCCGCACCCGCTCCCCCCCCCCCCCCCAAGATGCAATTGGGCCCAGTACAGTGCAGATCACCTCACCCTCTCCTCCTCTCAATTTATCCCCTTCCCTTGTCCACCTAGTCACTGGAGATATATCACCAACGATGTCTCCGCAGGATCCTGCAAATCCCCTGGGAGGACAGGCGCAACAACATCAATGTCCTCATCCAGGCTAACATCCCCACTGATCACACTCGATCAGCTTCGCTGGGCAGGCCACATAGTTTGCATGCCAGACACGAGACTCCCTAAGCAAATGCTTTATGCGAAGCTCCTTCATGGCAAACGAGCCAAAGGTTACAAGGACACCCTCAAGGCCTCCCTGGTAAAGTGCAACATCACCACTGACACCTGGGAGACCCTGGCCGAAGACCGCCCTAGGTGGAGAAAGTGCATCCGGGAGGGCGTTGAGCTCTTTGAGTCTCAACGCCGAGAACATGAAGAGGTTAAGCGCAGGCAGCGGAAGGAGCACGCGGCAAACCAGTCCCACCCACCCCTTCCCTCGACGAATGTCTGTCCCACCTGTAACAGGGTCTGTGGCTCTCGTATTGGACTGTTCAGCCATCAAAGAATTCAGGAGGGACTGCCTATGATGATGAGCCCCTCCTATTCCGCTCCCATTTCCCCACCATGTTGAAATGGGCATTGGCCCAGTGTCACACACCCCTTCATTGTCTTCTGTTCCCTCTCCTCTACCCGCTCCTGTCCATGGGTAAAGCATTATAAATGTCAACATTTAACTGTAGTATCAGTTACACCTATAGGTGGCAGTGTATAGAAGCCTTCAATGTTAAATGTCATAACATTATCTACTAATAGCTGATCATGTACAGTAAATCTTAAAATAAATCCAAGGGTCGCTGTGGAGCAAGTTAATGTTTTGAAACTCCACTGAGGTACACAGCAGACATGTGGATAAAGGAACTGTAAGGGAAGGTAAGAAATGAAGAGTAGAAGAAAATTGGAAACTTCTTTAAAATGTGTTGTCCCTGTAAGGGAATGACGGGTGATCGCTAATTGTTCCCAGTGTACCCTGGGTAAGGAGAATACGGAAACTTATTTTTTATTGTTGACATTAGTGGTAGCAAATAGAACACTTATCCATTTCCACTGTGGAAATATCAGAAAGGATTAAGAAGTTAGTTCAGACCTGGGGTCTAAAAAACTAATAAACTCACTTGCACAAAAAACAAGCAGGCGTTAACCTCAGGGTCAATGAGGTAAGGGATGAGGTCGGGTTGTAAAACCATCAGGGAAAGTCACGGGATAATAAAGCCAAATTCAAAGGAGTTGCCCTAGGTAAGAGATAGTGTGTAAATACTGAATGCCAATTAACAAAGTTCCGGCAATTGCTAATGACCGAACAAAAGGTCCCGCATAGCAATAACAGATTGAAGACCAACGGACAGGAGGGAGTTACCATAACAGGACCAGATGTGGAGACAGCAAGGGGGATAAAAAATAACTTAATTGATCAAGGTAAGGTTCACACACGGTAAGGAAGACTCGACCAGAAATAGCAGCGAACCCGGGGACTGGGAGAAATTTAGAACTCAGCAGAGGAGGACAAAGGGTTTGATTAGGGCAGGGAAAATAGAGTACGAGAGGAAGCTTGCAGGGAACATTAAGACGGATTGCAAAAGTTTCTATAGATATGTAAAGAGAAAAAGGTTAGTAAAGACAAACGTAGGTCCCCTGCAGTCAGAATCAGGAGAAGTCATAACGGGGAACAAAGAAATGGCGGACCAATTGAACAAGTACTTTGGTTCGGTATTCACTGAGGAGGACACAAACAACCTTCCGGATATAAAAGGGGTCGGAGGGTCTAGTAAGGAGGAGGAACTGAGGGAAATCCTTATTAGTCGGGAAATTGTATTGGGGAAACTGATGGGATTGAAGGCCGATAAATCCCCAGGGCTTGATGGACTGCATCCCAGAGTACTTAAGGAAGTGGCCTTGGAAATAGTGGATGCATTGACAGTCATTTTCCAACATTCCATTGACTCTGGATCAGTTCCTATGGAGTGGAGGGTAGCCAATGTAACCCCACTTTTTAAAAAAGGAGGGAGAGAGAAAACAGGGAATTATCGACCGGTCAGCCTGACATCGGTAGTGGGTAAAATGATGGAATCAATTATTAAGGATGTCATAGCAGTGCATTTGGAAAGAGGTGATATGATAGGTCCAAGTCAGCATGGATTTGTGAAAGGGAAATCATGCTTGACAAATCTTCTGGAATTTTTTGAAGATGTTTCCAGTAGAGTGGACAAGGGAGAACCAGTTGATGTGGTATATTTGGACTTTCAGAAGGCTTTCGACAAGGTCCCACACAAGAGATTAATGTGCAAAGTTAAAGTACATGGGATTGGGGGTAGTGTGCTGACATGGATTAAGAACTGGTTGTCAGACAGGAAGCAAAGAGTAGGAGTAAATGGGGACTTTTCAGAATGGCAGGCAGTGACTAGTGGGGTACCGCAAGGTTCTGTGCTTGGGCCCCAGCTGTTTACTCTGTACATTAATGATTTAGACGAGGGGATTAAATGTAGTATCTCCAAATTTGCGGATGACACTAAGTTGGGTGGCAGTGTGAGCTGCGAGGAGGATGCTATGAGGCTGCAGAGTGACTTGGATAGGTTAGGTGAGTGGGCAAATGTATGGCAGATGAAGTATAATGTGGATAAATGTGAGGTTATCCACTTTGGTGGTAAAAACAGAGAGACAGACTATTATCTGAATGGTGACAGATTAGGAAAAGGGGAGGTGCAAAGAGACCTGGGTGTCATGGTACATCAGTCATTGAAGGTTGGCATGCAGGTACAGCAGGCGGTTAAGAAAGCAAATGGCATGTTGGCCTTCATAGCGAGGGGATTTGAGTACAGGGGCAGGGAGGTGTTGCTACAGTTGTACAGGGCCTTGGTGAGGCCACACCTGGAGTATTGTGTACAGTTTTGGTCTCCTAACCTGAGGAAGGACATTCTTGCTATTGAGGGAGTGCAGCGAAGGTTCACCAGACTGATTCCCGGGATGGCGGGACTAACCTATCAAGAAAGACTGGATCAACTGGGCTTGTATTCACTGGAGTTCAGAAGAATGAGAGGGGACCTCATAGAAACGTTTAAAATTCTGACGGGGTTAGACAGGTTAGATGCAGGAAGAATGTTCACAATGTTGGGGAAGTCCAGAACCAGGGGACACAGTCTAAGGATAAGGGGTAAGCCATTTAGGACCGAGATGAGGAGGAATTTCTTCACCCAGAGAGTGGTGAACCTGTGGAATTCTCTACCACAGAAAGTTGTTGAGGCCAGTTCACTGAATATATTCAAAAAGGAGTTAGATGAAGTCCTTACTACTAGGGGAATCAAGGGGTATGGTGAGAAAGCAGGAATGGGGTACTGAAGTTGCATGTTCAGCCATGAACTCATTGAATGGCGGTGCAGGCTAGAAGGGCCGAATGGCCTACTCCTGCACCTATTTTCTATGTTTCTATGACTTGGTAATAACTTTTGGAGGCAAGAGACAAATTGCGATAGCAGCAGAATGTCTTTGTATCTTGTAGAAACAAGCAGGCAATTGGTAGCAACACATATGATTAACTGAGGGACAAAAAAGGTATAAAGATAGACAAGTTCGGACAGTCCATAGCGAGAACCCGGGACCAACACTCAACAGAAGCAGGGACCAGGGAGTGACCCTTGAAGGAACAGTGTCAGGACCGGATTGATCACCCGGGATGTATTGGGTAACTATGAGTTTTAAACAGTGTTGAATTGAACAAACAGTATTTTGAGCGGAAAGGAACACCCTTTGGAATGCCTTTCTGCAGAGTTAAGCAGAGTTAAATAGAGTATATGTATTGAGGAACTATAGAGTATAAGTGGCGAGTTTTGTACTTCTTCTGTAACGGAGAATTATAGAGTATAAGTAGTGAGTCTTGTACTTTTCCTGTATTAAACGAACATTAACGATGCTGTCATTTGTCTAGTGTGTAATTTGGTCTTTAACTCAGGAACCGTCGCAGGCAACTACTAGTCACACAACTAATGAAATTGCCACTTGCGCAACAATCGCTAATAGTTCCCAGTGTACCCTGGGTAAGGAGAATGCGGAAACACATTTTTTATTGTTGACATTAGTGGTAGCAAATAGAACACTTTTCCATTTCTGGTGCCCAAGAGACACAGAAGACTCTGATCTGTTTTTATGTTTTTAAAGTTATATTAAAGTTATTTTTGTTTCCTTTGATATTTCCTGTGGCACACACTGTTCCTGAGTGAGAGGGCAGATTGTATGGATATGAGTCCTCAATGGACTGTTTTCTTACAGTAGCTGCACAGGGTACTGCCAGAGCGCCCTGAACAAGCCGTGTACTCATTCCTGTGGGACAGATACTCAGTGCGATTTAGAGATACCAATGGGAAGAAAATCAAGGGTGCACACCCCACGCTGAGGAGTACATATCCTCATTAACAATCAAGTATAATCTTGATACAGCACTGCATATTCTCCCTTCGAATGATTGAGCAATACATTAGTTTGTGGAACATAGGAACAGGAGAAGGCTATTCAGCTCCTCGAGCCTGTTCTGCCTTTCAATTTGATCTTGGCTGACCTGCATTTTAATTCCATCCACTCGTCTTGGTTCCATAATAACCTCACCTAACAAAAATCTATCAATCTCAATTCTGAAATTTTCAATTGACTCCCAGCCTCAACAGCTTTTCAAGGGACAGAATTCCAGATTTCCATTAGCCTTTGTGTGAAGAAGTGCTTCCTGATCTTACCCCTAAATGGCATAGCTCTAATTTTACTTTTATGACCCCTTGTTCTGGACTGAGGAAATAGTTTTTCTGTATGGACCCTCGCGAATCCTTTACTTATCTTGAACTCTTCAATTAGATTGTAAAGTCCTGTCCCCTCAGTACAGATTCACATGAGGCATGTAGTGAAGTCAAGGTCACTCTGGACCTGCACCTTTATTTCACAGCTCTGGAATGCTGCACTTGCCTGAGACCTGTCCTTATATACCTGTCTCTTGCAAGTGCACCCCTGGTGGTAAGGTATGCTGGTGGTTACAGGTCATATCTTATTACAGTCATGTATAGCATGTTAGGATACAGTTATATATAATGTAAGATACATGACATCATCCTCCCCAAGGTCTTATTGTCTTTATAGGTTCAGTCTCTCAGGTGGTCTACGCTCTCGCGTGGAGCGTCTGAGTTGTAGTTCAGTTGTTGCCTTGGTGTCTGTTTTTCTTTGGGTGTGGTTGCTGGTATCTCACCTGGGCTGTCTGTTTCGATTGGTGTGATTGTTGTTGACTCGCCTGGACTGTCTGTTGGGATTGCCCCTTCCTCAGGTTGTTCCCTCTGTCTGTCCACCAGGTGTGGTGCGAGTTCCACATTGTAGTCTGCCTCTGGTTCCGCAGTGTTGTTGGTAAATCTGCTTTTGACTTGGTCTACATGCCTCCTGCAGGTTTTGCCATTGTCCATTTGTCCTACCAGTAGCCTGGTTCCTTCCTTGCCCATTACTGTCCCTGCAAGCCATTTGGGACCCCTGCCATAGTTTAGTACAAACACTTTGTCCCCTAACTCAAATTTCTGTCATGGTACTCAGTCAGCTTACGGCGCTTTGCCTCAACGATTTCGTGCATCTGGGAGGATGGGAGGATTAATGAGAGCCTTGTTTTTAAAGTCCTTTTCATCAACAGTTGCGCGGGGGGAATCCCAGTCAGTGAGTGCGGACGAGATCTGTATGCCAGCAGCAGTCGCGACAGGCGACCCTGTAGCGTGGGACCTTGGATTTTAAGCATGCCTTGTTTAATGATTTGCACTGCTCTCTCTGCCTGGCCGTTGGAGGCCGGCTTGAATGGTGCCGTCTTGACGTGATTTATGCCGTGGTCAATTATAAAGTCTTGGAATTCTGCGTTGGTGAATCACGGACCATTGTCACTGACCAATGTGTCAGGGATTCCGTGCATTGCAAACATGGTTGCGAGGCTCTCCACAGTGATGGAGGTTGTGCTCGAGTTTAAAATGGTGCATTCGATCCACTTTGAAAATGCATCTACAACTACGAGGAACATTTTGCCCATGAATGGGCCCGCATAGTCTACGTGCACCCGCGACCACAGTTTGGTAGGCCAGGGCCAGGGGCTCAGTGGAGCCTCCCTGGGGGCATTGTTGAGTTGGGCACAAATGGTGCACCTTCGGACGCAGAGCTCCAAGTCCGCGTCAATACCAGGCCACCAGACGTGGGATCTGGCTATGGCCTTCATGAGAAAGATCCCCAGGTGCTCGCGGTGGAGCTCCTGGACAAATGCCTCTCTGCCTCGCAGAGGCATGACTACTCGGCTGCCCCACATCAGGCAGTCTGCTTGTAGTGATAGCTCATGCATGCGCCTGTGAAAGGGTTTTAATTCCTCGGGGCAGGCATCGCGAGCCTCTGCCCAGTCACCGGTTAGGACACATCTTTTTACTAAGGATAACGTGGGGTCGCTGGCCGTCCAGGCTCTGATTTGGCGAGCCGTCACGGGCGAACCTGTGGACTCAAAGGCATTGATTGCCATGAATATCTCACAGTCCTGTTCGTCAGACCCTTCCGTGGTCGCCAGGGGTAGCTTGCTGAGCGCGTCGGCACAGTTGTCTGTGCCTGGTCTGTGCCTTATGGTATAGTCGTAGGACGCCAGCATGAGTGCCACCGTTGAATTCGCGCCGAGGCATTGGCGTTTATTGCCTTGCTCTCAGATAGGAGGGACGTGAGGGGCTTGTGGTCAGTTTCTAATGCAAACTTGGCCCCAAAAAGGTATTGGTGCATCTTTTTGACACCGTACACGCACGCGAGCACCTCCTTCTCTACCATTCCATACCCGCGCTCCGCCCGCGAAAGTGACCTGGAGGCATAAGCTATGGGTTGTAATTTGCCCGCACTATTGACATGTTGTAAAACGCACCCGACCCCATACGCTGACGCATCGCATGTGAGAACTAGCTTTTTACATGGGTCAAAGAAAGTCAAAACACTGTTGGAACACTGAAGGTTATTGAAGGCGCGTTCCTGGGCGTCTTCCCAAAACCAATCACACCCCTTCCTGAGTAGCCCGAGAAAGGCGCGCAGTTCTGAGACATTCCGGGGCCTGGGTGCCAGGCGAATTGCTTCTGTTTTGGACTCTGTTGGGCGGATTCCATCAGCGGCAATCCTTCTGCCCAAAAATTCAACCTCGGGTGCGAGAAACAGGCACTTGGATTTCTTGACTCGATCCAACCGCTTTAGTACTTCCTCCAAATTACGGAGTTGGGAGTCGGTGTCCCTGCCCGTGATAAGTATGTCGTCTTGAAATACAACCGTCCCCGGGATGGACTTGAGCAGACTCTCCATGTTGCGCTGGAATATGGCAGCTGCTGACCTGATGCCGAATGGGCATCGATTGTACATGAAAAGGCCTCGATGTGTGTTGATGGTGGTGAGTAGCTTGGATTCCTCGGTCAATTCTTGCATCATATACGCAGATGTGAGGTCTAATTTTGAGAAAAGTTTACCTCCAGCCAATGTGGCAAATAAGTCCTCCGCTCTGGGCAGCGGGTACTGGTCCTGTAGGGAGACTCTGTTTATGGTAGATTTGTAGTCCCCACACATTCGTACGGATCCATCAGGCTTCATGACTGGGATGATGGGACTTGTCCAGTCGCTAAATTCCACAGGTGATATAATGCCTTCCCGCAGAAGCCTGTCTAGTTCGTGTTCAATCTTTTCCCTCATCACATAGGGTACAGCTCTGGCCTTGTGATGGACCGGTCTAGCATCCTGTGTGATGTAGATTTTGACTTTGGCCCCTTTGAAAGTGCCCACATCTGGCTGAAAGAGATGTTCAAATCGCTTTATAACTGTTGAGCAGGAGGTCCGTTCCTCTAATGACATGGCATGGACATCATCCCATTTCCAGTTTAGTTTTGCCAGCCAGCTTCTCCCCAGCAGTGCTGGGGGGTCTTTGGGGACAATCCACAGGGGAAGTCGGTTCACTGTCCCTTTATGTGTGACAGAGAGCATGGCGCTGCCGAGGACTGGTACGATTTCTTTGGTATAGGTCCTTAGTTTGGTGTCGACCCTTGTAAGTTTTGGTCTGTCTCTTTTATGCGGCCACAGTTGTTCAAATTGTTGAGCGCCCATGAGAGATTGACTCACTCCCGTATCCAGCTCCATGTTGACAGATATCCCGTTGAGTAGGACCCTCATCATTATAGGAGGCGTCCTGATGTAGGAGTAGCGGCCATTGATCGTGTTGACCCGCTGTACATCGGTGTCCCGGGTACTGTCCCCACCATCTTCTGGTCCGCTTTCCGACCCATCCGATTCGTATACCAGCCGAGCTGCTGTTTTTTTGCACATGCGGGCCAAATGCCCTGTATATTCACAATTTCTGCAAACAGCCTGCTGAAATTGACATCCCCTTGACAAGTGCCCACCCCCATACCTCCAGCACAGACCTGTTTCATTTTTCAAGGTGTTCCCAAAGAATGAGCTGCGTCTGGCTGATCTCTCTTGAGCTTCTCTCGGTTTGTAGTTGATTGCTCGCATTCTGGGTTGATGAGGTGTGAACGGCCGTTCCTGTGGCCCCGAATGGCCTACTCCTGCACCTATTTTCTATGTTTCTATGTTTCTATGTTTCTGCCTGTTGTCGAGAGCCTGTTCTCCTGGTTTTGTCTGTGTGTGGGGGTAGCAGCTTGTTTAGTGTTGTGAACTTCTTGTTCCGATATTTCGTTAGTTGTCGTATCTGCATTGTAAATCAACCTCGTTTCTTCTTCCCTTACCAAGAATGTCTGTGCAACCAGTGCTGCTGCCTCTAAGGTCAGGTTCTTGGTCTCTATGAGCTTTCGGAATATGCCTGCGTGGCCTATTCCTTCAATGAAAAAGTCTCTCAGCATTTTTCTCCTCAGTTAATCGGAGAACTCACATAAACTAGCCAACCTCTGAAGTTCCGCCACGAAGTCGGGTATGCTCTGGCCCACACAGTGTCTGTAGTTGTAGAATCTGTGTCTGGCCATGTGTAGGCTGCTCGCTGGCTTCAGGTGGTCTCTTACCAGTGTGCTCAATTCTTCAAACGACTTGCTTGCTGGTTTCTCGGGTGCCAACAGATCCTTCATTAAAGTGTATGTTTTCGAGCCACAGCTGGTCAAGAGATGGGCTCTTCTCTTGTGTGTCTTATTGTCGCCTAACCAGTCTTTGGTTACAAAGCTTTGCTGGAGCCTTTCTATAAAGTCCTCCCAATTGTCTCCCGCATTGTACTTTTCATCTGATCCGTTGTTCGCCATTCTGTGGATTCTGTAATCCTGTAACTCGTCGCCACTGTAAAGTCCTGTCCCCTCAGTACAGATTCACACGAGGCATGTAGTGAAGTCAAGGTCACTCTGGACCTGCACCTTTATTTCACAGCTCTGGAATGCTGCACTTGCCTGAGACCTGTTCTTATATACCTGTCTCTTGCTAGTGCACCCCTGGTGGTAAGGTATGCTGGTGGTTACAGGTCATATCTTATTACAGTCATGTATAGCATGTTAGGATACAGTTATATATAATAATGTAAGATACATGACCTAGATCATCCTTTAATTTCATATATTCAACTGAATAAATGCATAGTCTCTGTAACCTGCCATCAGAATTTAGCCTTCTTGGCCCAGGTATATACTTAAGGTGGAGATAGACAGATTTTTGAATGATAAGGAAGTCAAGGGTTATGGGGAGTGGGCAGAGAAGTGGAGTTGAGTCCAAAATTAGATCAGCCATGATCTTATTGAATGGCGGAGCATGTTTCAGGGGCCAAATGGGCTACTCCTGCTCCTAATTCTTATGTATCATTCTGGTCAATCTGTGCTACACCCCCTCCAATATATCCTTCCTAAGATGCTCTGCCCAGAACTCCACTACGCTAAATGAGGTTTAACTAGAACTTTATATAACTGCAACATAACTTCCATCCCTTTGTATTCCAGCTCCCTTGAGATAAAGGCCAACATTCCATTAGACTTTTACATTATTTTTTTGTATCTGCTCACTAGCTTTTAGCAATTTCTGTTCTTGCACCCCTAAATCTATCTGCTCCTCCATAGTTCCAAGCTTCTCACCATTTAGAAAATAATCGGATCTATCTTTCTTAGGTCCAAAGTGAATGACCTTGCACAGTTTAGGCTGACACAGTTTAATAATTGTACAGTTCCACACAGGTAGCAAGCCCCCATAACACACAAGACATTCTTACCAATACTGGCCTCTGCCAAGAGTAATTGAGATGGCACTAGCTCAGCAGAGGTGCTGCCATAAACAGCGATCGCAAAGCGCAGAGACTGCAAGGCTCCAGGAACAGCTTCCTCGTGTTTACCCTCGAAAAGAAGTTTCTGGGCCACCGTCCGTGTCAAATCAATTAGGTGTTTCTGTAAAACAACAAAAGCATTCGACAAATGTCAAGCACCAACAATAAAGGTTGAGATTTTTTTGTTCAAAGGAATTTCTCCAACGCAGCAGTCAGTTAATAGAATTACTGACAGGCACCAGGCACAAGACAGTCAATGAAAGATGCTGTCTTTGTTTGTTTGTTCTAATTTCCCCATCTCCTCCCTTGAAGGTTCTTCTATGTACACAGCATGGCAGCACTCCATTACTGCACCAAATGCCACAATTTATGTGTAAGCTGAGACAGTGAGTCTCAATTGTGGAAAAGTATCGCAGCTGATCCTGTCCTTATCAATGCACTTTCCAACAAGGGTCACTGAATAACAATCAGATGTGAGGGCTCTGGCTGATTTTAATAGTGGAGAACAGGGAAATGGCAGAGACGTTGAACAAATATTTTGTACTGGTCTTCATGGTAGAAGACACTAAAAACATCCCAATAGTGGATAATCAAGGGCTAAAGGGAGGGAGGAACACTATCACTAATGAAGTAGTACTCGGTAAAATAATGGGTCTAAAGGTAGACAAGTCCCCTGGATCTGATGGCTTACATCCTAGGTATTGTGTTCCTAACACAGATGGTGCACACAGGGAGGTTAAAGTAACAGTGACCTCAGTCTTTAATAAGACACTCCAGAGTGAGGAACAGGCCTTAGGGGCCAGCTTATATACAGTGCTCCCAAGGGATGCTGGGATCACTTGGGACTTCAGGGGATGAGCTCCCTGGTAACAGGACATGCTTTACAGATACACAACATCACTCCCCGCCCCCCCCCCCCCATCCCTCCAAAGTCAAAGTAAAAATTATTTACAAGGTGAGGCGGTTGGGAGCCTTTCTTTCTCTGGTGGACCGCCTCGGTACAAATGTCTGTTCTGGTGTGTTGGCTGTGCCCTCGTTGGGCAGGCGTGTTGTTGGCCCTGCAGGGCTGCTGGGTGAGCTTGGCTTTGCTGGGCTGTTGGGCATGATGGGTTCAATTTCCTGGTCCAGCGTGGTGTCGTTGATCCTTTGGGTGTGTATTGTGGGCTCGAAAAAGGCGGTGTCTCCTGTGGGTTGTTCAGGGCAGTCTGTGAACCGCAGCCTCATTTGGTCCAGGTGCTTTCTGCAAATTTGTCCATTGTCTAGTTTGACTACAAACACCCTATTCCCTTCTTTAGCTATCACCGTGCCCGTGATCCACTTGGGACCATGTCCGTAGTGTACCACATACACAGGGTCATTCAGACCAATTTCCCGTGACACAGTGGCGTGACCATCGTTTACATTTTGTTGCTGCCACCTGCTCTCTACCTGATCATGCAGGTTGGGGTGAACCAGCGAGAGTCTGGTTTTAAGTGTCCTTTTCATGAGTAGCTCAGCCGGGGGCACCCCTGTGAGCGAGTGGGGTATCATGCGGTAGCTGAGCAGTACTCGGGACAGGTGGGTTTGGAGTGAGCCTTCTGTGACTCGTTTAAGGCTCTGTTTGATGGTTTGTACTCCCCGCTCTGCCTGCCCATTGGAGGCTGGTTTAAACGGGGCCGAGGTGACATGTTTGATTCCATTGCGGGTCATGAATTCTTTAAATTCGGCACTGGTGAAACATGGCCCGTTGTCACTGACCAGTATGTCAGGCAGGCCGTGGGTGGCAAACATGGCCCTCAGGCTTTCAATGGTGGCGGTGGCGGTGCTTCCCGACATTATTTCACATTCAATCCATTTTGAAAAAGCATCCACCACCACCAGGAACATTTTACCGAGAAATGGGCCCGCATAGTCGACATGGATCCTTGACCATGATCTGGAGGGCCAGGACCACAAACTTAGTGTTGCCTCTCTGGGCGCGTTGCTCAACTGAGCACATATGCTGCATTGCCGTACACAGGACTCTAAGTCAGAGTCAACACTGGGCCAGCACACGTGGGATCTGGCTATCGCTTTCATCATTACTATACCCGGGTGAGTGCTGTGGAGATCCGAGATGAACGTCTCCCTGCCCTTTTTTGGTAGCACTACACCGTTACCCCACAACTTGCAGTCTGCCTGAATGGACAGCGCGTCCTTTTGCTGCTGGAACAGCTTGATTGGCTCTTGCATTTTCAACGGGGATGCTGGCCCAGCTCCCATGCAGTACACAGTTTTTTACTAGGGACAGCAGAGGATCTTGGCTGGTCCAAGTCCTAATCTGGCGGGCGGTGACAGGTGATTTATCATTTTCAAACGCTTCCATGGCCATCAACAAGTCTGCGTGCTGCGCCACCATCAACAAGTTTGCAGGCTGCGCCATTTCCACCCCCGTGGTGGGCAATGGTAGCTGTCTGATAGCATCCACACAGTTCTCGGTGCCTGGCCTGTGGTGGATGGTATAGTTATACGCTGATAGCGCGAGTGCCCATCTTTGTATGCGGGCTGAGGCATTAATATTTATTCCCTTGTTTTCAGCGAACAGGGATACGAGGGGCTTGTGATCGGTTTCCAGCTCAAATTTGAGGCCAAACAGGTACTGATGCATTTTCTTTACCCTGAACACACACGCTAATGCCTCTTTCTTAATCATGCTGTAGGCTCTCTCGGCCTTAGACAAGCTCCTGGAAGCATAGGCGACAGGTTGCAACTTCCCCGCAACATTCGCTTGTTGTAATACACACCCGACTCCGTACGACGACGCGTCACATGCTAGCACAAGTCTTTTACACGGGTTATACAATACAAGCAGCTTGTTGGAGCATAAAATGTTTCTGGCTTTCTCAAAAGTAATTGCTTGTTTTTTTTCTCATACCCAGTTCTCACCTTTGTGCAATAACACATGTAGGGGCTCTAAAAGGGTGTTTAACCCCGGTAGGAAGTTACCAAAATAGTTGAGGAGTCCCAGGAACGACCGCAGCTCTGACGTTCAGTGGCTTGGGCGCGTTCCTGATAGCCTCTGTCTTGGCGTCTGTGGGCCGAATGCCGTCCGCCACGATCTTTCTCCCCAAAAACTCCACTTCTGCTGTCATGAAAACGCATTTTGACCTCTTCAGCCGCAGCCCTACGCGATCCAGTTGCTGGAGGACCTCCTCCAGGTTTTGTAGGTGCTCGGTGGTGTCCCGCCCCGTGACCAATGTGTCGTCCTGAAAGACCACCGTGTGTGGTACCGACGTGAGTAGGCTCTCCATGTTTCTCTGGAAGATAGCTGCTGACGACCGAATTCCAAACAGGCATCTGTTGTAGGTGAACAGGCCCTTGTGCGTGATGATGCAGGTGAGGCCCTTCAAAGACTCCTCCAGCTCCTGCGTCATGTAGGCCGAAGTCAGGTCGAGCTTGGTGAACGTCTTGCCTCCTGCCAGCGTCGCAAATAGGTCGTCTGCCTTAGGTAGCGGGTATTGGTCCTGTAGTGAAAAATGATTAATAGTTACTTTATAATCGCCACAAATCCTGACCGTGCCATCACTTTTGAGTACTGGAACAATCGGGCTGACCCACTCGCTGAATTCCACTGGGGAGATGATGTCCTCGCGTTGCAGCCTATCGAGCTCGATTTCCAGTCTCTCCCTCATTATGAGAGGTACCGCTTGCGCCTTGTGGTGAATGGGTCATGCCTCTGGGACCAAGTGGATCTGCACCTTCGCCCTGGAAAAGTTTCCAATGCCTGGCTCAAAAACGGAAGGAAATGTGTTAAGAATCTGGGTACATGAGGCCTCATCGACATGTGATAGCGCTCAGATGTCATCCCAGTTCCAGCGGATTTTGCCCAGCCAGCTCCTTCCAAGCAGTGTGGGGCCATCGCCCGGGACAATCCAGAGTGGCAGTTTGTGCACCATGCCCTCGTGGGTGACCTTTACCATGGCGCTGCCCAGGACAGTGATAAGCTCTTTGGGTGTAAGCTCTCAGTTTCATGTGGATGGGGCTCAGGGCTGGTCTGAATGCCTTGTTGCACCACAGTCTCTCAAACATCTTTTTACTCATGATGGATTAGGTAGCGCCAGTGTCCAGTTCCATGGCTACGGGTAAGCCATTCAATTTTACATTTAGCATTATAGGTGGACATTTCTTCAAAAATGTGTGCACCCCGTGTACTTCAGCATCTGCCTCCTCTCTCTGAGGCTCAAAATTGCTTTGATCCACCATGGACCGATCTTCCTCTGCCACGTGGTGGTTAGCAGGTTTTGCAGACCTTGCAGCTCGTTTGCAAGCTCATTGCAGGTGCTCCATTGTTCCACAGCTCTTGCAAACATACCATTTGAAGCGGCATGAACAGGCTGAATGGAGGCCTCCACAACGCCAACAAGGTGTGAATTGCCTTGCATTCATCCTTTGTTGCGGACCCTGAGTCATCTGGGTCACCTGAGGCCTGCTGGCAGTTGCAGACTCATGGGTTCTGCCCTGTACATTTCTGCTTGCAAACACAGTTCCAGTTAATTTATGAACATTGCTAGCACTTGTGTGCTGAGAGATTTATTTGGTGTTATCATTGGTGGACATAAACGCCTGTGCTATCGCAATGGCCTTACTGAAGGTCGGTGTCTCTACAGTCAAAAGTTTTCGTAGGATGGTCTCGTGACCAATGCCCAGTACAAAAAAGTCTCTGAGCATCTGCTCCAGGTAGTCATCAAACTCACATTGTCCTGCAAGTCGCCTTAGCTCGGCGACGTAGCTCGCCACTTCCTGACCTTCAGATCGCTGGCACGTGTACAACTGATATCTCGCCATCAGCACGCTCTCGGGTTAAGATGCTCCAGAACCAGTGTACACAGCTCCTCATACGACTTATCTGTGGGTTTTACCGGAGCCAGAAGATTCTTCATGAAGCTATAGGTCGGTGCCCCGCAGACTGTGAGGAGGACCGCTCTTGTTTTTGCAGCGCTTCCTTCTCCGTCCAGCTCGTTGGCTACAACGTACTGGTCTAGCTATTCAACATAGGCTTCCCAGTCCTCACCCTCCGAGAACTTCTCCAGGATGCCCACAGTTTGCTGCATCTTTGCGTTGGATTCGTACTCTCATCGCCAGTTATTGTGTTCCTAACACAGATGAGGCTGCACACAGGGAGGTTAAAGTAACAGTGACCTCAGTCTTTAATAAGACACTCCAGAGTGAGGAACAGGCCTTAGGGGCCGGCTTATATACAGTGCTCCCAAGGGATGCTGGGATTCCTTGGGACTTCAGGGGATGCGCTCCCTGGTGGCGGAACATGGGAGTGCATGCTTTACAGATACACAACACTAGGATCTTAAAAGAAGTGGCTGCAGAGATAGTGGATGCATTGATTGTAATCTACCAACATTCCCTGGATTCTGGGGCGGTCCCAGAAGATTGGAAAACCGCAAATGTAACGCCCCTATTTAAAAAAGGAGGCCGACAAAAAGCAGGAAACTATAGAGCAGTTAGCCCAACATCTGTCGTTGGGAAAATGCTGGAGACCATTATTAAGGAAGCAGTAGTGGGACATTTGGAAAAGAATAATTCAATCAAACAGAGTCAGCATGGTTTTATGAAAGGGAAATCACGTTTGACAAATTTGCTGGAGTTCTTTGAGGATGTAATGAGCAGGGTGGATCAGGGGGAACCAGAGGATGTGGTGTTTTTGGATTTCCAGAAGGCATTCAATAAGGTGCCACATAAAAGGTTACTGCACAAGATAAAAGTTCACGGGTAATATATTAGCATGGATAGAGGATTAGCTAACTAACAGAAAACAGAGAGTCAGGATAAATGGGTCATTTTCCGGTTGGCAAACAGTAACTAGTGGGGCGCTGCAGGGATCAGTACTGCATCCTCAACTATTTACAATCTATATTAATGACTTAGATGAAGGGACTGAGTGTAATGTAGCCAAGTTTGCTGATAATACAAAGATGGGTGGGAAAGCAAATTGTGAAGTGGACACAAAAAATCTGTAAACGGATATAGACAGGCTCAGTGAGTGGGCAAAAAATTGGCAGATGGAGTATAATGTGGGAAAATGTGAGGTTATTCACTTTGGCAGAAAAAATAGAAAAGCAAATTATAATTTGAATGGAGAAAAATTGCAAAGTGCAGAGGAACTCGGGGATTCTTGTGCATGAAACACAAAAAGTTAATATGCATGTAGAGCAAGTAATCAGGAAGGTAAATGGAATGTTGGCCTTTATTGCAAGGGGGATAGAGTATAAAAGCAGAGAAGTCCTACTAATGTACAGGGTATTGGTGAGGCCACACCTAGAGTATTGCGTACAGTTTTGGTTTCCGTATTTAAGGAAGGATATACTTGCATTGGAGGCTGTTCAGAGATGGTTCACTAGGTTGATTCCAGAGAGCACCAGTTCAAACTGTCACAGGAGCATCCAGTCGTGCCCCGGTAACTGTCCCCAAAGGAAGTGGAGTGTGGGAAATTGCACTTCGCTTCCATTGAGGGATGGTAAGGCCAATTCTGCGGCGGGAGCAGGACTTCCACGCTGGGGGCTAAAATTCCCTGCCCCAGAAGGTTACCGCCCCCAAGATGGGAGCCTGTGCGGGGAGGCAGAGAGAAGTTGAGGGGAGACGGGGGTGGGGGATGGAGGGGAGAGTGATGGAGGTGGGGGGCGGAGAAACCCAGGGCGGGGGACAGGAGGGGCCACATTGCAGCAGAGGTCTGGGGGGGGGGTGAAGTGTGTTGGAGGGGCGGGCCTGGGGGCTCTGTGCCTCGGTGCAGGGAGTGTTCAGAGTGGGGTGGACGGGTTGACTGCGCAGATGGCGGTTGGTGGATGTGGTGTGGTTGGCGTCGTGGGGGCGTGGCTCCGGGGTGGCCGGGGCTGGGGGCTCGACATCCGGGGGTGTTCGGCATTTGGGAAGGATTCTGACGGGACGGGGCGGGTTGGGTGCGGGGGGAGTGTTCCCGGTGTTGGGTGGGTCCAGAGCCGGAGGGGGGGGCGGGGTCTTGGGATGGGGGGGGGGGGCTGTTTGGGGCTGGGATTGGGAGAGACTTCTTCACTCGGGGAGTTGTTGGCCTGTGGGGTTCCCTGCCGCAGAGAGTTGTTGATGCCAGTTCATTGGATGTGTTCGGGAGGGTTAGATGTGGTCCTTGCGGCTGGGGGGGTCGGGGGTGTGGAGGGGGCGTGGGGGGGAGGTGCTGGGGTGGGTGATCAGCCATGATCTTGTTGAATGGCGGTGCAGGCTCGAAGGGCCGAATGGTATACTTCTGCACCTATTTTCTATGTTTCTATGAGGGGGTTGACTTATGAAGATAGGTTGAGTAGGTTGGGGCTATACTCATTGGAGTTCAGAAGAATGAGAGGTGATCTTATCGAAACAATATAAGATAATGAGGGGGCTCGACAAGGTGGATGCAGAGAGGATATTTCCACTCAAAGGGGAAAATAAAACTAGGGGACATAGCCTCAGAATAAGGGGCCGCCCATTTAAAACTGAGATGAGGAGGAATTTCTTCTCTCGGAGGGTTGTAAATCTATGGAATTCTCTGCCCCAGAGAGCTATGGAGGCTGGGCCATTGAATATATTTAAGGCGGAGAAAGACAGATTTTTGAGCGATAAGGGAATAAAGGGTTATGGGGAGCGGGCAGAGAAGTGGACCTGAGTCCATGGTGAGATCAGCCATGATCTTATTAGATGCCGGAGCAGGATCAAGGGGCCAGGTGGCCTACTCCTGCTCCTATTTCTTATGTTCTTATTTTATCCTTATTAATGCAGAGACATTTTGGCCAAGTGTAGTGTCACAAAAATGGGTGACAAACATACTCAATGAATAGTGTTAAAATAGTTAAGGATAAAGTTGAAAGGGACTTGGAGTCTAGGTTGACTTGATACTCAATATACCCAAATAATGCAGAGCAACGATCGACAAAATTAATACAATATTAAACTATAACCAAGTGAGTAGAATACAAGTCAGAGGAAGTAATGATCAAATTCTATAGTGCTCTCGTCAGCCAACACCTTGAGTACTGTTTCTAGTCTCAGGATGGAAGGGAGACAATGAAGTTTTGGAGGCAATGCAAAGAAAAGCCATGAGGTTGATCTCTAGCGTTTAATTAAAATTAAATTTTTTAAATTAATGGTGGATCACTAATGCTTAGCAGGTAAAGCTGCCATCCTGTATAGCACTATATCATCATTATCATCATCATAGGCAGTCCCTCGAAATCAAAAAAGACTTGCTTCCACTCTAAAAGTGAGTTCTCAGGTGGCTGTACAGGCCAATGTGGAAATTACAGTCTCTGTCACAGGTGGGACAGACAGTCATTGAAGGAAAGGGTGGGTGGGGAGTCTGGTTTTCCGTACGCTCCTTCTGCTGTCTACGCTTGTTTTCTACATGCTCTCGGTGACGAGACTCGAGGTGCTCAGCGCCCTCCCGGATGCTCTTCCTCCACTTAGAGTGGTCTTGGGCCAGGGATTCCCAGGTGCCAGTGGGGAGGTTGCACTTTATCAAGGAGGCTTTGAGGATGTCCTTTAAACATTTCTTCTGCCCACCTGGGGCTCGCTTGCCATGTAGGAATTCGGAGTAGAGCGCTTGCTTTGGGAGTCTCGTGTCGGGCATGCGGACGATGTGGTCTGCCCAACGGAGCTGGTTGAGTGTGGTCAGTGCTTCGATGCTGGAGATGTTGGTCTGATCGAGAACACTGACGTGGGTGCGTCTGTCCTCCCAGTGGATTTGCAGGATCTTGCGGCGGCAGGGTTGGTGGCAGTTCTCCAGCGCTTTGAGGTGTCTACTGTATATGGTCCATGCCTCTGAGGCACATAGGAGGGCGGGTATCACTACTGCCCTGTACACCATAAGCTTGGTGCCAGATTTGAGGTTCTGGTCTTCAAACACTCACTTCCTCAGGCGACTGAAGGCTGAACTGGCACACTGGAGGCAGTGTTGGACCTCGTCGTTGATGTCAGCCCTTGCTGATGGTAGGCTCCAGAGGTATGGAAAATGGTCCATGTTGTCGAAGGCCGTGCCGTGGATTTTGATGACCAGGGGGGCAGTGCTGTGAGGTTGGTGGAGCATCTTTGTCTTACGGATGTTTAGTGTAAAGCCCATGCTTTCGTATGCCTCACTGAAGATGCTGACGATGGCTTGGTGTTCGGCCTCTGAATGTGCGCAGATGCAAGCGTCGTCCGAATACTGTAGTTCGGTAACAGAGGATGGGATGACCTTGGATCTAGCCTGGAGGCAACGAAGGTTGAACAGGTTCCCACTGATTCTCTCGTTTAGTTCCACTCCAGCGGGAGAGCTTGTTGAGAGTGAGATGGAGCATTGCAGCAAGGAAGATCGAGAAGAGCATTGGCGCGATGACGCAGCCCTGCTTAACCCCAGTCCGGACGTGGATTGGGTCTGTGGTGGATCCATTGGTCAGGATCACAGCTTGCATGTCATTGTGGAGGAGGAAGAGGATGGTGACAAACTTTTGGGGGCAGCCGAAACGGAGGAGGATGCTCCATAGTCCCTCACGGTTGACAGTGTCAAAGGCCTTTGTGAGGTCAAAGAAGGCCGTGTACAAGGGTTGATGCTGTTCCCTGCATTTCTCTTGTAGTTGTCACGTGGAGAAGATCATGTCCATTGTACTCCTTAGGGAACTGAATCCGCTTTGTGACTCTGGGAGGAGCTCTTCAGCCACAGGGAGAAGATGGTTGAGGAGGATTCTAGCGATGACTTTCCCAGTGGCCGACAGCAGGAAGATTCCTCTGTAGTTGCTGAAGTTGGACTTGTCCCCTATTTTGAAGATGGTTACGATTACGGCATCTGAGATCTCCCGGCATGCTCTCCTCCTTCTAGATAAGAGAGATGAGGTATTCGTGCCAATAGTGTTTCTCCGCCATATTTCAGTGCCTCGGCGGGGATTCCATCTGCTCCTGATGCCTTGTTGTTCTTCAGCTGACGGATAGCCTTTTCTACCCCGTGCAGGGCTGGGGTTTTGCTGAGATGGTGGCGGATAGCATGCTGCGGATGGAGTCGAGGACACTCGTGTCAAAGGCAGAGTCTCGATTAAAGAGATCTTCGAAGTGCTCCTTCCAACGGGCCCTCACACCTTAATGAGTGTCTCCCCGTTCTTGGCTAGCAGTGGGGCGGGGCCTTGTGTGCTTGGGCCATAGGTGGACAACTGTGGTGAAGAATTCTCGCACGTCATGGGTGTCAGCCATCTGCTAGATCTCCTGTGCTTTCTCTACCCACCATCTATTCTTTAGGTCACGAGTTTTTTTGTTGGACCTCGGCCTTCAGCTGTCAGCCGTCTGCAAAGTTGCTTTGCTGCTTTAAGTTCAGAAATACACTGCGCTTGCGGTTTATTAGCTCCTGGATTTCCTGGTTGTTCTCGTCAAACCAGTCTTGGTCTTTCCTGGTTGACCGAGCGTCTCTTCGCAGGCGCTGGTTATGATGGCCTTGAGGGTAGACCAGACGCTGTGGGCACTCTGCGTCTCGGGGTCATCGTGGGTCACCAGATTGGCAGTGAGGTGCTGGCTGTATAGGGCTGTATAGACCCATACAGTGTGCCTGGTCTTCAGTCGTCGTGGACCCCCTTGCCACTGGACCAAGACCTTGCTCTGCTAAGCCCGTGTGGTAGCCAGTGTGCAATGGCCACCCCACATTAAAAGAACTCAGGCACAGTCACCTTCCACTCATCTTCCATATAACAAAAAGAACAAAAGTCCGGGGTTGGTGAGGCCTATAAAAGGTCCAGCGGGAGAGTGAGGCGGCGGCAGTTGGAGCAGCGCGAGTCCGGGGTTGGTGAGGCCTATAAAAGGTCCAGCGGGAGAGTGAGGCGGCGGCAGTTGGAGCAGCGCGAGTCCGGGGTTGGTGAGGCCTATAAAAGGCCCAGCGGGAGAGTGAGGCGGCGGCAGTTGGAGCAGCGCGAGTCCGGGGTTGGTGAGGCCTATAAAAGGTCCAGCGGGAGAGTGAGGCGGCGGCAGTTGGAGCAGCGCGAGTCCGGGGTTGGTGAGGCCTCTAAAAGGCGTGGCTTGTGCAGCTACAGGGAGACGGCAAAAAAGAAGTAAAAAGAAACAGAAAGGTGACGTCACAGCCAAAGGGGTAAGTGATTGGCTGGTGAATGGTGAGTAGTTTTTCTTTCTTCTCTTTAACAGTGAGTAAACTTTAACATTGTTGTTGCCTATCTAAAGGTTAAGTCATGGCAGAAGAGCTCGGTCGCGTGTTATGCTCCTCCTGTACCATGTGGGAACTCAGATACGACTCCAGTGTCCCTGACGACTACATGTGCGGGAAGTGTATCCATCTCCAGCACCTGACGGTCCGCGTTGCGGAGTTGGAGCTGAGGGTGGATTCACTCTGGAGCATTCACGATGCTGAGAATGACGTGAGTAGCACGTGTAGCGAGTTGGTCATACCACAGGAGAAGGGTCCACAGCCAGATAGGGAATGGAAGACCAACAGGAAGAGTAGTGCAAAGAAGGTAGTGCAAGGGTCCCCTGTGGTCATCCCCTTGCAAAACAGATACACTGTTTTGAGTACTGTTGAGGGAGATGATTCATCAGGGGAGGGCAGCAGCAGCCAAGGTCATGGCACCGTGGCTGGCTCTGTTGTACAGGAGGGCAGGAAAAAGAGTGGGAGAGCGATACTGATAGGGGATTCAATTGTTAGGGGAATAGATAGGCGCTTCTGCGGCCGCAACCGAGACTCCAGGATAGTATGTTGCCTCCCTGGTGCAAAGGTCAAGGATGTCTCGGAGCGGGTGCAGGACATTCTAAAATGGGAGGGAGAACAGCCAGTTGTAGTGGTGCACATTGGTACCAACGACATAGGTAAAAAAATGGATGAGGTCCTACAAAACGAATTTAAGGAGCTAGGAGCTAAATTTAAAAAGTAGGACCTCAAAAGTAGTAATCTCGGGATTGCTACCAGTACCACGTGCTAGTCAGAGTAGGAATCGCAGGATCGCGCAGATGAATACGTGGCTTGAGCAGTGGTGCAGCAGGGAGGGATTCAAATTCCTGGGGCATTGGAACCGGTTCTGGGGGAGGTCGGACCAGTACAAACCGGACGGTCTGCACCTGGGCAGGCCGGAACCAATGTCCTAGGGGGAGTGTTTGCTAGTGCTGTTGGGGAGGAGTTAATATGGCAGGGGAATGGGCACCAATGGAGGGAGACAGAGGGAAACAAAAAGGAGACAAAAGCAAAAAACAGAAAGGAGATGAGAAAAAGTGGAGGGCAGAGAAACGCAAGACAAAGAACAAAAAGGGCCACTATACAACAAAATTCTAAAAGGACATGGGTTGTTAAAAAAACAAGCCTGAAGGCTTTGTGTTTTAATGTAAGGAGTATCCGTAATAAGGTGGATGAATTAACTGTGCAAATAGATGTTAACAAATATGATGTGATTGGGATTACGGAGACGTGGCTCCAGGATGATCAGGGCTGGGAACTCAACATCCAGGGGTATTCAACATTCAGGAAGGATAGAATAAAAGGAAAAGGAGGTGGGGTAGCATTGCTGGTTAAAGAGGAGATTAATACAATAGTTAGGAATGACATTAGCTTGAATGATGTGGAATCTATATGGGTAGAGCTGCAGAACACCAAAGGGCAAAAAACGTTAGTGGGAGTTGTGTACAGACCTCCAAACAGTAGTAGTGATGTTGGGGAGGGCATCAAACAAGAAATTATGGGTGCATGCAATAAGGGTGCAGCAGTTATAATGGGTGACTTTAATATGCACATAGATTGGGCTAACCAAACTGGAAGCAATACGGTGGAGGAGGATTTCATGGAGTGCAAAAGGGATGGTTTTCTAGACCAATATGTCGAGGAACCAACTAGGGGGGAGGCCATCTTAGACTGGGTGTTGTGTAATGAGAGAGGATTAATTAGCAATCTCGTTGTGCGAGGCCCCTTGGGGAAGAGTGACCATAATATGGTGGAATTCTGCATTAGGATGGAGAATGAAACAGTTAATTCAGAGACCATGGTCCAGAACTTAAAGAAAGATAACTTTGAAGGTATGAGGCGTGAATTGGCTAGGATTGATTGGCGAATGATACTTGAGGGGTTGACTGTGGATGGGCAATGGCAGACATTTAGAGACCGCATGGATGAACTACAACAATTGTACATTCCTGTCTGGCATAAAAATAAAAAAGCGAAGGTGGGTCAACCGTGGCTATCAAGGGAAATCAGGGATAGTATTAAAGCCAAGGAAGTGGCATACAAATTGGCCAGAAATAGCAGTGAACCCGGAGACTGGGAGAAATTTAGAACTCAGCAGAGGAGGACAAAGGGTTTGATTAGGGCAAGGGAAAATGGAGTACGAGAAGAAGCTTGGAGGGAACATTAAGACGGATTGCAAAGGTTTCTATAGATATGTAAAGAGAAAAAGGTTAGTAAAGACAAATGTAGGTCCCCTGCAGTCAGAATCAGGGGAAGTCATAACGGGGAACAAAGAAATGGCGGACCAATTGAACAAGTACTTTGGTTCGGTATTCACTAAGGAGGACACTAACAACGTTCCGGATATAAGAAGGGTCAGAGGGTCTAGTAAGGAGGAGGAACTGAGGGAAATCCTTATTAGTCGGGAAATTGTGTTGGGGAAATTGATGGGATTGAAGGCCGATAAATCTCCAGGGCCTGATGGACTGCATCCCAGAGTACTTAAGGAGGTGGCCTTGGAAATAGCGGATGCATTGACAGTCATTTTCCAACATTCCATTGACTCTGGATCAGTTCCTATCGAGTGGAGGGTAGCCAATGTAACCGCACTTTTTAAAAAAGGAGGGAGAGAGAAAACAGGGAATTATAGACCGGTCAGCCTGACATCGGTAGTGGGTAAGATGATGGAATCAATTATTAAGGATGTCATAGCAGCGCATTTGGAAAGAGGAGACATGATAGGTCCAAGTCAGCATGGATTTGTGAAAGGGAAATCATGCTTGACAAATCTTCTGGAATTTTTTGAGGATGTTTCCAGTAGAATGGACAAGGGAGAACCAGTTGATGTGGTATATTTGGACTTTCAGAAGGCTTTCGACAAGGTTCCACACAAGAGATTAATGTGCAAAGTTAAAGCACATGGGATTGGGGGTAGTGTGCTGACATGGATTGAGAAATGGTTGTCAGACAGGAAGCAAAGAGTAGGAGTAAATGGGTACTTTTCAGAATGGCAGGCGATGAGTAGTGGGGTACCGCAAGGTTCTGTGTTGGGGCCCCAGCTGTTTACACTGTACATTAATGATTTAGACGAGGGGATTAAATGTAGTATCTCCAAATTTGCGGATGACACTAAGTTAGGTGGCAGTGTGAGCTGCGAGGAGGATGCTATGAGGCTGCAGAGTGACTTGGATAGGTTAGGTGAGTGAGCAAATGCATGGCAGATGAAGTATAATGTGGATAAATGTGCGGTTATCCACTTTGGTGGTAAAAACAGAGAGACAGACTATTATCTGAATGGTGACAGATTAGGAAAAGGGGAGGTGCAACGAAACCTGGGTGTCATGGTACATCAGTCATTGAAGGTTGGCATGCAGGTACAGCAGGCGGTTAAGAAAGCAAATGGCATGTTGGCCTTCATAGCGAGGGGATTTGAGTACAGGGGCAGGAAGGTGTTGCTACAGTTGTACAGGGCCTTGGTGAGGCCACACCTGGAGTATTGTGTACAGTTTTGGTCTCCTAACCTGAGGAAGGAAATTCTTGTTATTGAGGGAGTGCAGCGAAGGTTCACCAGACTGATTCCCGGGATGGCGGGACTGACCTATCAAGAAAGACTAAATCAACTGGGCTTGTATTCACTGGAGTTCAGAAGAATGAGAGGGGACCTTATAGAAACGTTTAAAATTCTGATGGGTTTAGACAGATTAGATGCAGGAAGAATATTCACAATGTTGGGGAAGTCCAGAACCAGGGGTCACAGTCTAAGGATAAGGGGTAACCCATTTAGGACCGAGATGAGGAGAAACTTCTTCACTCAGAGAGTGGTGAACCTGTGGAATTCTCTACCACAGAAAGTTGTTGAGGCCAATTCACTAAATATATTCAAAAAGGAGTTAGATGTAGTCCTTACTACTAAGGGGATCAAGGGGTATGGCAAGAAAGCAGGAATGGAGTACTGAAGTTGCATGTTCAGCCATGAACTCATTGAATGGCGGTGCAGGCTAGAAGGGCCGAATGGCCTACTCCTGCACCTATTTTCTATGTTTCTATGTCATACAGATCAGAAGAACACAGATTTAATCAGTCAATTTTGAGTTGACTGATCTTTGCTAGGCAACAGATCACAAGATAATTACATATGAGGATGCACAACAGTCCAGAATTGGAGCAGCACAGGGATCTTGAAGGGTTGTAGGGCTGGTGGAGATTACAGAGATAAGGAGGGGTGAGGCCATGGAGGGATTTGAAAACAAGGATGAGAATTTTCAAACTGAAGCATTGCTGGACTGGGAGCCAATGTAGGTCAGTGAGCATAGGGGTGATGGGTGAACGGGACTTGGTGCGAGTTAGGATATGGGCAGCAAAGTTTTGGATTAGCTCAAATTTATGGAGGGTGACAGATGGGAGACCAGCCAGGAGAGTGTTGGAATAGTCAAGGCCAGAGGTAATCGAGGCATGGATTAGGATTTCAGCAGTACATGAGCTGAGGCAGGAGCGGAGTCAGGCGATGTTGTGGAGGTGGAAATAGGTGGTCTTGGAGCTGGAGCGGATATGTAGTTGACAGCTCACCTCAGGGTCAAATACTACTCCAAGGTTACAAACAAACATAAAGTAAATTGTCACTCCAGTGCAGTACTGAGGGAATGCTACATTGTTGAGGGTGCCATTTTTGGATGAAACATTAAACCAAGGCCTTGTCTCTCCATGTCGAACACCATTTGGAAGAAGCACTGAGTGTAGCAAGGGGACAGAATGTACTCTGAGTGGGGGACTTCAATATCCATCACCAAGCGTGGCTCAGTAGTATCACTACTGACCAAGCTGGCCAAGTCCTGAAGCACATAGCTGCCAGACTGGGACTGCGGCAGGTGGTGAGTGAACCAACACGAGGGAAAGACCTACTTGACCTCATCCGCACCAATCTACCTGTTACAGATGCATCTGTCCATGACAGTATTAGTAGAAGTGACCACCGCACAGTCATTGTGGGGACGAAGTCCCGTCTTCACACCGAGGACACCCTCCACTGTGTTGTGTGGCACTACCACCGTACTAAATGGAATAGATTCAGAACAGATCTAGCAGCTCAAAACTGGGCATCCATGAGGCACTGTGGGCCATCAGCAGCAGCAGAATTGTATTACAATCTGTAACCTCATGGCCCAGCGTATCCCTCACTCTACCATTACCATCAAGCCAGGGGATCAACCCTGGTTCATTGATGAGTATAGAAGAGCATGCCAGGAGCAGCATCAGGCGTACCTAAAAAAAAAAAAATGAGGTGCCAACCTGGGGAAGCTGCAACACAGGACTACATATATGCTAAAAAGTGGAAGCAGCTTGCCATAGACAGTGCTAAGCAATTCCACAATCAACAGATCAGATCAAAGCTCTGCAGTCCTGCCACATCCAATTGTGAATGAGGGTGGACCATTAAATAACGAACGAGAGGAGGAAGCTCCATGAGTATCCCATCCTCAATGATGGCAGAGCCCAGTATGCAAGTGCAAAAGACAAGGTTGAAGCGTTTGCAACCATCTTCAGCCAGAAATGCCGAGTGGATGACCCATATCGGCCTCCTCTCGAGGTCCCCACCATCACAGAAGCCAGACTTCAGCCAATTCGATTCACTCCACTTGATAACAAGAAATGTCTGAGCGCACTGGATACAGCAAAGATGATGGGCCCCGACAACACCCTAGCTGTCGTGCTGAAGACTTGTGCTCCAGAACTAGCTGCGCCTCTAGCCAAGCTGTTCCAGTACAGCTACAAAACTGGCATCTATCCAATAATGTGGAAAACTGCCCAGGTATGTTATATCCACAAAAAGCAAGACAAATCCAATCCGACCAATTACCGCCCCGTCAGTCTATTCTTAATCAGCAGCAAAATGATGGAAGGTGTCGTCGACAGTGCTATCAAGTGGTACTTATTCTCCAATATCCTGCTCACTGATGCCCAGTTTGGGTTCTGCCAGGACCACTGAGCTCCAGACTTCATTACAGCCTTGGTCCAACATGGGCAAAAGTGCAGAATTCCAGAGATGAGCTAAGAGTGACTGCCCTTGACATCAAGGCAGCATTTGACCGAGTGTGGCATCAAGGAGCCCGAATAAAACTGAAGTCAATGGGAACCAGGGGGAAAACTCTCCACTGTCTGGAGTCATAACTAGCACAAAGGAGGATGGTTGGAGATCAATCATCACAGCCCAACCATCTTCAGCTGCTTCGTCAATGACCTTCCCGCCATCATAAGGTCAGAAGTGGGGATGTTCACTGATGATTGTACAGTGCCATTCGCAACTCCTCAGATAACGGAGCAGTCCATGCCCACATGCAGCAAGACTTGGTCGACATTCAGGCTTGAGCTGATAAGTGGCAAGTAACATTCCGCCACACAAGTGCCAAGCAATGATTATCTCCAACAAGCAAGATTCTAACCACTGCCCTGGCATTACTGTCGCCGAAACCCCCACCATCAACATCCTCAGATTACCATTGACCAGAAACTTAATTGGACCAGCCACATAAATACTGTGGCAACAAGAGCGGGTCAGAGGCTGGGTATTCTGCGGTGAGTGTCTCACCTCCTGACTCCCCAAAGCCTTTCCACCATCGACAAGGCACAAGTCAGGAATGTGATGGAATAAAAACAGAAAATGCTGGAAATCTGAGAAGGTCAGCAGCATCTGTGGAGAGAGAAACAGAGTTAACGTTTCAGGTCTGTGACACTTCGTCACAACTGGAAAAGTTCGAGCTGTAACAGATTCTTTAGAAAGTGCAGAGGCAGTGAAAGGAGGAAGGGAGAAAAAGCAAAAAGGAAGGTCTGTGATAGGGTGGAAGGCAGAAGAGGTTTAAGAGACAAAAGGGATGATGGGCAAAAATGTGATGGTAATGGCACAAATTAGAAACAAAAGATGAGTAGAAAGGGTGTGAATGGCGGAATCATCGCCAGCTGCCATGGGAAAGAGAAAAAAAAAGGGGCGGGTGTTTGTAAAAAAAAGGGGGAGAAAGGGAAAAAGAATATGGGCAGAGGTTATGGTCTGAAATTGTTGAACTCTATATTGAGTCCAGAAGGTTGTAAAGTGCCTAACTGAAACATGAGGTGCTGTTCCTCGAGCTTGTGTTGAGTTTCATTGGAACAGTGTAGGAGGTCGAGGATGGAGAGGTCAGTATTTTGTTTTTGTATTAGCGTGATGGAATACGCTCCACTTGCCTGGATGAGTGCAGCTCCAACAACACTGAAGAAGCTCGACACCATCCAGGACCAAGCAGTCCGCTTGATTGGCACCCCATCCACCACCTTGAACATTTACTCCCTCCATCACTGGCGCAGTGTGTACCATCTTCAAGATGCAGCAACTTGCCAAGCCTTCTTTGGCAGTACCTCCCAAACCCGTGACCTCTATCACCTAGGACAAGGGCAGCAGGCGCATGGGAACACCACCACCTCCCCGTTCCCCTCCAAGTCACACACCATCCTGACTTGGAAGTATATTGTCCTTCCTTCCTTCATCGCTGGGCCAAAATCCTGGAACTCCCTTCACCACACGGACTGCAGTGGTTCAAGAAGGTGGTTCACCACCATCTTCTTAAAGACAATTAGGGACAGGCAATTAACGTCTACATCCCATGAATGAATTTAAAAAATGGTAAATGCAAAGTTCCCTATACACTGCTCAAGTAAACAGCCAGAAGAAATGCAGTTTCAGAAGCATACCCTCCAGTATAATATGACAATTTTTATTTCCCACACCCACCAGCCTTGTCACTTTTCTTAGGGAACAGGAAGGGAGACAGTTTTGTGTTGTGAATGCACAACACATTAGGAGTTGAGCTGTGACACAAACTCATGTCGGACTGACACAACTGAATTGGCCATTTTTATCACATCAGTTTGAGTCACGGTGGATACAAACCTAGGTTCCTGCCTCAAGTGAAATACATAAGCAAAAGTTACAGGAAAAATACTTTTGTCTCAAGCGATTTAGTGTAAAACCTGTGTAAAATGGGTGTAAGCAGCTGACAGGGGAAATTATAATGGGGACTAAGAAAATGGCAGAGAAATTAAACAAACACTTTGTGTCGGTCTTCGGAAGAAGACGCAAAAAAAAACCTGGAAATGGTAGAAAACCAAGTGAGAATGAGGAACTGAAAGAAATTAGTATCTGTAAAAAAAAATAATACTGGAGAAATTAATGGGACTGAAAGCCGATAAATCATCTGGACTTGATGTCCTACATCCTAGGGTTTTGAAAGAGATGGCTATAGAGATAGTGGATGCATTGCTTGTTATCTTCCAAAATTCCACAGATTCTAAAACGATTCCCGCGGATTGGAAAGTAGCAAATGTAACCCCATTATTTAAGAAAGGAGGGAAAGAGAAAACGGGGAACTACAGATCAGTTAGGATTGGTCAGAATCAACACAGATTTATGAAAGGGAAATCATGTTAAGACAAATCTGTTTGAGTTTTTTGAGGTTGTAACAAGTAAAATGGATAAGGGGGAACCAGCGGATGTGGTGTATTTGGATTTTCATTCGATAAGGTGCCACACAAGAGGTTATTAAACAAAATTAGGGCTCATGGGATTGGCGGTAATATACTAGTATGGATTGAGGATTGGTTAATGAACAGAATCAGAGAGTAGGAATAAACGGGTCATTTTCAGGTTAGCAGGTTGTAACTAGTGGGGTACCACAAGGATCAGTGCTTGGGCCCTAGCTATTCACAATCTATATCAATGATTTGGATGAGGGCACCAAATGTAATATATCCAAGTTTGCTGATGATGCAAAGCTAGGTGGGAATTTAAGTTGTGAGGTGGATGCATGTATATTCAAGATAGAGATTGATAGAATTTTGAATATTAAAGGAATGAAGGGATATGGGGATAGTGCAGGAAAGTGAAGTTGAGGTAGAAGATCAGCCGTGATCGTATTGAATGGTGGAGCAGGCTCGAGAGACCAAATGGCCTACTCCTGCTCCTAATTCTTTTGATGCAAAGAGGCTTCAAGGGGATATAGACAGGCTAAGTCAGTGGCCAAGAACATGGCAAATAGAATATAAAGTGGAGAAATGTGAAGTTATCCACTTTGATAGGAAAAATAGAAAAGCAAAGTATTTTTGAAATATTGAGAGATTGGGAAATGTTGATGTTCAGAGTGGGTGTCCTTGTACACGAATCACTGAAAGTTAACATGTAGGTAAAGCAAACAATCAGAAAAGCAAATGGTATGTTGGTCTTTATTACAAGAGGATTTGAGTATAAGAGTAAAGACTTACTGCAATTAGATTTGGTCCACGCCACAAACTGCGTTCCCTAGCCACCGACTCCATCCCTCTCCCTAACATCTGTCTGAGGCTGAACCAGACTGTTCGCAACCTAGGTGTCATATTTGACCCTGAAATGAGCTTCCGGCCACATATCTGCGGTATAACTAAAATCGCCTATTTCCATCTCCGTAACATTGCCCGTCTCAGCCCCTGCCTCAGCTCATCTGCTGCTGAAACCCTCATCCATGTCTTTGTTACCTCTAGACTTGACTACTCCAACACACTCCTAGCTGGCCTCTTATATTCTACCCTACGTAAACTTGAGGTCATCCAAAACTCGGCAGCCCGTGTCCTAACTCGCACCATGTCCCACTCACTCATCTCCCCTATGCTCGCTGACCTATGATGATGATGATGACATTGGATCCCAGTTAAGCAATGCCTCGATTTCAAAATTCTCTTCCTTATTTACAAATTCCTCCATAGCTTCCCTATCTCTGTAATCTCCTTCAGCCTCACAACCCCCCGAGATGTCTGTGCTCCTCAAATTCTGCCCTCTTGAGCATCCCTGATTATAACTGCTCAATCATTGGTGGCCGTGCCTTCAGCTGCCTGGGCGCTAAGCTCTGGAGCTCCCTAAACCTCTCTGCCTCTCTATCTCTCTTTCCTCTTCTAAGGCGCTCCTTAAAACCTGCCTCTTTGACCAAGCTTTTGGTCATCTGTTGTAATTTCTTCTTACGTGGCTCGGTATCAAATTTATTGTTTTGTCTTTAACACCCCTGTGAAACACTCCTGTGAAGCGCCTTGGGACGTTTTACTACATTAAAGGCGCTATATAAATACAAGTTGTTGTTGTTATAAAGGGCTTTGGTGAGACCACCCCTAGACCTGTATTATGTACGGGTCTGGTTTCTTTACCGAAGGAAGGATATACTTGCCATAGAGGGAGTGCAACGAAGGTTCACCAGACTGATTCCTGGGATGGGGGATTGACCTATGAGGAGAGATTGAGTGGACTAGGCCTATCTTCTCTAGAGTTTAG
Organism: Pristiophorus japonicus; assembly: GCF_044704955.1. NCBI lineage: Eukaryota > Metazoa > Chordata > Chondrichthyes > Pristiophoridae > Pristiophorus > Pristiophorus japonicus. The sequence continues at coordinate 87,120,609 of NC_091994.1, forward strand.
AAGAATGAGAGATGATCTGATTGAAAGATACAAAATTCTTTCAGGGCTTGACAGGGTAGGTGCAGGGAGGATGCTTCCCCTGGCTGGGGTGTCTAGAACCAGGCATCACAGTCTTGGAATAGGGGGCCAGCCATTTAGGACTGAGATGAGGAGAAATTTCTTCACTCAGAGGGTGATGAATCTTTGGAATTCTCCTCCCCAGAGGGCTGTTGGGATGGTGCAGGAAAGTGGAGTTGAGGTAGAAGATCAGCCATGAGCTTATTGAATGGCGGAGCAGGCTTGAGGGGCCGAATAGATACCTTTGTGCAGCCTTTAAAAAGGCTCACCAACCTGCACTCTTCAACAGCTGACTTGGGGACAAGCAGGTAAGACGGGAGGAACAGCGCTTGACTCTTTCACTTCCTTCTCAAATAACTTCAATCGTTTGACTGTACTTTTACAGACCACTCAAGCACCATCTGTACCCAGAGGGCAGCAGAACAGGGTCCCATCCAGCAGAAGAACATATTTTTTTTACAAATCTAGATCTCCAAGCTCTCTTGCTTCTGCTAGTTCTATTTCTTAATAAATCAGATTATAGCTTAAGGATTTCATATAGTATTTTTTTTTCCATTTACTGAAGAGGCCTGGAGAGTATGAAGTATCTTATACTGTATTCAGTGAGCTTGTCGGCTTATTGTTCACTCTAGGCATACTACCTCTCACTACTTCACACGCAAGGCCACATTTTGGTTGATGGGAAGCCAGACTGTGGATGTGGCCCTTTTCACTGGGTTCTATTTTTTTTAAGGTCTACTGTTTTTTTTAAAAATCTGCCTAAAACCCAGCCCTCCCTCTCCAAACAGCACCACAAATTATTATAGAGAGTGCAGCAAGCCTTTGTTCCAATCGTTGTCTCTGTTACTCAGTATTGATTTGCCTGATTGATTGATTTTGTTTCTAAATTGTTTCTAGTATTTCTATTCGGCTGTCTGATGAGAACTGGGGGAGGGGTAATCGGTGTCACTATGGATTCATATTCCCTCTGTAAAGCTGAGTGCACATGATGGAAGGTAAGGAATGACATCATCTCAGGGTTTGTTCTTTTGTGTAATTTGATCCTTCCATTACCAGCCGCTACCATTTTTAAAATATTATAGCTCAAGAAATAGGAGCTATTTGGACCTTCGAGTCTGCTCCACCATTCAGTAAAATCATAGCTGATCTTCGACCTGAACTGCACCTACCGCAATATCCCCATATCCCTTGATTCCCTTAATATCAAAAAATCCATCGATCTCTGTCTTGAATATACTGAACGACTGAATATTATTTTGAATGCTTATCAATGACTCAGTTGGTAAAGTCACTGTCCAGTGTGGGGATGAACCATATAGACTGACAAGGACCAAGGTTCAATCCCCAATTTGTGCTGAGTTAGATGATATCATGAAGGATAGGAATGGGAGTAATAAAATTCACATCAGCACCCCACGTTCAGGAGGGGCGGGGGAAACATCAGCCAGGGTTTCTACTCCGGATCACAATCCAGTAACCCTCCTGCTGTAGATGTGCTAATATGAACCTTTGGTATAGACAGGATTTGACTTGGCTGTGCTAACACCCTGGTCAATATCCTGCAAACATTCACTGTCTAGGAACACATATTCAGAAAGGGCTGCTAGTTCCCATGAAACTATGGGCTCAATTTCCCCCAGGAGTTGCTCTGTTTTTTTTGGAGTAGGCCGCTTTTTCTGGCCTAACTTAAAAATCCCCAGTTTCCTCAATCAATTTGCACCAGCGTAACTGTCTTAGTTACATTTTTTTTAGGTACTTTTTTTTCTCAAAAGGGGGTGTTACCAGCGACCTACGCCAGTTCTGGCCATTTAGGCAACTTTGGCCAGCTAATAGTTACTCCATTTCTACTTAGGCCAGCGTTTGTGGCCACTTGAGAAAACCCTTGCGGAGAGTTAAAGAAATCGGCGCAGGTGGGTACATCGGAGGCCATTCGGCCTGGGATAGGGGAGGGAAGCGGAGAGGACCTGGACCTGAACCAACCAAGCCTTAGCAATGTTAAATAAATCAATGCGGAGTGCATTTTCAAACAAGAAATAAAAAATTGAAGTCCTACCTTCAGCATCAAACTCCAATTCACCTTTCTGCTCTCGGCCCGGAAAGGTAGCGGGCTGGTGCGGGAGGCCACTCGGCCTGGGCTAGGGGCCGAAGAAGAACGCACCGGGAGGCCACTCGGCCTAGGCTAGGGGAGGGAGAACGCACCGGCAGGCCACTCGACCTGGGCTAGGGGCGGAAGAATGCACCGGGAGGCCACTCGACCTGGGCTAAGGGCGGGAGGGAGCGAACTGGCCCTGCACGCGCAGCTCCTGTATAGGCAGCAGAGCTATCAGGACATGCAGTATCAGACTGATCACAATTAAAAGCAACAGCACCAATTTGGATCTCCAGAAGATCAGAATCGGCATTCTTCGATACAGCGCAGCAATATTCTTAAAAACTCCGATTAAAAATCTTTAGAATAAAATACTGTTAGTTGCTTTTGAAGTCTGGTTTCCTTGCACGTCTGCAGCGGTGTCATGCCCAGCACCGAGAGACTGCCCTCAGCTCAGAGGCAGGCTGGATAAGGCTCGGGTGCATGGCTGAGGTTTGTTCATTGCAGCCCTGGTCAGTATGACCGTCCTGGCTTATCACACTGCAAACAGAGGCCAGTCCATGTTCACAGGTGTCGTGGAACCGGCCCTTAAGACTGCACTTCATGCAAGGGCTCCTCATATCTGCAGCGAAGGACACAGCCAGTATCAGGCTGACTGCTCCACATTCAAGCCCCGGAACTTGGATACTCGTAATCAGACAGGGCCTTAGAATCACAGACATTATAAATGGCTGATTGCCAACTCTGAGCGCTACCGCATATGCGCGGCCATCACTTTTCTCCACCGCGCATGTGCAGATGTCCCGACACATTTTCCAACGCAGAACGCAGGCTCCACCCCCCGAGGTGCCTGGCCACACTGCGTGGCTGTCGATAAGAGGCCATACAGCGATTTTTTTTTCTTTCTGGAGCGTCTCGTGCCATAATGAAGCGCCGCAACTCGGGTAAGTACGCTAGAAATCGGGCTCGGGGAAAATTGAGCCCAAAATCCCCAAGCTTGAGTCAGTGCTTTCAGCAGAGGACAGGAGAAAATTGGAGGATGAAAAATATCTAATAAATATAAAAGCAGCTCACTGTTTACCTGTCTCTGCACCATCTGTTCCTCGCTGTGTTCTCTCTCTTTCGCGGAGCTGAAGAATGGTGCAGGTGTCCGTACTGGAATCAGGAGCTGGCAAATCTTTTCATGGATCCCATTCCAGTCTGCCTCTTGGTGTGCTAAGCCACTGAGAGAAGACAATTACAGGCACATATTCTTGATAGGTCATCCTTAAAATAGTAATAAACACATGCTGGCACAGCCTGAGAAATACAAATGTATTGTATGTACATCGAGTGAAAGATCTTATTTATATTGCGTTTTATCATATCTCTCAGAAACATCCCAAAGCACATCCCACACAATATATTACTTTGTGGTAATCACTGTTGCTTTGCATGTAATTTGTAGGGATGGCAATAAATGCTGAACTTGTCAGCGATGCCCACATCCCATGAATGAATTAAAAAAAATAATTACAGCAACTGTTTTGCACACAGCAATGTCCTATAAACATCAGTGAGACAAATGGCTGATGAATCTGTTTTTGATATTAGTTGAGGGTAGAATGTTGGCCAGGAGAACTTTCTGCTTTTCTTTGAACAGTGCCATGGGATCTTTAACATCCAACAGGCAGACAGACCCTGAGGTTAACCTCACAAATGAAACACCTCAGACAATGCAACATGTCAGTACTGCACTGAAGTGTCAGCCTAGATTAAGTGCCCGCGTCCTGTAGTGAACTTACAACCATCTGATTCAAAGGCACAAGTGTGACCAACTGAGTCAAGCTGACATTTAAATGTGGTAGGATATGGGCTCGTCCCTTCAATTGCATGCACAGTTCCTGATCTCAAACCTACTATTGTACAGAAGCATCGAGCAAAGCCCAACTTGGAAGGAGGAGAAACTGGAGGCAGAATCACTCCAAAGCACTTGCATCCATCAGCCAGTTCTGACTTGCATCTGCATAAGTCTGTGAATAGCTGAAAGTCAGCAGTTCACCTCTCATGAACAGGCCGTGCATGATGCATACAAGTTTACAGCACAGAATGAAGCCATTCGGCCCATTGTAAGTGTGCCAACTCTTTCCTGGAGCAATTCCAAGCGAGTCCCACTGCTCTGCTCTCTCCACAGCCCTGTGTTTTCCTCTGCTTCAAATATTTAGCTGATTTTCCCTTAAAAGATGCAATGGCCTCTGCCTCAACCATTCCCTGTGGCAAAGCATTCTATGCTCCAACAATTAGCTACATAAAGACTTTTCTCTTAATCGCGAGCTTATCTCACTCACCTCTCATTGCCTTCCCAACTAAAGGAAATAGCCTTTCTCTTTTAATAGTCCATTAAAAGCCCATATAATTTAAAATGCCTCTATTAAATCTCAACAACTTACATTTATACAGCACCTTTAATGCCAAAAAACATTCCAAGCTGCTTCATTGAGGCACAAAGTAAAATAGACACCAAGGGGTGACTAAAGCATGGTCAAAGTGGTGGGTTTTAAGAAGGGTCTCAAAGGAGGCCAGATAGATGAAGAGGCAGAGAGGCTTAGGGAGGGAATTCCGGAGTACAGGACTAGGTGGTTGAAAGCATGGTTGCCAATGGTGGGGTGAAGGGAGAGAGGATGCACATGAGGCCGGAGTCAGAGGAACTGCGGATTTGGGCGGGTGTTGTAATGCTAAAGGAGGTTAAAAAGAGAGGCCAGGTGCAGTCATTGAGAGATTTAAACATAAAGGTGAAAATTTTAACTTTAGGTGTTGGGGAACTGGGAGCCAACATAGGTCATGAGGACAGGGTGAGTGGACTTGCTGTGGGATAGAATATGGGCAGCAGAATTTTGGATGAACGGAACTGTATGGAGGGTGAAGGATGGGTAGCTGGATAGGAAAGCATTAGAACAGTTGAGTCTAGATGTGACAAAAGCATGCATGAGGGTTTTAGTGGTCGATGGGCTGAGGTAGGTGCTTGGCAGGCAATGTTACGGAGGTGGAGTAAGCAGTCTTGTGATGGAAAGACTATGGAGTCAGAAACTCAGCTTGAGTTCATAGAGGTTGCTGAACCTGTGAACAATCCAGTTCAGCCTGAGATAGTGACCAGGGAGGGGGATGGAGTTGGTGGTGAGGGTACAGAGTTTGCAGTAGGAGCTTCAATCTTCCCAATGTTTAACTGGAGGAAATTGCAGCTCATCTAAAACTGGATGTCAAACAAACAGTTTGACAGGACAGAGGCAGTAGAGAGGTTGAGGGAGGTGACTGAATAGCAATAGCATATATGTGAAAGCTGACCCCATGCCTGCAGATGATGTCGCTAAAGGGTGGCATATATGTGTAACAGGGGAGGGGGGCAACGATAAATATTGATGGATTGCTAAGATGAGAGTGTGAGGATGGGGAGAGAAGTTAATGGTAGAGTTGCTCCAGTAAAAGTGCAATCAAGTGAGGGCAGTGTTATCAAACTGGAGAACACAGGATAATCGTTGGAGGAGGATGGTGTGCCCATCCATGTCAAAGACTGCAGAGAGAATGAGGAGGGATAATGCACCACGGTCATACTGGTCATACAGGCAAAAACCTAATTGGAGAGAGTAAGTCAAGGAGTTGTGGGGGACGGATTTGGGAGACAACAATACTGTCGAAGACTTCAGAGAGGAAAGGAAGGTTGGAGTTTGGACAGTAGTTTGTAACAATAACAACTTATATTTATATAGCGCTTTAAAGTAGTAAAATGTCCCAAGGCACTTCATGGAAGTGTTTTAAGACAAAACAAATAAATTTGACACTGAGCCACATAAGAAGAAATTATGGCAGATGACCAAGGTAGGCTTTAAGGAGCGTCTTAAAGGATGAAAGAGAGGTAGCGAGGCGGAGAAGTTTAGGGAGGGAGTTCCAGAGCTTGGGGTCTAGGCAGCTGAAGGCACTGCCACCAATGGTTGAGCAGTTATAATCAGGGATGCTCAAGAGGACAGACATCTCGGGAGGTTGTGAGGCTTAAGAAGATTACAGAGATAGGGAGGGGTGAGGCCATGGAGGGATTTGTAAACAAGGATGAGAATTTTGAAATCGAGGCATGGCTTAACTGGGAGTCAATGTAGGTCGGCGAGCACATGGGTGATGGGTGAGCGGGACTTGGTGTGAGTTAGGACACAGACTGCCGAGTTTTGGCTGACCTCAAGTTTATGTAGGGTAGAATGTGGGAGGCCAGCCAGGAGTGCATTGGAGCAGTCAAGTCTAGAGGTAACAAATGCATGAATGAGGGTTTCAGCAACAGATGAGCTGAAGCAGGGGTGGAGATGGGCAATGTTATGGCGGTGGAAATAGGCGGTTTTAGTTATGCCATGGATATGTAGCCAAAAGCTCATTTCAGGGACAAATATGACACCTAGGTTGCGAACAGCCTCAGACAGATGCTAGAGAGAGGGATGGAGTCGATGACTAGGGAACACAGTTTGTGGCCGGGACCAAAGACAATGACTTCAGTCTTCCCAATATTTAATCGGAGAAAATTTCTGCTCATCCAGTACTGGATGTCAGACAAGCAGTCTGACAACTTAGAGACTGTGGAGGGGTTGAGAGAAGTAGCAGTGAGGTCGAGCTGGGTGTCGTCAGTGTACATGTGGAAACTGACACCGTGCAAGGATAGAGGGTGTTCTTTTTAGGGAGGGAGATGATGATGGTGCTTTTAAAAGGGAGGAGAAACCATTTACAATGTCAGTTAGCATGGTGACCAGAAAGGAAAGTTGGGTGTTCAGCAGTTTAAAGGAATAGGGTCCAGGGAGCAGGAGGTGGATCTCATAAATGAGATGATCTTTTAGACGGCATGATAGGAGATGGGAGAGAAACTAGAGAGAGAAAAATAGGGTTCAGAGCTCGGGTAAATGGGTCTTGGAGGAGTTTTGACTTGGTGGACAAGGGGAGGGGAGAAGGAGCAGAGGCAGCTGAACGATGGTATCTATCCTGGTGACATAAAAATCCATGAGCTATTCATATGTTGTTAGAGGTGAGGATGGTGGGGTTAGGGAAGAGGAGTTTAAAGATGTGTTTGGTCGTGGAGAAAAGAAGCCAGGTTGATCCTAAAATAATGGGTGGTTCCCCATGGTCTGTCACTAACAAGTGTCACCTTTGTACCCACAACCAGCTGCACTTCCAGTCCTTATTCGATATATTCCACCTGAAAAAGGAACATGGTTTCATATGTTTAAAAAGCCTTGTAATTTATCGCTCAGTTTTTTTTTTTAACCACAATTCACTCTCATAAAAGCACTGACTTCTGGCTTCAGTCAAGCTCCACCTATAACAAAAAAATGTAACAACCCCACCAACTCTTGGGAATCCCTGGCCCAAGACTGCTCAAAGTGGAGGAGAAGCATCCGAGAAGGCGCCGAACACTTCGGGTCTCTTCACCGGGAGCACGCGGAAGCCAAGTACAAACAGCGGAAGGAGCGTACAACAAATCAAGCACCCCACCCACCCGTCCCTCCAACCACCATCTGCTCCACTTGTGACAGAGATTGTAGATCCTGCAGCGATCTCATCAGTCACCTTAGAACCCATTTTAGTGTGGAAGCTAGTCATCCTCGAATCCGGGGGACTGCCTAAGAAGACCCTCCTCTACCTGATCCAAACAACAATTATACATTTGTGCAAATTTCCACTTCTAAGGAGTGGGTTTAGATTGCTTTTTTTACCCCAAGACTGATTTTCTTAATTATTTCTCTACTTCTTAGTTTTGTTCTTTCTGCCTCTTTTTAAAAGGAAAATGTTACTTTTATTTTGCTCAGAAAATAAAGCTGTACAATGGATAAAATGGTAGAACTGTTTTTAAAATAAAATAATGCAAACAAAGCCAGCCGTCAATATGACTGCACTTAAAAGCACCATGGGGCTAGAACCTCCACTTTTGTGCTTATCGTCCAAAAATGGGCGTTATTTCCGGTGTGGGTGGTAAAAAAGGGTTTTCAGATCGCCAGCTTCTCGCCCATTCTCAAAGCACCTAGTCTCCATTTTTGAAAATGGGCGTTACCGCGAGTGATATGAAATAGGCGGTAGCATTACATTTTTTTCGACCTGCTGCCGTAAAGTGTGGCCGTATTTAGCAACGGCATGGCAACGCTCGATTCCCGCGATTCAGGCGTCAAGGGTCAACATGACATGCGCAGAAGAGGAGACAGAGAGAGAGGGAGCTCAGATGGACTGAATGCGTGTCTGGGTGTGGAGTGGCTGCTCTGGGAGGAAGGAGGGAGACTTTAGAGCTTCACAGCAAGTAGGCAAACAAAAATTAGCTGTTACCAGCCACATATTTGCCCAAATTTGGCCTATAATGGAGAGAGAGGAGGAGGCATCACAGACACTGTGGAGACTGAAGCTGGAGAGAGCAGTGAGGTGGGAGAGGAGCACATTGGAGGGTGCAAAAGAGCCAGGAGGTTCTTGGACAGGAGGTCGAGTCACGCTGGGGTGATTTGACACAGGGAGGGCGTGGGAAGCCCACTCCAAAAGCCTACCAGAGGATATAGACCGAGATAGCAGAGGTGGTCTCGTCGGCGACCAACGAGGTCCGTGAGGGCAATCAATGCCGCAAACGATGGAACGTGTGGGACCTGCAAGTGTAAGTATTACATTGATTTACATGTACTTATATATTTATATAATTTGATTTGTAATAGTCATGAGTGACTATCATCAGATGTGAGGTCTTTCACTTTTACCGGGAATGTTTTACTCAAAGCTTGCGGTCACGCTGTATGTCTTTAGGTAAAGCATGATAATTCTCATGATAATCATGATTATATCTGTCAGTTATGTGTTGTATCAGTCTCTGTGATAGTACTTAGCAATGATATCACACAATGCTCTCATGCCATGTCACCTTTTACAGAAGAAGCTATCGATGATGAGGTCTGTGCAGAGGCGAACAGATGGGGGGCCACCAGTCCCCAGCGACATCACTGAGATGGAGGAGCGGGTGCTCGCACTCGTGGGGAAGCACCCCCCCCGGACAGCCACGGACATCTGCAGACCCTGAAGTGATGCCACGTGAGTAAAGCTTACACCATTGCGTGATGTGAAGTCAATAGATGCTACACCCACTCATATCCGAACAATCATATATGATAGATGATTTCTAAAATTGTCATAGAAATAATGATGGCCTAATGAAAATCATTGCAATGCAAATGTGTTGATGGTCATGAAATGTGATGTCTGCGATGATTTTGAGAGCGGTGGTGCATATGCTGTGTGTAGCGCTGGACTCACCTTGTGACCCTAGCACCCCTTTCTCCTCTAATAACCTCATTTGCGTCCCAAGGCAAGACCACAAAGACCAGAAGGTGGGGACACGGGGCCGGACTAGGCAGACGATTCTACATCTGGTGCTGAGGAGCTCTAATTCTAGTCCGTCAATCCGCTGGGTCTCTTCTCCACAGATGAGAGCGTGGTCTTCGAGGAACCTGCAACGCCATGCTCCAGGAGCTATTCCACCCCAAGGCCATCTAGTGGTCCTCTGGTCATTTCCGCCTCCACGCTGGAGGTACCGGTCCCAAGCACCTCGCCACAGGGCACCCTATTTGACCCCAGGACGGCGCTGACCCCGCGGAGGTCTCGTGGACACAGCAGGTCTGTTCCACGAGCGCCACATGAGAGCGGAGAGATGGTACAGTTGTCCAGCAGGATTACAGACATTGGTGACCAGCTCATCGAAGCATTGGGGGGCATATCCCGACAACTGGCCACCATGACCGAGTACATTCCACTGATGGCAGAGGCCCTGGATGCGATAGCCAGGAACACTGCTGGCACAGGCTCCCAGCGGTCCCCGAGCGCGGCACTCCACCCCTAGGTTCCGCACCACCAGTGCGAACGACAGATGAGAGCAAGGATCAAGATCCTGCTCCTGCATCAGAGAATGTTGCCCCGTCAGAACCCCCGACTCCCGTACCCATGCAACGACCGCATCTGCCTTCATCCTCCCCCAATGAGGCACTGCCTGAGGAGGTCCTCGGCCAGGCGCCGTGGAACGTGTAGAGGTGGGGAGAAGAAGGGGAGGGGGGAAGGAAAGTGAGGTGCATGTCCGCAGGTGATGGCTGTGTTATATCTCCATCTGGGTGTATGCAATTTGTTGTAATGTATGGGAACTGGGGACCATCCTCCTGCTTTGCCTTTGTATTCTGTGTTGCTGGACTTGTTGAACATTTGATTGATGTCAATGGTGGAAAAAGTGGGGTGTGGGCAGAGGTTGGGTGTTATTGCCTGTGATACTTATGATTTCAGACCAATGTTGGTATGAAATTTTTGTTATTGAACATAATCTTGTTGCGCATTGTCTCAGATAGCTGCACCATTACACACTGGTGATTCCTTAATATGAAAGGGTTAAATACAACCTAACTTCAATCATCTTTAACTGGCACCAAGATGATGGGCACCATTGATGTCTGAGCTGCACACACACAGCAGTGTGTCAGCGTTGTCACTCACATCAATGCTCTTTCAGGCAAATCGTTCAGATCTCAGCTCCTCACGTAAGAGTCTTGCAGCTATGTAGCCACCACGGGCTCTTTCCTGCAGTCTGGAGGGGGTCGTGGGCATGTTTACATAGCCAGCCTGTTTGTCTGGCCCTAGGTCAGCGTCCAGCCCCTCGTTGTCCTCTTACTCTCTCTCCTGAGGTGGATCATCAGTGCTTTCTGGCAATTCTTGGCCCCTCACGATAGCCAGGTTGTGCAGCATTGAGTACACGACCACGAATTTACCTACTTGCTCAGGGTTGTATTATAGCTCCCCTCCTGAGTGGTCAAGACATCTGAAGCCCTGCTTAAGCACAGTTATTGTTTGGTGGCCCCATTGTATTGAAAGTATAATAGCGATTGATCAGAAGCAACGATTTCCTCACTAAAATACATCTGGAGTAAAGCGCCAATAGTCCAGAGTCTGAAAATATGTCTATTGAGATGTTCACTTCACCTGAGAAGAACTCCAGAGTCAATGCAAACTCCCCCGAAGTTAAGGCAGCCTTTTGAATGAAGCGACCTGCGATTTTAAAAATGACAGCCACAACGCTGGCGTTCGTTCAGAACAGTTCCACTTTTTCTGGGTGTTTTTTTGGGCGAGCGATATTGTGGGCGATATGTGTGCGAGGTTGTGAAAACGGTGGGCGATCTCCTCCGGGGTGTTAGTTTCGCCAAATATGCTCTTTACGACAAAAAAAAGTGGGAGGTAGTATTATTGAATCTCGGTGTTAATTCTGTGCGGAAAGTAATGCTGGGAGATATTATGAGCGTTGATTTTGCCCATTCTGCTGACTCCGCCCCCAAAAAGTGAGCGGGCGGTAATATTTTTTCCCGACGTTAAGCATATGGGGAAAGTAACGCTCGGTGATAAGTTTCCTAAAAATGCCCGTCAGTTTCCATTTTGTGCCAAAATGGGCGAAATATGGGCGTTATATGTAATTTCAGCGGTAAAGTGGGCGTTAAGCATGCAAAAAAAGTGAAGGTTCTAGCCCCATGTTTTCTTAAAAAAAACTTACTCTTCAGTTTTAATCCATCATCTGACTCCATTTAATTTCCTTCTTCAGCAACCAATTGATTAAAGTTAATTTGAACTCTATGGTAAGAGAAGTTTGTCCATAATTGTGAAAGATGCATGTATACAACATTATCAGTGATTCCACTGGCAATGTTATATTTTATCTATGGGTAAACCAGTTATGTGTGCATTACAAAGTGCAGATGGGAGCTTTTAGTTTTAGTGAAGTTCCATATGTTTAATTGGCATTTCCCTCGTGTACTCATGTAAATGGCCTGGTCTTCCAACCTAAACAGTGAGTGTCACCTGGGCCAGGAGGGAGAGTGGCATCAAAATTGAACTAAAACCTATTCTAACTCTGTATTCTACATTACAACAGGGACTAGCTGTAATTAATTGACTGTAAAGCACTTTGGGATGTCCGGTTGTCATGAAAGGCTCTGTATAAATGCAAGTCTTTCTTTGTATCCACACATGTGCACTTCCCCATGGAGGTGTTTAATCCTGATTTTGAAATATCTATTTCCTGCACTTATTTATCTGTCTGATGATACGTTATTAAGGTTTTCAATTGAACGTGTCATCAACAACAAAAAAATCAGAACTGGAGCTACCCTCCTCGTGGTTCTGCTCCTGGGCCTGGCTGAGGTGGCCATTAACAGGTCCAAGCAGTACATGATCAAGGAGGTTGCTCGATCCAACTATCTGCCTCTCTTCCGCAGCTACGTCCACGCCTGGGTATCCCTGGAGATGGAGCATGCGGTATCCGCCAGTAAGTTTGATGTTTTCTGCAACCGGATGGACTGGAATGCCTAGTCGACATGGACAATATTATGTTTTAATTTGATAAGTTTCCTTTTGTTTTATCTATAATTTGGAGTTTATTATTTGTGTCCCTTTAAAAGAGGGGCACTTTTGTTCATTTGAGTGTTGATTGATGACTCAGTCATCATAATTGGCAATGAAAGAAAATCAGAACTGGAGTCGCAATCCTACCGCCTGTCCTTGTCCTGAATCAGCTCTTTAATCAGAAGGCTATGGGTTCAAGTCCCACTCCAGGACTTGAGCACACACATCTAGGCTGACACTCCCAGTGCAGTGCTGAGGAAGCGCTGCACTGTCAGAGATGCCGTCTTTTGAATGAATCTTTAAACCGAGGCCCCCTCTGCCCCCTCAGGTGGATGCAAAAAATTCCATGGTACTATTTCGAAGAAGAGCAGGGGAGTTCTCCCCAATGTCGAGGGCCAATATCTATCCCTCAATCAGCATAACAAAAACAGATTATCTGGTCATTATCACCTTGCTGTTTTTGGGAGCTTGCTGCGCGCACATTGACTGCTGCGTTTCTCACATTACAACAGTGACTACACTCCAAAAAGTACTTCATTCGCTTCTCGGCCTTTTGGCTAAGATCATGCGTAACTGACCTGACAGGGGAGTAGCCACCATGACCTCCGGGTGGTTCTCCCTGGATCAGGAAGGTATATGCTTGCTTTTTTGGAAACAGAAGGTGGGTGGGGTGGCTTGACCCATCCACCTCCACGGAGGTGTGTGGGGGACCTGACCTATCCACCTCCATGGCACGAACCTGGTATTGCAGTACTTCCAGGAACGGTGCAGTGGCTCTAGGCCTTTTGGCGAAGAGCATTGGCGCAGAGTGATCCTTGGCGTGTGCAAGGTGACCTCTGGCGTTTGTGATTTGACAAAGAGTTGGAACGATTGGCTACGAATTTCAAAAAAAAAATTCGCTGTAAAGCACTTTGAGGCATATGGTGGTCGTGAAAGGCGCTATATAAATCCAAGTCTTTCTTTGGTTGCTTTTAGATTTGGCAAAAGTGTAGCACTTTACTCACCAGTAATAAGTCACCCTGCATTGGGTGCACATAATATAAGCGGTTTTTTGGCATATCTCACACTCCAGTTTGACGCCCTTGGGATTAGAAAGCGGATAAATAGAAGTACTGAGCATTTTGGTGTCCAGGAAGGTCCGTCCTTACTTGAAAGCCTCTCAAATACTGCGGTTACTAGGGACTTCTGGCCTGTTGCTAAGGACTCTGACTTCTGAACCCACAGCCTGTTGCACTTCTGATTGCTTCCCCCAGCAGACGTGTCACATCACAAACCGGAGCTAAATATAAATGAATAGAAAAATCGAACGATTTAAATATCAAAGTGTCCTTTGTATGATTTTTTTGAAAAAGCTGGCAATCAATTATTGCGGGCTGAGAACGATTGTTTATGCTGGGCAGACCCGGGTGGACGGGTCGGGACCCGGACGCTAATTGAGGGGGGACCAGTTGTTATGGCGGCGGCGGAGTGCGAGCCGGAGTGGAGCGGCTTTTTCTCGGACTGCGTGCCACCACCCAATGCCGACCTCTCGTCGCAGGCAATGGCCGAGTTCGCGGTGCGGCACGCCGAGCAAGGCCGCAGGGTGGTGCTGGTGACCTCGGGCGGCACCAAAGTGCCGCTGGAGTCGCGGACCGTGCGCTTCCTGGACAACTTCAGCAGCGGCTGGCGCGGCGCCGTGTCGGCCGAGTATTTCCTGGACCTGGGCTACGCCGTGATCTTCCTGCACCGCCACCGCTCGCTCTACCCTTTCTCCCGGCGCTACTCCGGCCTCAACATGTTGGACGCGCTGCAGGCCGTGCTGGACGTCGGGACCACCCGCTGGCGGGTGGAAGCCGACCAGGCGGTGCTGCCCGACATCGTGCCAGTGCTGCAGCGCTACATGGCCGTGCGAGAAGCCGGCACGCTGCTGCCCGTGGAATTCAACACCTTGTCCGACTATCTGTACCTACTGAGGGCGGCGGCTCAGGCGCTCAACTGCATCGGTACAGAAATAATCTCATACGTTTAATGTTGACAGCGTTACTAAGATTTCAGTTAAGTGTAATTTTCAAATGCAAGATGCGTATTGTATATTTTGAACAGAATCTGCCACTGGCCTCCAATTAAGTATTAGGAAGATCGAAAGCATTAGCTTCGGTCCCTGCCACAAACTCCGTTCCCTAGCCACTGACTCCATCCCTCTCCCCAACTTCTGCCTGAGGCTGAACCAGGCTGTTCTCAACCTTGGTGTCTTATTCGACCCCGAGATGAGCTTCCGACCACATCACCAATACCGCTTACTTCCACCTCCATTACATCGCCAGACTCTGCCCCGGCCTCAGCTCATCTGCTGAAACCCTCATTCATGCCTTTGTTACCTCTAGACTCAACTATTCTAACGCACTACTATCCTCCATAAACTTGAGCTCATCCAAAACTCTGCTGCCCCTATCCTAACTCTCAGCAAGTCTCGTTCACCCATCATAGCTGTGCTCACTGACCTACATTGGCTCCCCATCGACCAACACCTCAATTTTAAAATTCTCATCCTCGTTTTCAAATCCATGGCCTCACCCTTTCCTAGCTCTGTATTCTTCTTCAGACCTACTAAGCTGCACAGCCTGCCTCCCCTAATAGATGGCCCATTCAAATTTATGTGTATGTGGGGTATGTACAATGAAAAAGCCGGTGAGCGGCCTGTGGGGAACTTTGCAGATGAGGGCACAGCCGCGCAACTAAACGGGAACATTGCCTTTAACCTCTAAGATCTCTGCTCCAATTCTGGTTTCTTGCACGCCCCCTTTTTCAATCGCTCTATCACTGGAGGCTATGCTTTCAGCTGCCTCGGCCCAAAACTCTGGAATTCTCCCCCGCCCCAAATCACTCCACCCCTCTTTCCTCCTTTAAGATGCTCCTTAAAACCTACCTCTTTGACCAGGCTTTTGGTCATCTATCTTATGTGGCTTAGTGTCAAATTTTGTTTGATAATGCTCCTATGAAGCACCTTTGGCCGTTTAACGATATTAAAGGCACTATATAAATACAAGCTGTTGGGAAGAAGAGTGATAACTGATCTGTGTAAACTTTTGTACACAGGATGTTAAAATCGGGTGCCATATGTACTCCATAACAAATTTTGAAATAGGTACGGGTAGAATTGAAAGAGATCGGGGTGTTAGCCCAGTCACTGTATAGTGCTCTGATCAGACTGTACCTTGAATAATGTGCCCAGTTCTGCTCATTGAGAAAGAAACAAGGGAGCTGGAGGCAGCTCTCACAAAAGCCACAAGACTGATCTTTTGTTTTTTTTATTCATTCACGTGATGTGGGCATGCTGGGAAGGCCACCATTTATTGTAATCCCACAGTGCTGTTAGGAAGGGAGTTCCAGGATTTTGACCCAGCAACAATGAACGGCTATATATTTCCAAGTCAGGATGGTGTGTGACTTGCTTTTTGTGGACAGGACATACCTGGGCAATTTTCCACTTTGTTGAGTTGATGCCAGTGTTCTAGCTGTACTGGAACAGCTTGGCTAGAGGCGCGGCTAGTTCTGGAGCACTGCGGTCGGGATGTTGTCGGGGCCCATAGCCTTTGCTGTATCCTGTGCGTTCAGCCATTTATTGATATTATGTGGAGTGAATCAAATTACCTGAAGACTGGATTCTGTGATGGAGGGGACCTCCACTTGGTGCTGCTGGCTAAAGGTGATTGCAACTGCTTCAGTCTTGTCTTTTGCACTCACATGCTGGGCACCGCCATTTTTGAGGATAGGGATGTTCATGGAGCCCCCTCCTCCCGTTAATTGTTTAATTGTCCACCACCATTCATGACTGGATGTGGCAGGATTGTGGAGCTTTGATCTGATCCGTTGATTGTAGGATCGCTTAGCTCTGTTTATAGCATGCTGTTCTGTTTAGCATGCATGAAGCTACAACACAGGACTACATCAGGTTAGCACTTCATTTTTAGGTACTCCTGATGCTGCTCCTGGCATGCTCTTCTACATTCCTCATTGAACCAGGATTGGTCCCCTGGCTTGATGGTAATGGTAGTGTGAGGGATATGCCGGGCCATGAGGTTACAGATTGTGGTGGAATACAATTCTGCTAATTCTGATGGCTCATAGCACCTCATGGATGCCCAGTTTTGAGCTGCTAGATCTGTTCTGAATCTATCCCATTTAGCACGGTGGTACTGCCACACAACACGATGGAGGGGTGTGAAGACAAGTTCTGTGCGGTAGTCACTCCTACCAATACTGTCATGGACAATTGCATCTGCGACAGGTAGATTGGTGAGGACGAGGTCAAGTAGGTTTTTCCCTCATTTTGGTTCTCTCACCACCTGCTGCAAACCCAGTCTCTCAGCTATGTCCTTCAGAACTCAGCCAGCAGTCTGTAGTGGTGCTACTGAGTCAGTCTTGGTGATGAACATTGAAGGATCTTGCTGCTCTCAGTGCTTCCTCCAAGTGGTGTTAAATATGGAGGAGTACGGATTCATCAGCTGAAGGAGAGCGGTAGGGGGTAATCAGCAGGAGGTTTCCTTGCCTATATTTGACCTGATGCCATGAGACTTCATGGTGTCTGGAGTCAATGTTGAGGACTCCCAGGGCCACTCCCTCCTTCCTCTATGCTGCCACAGGTGGGACAGGACATACCCAGAGATGGTGATGGAGGAGTTTGGGACATTGGCTGAAAGGTATGATTCTATGAGAATGACTATGGCAGGCTGTTGCTTGACTACTTTGTGGGACAGCCCGGATGTTAGTGAGGAGAACTTTGCAGGGAGGACTGGGGTGGGTGTGCTTTTGTCTTGTTTGGTGCTGAGGTCAATGCCGGATGGTCGGTCTGGGTTGATTCTTAGCATTCCTTTGTAGTGGGTTGGTACAACTGAGTGGCCATTTCAGAGGGCAGTTAAGAGTCAACCAAATTGCTGTGGGTCTGGAGTCACATATAAGCCAGACCAGATAAAGGGCATTAGTGAACGAGATGGGTTTTTACAACACCATTACTGATACTAGCTTTCCCAGTATGTCAGTGGACTGAGTTACAAGGAAATACTCAGCCTGAAAAGGTAAATCTGAACACCAGTGCAGGCTAAACTGATAGTACGGCAAAGGGCACAAATTCAAGTTCGTTAAAGGCAAATTTAGGACTGATTTCAATAGGTTCTTCACACACACAGGGCTGGATTTTAGGCTTTTGTTTTTGGGCCGGAAACGGAGGCGGGGTGGGAAAGTTACCTGCCGGGAATAGTTTGCGCTTTGGAAAGGAAGTTTCGGCATCTGGGCCCAGCGTTAAGGGAGCTGTTGTACATTTTTCATGGCGCAAGGATGGGAAACTTGTGAACGTGCAAGGATTGTGAACTAAAGTGCCGGGCCGCGTGTGCTCCGAGAGAGGCCTGTGGGTGGGAGGGAAACCTTTTTTAAAAAAAAAAACAATCCCAAAACATTGCCCATGCCACCACAGCACAAATCATTAAAAAAATTAAAAGAACAAACACTCTCACTGACCTTCGGAATACTTTACCTTCCTCTGTGCCGCCGGCTATGCTGGACCACACTGATTTCCCAGGTGGTCATTGCGGGCACACTTCTGGTCGGACGGATTGGGGAAAAGTTAAAACTACTGCCGGTGTCGCAACCAGAGGCGTTGCATACCCGGCGCAGCTCTTCCTGGGTGTGCTGCTCAGCGCCGCCACAAAACTGGACCGGGGGGTCGTGACAGGGCGCAGGAGATCTCAACGTCGCCTTTCACGCTGCTCCAGGGCAAAACCCGGAGCACAAAGGGCCGGAAAATCCAGCGGATAGTATTTAGTGTGGAATGGACTTATGGGTAGTGTAGTGAGGGAAAACATTGGAATAATTTAATAAACATTGAGGGAGATGTAGGTTCTTTGTGGATGAGCTTTCCTCATCTTCTGGAACTGTGGAAAACCGCCAAAAGCACAATTATAGATTCTGCCCTTCAACAAGCGCTTTCAACATAGTAAAACCTCCTAAAGCGCTTCACAGGAGCATTTTGAGCCAAATCATCATCATCATAGGCAGTCCCTCAAAATTGAGGAAGACTTGCTTTCACTCTAAAAGTGAATTCTCAGGTGACTGAATAGTCCAATACGGGAATTACAGTCTCTGTCACAGGTGGGACAGACAGTTGTTGAAGGAAAGGGTGGGTGGGGAGTCTGGTTTGCCTCCACGAGACTCGAGGTGCTCAGCGCCCTCCCGGATGCTCTTCCTCCACTTGGGGGTGTTGCACTTTGTCAAGGAGGCTTTGAGGGTGTCCTTGAAACGTTTCCTCTGCCCACTTGGGGATCGCCTGCCGTGTAGGAGTTCCGAATAGAGCGCTTGCTTTGGGAGTCTTGTGTCGGGCATGTGGACAATGTGGCCCGCCCAACAGAGCTGGTCGAGTGTGGTCAGTGCTTTGATGCTGGGGATGTTGGCCTGATTGAGAACACTGACATTGGCGCGTCTATCCTCCCAGGGGATTTGCAGGATCTTGCAGAGGTTGTAGTGATACCCGCCCTCTTGGATGGCTTAGAGACGTGGACCATATACAGTAGACACCTCAAGTCACTGGAGAAATACCACCAACTGAGCCAAATACGCAGATATTGAGACAGGTGACCAAAAGCTTGGTGAGAGAGAGAAGCTTTAAGGATCATCTTAAAGGAGGAAAGAGACGTTGAGAGGCTTGGTTTATCCGAAAAGTATAGTTTGAGCTGTGTAGTGCTGGTGGTAACAAACCTAATGGGATTGGGACAATTTGAGGTGTTGAATTAAAAGTGTATTAAGCATTAAATTATGTTGGCTAATGTGTAATTTTTCAATACAAGTCTCCCAATGCACTATATTTATACCTGGGGAAGAAGTGCAACTGCATGTCACTCGTCATATGAGGTGCAAAGAACATGAAGTTTTCCTGTTGCGGTGTTGTATTTTGATGTGAAATACATCTCTGCCTTGAGTGTTTTGCAAAGAAATGTTTTGCAAACTTCAACAGCTGAAAGCTGATTGCTCTATTCAGATTTGCATATGGTGTATTGTGATCTGCACACAATTATATAAACTGGGCGATTAACTTTCATAAGGTGTTCATTACAAATGGAAAATATATTTAGCCTCATTAGCAGATGCAATGTTATTTTAGTGCAGTCACATTTTTTATTCATTCATGGTGTGGACGTCACTGGCAAGGCCAGCATTTATTGCCCATCCCTAATTGCCCTTGAGACGGTGGTAGTGTCCGGTTCATTCTAGCCAGAAGTGATTGAAACTTTTTACCTCACTATATAATTTTCAGTATTTGGTGTTGGTAGAGGCTAGGTGTCTGACATTGAGCTAGGTGGGCTGATTCTGAAAAAGAGGGCTAGGCAGAGAACAAATGCTCGTAACTGTTACGTAATTGGTTCTGTTTATTCAGTAGAATGAAGAAGAATTTCTGCACTGCTGTGCTCGATACTAAGATTTACAAGTCAGATTACTCACTGGACAGGGAAATTTATTGGATAACTTAAGTACGTGGTGTACATTTTTATATCTACAGGGCGTTGTTTATAAAGTAAGTAATTTGTAACTGTTATGTTCTGCAGGGCCAAAAGCCATGTTCTACCTCGCAGCAGCCGTGTCTGATTTCTTCATTCCTGCCTCTGAGATGCCAGAACACAAAATCCAATCGGGTGTTAGCCCTCTGCAGGTGAGCGAGAGGCGGACTCCCCTTGGAGAGCAGTGTTATGAGCAATGTTTTGTTTAACCATGAGTGGCAAGACCTCCCTTCCCCATGCCCTCTGGTTAAAACTGTCCGTTTGGTTTAAATTTGTGCCATTTTCCATTTCCAGTTGGGACTGCCACTTTTAAATTTGTTATTTTAAAGTTAGTGATTTTTTTTTAAAGCTAAAACACAGTGGGTTTTCTTGGGGAAAGTGTTGTAAATGTATGCATATATGATGTCAGCTTTCTTTTGTAGTTTATTGAATGTCAGAATATGTTTTTTCTAGCTAACTATGCAGATGGTTCCCAAGATGCTTGCTCCTCTTGTGAAGGACTGGGCTCCTCAGGCGTTTGTCACATCTTTCAAGTTGGAGACTGATCCTTCACAGCTGGTTGCTCGAGCACGTAAAGCTTTAGCAACGTACAGACATCAGGTTGTGGTTGCCAATGCCCTTGAAACGCGGAGGATGTTTGTTGTCATAGTAACCAAGGACTCACAGATTGATCTGGCGCTTTCAGAGAATGAAGTGAAGCAACACCATGAAATCGAAGAGAAGATTGTGAAACACTTGAGTGAATGTCACACTAATTTTATAGAAAAGAGCAACAATCCTGAATAGGTATTTTTTCATTATTTGAGATGAGTTACTGAGGAATAATTGTATGACAAAGGAATATGATCTGTTGGAATGCTACTTTAAAAAAAAATGAAACCTTGCGAGTGTGAACAAAGCCAGCTGAGAAATCTGGCATTGTGCTTAAAGGTTTAAAAAAGAACAGAAGCACTAATGTATGTGATCAGAGCCAAATCTAAACTTCAAGCTTCTGACTGCATTCAAACTTCCTCCTTGAGCCATCAATGGACTGATAAAAGGCATGTGTGACATGTAATGGGAAACAAGCAGAACTTTTCTGTGACTGTCAAAGGCACATAATTGCAACATTATCAGTGATGGCACTTGGCATGGTGTGATTATTTATCTATTCAATCTCTAGTGTCTTTTGAAACGGTTTCTGGTGCAGGTGGTTGAAGGATTAAATAATTGCAGCTGGAAGTTTTTACTTTCAGTACTATTTCATGGGTCTGGGCAAGGTAAAAATACTCCAGCATTATTGGAAAAGGGTAAAATTATTATCAATATAGTTGGTGAATTTACTGGATAATACAAGCTGTGAACAAACTAGAGCAAAACTTTATAGCACAAATCTTGAGTGATAGGTTTCACATATACCAATCAGAGAAAGTTGTAGAGATCACTGAATAAAAACAATAGATATCTTGATCCTGACTTGAAATAAAATGCAATGATATACATTAATTCTTTGCCATTTTGTAATTTCCCTCCTGCCATTGTAATCATACATTGCCATTTCACCTCAGTACATTTACATGGATAAGACACCTAGTTGTAGTAAATGTTCATTCAATTCAGTAGGGTGGGATTAAACCATCCCTGCATATTCATTCCTTTCTTCCCTTCTCGTCTGTAGGGGCTGATTCTCGCTACGGCAACAGCCATCCTCATTCATTGAGCCTAAAATGTGAATGTTGGTAACCAAGTCCGATCCTTTACTTGCAAAGCTCACACACACACTTTCATTCAAAAACCACGGAAATCAAATTATAACATGGGTACTGCTGCCCTGGCTGAATAAGCAAACTTAGCACAGGCCAGGAATTGACCCTGCAACCTTCTCGACTGTATGCCCAGATCAGTGGTTCAAATCTTTGGGGGTTGAAAGACCCCCATTTCAAATTGCTTTGTACAACAACAACTTTTATTTATATAGCGTCTTTAATGTAGTAAAATGTCTCAAAGCGCTTCACAGCAGTGTTACAAAACAGATAAATCTGACACCGAGCCACACAAGAAATTACTGCAGATGACCAAAAGCTTGGTTAAAGAGGTAGGTTTTAAGGGGCATCGTAAAGGAGGAAAGAAAGGCTGAGAGGTTTAGGGAGGGAGTTCCGGAACTTAGGGCCCAAACAGCTGAAGACATGGCCACTGATGGTTGAGAAGTTATAATCGGGGATGCTCAAGAAGGCAGAATTTGAGGAGCACAGACATCTCATGGGGTTGTGAGGCTGAAATAGGTTACAGAGATAGGGAGGGGCAAAGCCATGGAGGGATTTGTAAACAAGGATGAGAATTTTGAAACTGAGGCGTTGTTTAACCGGGAGCCAATGTAGGTCAGCCAGCACAGGGGTGATCATGACTTGGTGCGAGTTAGGACATGGGCTGCTGAGTTTTGGATGACCTCAAGTTTTGTAGTGTAGAATGTGGGATGCCAGCCAGGAGTGAGTTGGAGTAGTCAAGTCTAGAGGTAAAAGGCATGGATGAGGGTTTCAGTAGCAGAAGAGCTGAGGCAGGGGTGGAGGTGGGCAATGTTAGAGGAGGTAAACGGCAGTTTTAGTTATGCCATGGATGTGTGTTCGGAAACTCATTTCAGGGTCATATGATGCCTAGCTTGCAAATAAACAGTCTGGTTCAGCCTCATAGATGCTGTGGAGAGGGATGGAGTCAGTGGTTATGGAACACAGTTTGTGGCGGGGACTAAAGACAGTGGCTTCGGTCTTCCCAATATTTAATTGGAGAACATTTCTGCTCTTAGCTATACTCAAGCAGTCTGACAATTTAGAGACCAAGGAGGGGTGGAGAAGTAGAGTTGGGTGTCGTCAGCGTACATGTGGAAACTGACTGTTTTCAGATATCGCCAAGTATATAAGAGAAATAGGAGGGGGCCAAGGATAGATCCTTGGGTGACGCCAGAGGTAACGATGCGGGAGTGGGAAGAGAAGCCATTACAGATTTTCTGGCTACGATTAGATAGATATGAATGGAACCAGGCGAGTGCAGACCCAACTAGCTTGACTATGATGGAGAGGCGTTGGAGGAGGTTGGAGTGGTCAACTGTGTCAAAGGCTGCAGACAGGTCCAGGTGGATAAGGAGGGATAGTTTACCTTTGTCACAGTCACAAAGGATGTCATTTGTGACTTTGATGAGACATGTTTCGGTACTGTGGCAGGGGCGAAAACCAGATTGAAGGGATTCAAACATTGAATTCAGGGAAAGATGGTCATGGATTTGAGAGGTGACAACACGTTCAAGTACTTTGGACAGGGAAAGGGAGGTTGGAGATGTGGCGATAGCTACCACAGTGAGGTCAAGGGTTGTTTTTTTTTGAGAGGGGTGATGACTGCAGATTTGAGTAGGAGTAAATGGGTACTTTTCAGAATGGCAGGCACTGACTAGTGGGGTACCGCAAGGTTCTGTGCTGGGGCCCCAGCTGTTTACAGTGTACATTAATGATTTAGACGAGGGGATTAAATGTAGTATCTCCAAATTTGTGGATGACACTAAGTTGGGTGGCAGTGTGAGCTGCGAGGAGGATGCTATGAGGCTGCAGAGCGACTTGGATAGGTTAGGTGAGTGGGCAAATGCATGGCAGATGAAGTATAATGTGGATAAATGTGAGGTTATCCACTTTGGTGGTAAAAACAGAGAGACAGACTATTATCTGAATGGTGACAGATTAGGAAAAGGGAAGGTGCAACGAAACCTGGGTGTCATGGTACATCAGTCATTGAAGGTTGGCATGTAGGTACAGCAGGCGGTTGAGAAAGCAAATGGCATGTTGGCCTTCATAGCGAGGGGATTTGAGTACAGGGGCAGGGAGGTGTTACTACAGTTGTACAGGGCCTTGGCGAGGCCACACCTGGAGTATTGTGTACAGTTTTGGTCTCCTAACTTGAGGAAGGACATTCTTGCTATTGAGAGAGTGCAGCGAAGGTTCACCAGACTGATTCCCGGGATGGCGGGACAGACATATCAAGAAAGATTGGATCAACTGGGCTTGTATTCACTGGAGTTCAGAAGAATGAGAGGATCTCATAGAAACGTTTAAAATTCTGACGGGTTTAGACAGGTTAGATGCAGGAAGAATGTTCCCAATGTTGGGGAAGTCCAGAACCAGGGGTCACAGTCTAAGGATAAGGGGTAAGCCATTTAGGACCGAGATGAGGAGAAACTTCTTCACCCAGAGAGTGGTGAACCTGTGGAATTCTCTACCACAGAAAGTTGTTGAGGCTAATTCACTAAATATATTCAAAAAGGAGTTAGATGTAGTCCTTACTACTAGGGGGATCAAGGGGTATGGCGAGAAAGTAGGAATGGGGTACTGAAGTTGCATGTTCAGCCATGATCTTATTGAATGGCAGTGCAGGCTCGAATGGCCTACTGCATCTATTTTCTATGAAGGAGGGCAACAGTACCCGAGAGAGAACTGTTAACAATGTCGGCTAACATGGGAGCCAAAAAAGGAAGTTAGGTGATCAGCAGTTTAGTGGGAATAGAGTCAAGGGAGCAGGAAGTGGTTCCCATGGACAAGATGAGCTTGGAGAGCTCAGAGAAACTGGAGAATAATGAGAGCTTAGGGCAGGTGGGAGCCTGCTAGTAATCATGAACTCCACATTTAAATTATAATACCTGTATGAAAAAGCTGCATGTAAAGAGTGTTTTAATAATGCTTTCAAGAAAGTGAGATGGGCGTGCCCGTTTCTCACTGCAGAGTCTGTCTATCCTTGGTGTGAAATTTTTCCCAGGCGAGGGAGGAAAAGTGTTCCTAATTCTGCAACTTAAACTCTACCACATTTCCTCAAAATGTTGGTATAGGAATGCAAAGGATATTCTGTACCAACTGTTATTTAGATTGTGCATAATTATGGAAACACTACTTTGTGTCATAGCAGTCTGTGATCTGTTTTAAAGAGGGTTCTTCTTGTGGATTAGCTGAATTGGTCTGTTTTCCTTGTAAAATAACAGCATTTTATCTAAGGAAAAGACTTGTGAACTGATAGATCTAAGGGGTATAGCTAAAAGTTTAAAGGGATAGCCTCTAAACTGGAACTTGAAGCTATACATTCTACTTTTTATAGCCTGGACAACTAGGAAAGTTATTTTGTTGGTAAACACCAATTTGGGAATTGATTCTAAATGGGTTTATAAACTTTAAGGTGTCACCCCTCCGAGGCCAGATAGCTGCCGCACTCCACTCCCGCTGCTCTTTCACATTTTGCAGACCCCCTGGAAAGTCTCTACAGACCTCCAGGGGTCCACGGACTACAATTTGAGAACCAGAGGTCTAGATCAGTATTGACCAATGGTTGAACTTGTGATTTTCCTCCTAGTCATTATAGCCCAGTGCACCAACAGGACAATATATTAAAAGTTTACTGCTGGAGGAATACTAATATCACTTCATGTGAAATGTACAAGCTTAGGTGAAACCAACAAATGCAGGAGAACAATATTAACTGATTAGCAATGGTGTATAGGGCCTAGAATTTAAGATTTTTAGCAAAGGGATCAATTTGTTGTTAGGGTTCAGTGGGAATTTGTTGACAGTCGAGAACTACACATTGCCTAAGTGAAAGATTATTCTCAAATGTAAACTGCTTACTGTTCAAAATGTTGGTTTTGTTATATAGAATGGTGCTGTAAACATGGTAAATGTCATTTCTGTACTTAATGCAAGTCCATGTAATTAAATATGAGTTAACACAAACTATAATCTTTAACTTAAGGACTCACATTCAGACCTACCCTACATTTGCAGGAATTAGTGTTGTTTAAGCCTTCATGATAGCTTAGTTGGTAGTGAGTGACCTTTCTAAATAAATCCATAAGGAGACACTGGGTTGCCCCAATGTCAAACAAATAAAGTGCCACTTTTTAGAGGAACACAATGAACTAAACTGTAAATAAAGAAAATTAAAAAATGACCAGTGTGCACAATACACTCCAGCCTCAGAAGGGCTGAGTCATACCTGATAGACACCGTGTGCTCCATCTCCATGCTCCTGACCAGTATTGAGAAGTTTATCTCAGCCAGGATGCCAGATGGGATACTACAATACAGGCCTAAGAGGGTTAAAACTGTTTAGGATGACTGCTCCTTATCGCAATCTAACGACTCCTACTGGAAAGTGTGTTGATTAAAAGGTGAGGACAAGTCTCCAACTTGTTGATTTCAAGATAGTGGATTAACTGATATAAAGTTCATGAGCTTCACTTTTTCAAAGATTAGGGTATCATTTGAACCACTATTACTGTGTTCTAATCATAATTATGTAATTAAATGAACTTTTTCTGTTCTTTATAATGAGGGCAGAGTGTTAGGACATGGAGCATTTTTAGTTTGCACTGGTGACTCCACAAAGTCACTTGCAGCACAGCAATTCAGGCAGCAGAAAAGCTGCACAGTAACATAAGCTCGCAACAAACAGCAGTTATTAATTTTAAAAATGGTAAACAGTGACATCTTTCTCCTGCAAGAGGGTGTACAATTTGCTTGGGAATGCCTAATTCTGTGGCACAGTTCATTTCTGCACCAATGATGCACACCTGCAGCATTCAGAATTAAGAAGAAAATAATCAGTCAGCTCACCAGCAGTAACAAAGCAGAGAAATATGCAAGGCCTGATAATTACCTTGCATTATTGCGCACACACACATACTAAACTTGGACCTCTATTTTGGTGGAGGTGTTAACCAGTAAAACAGCAGACTGAAGAATGATAACACTCTTATGTATTCATACTATCACAAATTACTTTATAGGCTGTAGTTCCTAATGTAGTGAGCATTATGTATGGGGTTAAAGGTGATTGTACACCTCCATCCTTAACTTGTGTAAATATAATTTAATAGCTGTAATTACATTGTCCTTGAGTCCGCTAATCAGTACTTCTGCTTTACTGACAGGTTATAAACAAACAGTAAAAATGTACAAATTCTTTATTAAATGCTTATAAATACATTACAAAGAGGCAGAGTGAGTACTCCCCTGATTTTCAAGATGCAGATGTTTGATAGCTGGCAGCAAGATCATCGAAGCTTGGTGCTCTTCTTAACTCCGGCACGGATACCAGACAGCTCACCGCCATATCGGTGTTCCTCCCTACGGACTTCGCGTACCTGGAAAATTAAAACCCCTCATTGACTGATGCAAACTGTGGCATTGGGATCAAAGGAGAGACATCAACACCAAAGAAACTTGTGCTGTTAAATTTGGGGGGGGCAATCTGAAAGAGCAGCCCATTGAGGTAACTAGATTAGAGGTATGATACACTAGGACATACAGGTTGGACATCTCTGGTCTGGCACCCTTGGGACCCGACCGGTGCTGGAACAGAGAATTTTCCAAACCACAGCAGGTCACGCTTACCGGTACCTGTCGACAGCATGCGGGCAGCTCCCTCAGCACTCGCACACACTGACAGCTGCTCCAGCCAATCGCCGATCGCACTCCCTGACTGACAGCCGCTCCAGCCAATCGAAACTTTAAAAAAATAAATAAACCCTCCTCTTCCCTCAGGCCCAGCTAATGCCGAACCACAGATGTTTCTGGGCCAGAGAGTCCCAACCAGTAGTTACGAGTCAATTCCAAGAAATGTGGATTCAGTATAAATATCCACGTGTCAGTCAGTGCAGGATCACCAGCGGGTGTTTCGTTTATCTTGGCTGCCAAGAGTCTCCTACATGAATATTGGTCCATAATTCATTAAAATAACAGCAAGGCTAATGGCGTCACCGCTATTTATGGGTAAATGGGCAATGTCAGACGAGGAGCAGATGCGCGGTAAAATGTAAATATCCAAAAGTTGCCACACCAAAATGGCATCTCGCCCTTAGCTGCCCAATTTTCTGGGGAACTTTCTATATTTGCTCATTCATCTCACCACAGAAAGTTAAGTTTTGTCATAACAAGCACAAGTACCCTGTTAATGACAGTTAATCAACCTCTCTGGCACCAAAAATTAACTATTACAAGTATGCAGTCTCATTCCTTCAGATTTTGAATTTTTCAGAGGCGATTTTAAAAATGTTATTTAAAAAAAGTTTCTTACTTTTCCTTGCTGTCTCTTCTCTCTCTCTCAATCCAATCTTTCTTTCCCTCTGTCCAATTTGACACCGAATTCACTTTTAATTCATTCTCCAATCCTTAAATCTCATTGGTTAAGGAGATACCCTGTTCAATCAGGACCCAGATGTCCAGTTTCCTTCGCTGTGTAGTTATTAGCTTGCACTTTCCACAACTTTGTGGGCAATTTTTTTTGAGCTGAAGGGTGTAGGGGCAAGTCCAACTCACAGCAGTTGCCCTTCTACAGCAAACTTTAGACCATCGTGTTCCATCAAGCTCGGGGCTCCTGTTTCATGCACTTTGCTGAATGATCTCATAACTCCTTTCTCCCCCCCCCCACCCCCAGCTTTGGACTATTACTAAATTTTTTAAGTTTGTCTGTACACCTTCAACAAGGTCTGCTTTGAGCCTTAAGTATAATTATTTCTAATTTCTGGAGCCTCTTCTCAATCCCAGTTATCAATTTAGTTGCTCCTTGGCTGTACCATCTCCAAAACTAGTATCTCTACTGCAGCACAGAAGAAGAATTGTACATAGTACTTCGATTCAACAAAGCACCATTGAACATTAACCTTTATGGTACCATTCTGGAAACAGTATATTATTCACAGGAAATTTCTACAAAGGCCATTCATTGTCAGGGGAGCCATTTCTAATTTTATTCACTTAAGAATGTGTGGCGTCTCTTCTGCTGGTAACTAGCACTAGAGATACTCCCACAGCCAGACTTAAATATTTAAGAGATGTTAACGGCTCTTAATTAAAAAAAATCATTCTCAACAACTCAAACCGCCAAAAGGGGTCCTTCACTTACTTGGCCCTTCCGTCGGATTTTAGCTCGTCTGAATTTCTCTCGGTGCTTGACTCGAGGATTACGATCAATCTTCTTCCTCCTGGGTGTAAGACCTTTATTCTTGGCGATCTGTGAGCACCCAGAGAAGATTTTGACAGACAGGGTTACAATAACAGATCTTTGCAATCAAATATTCTGTAAACTGAAAAGGCTCTCAAACAGTTGAACACAATTCAGGCAGCAACATGCATCAAGATGATCACCAGCCCCAATTCAGCGGGCATGTTGCTGAACTAAAGAATAAGATGTGTTTCAGAGTTTATCTTCTGCACAACAGCACGAGAGATGAAACATTAATGTGATTACCACATTTACATTATCCAGTACCATGAAGAGTCAATTTTCCGTAACAAAGTCTCGATTAGATTGCTTGCACACTTATTATTCTGATCATGGTGACCTGGGAATCTCTTCATGGGATGCTTCCATCCAACCAGGCAGTTGGAAAACAAGGGGCTTCAATCCCACAAGGAACAAAGAGGAAATACAGATTAACCCCTAAAGTGCCATTTGCTCACTTCCCGGTAGAACATTATACAGCATCACAAAGAGCTGGGTATCGACTGCCCATCTGCCCTTTTGATAAGTGGAGATTTAGTATTTTAATTTGAGCGATCAATCCTCATCAATATAAAATTCAAGGAGACAGGAAAAGTAGTCTTAAGATTTAAGCTTTATGAAGTATCACAGCTTCAGGTGGGTCCAGTAAAAGGTTAAAACACAGACCTAAAGCAGACAAATAGCAAACTATGACATGATGCGAGAAACGAGATAGAAACCTGGTATGTGATCTTTCTCTTTCCATCGGGACCAAACACTTCCTTTACCACAGCCCCATCCTCATCACTGAAATACAAAACCCAATGTTACTGCATTTGAATATACCAACATTTCACATACAATAGTAATTAATGTGTGAGATGGGGGGGGGGGGGGGGGGGGTCAAATCACGATTGGAAGAAACTTGCAAAACTGCATCATTTCTCAAATGAATTAAACCCCCCCCCCCGCCAACCCCCAAAAAAGTGTTGCTTTTGGAGTTCCCAGTAGCTTTCCCAAGTGGCCGTTCTTCATGTCAGAGTCCAGGCAGTGAATCTCAGCAGATTATTTTAATCAGAGGGATGTAGAAAGAGCCCAATCCAGCCCTTCATCCCATGTTCAAAAATATCCAGCAGGGTTCACTGCAAAGTGGCAAGGAGCAGGAACATTGATGAGCTAGAAACTTGCATTTAAAAATGAAAACTAAACCCGGTTATGACAAATTCACTCCCAATTTATAGCTTTTTCATTCTGGTTACCCAACCCTTTCTCTGATGCAGTGTGGCTGATAGAAACATAGAAAATAGGTGCAGGAGCAGGCCATTCGGCCCTTCTAGCCTGCACCGCCATTCAATGAGTTCATGGCTGAACATGCAACTTCAGTACCCCATTCCTGCTTTCTCGCCATACCCCTTGATCCCCCTAGTAGTAAGGACTACATCTAACTCCTTTTTGAATATATTTAGTGAATTGGCCTCAACAACTTTGTGGTAGAGAATTCCACAGGTTCACCACTCTCTGGGTGAAGATGTTTCTCCTCATCTCAGTCCTAAATGGCTTACCCCTTATCCTTAGACTGTGACCCCTGGTTCTGGACTTCCCCAATATTGGGAACATTCTTCCTGCATCTAACCTGTCTAAACCCATCAGAATTTTAAACGTTTCTATGAGGTCCCCTCTCATTCTTCTGAACTCCAGTGAATACAAGCCCAGTTGATCCAGTCTTTCTTGATAGGTCAGTCCCACCATCCCGGGAATCAGTCTGGTGAACCTTCGCTGCACTCCCTCAATAGCAAGAATGTCCTTCCTCAAGTTAGGAGACCAAAACTGTACACAATACTCCAGGTGTGGCCTCACCAAGGCCCTGTACAACTGTAGCAACACCTCCCTGCCCCTGTACTCAAATCCCCTCGCTATGAAGGCCAACATGCCATTTGCTTTCTTAACCGCCTGCTGTACCTGCATGCCAACCTTCAATGACTGATGTACCATGACACCCAGGTCTCGTTGCACCTCCCCTTTTCCTAATCTGTCACCATTCAGATAATAGTCTGTCTCTCTGTTTTTACCACCAAAGTGAATAACCTCACATTTATCCACATTATACTTCATCTGCCATGCATTTGCCCACTCCCCTAACCTATCCAAGTCGCTCTGCAGCCTCATAGCATCCTCCTCACAGCTCACACTGCCACCCAACTTAGTGTCATCCGCAAATTTGGAGATACTACATTTAATCCCCCCGTCCAAATCATTAATGTACAATGTAAACAGCTGGGGCCCCAGCACAGAACCTTGCGGTACCCCACTAGTCACCACCTGCCATTCTGAAAAGTATCCATTTACTCCTACTCTTTGCTTCCTGTCTGACAACCAGTTCTCAATCCATGTCAGCACACTACCCGAAATCCCATGTGCTTTAACTTTGCACATTAATCTCGTGTGGGACCTTGTCGAAAGCCTTCTGAAAGTCCAAATATACCACATCAACTGGTTCTCCCTTGTCCACTCTACTGGAAACATCCTTAAAAAATTCCAGAAGATTTTTCAAGAATGATTTCCCTTTCACAAATCCATGCTGACTTGGACCTATCATGTCACCTCTTTCCAAATGCGCTGCTATGACATCCTTAATAATTGATTCCATCATTTTACCCACTACTGAGGTCAGGCTGACCGGTCTATAATTCCCTGTTTTCTCTCTCCCTCCTTTTTAAAAAAGTGGGGTTACATTGGCTACCCTCCACTCGATAGGAACTGATCCAGAGTCAATGGAATGTTGGAAAATGATTGTCAATGCATCCGCTATTACCAAGGCCACCTCCTTAAGTACTCTGGGATGCAGTCCATCAGGCCCTGGGGATTTATCGGCCTTCAATCCCATCAATTTCCCCAACACAATTTCCCGACTAATAAGGATTTCCCTCAGTTCCTCCCCCTTACTAGACCCTCTGACCCCTTTTATATCCGGAAGGTTGTTAGTGTCCTTAGTGAATACCGAACCAAAGTACTTGTTCAATTGGTCCGCCATTTCTTTATTCCCCGTTACGACTTCCCCTGATTCTGACTGCAGGGGACCGACGTTTGTCTTTACTAACCTTTTTCTCTTTACATATCTATCGAAACTTTTGCAATCCGTCTTAATGTTCCCTACAAGCTTCTTCTCGTACTCCATTTTCCCTGCCCTAATCAAATCCTTTGTCCTCCTCTGCTGAGTTCTAAATTTCTCCCAGTCTCCGGGTTCGCTGCTATTTCTGGCCAATTTGTATGCCACTTCCTTGGCTTTAATACTATCCCTGATTTCCCTAGATAGCCACGGTTGAGCCACCTTCCCTTTTTTATTTTTACGCCAGACAGGAATGTACAATTGTTGTACTTCATCCATGCGGTCTCTAAATGTCTGCCATTGCCCATCCACAGTTAACCCCTTAAGTATCATTCGCCAATCTATCCGAGCCAATTCACGCCTCATACCTTCAAAGTTACCCTTCTTTAAGTTCTGGACCATGGTCTCTGAATTAACTGTTTCATTCTCCATCCTAATGCAGAATTCCACCATATTATGGTCACTCTTCCCCAAGGGGCCTCGCACAACGAGATTGCTAATTAATCCTCTCTCATTACACAATACCCAGTCTAAGATGGCCTCCCCCCTAGTTGGTTCCTCGACATATTGGTCTAGAAAACCATCCCTTATGCACTCCAGGAAATCCTCCTCCACCGTATTGTTTCCAGTTTGGTTAGCCCAATCTATGTACATATTAAAGTCACCCATTATAACTGCTGCACCCTTATTGCATGAACCCCTAATTTCCTGTTTGATGCCCTCCCCAACATCACTACTACTGTTTGGAGGTCTGTACACAACTCCCACTAACGTTTTTTTGCTCTTTGGTGTTCTGCAGCTCTACCCATATAGATTCCACATCATGCAAGCTAATGTCCTTCCTAACTATTGCATTAATCTCCTCTTTAACCAGCAATGCTACCCCACCTCCTTTTCCTTTTATTCTATCCTTCCTGAATGTTGAATACCCCTGGATGTTGAGTTCCCAGCCCTGCTCATCCTGGAGCCACGTCTCCGTAATCCCAATCACATCATATTTGTTAACATCTATTTGCACAGTTAATTCATCCACCTTATTACAGATACTCCTTGCATTAAGACACAAAGCCTTCAGGCTTGTTTTTTTAACACCCTTTGTCCTTTTAGAATTTTGATGTACAGTGGCCCTTTTTGTTCTTTGCCTTGGGGTTCTCTGCCCTCCACTTTTCCTCATCTCCTTTCTCTCTTTTGCTTTTGTCTCCTTTTTGTTTCCCTCTGTCTCCCTGTATTGGTTCCCATTGATTGTGTGTGCTGACTGCCTGAGGGATGCTAAATTCAGTTGCTGTGTCCCTATTGTAGCCTCACCCAAGAATCAAACCGGAGAATTATTTAAGAATTACAACTCGGAAACAGTCCGTTTGGCTCAACCAGTTCATTTTGGTTTTTATCCTCCATCCTACCAGTACTAATGCCATGTGCCTACCCAGTTCTCATCTCTCTTTAAATCACCTTTTCTTCAACTATCTATCTAACCTATTAAATGTTGACATGGTCTACTTCAATCACAAACTCCAATTGTGCATTCCACAATCTCACAAAATGTTTCCCCTGTTCTCAGTCCTAAATCTCTTGCATTTAATCTTACATTGATGTCCGCTGGTTCTGGATTGTTCAATCATTGGAACCAGTATGTTTCTATCTACTCTGTCTCACCCCTTTATAATTTTAAACACCTATCAAATCACTGCTCGACTTCCTCGGTCCTTACAAAAACAGCCCCAATTTTTTTCAAGTCTTTTCATATTTATATTTCTTCATACCAGGCAGCATCCTAGCGAATCTGCGCTGTACCCTCTCTATTGCCTCAACATGCTTCCTATAGTGCAGAGCCCAAAATTACACTCAATAATCCAACTGATTTACTAAAGCTTTATGTAAATGTACCATTACATTACAAATTTAATATTTGATACCTCTTGCCATAAACCCAACATTCCATTTGCTTTCTTTATGGCCTTATCCACCCGAGGATAAATGTCTTGTGAACCTGAACCTCTAAGTCACTCTGCTCATCCACGTCATCCAGCTTTCCCCCATTCATAGTATATATTTTTTTTTAAACCAAGATTTACATGTACTGACATTGAATTCCATCTCACTTTTTTTTTTTTTAAACCATTCCCTCATCTTCTCAAGATTCCTTTGCAGCTTCATTTGGTCCTCAGAATTATTTACTATGCCTCCCATTTTAGTATTGTCTGCAAATTTGGATACCAGTCCCTCTAGCCCTATATCCAAATCACTAATTACAGTGAACAGAAGCCGTCCCAGAATAGAACGGCGTGAAGCACCGCTACCTACTTCCAATCACCTTGAGAAACTGCCCTTAGTTCCTTCTCTCAGGTTTCCTCTCTTCCAAATCAGTTTTTAATTTAAGTTGTTACCTTCCCCCAATTCCATATGCTTTACTCTTCTCCAATAGGGTCCTGTGTGGTACCTTGACAAAATCCTTCTGAAATGTTAATATGCACATGTACTGCATTTCTGCCTCCACCGCATCAGTCATTTCTTCCCGAGTCAGCGCCTGTTTTTTTTGGGTGCTTATGATTTAATACTGTATGCATGGTGCCTTACCCCAGTAAATAACTGAGGAAGCTCACTCTCGTGTGGTGTGTAGTGCATACCCTGACAGCCACGCTCCTGTTTAGAGGATACCTCAATCCAGGACATGTTTTAAAACACATGAATATGAATGTATACTCTATGTATAAACAATCAGTACCCATCCTGTTGCATTCTCTTTCGCTTCTGGGTCAGCTTCTTCTCCATTTCCTTATAATATTGGAATGCTGCTTCTTCATCAGCATCAGACTCGGAGTCTGCAGGGATTTTCCGATCAGTGACCTGCATCAAATCATTAATCCCGTAAACTCAAGAATGTGTGGAAAGGCAGAAAAACATAACTCAGTGAGCCAAACATGTCTATTCAAAGCAATGTTTAGAGAAAAAGATCCCTGTGTTAACATTTCACACTCCCAAACATTGAGAAAATCTATTTAAAGGGGAACTGCTTCCAATTTTGTTTTATTTTTGTAACTAGTCTCTCTCTCTGACACGCTGCAGTTTTTATAACTGCTTTCTGCCTCACTGTCTGATACGATTATGGCTGGTGTGTGTACGTTGTACACTTTTAGGTAACTTACTCCTTGAGTGAAATTAACACAAGCTGGGAAAGCTTTTGAATTAAAGTTTCCAATTATTAAATCCAACATACTATAATCAGTAGGACTGCAAGGGACAGATTCATTCTGTCAGAACTCACTGAAACTGGAGTCTCAGCTTCAATATTAAACTTACATGAAAATACAGTGATCGCAATCCTAGGCACAGCTCCATCTATGTCACCCTCAAGAGATGGGTCCAAACTTTGTATACTGTACACAACTAACGGTAACAGTTCACCCCCAAATCTGGATTCTGTCTCTGCTAATCTCCGAAAGCCTCCTCCATTCTTACCTTTCCTTCTGCTCTTTGTTCAGCTTTTAGTTGTTTGTTCAGTCGAGTCGGCGCTTTCTTCACCTTGGAGACGGGTTGATCTTTTTCTGTAACTGATCCATGCTCTTGACCAGCCTGGCTCAATAGCTGCTGGATTTCAGATGACAGCCTCTCATCCACTCCAACCAAGTCATTGATCAGCTGCAAGAAGAAAACACACAATTGTCACTTCCTGGAAGAGAGAAATCTGCACAATTTGTTTTTAAACCCTGGCATTGTTTAGCTGGGAATCTCCCATCCCTAACCACCGGGTATAGTATGAATTCTTCAGTAACCCAACTAGAGGTTTTTATTGCCCAGTGAATGAGGTACTTCTTTTGAGTTTGCTGGTGGTTGGGTGAGAAGGTTAAGAGAGAATAAAACAATCAGAGGGAAGCTTCCCTGGACTCGTCTTATTCACTGCCTAATGGCTAGGTTCTGAATGACAGACAGAAAGATGAGCGCAGGCTGTCCCCGTGGTTTTAGCCATGGATAGTGAGAGGTGCAAGGAAAACTGTAAAAACGAGGCAACAAATAGCTACAAAACACTAAAGACCCTGGAGCAGTTAAACTGTGCAATACTCACATTTCTATACGTAAGCAGTCTCTCGATCACTGGGTGGTTGTGCACTGGGATCCGCTTTGCTTTCAGTACCAGGTAAAAACTGACGTTTGTGCAGTAGCTACAGATCAGAGACATATTAACAAATAAATCATAAATGGTGTTTGAAAGTTTAAACAGAAAAAGTGAAGTGTAGAAAATTGCAGATCTGCAAGACATTACTGTTGGCACTGCAAATTATTTTCTATATACAGTACTTCCTACCCATGTACAGTATTTTAAATATATAGTTCTCAGACATAATTCAAGATATCCCCATTCTTCCTCATCAGTGGTTATTCCACGGTGACAGCTCCCCACTACAATGTTGCTGGAGTTTCCATGGTGCTGAAGTCCAACATTTTCACCTGTGGCGCACACCATTTTAGCAGATAACCAACAAGCAGTAACCAAGGAAGTAAAGTGCACACACACACACAAATTAAAAAAAAAACACTTAAGACACTCTGCTTTTCATCTCATCATCAAATGCACAAAAAGGTGAAAGGATCTTATGACACAAGCATACACCATGCGAATACGAGTATTGAGATCACAAGGTGTCCATTACTGTTTATTTAGTAATCAAAAATGCAATTAACCACATTTGGATTCCCAATTAGCCACATATGGTGGCTAGTGGCCAACATATTGGACACCCGCTATTTATAGCATCTGGTTGATCTCCCACCTCATTATTCCCTGGAAAGGGCACACACTCACCAAAGTACTACAAAAGAAACTTACTTCAGGTACAGATGGTACTTTGTCTGCACATAGTTGGCACCCTGTGAATAAAGGGAGAACAATTATTGCAGTTTGATCCAGACAGCCTGTACACCCCTCTGTCCCCTCCCTGCCACATGTGGTTCTTTTGTTCCCATCATACCTTCCCTGCAGGAATCCTCCCACTCTGCACCATCAACATCAGTGGCTGCAGCTCATCCCTCAATTCTGCAAGCTGCAAGAGACAAATCAGAAACTAATGTACTGCTTCTCAGAGAAACTTATCACCGACAGTCTTAATGTCAATCCACAGTCCGAACAAGTAGCCCACAAGTATCTAAAACAGGAATGCCCATGCTTTCTGCCTTCCTAAGCCACTTCCTAAGGGGAAGATTGATGGTTACAAAAGTCAGGCACCTTGTGCGAAGGGGAAAATAAATCTGGGAGACTGTATTACCATCACACAATTTCACATCTCAGAGGCTGCACACCAAAGATTGTGGCAACTGATCAAAAAAAAAGACAGTCGACATCCAAATATGCATCTTATCCAGGATGAAGATGCATTTTGGAATTTTAAAAACTTTTAAAATTCAGCTATCTTTGAAAGTTGTAAAAGCGTATGGATTCAGCAGCGAACCCCAAATCTGTGCTTTCCTGAAAATTGAGCTGCTGCCAAATTTTCCTTATAACCGGCAGTTATACTCAGACAAAAAGAACATTAAGAGTCAACCTGGAATAGTGTTCACATTACTAATCCCCAAAAACAAACTGTAATTCACGGCAATGTTGGAAAGAGGCAAATCCTGTGTATTAAAGTCAAGATTCCATTTCAGCTATTTTCGCTCCTCTTACCATCTTCCTACAGCATTGATACCAGAGAGATTGGGTGACCTCTTCTCATCTAGAGGTAGGATCAGCCAAGCAACTGCCTCCTGTCTGCAAAAGTTATCCAGCCTGTTCACAGATTAGATGTGACGTGGAATGCAGCAAGGACAGTAGGCCTAAATGAGCATCGTATCACTCCAGAGTGCTCTGAAAATCCGTACTGGAAAGCAGTCACATTCCGGTCAATAATCTTTACATCACAGATGAGGAGCTCCCAGTGAAATCATTTTTGGCTGCGCAACTCCTGGCTAGTTTTTTTTAAAAAACTGTTTTATTACACTTCATGTTTATTTATTTTTAATCTTTTCTATATGCTATCTAACATCATCCAGGAAACACAGCAAAACAGATAAATAAACCAAGAGAAGCTTTACAGACCTTTGCTTTAAAGTCTTGAATGAGTTCCAGAAGCTCTGGCGACTCTTTCCTCAGTAGTTTAATCTTCTCTTTCTGGGACATTTTCTTCAAATCTTTTTTGATTTTCGGATCCTTTTCTGTTCCTTTCTCTGCTTCCTGCTCCTGGGCAAATGCCTGTGACAAAAACACTCCAAATAATGAAATCTGCCCCCCTGTATTTCTAGAAAACACTGTCTCCTTTGAGATAGTGTCATGGGTGCTGGCAGTCCTCAAGATGCCTCACCCCACTGCTCATTCTGCATCTGCGCACGTGTTGGCAGGATATCTTCTCACCCGATATCCACACAAACCTTGCAGCATGGACGGTAATCAGAAAGAGCAGGAATCATGGCCAATTTCCCTCCATCCTATACAAAGGTGCACTGAGCCCAATTGTAGTCTCCCATCTGATAAAGATCAACTGATGGGAGAGGGGCAAAAATCAGATTTAAGGAACAAAAAGCCTTTCCTTTTTGGGATTTGTGCCTTAAATCCAGCACCAACAGTGGAGATGAAGTCTCTGGACAGAGGGATATTGCACTAGTACAGAGCTTCTCTCATCTCTAGGATTTACAGACAAGTGCAGCTGAGAAAATGGGGAAATGAAGATCCCTTTTAGATAGTTATTTAAGGCTCTCAGTGAAGCAAGCTTGTGTAATTGCAATCTAGTCCTCAGTAGCTCGAGTTTTACAGCTCAAAATTCATGTATAGACACATAAAAGAATGGTTAAAGATGAAAACAGCATTGCTTATTTTACATGGACCAGAGCTCGCAACCCTTCAAATTTAGCAACAGCACTCAGATACCATAGCCAGTATTGAACTGAGCTAACTGCTACACAAAGGGTTGTGCTTCAGGTGCAGTGTGGATTTAAAACACACAAGGCACTCTCCCTGTACGTGCTGCCTGTGACCTATTTCCATGTAGTGTGATTCATTCCTCACCTTCAGACAGAGTTCAACAGCACAATTCATATTAATGGGAGGATCAGATGGGGTAAGGGGGACGGGACACTTGTGGTGCATGTTATTATAACATACAACGCAAGTATAAAAGGAGACCTAGGGTCACTGCAGCTCAATGATCCTTTGAAGAGCAGAGAGTGATGGGGACCTCAACATTACAGCCAGGATAGGGCAGAAGGTGCACAAAACAGACACCAAGCAATTTTTATAGGGAGACTAGGGCGGGGGGAAAGAGAAAGAGGGGGAATCATTCCAGACTGCTCTGATGCCTTTTCTAATGATTGTCTGAAAAGGGACACGGGAGCAAATGTTGGTTCATCAAATCACAATATAGCAAGTCTTACACTTAGACCCTGATTACAATGTCACCCAACATACATTGTGTTCAAACAGAGAATGATTACAAATGTCAGGATGACACATGGCTGGATCTCACATTATAGGACACAGTGGCTCGGGCTCCCTTCCCCCACCACACCCACCACTCGCAGTTGATTTTTTTTGCCAGATCGGACAGGCAGATGCAGAAATTAGACTCAGGTAATCACTCTGCCTTGTTCCCGCCACTTTCTATGGGTCGGTTCCACCAGGACAAACCGCGCCTGCCCATGTGGGTGGACACATTTCTAAGGCATTGCATGCCAGAAATACGGCGGGCGTCAAACAAGCATTGTAAAAGCAGATGAAAGTCAAGCCGCACTGGAGATGCGCCGTAAATCCAGTGGTAGGGGATGAGAGGAAGCAGAAAGCCTATACTAAGTAGTTGTTTTAAAAAAAAAAAACATGTAGTAAAGAAACACACCAGTGATATCTAATGGTCAAACATTACTTCAATTAAATCAAAAATAAGTTGATGGAAGGGTGAAGAGGGGAATCTGCGTCCACATTGAATCCGGTGCCAAAACCACTTTTCAACCTCAATCTCTGCTGCTGTTACCTGAATAAGGTCGAGTCCAAAGTCATCCTCTGTCAGATTCTCTGCCAACCGTTTCTGAATTTTCATCGCCTCTTCTTCCTCCTCCTCAGCTTCTGCCAGTGCCACCTCCTGACCCTTACCACCTGCAAGTGTGTAAACAAGCAGATACTGAGGATCTCACCATGATAAATTCCTGCATCTCCCTGCTTACACCAGTAAATGCTCACCAGGATGGTGAGATGCAAAACAGAAAGTGCAAGATTATGACTTTCTAGGAGGAAACTGGACTGATTGTGAGAGAGAACTTGGCACTAAAACTTGGGAGGTTCAATCTCTCGTACTGGAGAACGAGAAGCAACAATACCTGCAAACTCCATTATGTTGCCGAACATGCAAGGGGTCATGCGTCCCCATTTGTTGTCATTTTCAACGACACACAGTATCAATACAGTCAGACATCATTCTCACCGGTGCTCATACAAAGCACCTCAGGTCACATTCCAAGAAAGAGAGGAAACCAGCCCGGGAACAAATGAATGAATACATCCCAGCATAGGTTAGCTCACATCAAATGACATAGCCAGTGACTTGAGTGTTGCCAGTTCTGACGAAAGGTCCATCTGAAACATGAGCCCATTTCCCCTTTCTGGTGATAATTGATCTGCTATATTTTTAATTCTAAGAGTGGGGAGGGATGCTCTCTGTGCAGTATATGCAAGACAAAAATCAGAAATTTGTCTATAAAGGACTAGTTTACAATTCTGTTACACGCATTGTGTGATGGATCAAGAGGGGAAGTTACTATACTTACGTGGTAGCTCGTCGACATAGTCTGTGTTGTAATAGGCCTTCTTCTTCTGACCCCAGGCCAACACGTTGGGAAGGCCTGCAACATAAAAACCAAGTGAAGCAAAAGTGAATTTTACTGTAAAGGAAATATTCAGTGCCTGCAGCAGAACAGTTTCTGGTACTTCACCAGGTACAGTTTTAGGTAGAGATGCAAGCTTCCAGGTCAGATGATTCATAAGCATAGCAAAAGAAAGTTTGGCAATATCAGTTTCTAAAAAAATACTAACATTTAGAAGAAAATCTTGTAGAATTTAATAAATATGTAATTTGTGATGGATATCAACAAGAAGAAATGGGAATGGCAACCTCACTCCTCAGCCAGGAATCTGTTCCTTGAGAGCGGCCAGACATGTAAATGGCATCTGTTTAACGTTAGATGGGATTACTTGGTTCTATTTACTTCTTGTATTGCAGAATGCAGTTTCTGCCACCAGAGGTCA
This sequence comes from Pristiophorus japonicus, assembly GCF_044704955.1. Taxonomy (NCBI): domain Eukaryota; kingdom Metazoa; phylum Chordata; class Chondrichthyes; family Pristiophoridae; genus Pristiophorus; species Pristiophorus japonicus. Next base: position 87,162,023 of record NC_091994.1, read on the forward strand.
TTACAGCACTCATCTGCAGGGCTTCAATAAAAGCTAGTGGGAAGTACAAGAGTGAGAGTACCCCAGCACTTGATATTTTGGTGCTATGGCTCTGGACCAATTCATCAATCCCCTCCCTGCAATCACAGGGATTTCCCCCGTTGGAGGTGATCCTGCCCAATGGAATTCCAGAATGGGGAGTGGAAAGTAACTGGAGTTTTGCTGAAACTGGATGCAGTATATAAAATCTGATGCATTGCAGCACTACACTGACCAGCCTCCAATTTGCCCTCGAGGTCACTATCCATGTCAACCTCTTCCTCATCTTCCGCATCATCCTCATCTTCCGCATCATCATCAGAGTCAGGAACCTCCAGGGGCATTACCTCGTCCTGTTTAAAAGGACACAATAAGTAGATCAAATAGCAAAAATTAGGGGGGGGGGGGGCGGGAATGCTAATTGTTTGTCACTACATTAATTTCTATCAATATATTTATGCCACGTAATAACCCAAGGGAAATGAAGATGAAGGCACTATATACTGGAAACAATAGCAACAAACACAAGAACGCATGGACAGTTTCCTTCTAATTCACACCCAGTGAAGAGTTCAACAGTGCAAGATACCAAAGCTAAAATGTGTGTGGAGAGAAGGCGCAGTAAATCAAGAAGTGGCATTAAGATTATGAAACAGATGGGAGGAAGTGAAAATTATAAAAGGGCCTGACCACTGCCTCGAGAGAATGGAACATTCTTGTAGGATTTAGGAGGGACTGACAAGTGGCAGTGGTACTACCCCAGGTAATCCAAGAGGTTCCACCACCTGTTCTTCACAGAACGGGAAACCCAACTCTACCTTCTAATGGAGTCGAGGAATTCGCAGAAGTCACGATCATTGTCAAAAATCAGCTCACTAGACTTGCCCTGTATAGACACAGCATCTTCCGTATCAACTGTGGCTCAGTGGAGCACTCTCGCCTCGGAGTCAAAAGGTTGTGGGTTCAAGTCCCACTCCAAAGACTTGAGTAAAAAAAAAAAATCTAGTTTGACTCCAGTGCAGTACTGAGGGAGTGCTGCACCGTCGGAAGTGCTGTCTTTCAGATGAGACGTTTGGTGTTCACCAAGGCCCCGTCTGCTCTCTCGTGGACATAAAATATTCCATACACTATTTCAAAGAGTTCTCCCAGTCTCCTGGCCAATATTTATCCTTCAACTATCACCATAACAGATTATCTGGTCATTATCATATTGCTGTTTGTTGGACCTTGCTGTGCTGTATTACCTACATTACAACAGTGATTACACTTCAAAAGACTTCATCGGCTGTAAAGCGCTTTGGGATGTCCGGAGGCCGTGAAAGGTGCTATATAATTGTGCCTTTCTTTCCTTCCAGTGGAATCCTGCCTTCCCATCTCAAAGAGGATGCATTGCAAGACCTTTTTAGAAGTTTTTTTTTCTTTATCCAACAGAGACAAATCAGTAAGATTTTTTGAGATCCTGCAGCCGCCACAGGGTCCAGTGTCAGCCCAGGAGAGTTGGTCACACCCACCTCGCCCGCTGAGTCTTCACTCGCATTGTCCAGCACCACTCCATCATCCAGCAGCTTCTGTAACACAAAATGTCAGCGCCAGCACCAACAATAAGCATTATCTGGGTTTAAAATGTCTGCACCCGAGCATCAAAGCACTAATATTATTTTGCTGAAAAACTGGCAAATGAATGCATTCCAATTTCCTTTAAAATTACCTTCTATAAAAATGCCTCCCCTTCCCTCCACCACCACCCCCCCCCCCCCCCCAAATCACACACATGCAAAGTTTTGGTTAACGACTCATTGTTTCACTTTGAAAAGTCTGTAACAATGCACATATCTAACCACAGGACAAAATACCATGTGCAAAAAAACCTCAGAAAATGCTGGAAACAGGTCAGGCAGCATCCTTGGAGAGAGAAACAGAGTTAATGTGAGTTCTGGCGAAAGGTCACCGACCTGAAATATAGCCGAGCTGGGATAGTGACAGGCTAAGTGAGTCGGCAGATGGACTATAATGTGGGAAAATATGAGGTTATCCACTTCGGCAGGAAAAATAAAAAAGCAAATTATTATTTAAATAGAGATTACGAAATGCTGCAGTACAGACGGACCTGGGGATCCTTGTGCGCAAAACGTTAGTGTGCAGGAAAAGCAAGTAATCAGGAAGGCAAATGGAATGCTGTCCTTTATTGCAAAGGGGGATGGAGTATAAAAACCGGGAGGTACTGCTACAAGTGTATCATCATCATCATAGGCAGTTCCTCAGAATTGACGAAGACTTGCTTCCACTCTTAAAATAAGTCCTTGGGTGGCTGAACAGTCCAATATGAGAACCACAGTCTTTGTCACAGGTGGGACAAATAGTCGTTGAGGGAAGGGGTGGGTGGGACTGGTATGCCAGACTCTCTTTCTGCTGCTTGCGCTTGATTTCTGCATGTTCTCGGCAACAAGACTCGAGGAGCTCAGCACCCTCCCGAATGCACTTCCTCCACTTAGGGCGGTCTTTGGCCAGGGACTCCCTGGTGTCAGTGGGGATGTTGCACTTTATCAGGGAGGCTTTGAGGGTGTCCTTGTAATATTTCCTCTGCCCACCTTTGGCTCGTTTACCATGAAGAAATTCAGAGTAGAGCGCTTGCTTTGGGAGTCTCGTGTCTGGCATATGAACCATGTGGCCTGCCCAGCGGAGCTGATCAAGTGTGGTCAGTGCTTCAATGCTGGGGATGTTGGCCTGGACAAGGTCGCTAACGTTGGTGCATCTGTCCTCCCAGGGGGTTTGTAGGATGTTGCGGAGACATCGTTGGTGGTATTTCTCCAACGACTTGAGGTGTCTGCTGTACATGGTCCGTGTTTCTGAGCCATACAGGAGGGCGGGTATTACTACAGCCCTGTAGACCATGAGATTGGTGACAACTGTATAGAGTATTGGTGAGACCACACCTAGAGTACTGCGTACAGTTTTGGTCTCCGTATTTAAGGAGGGATATACTTGTATTGGAGGCACTTCAAAGAAGGTTCACGAGGTTGATTGCTGAGATGAAGGAGTTGACTCATGAAGAAAGGTTGAGCAGGTTGGGCCTATACTCATTGGAGTTTAGAAGAATGAGAGGTGATCTTATTGAAACAAATAAATTACTGAGGGGCTCGATAAAGTAGATTCTGAGAGTACGTTTCCACTCGTGGGGGAATCTAGAACTGGGGGCATAGTTTAATAAGAGGGCGCCCATTTAGAATTGAGATGAAGAGGAATTTCTTCTCATTGGTTGTAAATCTGTGGAATTCTCTGCCCCAAAGAGCTGTGGAGGCTGGGTCATTGAATATATTTAAGGCGGCGATAGTCAGATTTTTGAAAGATAAGGGAGTTGAAGGGTTATGGGGAGCGGGCAGGGAAGTGGAGCGGAGCCCAAGATCAGATCAGTCATGATCTTATAGAATGGCGGAGCAGGCTCAAGGGGCCGAATGGCCTACTCCTATTTCTTATGTTCTTATGTAACCAACTCTGCTCCCCAAATTGCCAGAGCTATTGCTATTTAATAGGAACTTCCATTATTGTCCATCCCTCCCCACCCTCTAACCCTGCTTCACCTGAAGATTACACTTGTTTTGATTCCCCAAACAATACCATGGGAGATCAACTAACACACAATCCCATCTGTGTTAGCAACACATCATTTTCTTGACTGCAAAGGGTTACAGTCATGTGTAATGTTTCAAACTCACCTTGAGCTTCTTCTGATGAAATTCATCCACATCATCATTAAAATATTCCGAGGAGTTCTACAAAGGGGAGAAAAAGAAATGAGTGCTTTCATGTCAAACAGAACTGTAGCTGCCCTACTTTCCACTTAATTGTCACAATTACACACATCGTCGTCCCATCCCCATCTGCCCCCAATATGGCAGCCAATTGTCTAGAAGCACGGTATTGGGAGAAAATTGATCATGAAAAATTCAAAGACGGTTGATAATTGTGAATACCACTGCAGCGATATAAACCATGCAATGACACACACTGGGGAACTTTAATTATTTAACTGTTTCAGGTCTTTAAGAAAATGATTGCCATCCCAATCCCCTTGGTTTCCCAGCCAAACAACACCGACTGAAAGTGTGTGACCTGCTCCAAGGCCTCCATCACAGTTGCCAGAAGGGGTGCAAGTATGATCCCATCTGATTTCCCTTGCCCTTCTGGGAAGAGTTCGCTTGCCATTGCCCCACAGATACACTGCTGTAAACCTTATTACTATATAAAATGTCATTTAAACTTTCATCCGAGGGATATTAAAGGGAAGTTTCGATTTTGTTCCCAGAAGCCACTTTCATTCTTTACCTGATTCTTCATATAGAAACAACAATCTGTGAACACAGACACATCTACAGGAGCCACGCATTTTACTGTTAACTCAACCTCAAGCAATTTTAAATCATCCTCAGGGTGGGAGTTCTGTCCATTCTTGGCTTACTCTCAAAACGCAGAATACCTGGAGCAGAATACAGCAGTGTGGCTATAAACTAATGCTATTAAATACAAAAGCATCAGGAAAGGATAATGCTGAATATTTGAGAACACTTTCCTGTATTTCACCTTTATGAGCACATCTCAAATAAAATTCGCACCAAAAAAGACAAGGTTAACAACTTGCAGTTAAACAGCACTTTCAACATATAAAACATCCCAAGGCACTTTACAAAGAAATTATAAATGGGCAAAAAAAAATCAATCCATGGGAGAGAGTAGGGCTGAGGTGACTGAAAGCTTTGCCGTCGGTGGTGTCGAAGGGAGGAGGATGTATCGGAGGTCAGAGCTGGAAGACTGAAAGGTGCAGGAGACGATGAATGGCTGGAGGAGTTTGCAGAGATAGAATGGAATTAAGCTCTGCAAGCATTTGACGATGAGGACTAGGAATTTAAATTGAATGGGCTTGTGTGTGTGTGGGGGGGAGGGGGGGTAAGAAACTTGTAGGGCAGGTGTGATGAGTGAGCTGAACTTAGTGTTTGACAGGATACAGGCAGCTGTGTTTTGGACCGGTTGCAATTTATGGAGGTTGGGTGCAACCAATTACAGATGATGTTGATATTCAAATTGTAAGTTCTGACGGCTCCACGACAAGTTAAAGAAGAGCAGGGAGATTGTTGGGTGTCCAATTCTAGCCTCTTTAATTGCTTCATTTAGTTTATATTGCCTATCCTCATTCTTCCTACCAAAATGTATCATTTCACACTTCTCCGCATTAAATTTCATCTGCCATGTGCCATGTGTCTGCCCATTTCACCAGTCTATGTCCTCCTCAAGTCTGTTACTATCCTCCTCAAGTCTGTTACTATCCTCCTCATTGTTTACTGCATTTCTGAGTTTTGAGTCATCGCCAAACATTGAAATTATGCCATCGCCAAACATTGAAATTATGCCCTATATACCCAAGTACCAGTTATTAATATAAATCAGAAATGAACAATGGTCCCAAAACAGACCCGTGGTAAACCTCATAGTATACAACAACTATTTGCATTCATATAGCGCATTTAACACAGTAAAACATCCCAAGACATTTTGCAGAAGTATTATCAAACACAATTTGACACCGAGCTACATAAGGAGATATTAGGACAGTAGGTTTTAAGGAGCGTCTTAAAGGAGGAAAGCGAGGCGGAGGTTTAGGGAGGAAATTCTAGAGCTTAGGGCCTGGGCAGCTGAAGGCACAGTCGCCAATGGTGGAGCGATTAAAATCGGGATGTTCAAGAGGGAGAATTGGAGGAACACAGATACCACGGTGGATTGTAGGGCTGTAGGAGATTACAGAGGTAGGAAGGGGCGAGGCCATGGAGGGATCTGAAAGCAAGGATGAGAATTTTAAACGGAAGCCAATGTAGGTAAGGAGCCCAGGGGTGATGGGCGAACGGGGCTTCGTGCGCGTTAGGTCACGGGCAGCAGAGTTTTGGATGATCTCAAGTTTATGGAGGTTAGAAAATGGGAGGCTGGCCAGACGTGCAGTGGCATAGTCAAGTCTTGAGGCTATAAAGGCATGGACGAGGGTTTCAGCAGCAGATGAGCTGAGGCGGAGTCGGGCAATGTTACAGAGATGGAAATAGGTGGCCTTAGTGATAGCGTGGATATACTGTCCTCCGGTATGAAAAACAGCCCATCACCTCCGATGTTCCCTGTAATTTTCTTTGGGCCCGCAGCCCCTTTAACAGGCTGTGTGGCCCATTCAAAAGACCTTGCTTGCACGTTTTCTCAATTTAAAAGCTGGCTCACTGGCTTGTGTGGGACCCTTCGAGTGCTGGGCAGCTGCACAGCTTAAAGGCACATTGTTCACCACTACTCTCTGCTTTCTGTCCCTTAGCTAATTTCGCATCCACATTGCCACTGTCCCTTTAATCCCGTGTGGCGCTTTGTCAAACACCTTTTGAAAGTCCACATATACATCATAAACCTAAGAACGTAAGAAATAGGAAACGGAGTAGACCATACGGCCCCTTGAGCCTGCTCTACCATTCAATATCATGGCTGATCTAATCATGGACTCAGCTCCACTTCCCTGCCCACTCCCCATAACCCCTTATTGTTTAAGAAACTGTCTATTTTTATCTTAAATTTATTCAATGTCCCAGCTTCCACAGTTCCCTGAGGCAGCGAATTCCACAGATTTACAACTCTGAAGAAATTTCTCCTCATCTCAGTTTTAAATGGGTGGTCCCTTATTCTAAGATCATGCCCTCTAGTTCTAGTCTCTCCCATCAACAGAAACATCCATCTTGTCAAGCCTCCTCATAATCTTATACGTTTCGATAAGATCACCTCTCATTCTTCTGAATTCCAATGAGTAGAGGCCCAACCTACTCAACCTTTCCTCATAAGTCAACCCCCTCATCTCTAGAATCAACCTAGTGAACCTTCTCTGAACTGCCTCCAAAGCAAGTATATCTTTTCGTAAATATGAAAACCAAAATTGCATGCAGTATTCCAGGTGTGGGCTCACCAGTACCCTGCTTCCCTGCTTTTATACTCAATCTCCTTTGCAATAAAGGCCAAGATTCCATTGGCCTTCCTGATCACTTGCTGTACCTGCATACTATCCTTTTGTGTTTCATGCACAAGTACCCCCAGCAATCTTTCTCCATTTAAATAATAACTTGCTCTTTGATTTTTTTTCTGCCGAAGTGCATGACCTCACACTTTGCAACATTATACTCCATCTGCCAAATTTTTGCCCATTCACTTAGCCTATGTCCTTTTGCAGATTTTGTGTGTCCTCCTCACACATTGCTTTTCCTCCCATCTTTGTATAGTCAGCAAACTTGGCTACGTTACACTCAGTCCCTTCTTCCAAGTCATTAATATAGATTGTAAATAGTTGGGGTCCCAGCACTGATCCTGCAACACCCCACCCAATCATCAACCGCACTATTCCCGTGAACCCGCTCCGTTACTTCTGTCTAAATCCGTAAGATTTTAAGTCACAAGGACACCAATTCAAATTACTAAAATATATGAGCTCACCCCAAGTTATTTAAAAAATTTACTCATCCCTATAATACTCACAACATTTGGATTTGGTATTTTGCTGTAGGCCTGAGGGTCATCACTATCATCCTCCACTTGCTGCTGCTGCTGCTTGGGATTCTTTCTGCTGGACCTCCTGCAAAGTGGTCAATAATTCAAAAGCAAGACTATAGACAGCGCCAACATCAGTAGATTTACAAATACAGACCGATGGATAACATTATGTTCTTCCCATGCATAATGACACTGGTACAAAACCTAGTCAGATTTACATGTTCTTAGACTTATATTCTTCTGCAGAATTTTGTTGTCATTTACATAGAATATCAGGACCATTTACAGACCAGGTGTAGCAGTGAGTTACATAATAAAGCCCCCTGCAGTCTTCGTAGTGTCAAATGAGAGTTTTGTGCTGCGGGCCCTACCCACTGGCAACTTGGCTGACTACCTGAAACTATGACCTTTACTATCGGTGGGCAGGGGAGACTTTCATTCCATCAGTCTGAGCTGGATGTGTGCCCAGGTTCTGAGGGCGAGAGTCTCACCCACAGTTACAGCTGGATGAAGCAGCAGCTCCGAGTACAACAGATTATAATAAACGGGCTCGAAATAAATAACCGGAGCATCCAACCAGCGGAAAAGCCGGAGCACAGCCTCGCTCTCTGGAACTTTCCCTCCTTCCCAACACCTCCCTCGGTTCCCCCCCCTATTCCCGGCCTAATCCTTACCGCCGCGTCCACATGCTCACAAACAACAGCAGGCGCCGCTGGTCCCTCCCTTAATCCTTTCGCCAACCCCACTGGTGAAATATAACCGCCCCCCTGCGCGAGCGCCGGACTCACTTACTCGTCTTGAGGAAGGCCCAAGTGTTTGAGACGTCGACTGCTGTTTTTCCCCGGACCCGCTGGTCGTTTCCATCTTTTTCTTGTTTTTATATTTCCGGATTTACAACATCTTCAATATTTTGTTTTGTGTTTATATTCACTTACCCGGAACTTTTCTCGAGCCGGACAACTTCCGGTATGCGTGGGACTATTTCATTGCAACTGGCAGAGGGGGGCAGCAAGCTCGCCCACAGTCTATTTCAAAGGCCGAAAGGTATCCAGTTGATTATTCAAAGAAACCTTCACGTTAGATAATAAATTATAATATAATGTAATGTTAACGCGAGGTTATTGTGAGTTTGCCCCATTTGAAAGGGATCCCGTGGGTGGACGGGTCCCCCTTGGGGGGTATGAGTGGGCTGTGCTGGCTGCCTGGTAACTGGGGGCGCCTCTGAGGCTGTGTGTACAATGTGCAGATTATATCGGCATCTATTTATTATAGGTAGCGATTGCAGGGCACCTTTCAGCACTGCATCCAGCAGAGGAGCCCCCCAAAATATTTAGCTCGGAACCTGTTGTTGAGCTGCTCGCGCACATGCAGTCCTAGTTGCAATTCTTGCTCCTCATTCTTCAGCTGCAGGGCTTCAGGGACCTTTGTGAGAAACTTTGGCCCGGCGGCCCACAGAGCCCGGGCAGAGGACTAGGTGCATCATCCACTCTGGTGACGGCGACAGAAGGACTGTGCACGATGAGGTCGGGTCACGGTCTGAGAGAAGGAGGAGGAGTCAAAAGGGCCTGCTGAGTTTGCAGGGTGGCAAATGGAGAGCTGTGGTGAGGTAAAGATTAAAATGTAACCCCAACCCCCAACTCTCTTGGAGGTGCTAAGTCCCACTAGGTCGCAAAGACGATTCCTCATTGCCCCACAAGTGGCCAGTCTCTGGATCGAGACATTGAGTGTTGGCAGTCTATTTGACCATCAAGACCAACTAAATCCAATTCTGTCCTGATCCTGATATATGTACTTTCCAGCACAAGTTACCAAAGAGCAATCATGAATGGGAATTCTGGTTATTTTTCCCCTTCCTAACCCAAGGGCATCGAGGCAACTTGTTGCTTCCGTTGAGATCAGTTTTTCGATAAGGAGTCAAATCTGGGACATAATGTTCTGTACTAACCTGTCAGATGGGCTCTGAAATTTATGGTTTATTTTCATTCCCATCAATCTCTAAATTTCCTTGCAACAGATGTATTTTCTTAGCTGGAATGAGTTAACATTGCTCAGTGCCCAGTAGAAGAAAAACAAATTCAACCATGGTAACTCATTCATTGCATATCTTTCTGCATGCTATCTATCGCATCACAAATTTCACACTCCTAGGTCTCCTGTCGCAATTAAGCTGCAATATGTCTTGTCATATACAGAGCTGTATAAACCTTTCCAACAATCTTGCCAGTGTTAAGTATTGGAATGCATGGTTGTCATTTGGATTTTAGTAAACTACAATAGTGGATGAATTATAGCCAGGGAATTACCTGTGACAGCTTCTCTTACCATTCCCGCATTGTTACCTCTGGTGTCCCCCAAGGATTTATCCTTGGCCCCTTCCTATTCCAATGCACTCCTAGTTGGCATCCCATATTATACCCATTAAACTTGAGGTCATCCAAAACTCGGCTGCCCCTGTTCTAAATCGCACCAAAACCATTCACCCATCACCCATGTGCTCGCTGACCTACATTGGCTCCCGGTTAAGCAATGCCTCGATTTCAAAATTCTCATTCTTGTTTTCAAATCCTTCCATGGCCTCGCTCCTCCCTATCTCTGTAATCTCCTCCAGCCCCACAACCCCACTCCCCAACCCCGAGATATCTGCGCTTCTCTAATTCTGCCCTCATGAGCATCCCTGATTATAATTGCTCAACCATTTGTTGTTAGGCCCTAAGCTCTGGAACTCCCTGCACTCTCTGCCTCTCTACCTCTCCTCCTTTAAGACGCTCCTTAAAACCTACCTCTTTGACCAAGCTTTTGGTCACTTGCCCTAATTTCTCCTGTATGGATTGGTGTCAAATATTTTGTCTTCTAATACTCCTGTGAAGCGCCTTGGGACAGTTTGCTACGTTACAGGTGCTATAGAAATACAAGTTGTTGTTGATCAGTAAAATCTTTGTTTCGTAGCTACTTAAATTCTGAAAAGCAGTACAGTATATTTTGAGTTTGCAAACCACTGTTTTTATCTGGAGCGAGCATTTTAAGCTGTATAAACTAAGGTGAAGTACTGTTAGTTACAATTATCACTGGTGCTAGTAATGGTGAGACCAAATTGAGATGATGCATAAAAATATTGTTATGTATGTAAACCTGTAATTACCATGTCTAACCACCAGAGGGCTTATCCCCTGGCGTCCCAAGGGATCCCACAATCCCTTGGGAGCACCTGTATATAAGGAGGCCTCACAGGCTGGAGAGGTACACTGAGATCTGTAATAAACGACTACAGTCACATTTACTTTGAGCTTGCAGTATCTTGTCTGACTCTTTATTCAAGACACAACAACTTGCGACGAGATACCGATGACGAACCCCAACGCAATGATGCAGAGAACTGTGGGCATCCTGGAGAAATTTTTGGAGGGAGATGATTGGAAAACCTTCGTGGAGCGACTTGACCAATACTTCGCGGCCAACAAGCTGGAAGGAAAAGCGAACGCTGCCAAACGAAGGGCGATCCTCCTCACCGTTTGCGGGGCATCAATGTATGGCCTCATGAAAAACCTGCTCGCTCCAGTGAAACCCACAGACAAGTCGTACGATGAGTTGTGCACACTGGTCCGGGAGCATCTAAACCCGAAGGAAGCGTTCTGATGGCGAGGTATCGGTTCTACACATACAAGCGGTCTGAAGGCCAGGAAGTGGCGAGCTACGTCGCCGAGCTGAGACGCCTTGCAGGACATTGCGAATTTGAAGGACACTTGGAGCATATGCTCAGGGACTTCTTTGTACTTGGCACTGGCCATGAAGTAATACTTCGCAAACTTTTGACTGTAGAGACCCCAACCTTGAGTAAAGCCATAGCGAAAGCCCAGGCGTTTATCTCCACCAGTGACAATACCAAACAAATTTCCCAGCACACTAGTGCTGCTGCAAGTACTGTGAACAAAGTAACGTTGTGTTCGAATTGAAATGTAAATGGCAGGACTTGCACGCCTGTAGCTGCACGTCTGCAAATGACTCAGAGTCCGCCATCAAGGGTGGTGAATACAAGGCCATTAACACCTTGTTGGCGCTGCGGGGGTGATCATCGATTCCATTCATGAAGCTTCAAAGGATACATCTGCAAGGGCTGTGGAACAATGGGACACCTCCAACGCATGTGCAGGCGAGCTGCAAACCCTGCTAATCCTGTAAACCACCATGCTGCAGAGGAGGATAGATCCACGGTGGATCATGACAAACCAGAGCCTCAGACCGAGAAGGCAGAGGTATATGGGTTGCACATATTTACCACAAAGTGTCCCCCGATAATGCTGAAGGTTGAATTAAATGGACTCCTGGTGTCCATGGAGCTGGCGCAAGCCAGTCCATAATAAGCAAAAAGACTTTTGATAAGTTGTGGTGCAACAAGGCTTCAAGACCAGTCCTGACTCCCATTCGTACCAAACCTAGAACGTACACAAAGGAACTGATTCCCGTAATTGGCAGTGCTACCATAAAGGTCTCCTACGATGGAGCGGTGCACAATTTACCACTCTGGGTGGTACTGGGCGATGGCCCCACACTGTTCAGCAGGAGCTGGCTGGGAAAGATACACTGGAACTGGGACAACATCCGAGCGCTTTCGTCCATTGATGACACCTCATGTGCCCAGGTCCTAAGCAAGTTCCCCTCGTTGTTTGAACCAGGCATCGGGAAGTTCCAAGGAGCAAAAGTGCAGATCCATTTGATTCCGGGGGCGCGACCCATCCACCACAAGGCAAGAGCGGTACCTTACATGGTGAGAGAGAGGATGGAGATCGAGCTGGACAGACTGCAACGAGAGGGCATCATTTCGCCGATCGAATTCATTGAGTGGGCCAGTCCGATTGTTGGACTTGACCTCAGCTTACATGATGCAGGAGCTGGAGGAATCTTCGAAAGGCCTTACCTGCATCAACACGCACAAAGGTCTCTTTGTTTACAACAGATATCTGTTCGGGATTCGATCGGCCGCGGTGATATTCCAGAGGAACATGGAAAGCTTGCTGAAGTTGGTCCCGTGCACCGTGGTCTTCCAGGACGACATCTTGCTTACAGGTCGGGACACCGTCGAGCACCTGTAGAACCTAGAGGAGGTTCTTAGTCGGCTTAGTCGTGTGGGGCTCAGGCTAAAACGCTCAAAGTGCGTTTTCCTGGCACCTGAAGTGGAGTTCCTGGGGAGAAGAATTGCAGCGGGTGGCATCAGGCCCACCAATTCGAAGACGGAGGCAATCAAGAACGCACCGAGACCACAGAACGTGACGGAGCTGCGGTCGTTTCTAGGTCTGCTGAACTATTTTGGTAACTTCTTACCAGGTCTTAACACATCGTTAGAATCCCTGCACTCTTTACTGCGTAATGGGTATGGGGTAAAAGCCAAGAAAATGCCTTTGAGAAAGCTAGGAAGTTGTTATGTTCAAACAAATTGCTTGTGTTGTACGATCCATGTAAACGTTTGGTACTAGCATGTGATGCGTCGTCGTACAGGGTCGGGTGTGAATTGCAACAAGCTAATGAATTTGGGAAATTGCAACTGTTGCTTATGCAGCCAGAAGTCTGTCTAAGGCCAAGAGGGCCTACAGTATGATCGAAAAAGAAGCATTAGGGTAAAGAAAATGCATCAATATCTGTTCGGGCTCAAATTTGAATTGGAAACCGACCATAAGCCGCTTATATCCCTCTTTTCTGAAAATAAGGGGATAAATACGAATGCACCGGCCCGCATCCAGAGATGGGCGCTCACTTTGTCCGCATACAACTACGCCACCTGCCACAGGCCAGGCACAGAAAACTGCCGATACTCTCAGTAGGCTACCATTGCCCACCACCGGGGTGGAGATGGCACAGCCTGCAGATTTAGTTATGGTAATGGAAGCATTTGAGAGTGAGCAATCACCTGTTACCGCCCGACAGATTAGAACCTGGACAAGCCAGGACCCCTTTACTGTCCTTAGTAAAAAAAACTGTGTGCTCCACGGGAGTTGGTCTAGTGTCCCATTAGAGATGCAGGAGGAAATAAAGCCGTACCAACGGCGCAAAGGTGAAATGTCTATACAGGCAGACTGCCTCCTATGGGGTAATCGGGTAGTTGTGCCAAAAAAGGGCAGGGACATTTTCATTTGTGATCTCCACAGTACCCACCCAGGCATTGTAATGATGAAAGCGATAGCCAGATCCCACGTGTGGTGGCCCGGTATTGATGCAGACTTGGAGTCCTGTGTGCACAAATGTAATACATGTTCCCAGTTAAGCAATGCACCCAGGGAGGCGCCACTAAGTTCATGGCCCTGGCCCTGCAAACCGTGGTCTAGGGTTCATGTCGACTATGCAGGCCCATTCTTGGGAAAAATGTTTTTAGTGGTTGTAGATGCATACTCCAAATGGATTGAATGTGTGATAATGTCGGCAAGCACGTCCGCTGCCACCAATGAAGGCCTACGGACCATGTTTGCCACGCACGGCCTGCCTGATGTCCTTGTAAGTGACAATGGGCCGTGCTTTACCAGTGCCGAATTCAAGGAGTTCATGACCCGCAATGGGATCAAACATGTCCGTCTGCCCTGTTTAAGCCAGCGTCCAACGGTCAGGCAGAACGAGCAGTTCAAACTATCAAGCAAAGCTTGAAAAGGGTAACTGAAGGCTCACTGTAGACTCGCTTATCCCGAGTCCTGCTTAGTTACCCCACAAGACCCCACTCGCTCACCAGGGTGCCTCCCGCTGAACTTCTCATGAAAAGGGTACTTAAGGCTCTTGTTAGTCCACCCTGATCTACACTAACAGGTAGAGAGCAAGCGGCTTCAACAGAATACATATCATGATCGCGCAAATGTGTCACGCAAAATTGAAGTAAATGATCCTGTATTTGTGTTGAACTATGAACAAGGTCCCAAGTGGATTTCTGGCACTGTTTTGGCCAAAGAGGGGAGTAGGGTATTTGTGGTCAAACTCGCAAATGGACTTACCTGCAGAAAACACTTGGACCAAACCAAACTCAGATTTACAGACTATCCAGACTCTACCTTTTTCGATCCTCCAACACACAAGTGGCAACTGACCCAGCGGTTGACCACGAAGCAGAACCCATCACCCGCAGCAGCCCGGCAAGACTCACCACCCCCAGCAGTCCAGCAAGGCCAGCTCCACAGCAGCCCAGCGAAGGCACAACAAACAACTTACCAACAGCAGCATTTGCACCAAGACGATCAACCAGAGAAAGGAAGGCCCCAGATCAACTCGCATTACACTATTGACTTTGGGGGGGCTGGGGGAGGCGGGGAGGGAGCTGTATGTAAAGCCCTCTGGTGGTTATAAATGGTAACTACACGTATGTAAACCTGTAGTTACCATTTCTAACCACCAGAGAGCTTATCTCCTGGAGTCCCAAGGGATCACACAATCCCTTGGGAGCACCTGTATATAAGGAGGCCTCATAGGCTGGAGAGGCACTCTGAGATCTGTAAAAAAGGACTGCGGTCTCACTTACTTTGAGTTTGCAGTATCTAGTCTGACTCTTTATTCAAGACACAACAAATATCACCTAAAGTTATTGTATAATATTCAAGTGTATTGGGTTAAGATCTGTCCATGCGTTAGATGTGTCCAATGTCGTCATTGGGCATATCTAAAAAGCGATAGTACCAATATGCTAGATATGCTCAGTGACAACACTGGAGGGTGTGCACGCCGAAATAGTAGTCTTTATTACCATTATTCCTTAGTGGGTATTGTTGGGGTTAAAAAGGGGGCTTCTCTCCTTCGGGGTGGACTAACTGATATAGTTAATCGACACCTCGCCAAGCTTCCCACTGTATAACAACCATGGAAGTAAACAAACGAAATCTCAGGTTTACCGGTTTTATTACGAGCAATGCACAGGAAGATTCAGTCGTGGAACCTCCAAAATACAAGAGGTTTCCATCAGAATTTATACAGGTTTTCGAGAGGAGCTATCCTCCTACAAAATCATCGATAGGTTTATTGGTATCAGTGAAGTTAAATTGATTTGCCGACTCTTATCAGACAGGCTCTGAGTGGTACATGCAACTGTCCATCTCTCATCATTGTTTTGTTCCATTTTGCCCTCTACCCCAGTCTATCTGATGCCTAGTGTGGTTGTACTGGCTTCCTTATCTCTTCCTCAAGGACTTTTAAACAAACTGCTGACTTCGGCTGTTAAAGTATTACAGAGGTTACAGATTCAGTTTAATGCGTTATACATTTGTGCTATACCTACATAAGCAAGTGTTACCTACATAGACACTTTATAAGTTTGCTGCTTTCAGCATAATTCTGACCCCCTATTTGCAACCTTACAATTTATCCCTTACAGGTATGAACTACCATCATTTATATCTGCACACACCTTATTATTAGTGAAATGGCTTTGCAAGATTTACAAAATTAACTTTAAGATACTAGTACTTTGGGTGGACCCTTTATTTGAACAAAACCAGATTGGTAATCAGAAATCTGTGTCTAGAATTATTGGTCTCAGTCCAGCAGAACAATGTTAATGTGAGCTCCTAATTGAATTTTTTGAGGAAATATCTAAAGTAGTAGACAGGGCAGTCTATGAAACTCTTTTGAGTTTACCTGCAAAACATAAAAACATTAAACGGTGCCACCCGACCTGGGTGACACTCCAGACATTTACAAGGCCCTTTTTTTTTTTCCCCCCCCCTTTTTTTTTGGGCACTAAAATCACAATTTTCCCCAGTGCCCCCTATAAAAGGGAAGGGGGACACTAAAAGCACCGGCAATTAAGACAAATTAAACTTAAAAAACGTAAAATCAAATTAAAATTTGGTTGCCGGGCGTGATGATGCACTCCAGTCCCTCCGGTGCCCACCTCTCGCGGAAGGCCGCGAGCGTACCGGTGGACACCGCGTGCTCCATCTCCAAGGACACCCTGGACCGGATGTAAGAGCGGAAGAGAGGCAGGCAGGGGCAGTCTATGAATGTAGTTTATATAGACTTCCAGAAGGCGCTCGTTAAGTTCCACTTAAGAGACTGTTTGCTAAGATTAAAGCTCATGGAATTGAAGGAAAATGATTGGCCTGGTTAGAACATTAGTTAGGCAGTAAAAGATAGAGAATACAGATATTAGGTATCTACTCATGTACTCAAGTGTCAGCCGTGGCTAAGTTCAAGTCCCACTCCAGAGACTTGAGCACAAAAATATAGGCTGACACTCCAGTGCAGTACTGAGGGAGTGCTGCACTGTCGGAGGTGCTGCCTTTCAAATGTGACAGTAAAATGAAGTCGCTGATTTGGGACATACAAGGTTGGGAGTCTCAGTCTAGCTCAGTGCTAGATTTGAGCACATAATCTAGGCTGGCACTTCTGTGCAGTACTGAGGAAGTGCTGCACTGTCAGAGGTGCTGCCTTTCAGATAGATGTTAAACCAACATATGCTCTCTCAGGTGGATGTAAAAGATTCTATAGCACTATTTCAAAGAAGAGCAAGGGAGACCTCCCTGGTGTCCCAGCCAATATTTATCCTTCAATCAACATCACAAAAAAACAGATTATCTGCTATTATCACAATGCTGTTTGTGGGAGCTTGATGTGCATAAAATTGGCTGCCATATTTCCTACATTACAACAGTGACTGCACTTCAGAAGCTGTAAAACGCTTTGGGGTATCCCGAGGCACTATATAAATACATCTTTCCTTTTTAATTTTATTCAAATTGACTAGTGGTATCCCACAACAATTTGTGCTGGGGCCTCAACTATTCACTATGTTTATACTGTCAAGGTGCCAAGTTTTTCAATGACTCAATGATTGATGGGATAGTAAGTAGTGAAGCCAGGAGTATAAAATTACAAAGAGACATTGATCGACTAAATGACTGGGCAAAACTGTGGCAGATGGATTTTAACACAAGGACGTGTGAGGTCATCCATTTTGGACCAAAAAAGGATAGATCCGAGTATTTTTTAAATGGTGAAAAGCTAGGAAGAGTGAAGGTCCAAAGAGATTTAGGGGTCCGTGTACACAGCATTAAAAAGTAGTAGGTTACAAAAACTAATCAAAAATGGTAATGGAATGTTCGCTTTTATAATTAGAGGGTTAGAATATAAAGGGGAGGAAGTTTTGCTATAGCTATTAAAAAAAAAAAAGCCCTGGTTAGATCATATCTGGAGTACTGTGTACCGTTCTGGACACCTCACCTTAGAAAGGATATGTTGGCCTTGGAAGGAACACAGTGCAGATTCACCAGAAGGGTTAGATTATGAGGAGCGATTACCTAAACTGGGCTTATAATACCTGGAATATAGATGATTAAGAGGTGATTAAATTGAGGTTTTTAGGATCTTGAAAGGAATTGATAGGGTAGATTGAGAGAAACCTTTTTTTTGCTGGTGACCAGGAAAAGGGGACATAACCTTAAAATCAGAGCCAGGTCATTCAGGAGAGAAATTGAGAAACACTTCTTCACATAAAGGGTGGTAAAAATTTGGAATCTTTCCCACAAAAAGTAGTAGAT
This sequence comes from Pristiophorus japonicus, assembly GCF_044704955.1. NCBI lineage: Eukaryota > Metazoa > Chordata > Chondrichthyes > Pristiophoridae > Pristiophorus > Pristiophorus japonicus. The sequence goes on from NC_091994.1 coordinate 87,180,088, forward strand.
GCTACCTCCATTAATAATTTTAAATCAGAGATCGATAATTTTTGTAAGGGATATGTAGCCAAGATGGGTGGATGGAGTTAGGATACAGATCAGCCATGATCTCATTGAATGGCTGAACAGGCTCAATGGGCTGAATGGTCTACTCCTGTTCCGATGTTCCTGGGTTGGGTAATCTACAACACCAGCAACAATTTGCATTTATATAGCACCTTCAAGGTGCTTCACAGAAGCGTTATCGAACAAAATCTAACAGTCCGAGTGAAAGTTTACAAAAAAAGAAAATAAATAACGTGCATTTATATAGCGCCATTATGACCTCAGGATGTCCCAAACCACTTTACATACTATGAATTATTTTCAAAGTGTAGTCACTGTTGCAGTGTAGGGCAATGTACATCCTGTTTTCCTCTTTCAGATGCTAATTGACCTGTTGTTGAGTGTAGCATTTCCTGCTTTGGTGTTTTTTCCTTCTTCACCAATCTGAGTTTACGGACCCCTGAAAATCTCATGTTTGCTTTAAAGATTTACCATCCCTGCAAAACAAGACTGATAAAGTTTTTTTTAATTTCAAAATATACTTTATTCATATAAAAATTTGTACAGTACATTCAAAAGCAGTTCAGTACGTTTAGCTGCGGTCAGCAATCCCATACACTACATTTGGGTGCTGACGGCAGTTCCGTTCGATACATTTCCTTGCTTTTCATTTCAAGTACAATTCGGTACAATACGGGATACATTTCAGTACATTCGACAAATTACATTACATGTGTCACTATACAATACATGGAATGGGTGACGGTATATTTAAATTTTTTCTTTTCAACGTGCATTACGAAACAGACCTTGCATTGTACATGGCACTACATAGGTGTTTACAGATCATGGTGCTCCATGTACACAAAAAAGAAGTTACAGGTACGGCCCGAGGGGAGTTTTGTATTGATTCCTGCCCCTGGGTTTACTGTGGCAGAAGGGCTTTAAACTGTGGCCCTTCCCCACCGTGCCTTTGCGGCGACTGCACCAATTTTAAGTGCGTCCCTCAGCACGTAATCCTGGATCTTGGATTGCGCCAGTCTGCAACACGCAGACGTGGACATCTCCTTGCTCTGGAAGACCAGCAAGTTTCGGCAAGACCAAAGAGCGTCTTTGACCGAGTTGATGGCCCTCCAGCAGCAGGTGATGTCTGTCTCGGTGTGTGTCCCTGGAAACAGCCCGTAGAGCACAGAGTCCTGTGTTACGGAGCTGCTTGGGATGAACCTCGACAGCAACCACTGCATCTCTTTCCAAACCTGCCTTGCGAAGGCGCAATCCTGAAGGAGATGGATGACAGTCTCGTCCGTCCCGCAGCTGACTCGGGGGCACCGTGCCGTGTTGCTGAGACGCCGGCTGTGTATGAACGCTCTGACAGGTAAGGCCCTCCTCACCACCAACCAAGCTACGTCTTGGTGCTTGTGTGAAAGCTCTGGCGATGAGACGTTCTGCCAAACGAATTCGACAGTCCGCTCAGGGAACCACCCTTTCCTTCTTTCGTGGGGCGTCCAGGACGTTACGTGCTGACCACTGTTTTATGGCCTTGTGGTTAAAGGGGTTTTTTGTGAAAAACTTTTCCACGAAGGACAGGTGGACAGGCATGATCCAGCTGGTGGGGCCGTTTCGCGGCAGCATGGCCAGGCCCATCCTTCGCAATACTGGGGACAGGTAGAACCTCAGCACGTAGTGACACTTGGTGTTTGCGTACCGGGGGTCTGTGCACAGCTTGATGCAGCCACACACAAAGGTGGCCATTTTGGACCTCCAGACAAAGTGGAAGACGGCCCGGGCGACTGCCGCGGCACAGGAGCGAGAGATGGGCCAGACCTGTGCCACGTGCAGCAAACCCAAGAGCACCTCACTCCTGATGACCAGGTTCTTTCCTGCCATGAAGAGGAAACGCAGCTTCCACCATCCCAGTTTTTGCTTCACTTTGGCGATACACTCTTCCCAGTTTTTGGCGCACGCCCCGTCCGCTCCGAACCATATTCCCAACACCTTCAGGTAATCTGGCTTAATGGTGAAGGGAATAAAGGATCGGTCAGCCCAGTTGCCAAAGAACATGGCCTCGCTTTTGCTGCGATTGACCTTCGCTCCCGAGGCCAGTTCAAACTGGTCACAGATTGTGAGCAATCTGCGGACCGACTGTGGATCCGAGCAAAAGATGGCCACGTCGTCCACGTACAGGGAGGTCTTGACCTGAGCACCTCCGCTGCCTGGGATAGTCATCCCTCTAATGCTCGCATCCTTCTTGATGTATCCGGCAAAGGGCTCGATACAACACACAAACAAGAGAGACGAGAGAGGACAGCCTTGCCTGACTCCAGATCTGATCGGAAAGCTTTCACTTTCCCACCCGTTGATTAGAACTGCGCCATAGATGTCTCTGTATAACAGTTGGATCCAATTGCAAGACTGATAAAGTGGCAGCCCTTCCCCGTTGGTGCAAAGTCTTATATCACTGAAGCCTGAATCACAGGTTATAGACTGTCCCAAAACTCCATTTGATAACACTGGTCCATGTTCAGACAGCTGGAGGCACCATCCTGCATGAAATGAGATGCAGAGAGTGTAATTTTACCACAGACCTCATTTTCTCTCCAAACTCACCTTTGTCCCTTCCTTTCTGAAGGCGCTGACTCATGTTGGACTCCACGTGCTGGCAGTCTCTGGCACATTCCCCAAGTGCCAGCTCTTTGTGTATGAAACAATAAGTGTCAACATCCTTGCCACCCAGCTTCCAATTACATTGATCAAAGGGAATTGGATATATGCATGAAAAGGAAAAAGTTGCAGGACTATGGGGAAAAAGCGGCGGAGTAGGACTAATTGGGTCGCTCTTTCAAAGACCCACACAAGTATGATGGGTTGACTGGCCTCCTTCTCTGCAATATGATTCAATGGTAAGATCACAAATGCAACTTGGTAGCGACTGCAACATGGGTTAAAGTTTCTTGAGCCATTGTGCATTATGAGCAAAGCCAATTGGACACTAAGCAAATGATCTCACAAGCATTTCCATAATGTAAATAGGTAAAGACTGTCAGACAGGAATAAGAAAAAAGCAAAGTATAAGATGTATACCTTGCATGATGGAGGATCCACTTCTCCCAAGTGTCAATTAGACCCTGTGTATAACTTATCTTTGACAGTGTCAGCCATGGCTACTCCAGAGACTGATATAGGCTGACACTCCAGTGCAATACTGAAGGAGTGCTGCACTGTCGGTTCAGACATTAATCCAAGGCTCCATCTGCTTTCTCAGGTGGAAGTAAATAATCCCATGGCACTATTTTGAAGAAGAGCAGAGGAGTTCTCCCCAGTGTCCTGTCCAATATTTATCCCTCAATCAACATCATTAAAACAGATCTTCCGTTTGTGGGACCATGCTGTGTCTAAATTGGCTGACGTGTTTCCTACATTACAACAATAACTACACTTCAAAAATACTTCATTGTCAGTAAAGCGTGATAGAGTTTATAGGGAGTTATGAGGCGTTGAGGAATATATTGAGCTGCTCTAACGAAGTAACCATGGCAATGCGGTATAATAATCAACAATATTCCACCGAGAACTGGGATTTAGGAATCTTTCTTTCTTTGTCTCCTTTTTCCAGCTGTTGGATCTTTTCATAATTTTCTGCTGTGGAAGTCTATCCTTTTCCCATCCAGAGCTGCTGTTTTGGCTGTATAACATACTGTATCAGAATGACTCCCAGGGCTCAATTTTCCCCGGTGATTTGCGCCTTTTTTTGGAGCAGGCCGCTTATTTTGGCCTAAGTTTTAAAAAAAACAGTTTCCCTGATCAATTTGCACCAGCTTAACTCAATTAGTTATGACTTTTTTAGGTACTCTTTTTCAGCCAAAGGTTTTCTGCCACCTACGCCAATTCTGGTCATTTAGGCAAGTTTGGCCAGCTGAGAGTTACTCCAGTTCTTCTTAGGCCAACGTATGTGATCTCTGCAGAAAAACCTTCTGGGGAGTTAAGGAAATCGGCGCAGGTAAGGAAATCGGTGCAGATAAGTGCAGCAGATGCCCGGACAGCAGCAGCAGGAGAGGTAAGAGAGAGGGGGAGAGAGACAGCAGGGGGAGGCCTTTGGGTATAGTTAGGTGTGGGGTCCGGGAGGGAGGAGGCCATTTGGCCTGGGATAGGGGCGGGGAAGCGGACTGGGAGGCCACTCGGCCAGGGCTAGGGGCGGGGGAGCGGACCGGCAGGACACATGGTTGGGGGAGGGGGAGGCGGGAGGAGCAGACCGGCAGGTCACATGGTTGGGGGAGGGGGGGAGCAGACCGGCAGGTCACATGGTTGAATAGGGAGGGGAGCAGACTGGCAGGTCACTTGGTTGGGGGAGAGGACCGGCAGGTCACTTGGCCAGGGCTAGGGGCGGAGGAACAGACTGGGAGGCCCTTTGGCCTGGGATAGGGGCGGCGATCGACACACCAATATCGGGAGGGGGATGGGAGAGACTTTAATAATTGGAGGTAAGTTGTTGCAATGTATTTTAATGTGTTGCGAGCTGGCTGTATGTTTCACTTTGCAGCCTCAGCCCGCATTGTGTCCCTGGTTACCGTGGCAATCTGATCTTTTTGGCAACATCAAGGCTCCACCCCAAAACTAAAGGACAAGTTAGGTTGCGCCAAAATGAAGACATCAAACGGGGAAACTTAGAAAATTTTTTGGGGGCGTACTTGTGCACAATACTAGTGCTTCATTTGCAGCTTTTAAATTTGTCCATTCAGGAATGTCCCATGCTGCTCTTATCCTGGCTTCTGTGCACTGTTAAACTGCAATTACATTTCACTATTGTGAAAGTGTAGGGTTCAGATTTCAATAATGCAGAGGAGCGTGTTGCTACTAGCCCAAATGGCACCCCACCACTCCAGTGTGGATGAAATGGAGCTGTTCCTTGGCAACATCCTGTATCCAACTGCGTGTTTAGTATTATATTCACTGTACTATACATTAGGAAGTTGTAAGTGTAGAGTGCACAAGGCCACCAGACTCTGCGGCAGGTAGGGGGCTGCATTGGAACGTAGCAATGTCACAGACAGTTTCTGTAAGTATTATGTTGTATTTGTACAGGACTGTGAGTATTCTCACGCAGTACGTTACTAAAATCTGATGTGGAGGAGTCTGAGTCACTTCAGATTGTATCCCTTGAAGCCTTTATGAAACCTTCAGCTTGATAATCAAATTAATGATCTGTGAAAGGTTGTTTAATCTGTGAACTCAAAAAAGCTGTCCAATAGATGTTGGCAATGGTTTCACCTAGATGGAAGTGTTAATGTATGCAAGTTTATAGACTGGGTAATAGAAGTCATTATCTGGATAGACCAAGGGAATATCTCGAAGGGAAGGTGGCTAATATCTAAAATGAGCTTTTTAAGGATGGTAGTGAGACAGTGAGATTTAGGGAGAATGGAGGAAGCTTAGAGACAAGGAAGGCCAGAACTCAAAGAATGGAATGCATACCTTGGCACTTAAAGCTGCAACCGAGTTGCAGAGGTGAGGAAAAGTGAAGCTGGAAAGGGTTCTATGAATGAGGACCAGGATTTTAATTCAATGCATTGGGGGCTGGGGGCATCAGTGGAGATTGGCAGGGGCAGGGGATGTAGTTTATGTAGGATGGTGAGGAGTGTTTGAAAAGTTGAGTCTAGAGGTGACAGAGGTGTGGATGGGGGTTTTCACATTAGTGGAGGTGGACAATGCTGCGCAGGTAGAAATAGACTGACATGGTGATGAATAGGATGTGGAGGATGTGGAGCTTGAAGCTCAATTAAGAGACAAATAAGACATGGAGATTGTGCACCATTGCGTTCAGCCTGAGCGGGCAGCTGAGGAGAGGGTTGTAATTGAGCTATGATGTGGAGCTTTTGACAGGAGGCAAGATAATCTGATTTCGTGATGATGTTTGTTGAGGGATAAATATTGGCCAGGACATTAGAGAGAATTCTTATAAATAGTGCCACGGGATCTTTTATGTCCACTTGAGAGGGCAGACGGGGCCTAGGTTTAACGTCTTTTCCGAAAGAAGGCATCTCCGACAATGCAGCACTCCCTCAGCACTGCATTAGAGTGTCAGCCTAGACTTTGTGCTAAGTCTCTGGAGTGGGACTTGAACCCACAACCTTCTGGCTCGGAGTGAGGGTGCTACCCACTGAGCCACAGCTGATGAGGAGGGATCATGCACCATGGTCACAGAGATTGTCATTGTGAATTTTATTATTAGGGCCTTAAAAATAATGGATTCAACTGAGTATTTGGCCTATTGTGTTGCGACTTGGCAAGAATGCACTGGGTTGAATAATGCCACATTGTTCAACTATTACCTGGGTGCTCAATAGTTTCTTTCTTAGTTATAGCACAGACAGTGAACACATGGTGTATATGCTATAAATCCACCATGCCTGCTGCTATTGTTATGGCACCATACTGTGGCACAGATAGTTTCATTGTTCCTGTATAATGTTACTGGATTACTGTGATATCCTAATATCTTCTGACATGGTTGTGTGTTTGACACATTCTGGCCTCCCAGTTATGTACAGAAACTTGTAAAATATTATGGAGTTAGAGGGGTGTTGCAGTGAGAAAACTATAAAACTGGGTTCTAAAAGATATCTCTCCATTGCTTTTTAAAATTTGTTCTGATGATGTGGGCAACATTAGCAAAGCCACATTTATTGACCATCTCATTGAGAAGATGGTGGTAGGCCCTCTTCATCATAGTGATTAATTTTACGACTAAGTGGCTTGCTAGGTCTTTTCAGAGGGCATTAATAGTCAACCACATCTTCTTCTTGGGCAGTCCCTCGGAGTCAAGGATGACTTGCTTCCACACTAAAAATGAGTTCTCCGGTGACTGATGAGTCTGATGCGGGACCTACAGTCTCTGTCACAGGTGGGGCAGACAGTGGTTGAAGGACAGAGTGGGTGGGGAGCCTGGGTTGTTGTGTGCTCCTTCCGCTGTTTGCGCTTTGCTTCCACTTGCTCCCAGTGAAGGGACTCGTGGTGTTCAGCGCCTTCCCGGATGCTTTTCCTCCACTTTGAGCGGTCTTGGTTCAGGGATTCCCAGGTGTTGGTGGGGATGTTGCACTTTTTCAGGGAGACTTTGAGGGTGTCCTTGAAGCGTTTCCTCTGCCCACCTGGGGCTCGCTTCCGTGTTGGAGCTCGTAGTCGAGTCCTTGTTTTGGGAGTCTCGTATCGGGCATGCGCACGATGTGGTCTATTCATCGGAGCTGATCGAGCGTGGTCAATGATTCAATGCTGGGGATGTTGGCCTGAGCGAGAACACTGATGTTGGTGCGCCTATCCTGCCAATAGATTTGCAGGATCTTGTGGAGGCAACATTGGTGGTACTTCTCCAGTGTTTTGAAGTGCCTGCTGTACATGGTCCATGTCTCTGAAGCATATAGGAGGGCGGGTATCACTACTGCTCTGTAGACCATGAGCTTGGTGCCGAGTTTGAGGTCCTGGTCTTCAAACACTCTCTTCCTCAGGCGACCGAAGGCTGCACTGGTACACTGAAGGCGGTGTTGGACTTCGTCATCGAAATCTGTTCTTGTTGACAATAGGCTCCCGAGGTATGGAAAATGGTCCACGTTGTCCAAGGCCTCATCGTGGATTTTGATAATTGGGGGGGCAGTACTGTATGGCGGGGGCAGGTTGGTAGAGGACCTTTGTCTTACAGATATTTATATACACTAAATTAGTCGACCACATAGTGTGAGACTGGAGTGAAATATAAGCCAGACCAGGTAGGAGTGTCAGGTTCCCTTGTCTGAAGGACATTTGTGAACCAGTTGGGTTTCTATGAAGGTGCTGACTCTTGCTGGGGTACAGTTCCACAGGCACCTGAAGCCCTCTGGTACTTGGCACAGATGGCCTTTCTGAATATAGGGCAGCTCAGCAGGATATTTTACTGGAAGGGCATCACCGTTGAGCTTAATTATACCCTCACCTGACATATTTTCCTACAGAGGTCTTTGGACAGGCTACCCTTTTCCCCCTCTCTTTAGCTCAGAGGAGGTGAGATCAATTGTAGCACCCCAACGACTGCCCCGGTTGGGATCAGCTCACTCAGCACAGGGCTTCGTACCATACCATGAGGTGCCTGTGCCTCCCCATTGCTTTTACTGTTCCAGAGAACTGGAGAAGAGAGAGGGTGGTGTGAATGCAGGAATATAAAATTCAACTCACTACTGCTGAGTTACTTTCTGGTGAGTAAAATCTGTTACATCCAATTATTCAGGTTGCACTACTTCCCTGCTGCTCTTGGCACTCTGTGTTGTGTCGCAGCTCCTCACTGAAGTGTTACTATAGATAAGACACAGGCATCCCTAATAGCAATGGCATCCTCTAACTAATTAACATTTTAACTAATGATGCAGAAAAATATGGGCCATGAAAGACTCATGAGAATGAATGATACTACAACTTGCATTTCTATAGTGCATCTTGCGCACAAAAATGTCTCTTAGCGCCTTAAGCGGTGTTGGACAGAAGAGTGAAGGCAAGAAGTTTTTGAAAGCTGGAGCAAGATGATAAGGTGAAGCTGTGCTGAGGGAGCCAGTTTCCGAGGGCAGTGGTATAGTGACTGCTGGATGGAGTGGGATAGTGAGGCGTGACTAATCTGGTGTCAGTGTGGTGGGAATGACTAATCCCGGTGTTGGAACAGTCGAATGTGTGGACAGGGACCTGTGGCTGGAGGAAATTGTTGATGGAGAGTGGGCAAGAGGATTTTAAACTCAATTTGTCACAGTGCAGAGAGCCAGAGGAGCTTGACAGGCAGGCATTGAGAGGGGTGCGAGGTTTTCGACAGAGGAGAACATGGGTCTTGGCATTCTGTATAAGTTGTAGTTTCTGGAGAATGGACGGGGAGGCTGGCAAGAAAAACATTGGATAAATGAAATCTCTAGATGATAAAATAAGTGGGGTGAGGGGGGGGTGCAGTTGGAAGAAAGTGGTATTGGTAATGGGTCAAATATGGAGAGGGAGTTGAATTCGAGGTTCAGCAGTACGGCTTCAGAAGGCTGTGTTCCCAGTTCAGGCAATGGAGAGAGCTCTTTGCTGTTAACCTCTAAGTGGGATTGATGCCCCATCAGGCATTTAAGTGCCTCGTGAGATCATCATCACTGAGACTTGAAGGCTCTGTGCATCATGAAACTGCAGCTGACTGAACGCGCTGTGTCCTCTTGATATTAATGGCACTTGGAAATGCCGTGTTTCACAGCAGTGATCCACTGCTTGTCTTGTGAACTGCCGTTGAATTTGGCAGCCCCAGTTCTGGCCGGTGTCTGATGGAGAACAAGCCTAGCTGGGAATGTAAAGGGTGGAATACGGCAGCAGGAAGTGGGAATAGAGGCATTCTGCTAAATCGAAAGCAACAACCTAAAAGCACCCTTAAAACTTAACATGCAGACAGTCTGAGCATATTTAATGGCTATATTACGATTTCTGAGAGGATCACTTTTTGTACATACTACGCCTTTGAAAATATTGTTAGTACTGGGGCGGAGTAAGGCTTTTTATTACGTAGAATCTCTCGTCTCTCCATTCAGCAAACCAGTCCTGATTCCCGCTATTTCTTTTCTCTTCAGGAGAAGGTGGAGCTGGAAGATATACTGAACAGACTGCGGGAAGATGGCCTTGACACCAGAGCCTGCACCACAGATGAGCACCTGTGTCACCTGTGGCGTATATACCAGCGGGCCGAGGGCACACTGCAAGCCACCTCGCAGGATCTGGAGAGGGTGCGACAACAACAGACCTCCGAGATGAAGGAGGTGAGATCGGTCAGCGGGGTGGCACAGATTTGATCTCTTGTGAGATTTAAAAAATAAAATCTTGTTTGTATGTGACAGTTTGCCTTTTAACCGCCATTTTACAGCCTGCAACTTTGGCCAGATTAAATATGCATGGATAATTGTTTCCGTATAAAGTGTTTGAATCTATGTTGACTGGTGACTCTCATTTCCGCTTCCTCAAAACGCTAGCTGTGGACTGACTGATCTCTCAGTCGCTCCCTCATCATCATAGGCAGTCCCTCGGAGTCGAGGATGACTTTCTTCCACACTGAAAATGAGGTTCTCAGGTGACTGAAGAGTCCAATGTGGGACCTACAGTCTCTGTCACAGGTGGGGCAGACGGTGGTTGAAGGGACGTTGGTTGAATGGATGGCAACCTGGAGCCGGGACCCTATATTTCCTGTCCCTTGTGCACGGTCAATGAGGCCAGTACAACAGTGCAACTGCTGTCCCAACTTAAATCCTAACAGCATTCGGCAATTCAAAATCAGCTAACTCAGCACAGGCTAGGTATCGAACTTGAGACATCTGATGGCCTGAATGGCACAGTACTGTCCCAATGGTGCTGTGATTCAGTTAGTCGCTAGGGGGAGCTTGACTAAAGGAAATGAGTGTCTCTGTCAAGGAAAAATTTCTGTACAGGTATTTTGTTGATTCTTTCTAGCTGGGTGCCAATATATATCCTTAATCCTCTTAACCAGCCCCCCTGCTGTGTGACATGGTAAAATGAACCGCTTTACATTTTTTGTGAGATTTGTAAACAATACCGCAGTCGGGCACAACAAAAGCCATCTTTGAGGTCCAGTAAAATTGTATTGAAACAAGGGTACAGCTGGAAAAGGTTGAAGGCATCATTGCCATGGATATAAGATCAAATGCAAGTGGTATTAGGATTACCTGAACCTCCCCCCACCCCTCCCCCCCACTGGTGTAGTGATGTCACGGTTTGGAGCTGCCGCCCACCGTTCTTTATAACCGCCCCGGAACATGACCACCCGTGAAGCATAACCAGCTCACCTGCAGAGTGACATGGGAAAAGTCTTGTTTCTGCAGGTGGAGAATTACGTGGATCACATCCGCAACCTGTCGGAGGAGCGAGAGGCACTGATGGCCGAATATGAGCGGGAGAATGAACTGCTCAAGATGGAACTACAACAGCTGCAGCTGGAGCAAGGTCAGAACACAGTGACCGTTCAACTTTGTTTTGACCCCCAACAGATGTAACGTGCATTTGTTGTTCCGTGACTTGCATTGATTCAGTTACACACTGAAATGTTCTCACACCTTCACAACCTTCTTGTCCAGTGTCTTGCCCGCAAGTGTCCATTCTTCATGCAAGAGCCAGCAGGCCATTTGGCCCACGGGGATGGAATCATAGCTGAGCTCAATCTTCTCCACACACACACACACACACACACACACACACACACACACACTTGAGCAATGGTGCAGCAGGGAGGGATTCAAATTCCTGGGGCATTGGAACCGGTTCTGGGGGAGGTGGGACCAGTACAATCCGGACGGTCTGCACCTGGGCAGAATCGGAACCAATGTCCTCGGGGGAGTGTTTGCTAGTGCTGTGGGGGAGGAGTTAAACTAATATGGCAGGGGGATGGGAACCAATGCAGGGAGACAGAGGGAAACAAAAAGGAGGCAAAAACAAAAGACAGGAAGGAGATGAGGAAAAGTGGAGGGCAGAGAAACCCAAGGCAAAGAACAAAAAGGGCCATTGTACAGCAAAATTCTAAAAGGACAGAGGGTGTTAAAAAAACAAGCCTAAAGGCTTTGTGTCTTAATGCAAGGAGTATCCGCAATAAGGTGGATGAATTAACTGTGCAAATAGATGTTAACAAATATGATGTGATTGGGATTACGGAGATGTGGCTCCAGGATGATCAGGGCTGGGAACTCAACATCCAGGGGTATTCAACATTCAGGAAGGATAGAATAAAAGGAAAAGGAGGTGGGGTAGCATTGCTGGTTAAGGAGGAGATTAAGGCAATAGTTAGGAAGGACATTAGCTTGGATGATGTGGAATCTATATGGGTAGAGCTGCAGAACACCAAAGGGCAAAAAACGTTAGTGGGAGTTGTGTACAGACCTCCAAACAGTAGTAGTGATGTTGGGGAGGGCATCAAACAGGAAATTAGGGGTGCGTGCAATAAAGGTGCAGCAGTTATAATGGGTGACTTTAATATGCACATAGATTGGGCTAACCAAACTGGAAGCAATACGGTGGAGGAGGATTTTCTGGAGTGCATAAGGGATGGTTTTTTTAGACCAATATGTCGAGGAACCAACTAGGGGGGAGGCCATCTTAGACTGGGTGTTATGTAATGAGAGAGGATTAATTAGCAATCTCGTTGTGCGAAGCCCCTTGGGGAAGAGTGACCATAATATGGTGGAATTCTGCATTGGGATGGAGAATGAAACAGTTAATTCAGAGACCATGGTCCAGAACTTAAAGAAGGGTAACTTTGAAGGTATGAGGCGTCAATTGGCTGGGATGGATTGGCGAATGATACTTAAGGGGTTGACTGTGGATGGGCAATGGCAGACATTTAGAGACCGCATGGATGAACTACAACAATTGTACATTCCTGTCTGGCGTAAAAATAAAAAAGGGAAGGTGGCTCAACCGTGGCTATCAAGGGAAATTAGGGATAGTATTAAAGCCAAGGAAGTGGCATACAAATTGGCCAGAAATAGCAGCGAACCTGGGGACTGGGAGAAATTTAGAACTCAGCAGAGGAGGACAAAGGGTTTGATTAGGGCAGGGAAAATGGAGTATGAGAAGCAGCTTGCAGGGAACATTAAGACGGATTGCAAAAGTTTCTATAGATATGTAAAGAGAAAAAGGTTAGTAAAGACAAACGTAGGTCCCCTGCAGTCAGAATCAGGGGAAGTCATAACGGGGAACAAAGAAATGGCGGACCAATTGAACAAGTACTTTGGTTCGGTATTCACGAAGGAGGACACGAACAACCTTCCGGTTATAAAAGGGGTCGGGGGGTCTAGTAAGGAGGAGGAACTGAGGGAAATCTTTATTAGCCGGGAAATTGTGTTGGGGAAATTGATGGGATTGAAGGCCGATAAATCCCCAGGGCCTGATGGACTGCATCCCAGAGTACTTAAGGAGGTGGCCTTGGAAATAATGGATGCGTTGACAGTCATTTTCCTACATTCCATTGACTCTGGATCAGTTCCTATGGAGTGGAGGGTAGCCAATGTAACCCCACTTTTTAAAAAAGGAGGGAGAGAGAAAACAGGGAATTATCGACCGGTCAGCCTGACATCGGTAGTGGGTAAAATGATGGAATCAATTATTAAGGATGTCATAGCAGTGCATTTGGAAAGAGGTGACATGATAGGTCCAAGTCAGCATGGATTTGTGAAAGGGAAATCATGCTTGACAAATCTTCTGGAATTTTTTGAGGATGTTTCCAGTAGAGTGGATAAGGGAGAACCAGTTGATGTGGTATATTTGGACTTTCAGAAGGCGTTCGACAAGGTCCCACACAAGAGATTGATGTGCAAAGTTAGAGCACATGGGATTGGGGGTAGTGTACTGACATGGATTGAGAACTGGTTGTCAGACAGGAAGCAAAGAGTAGGAGTAAATGGGTACTTTTCAGAATGGCAGGCAGTGACTAGTGGGGTACCGCAAGGTTCTGTGCTGGGGCCCCAGCTGTTTACACTGTACATTAATGATTTAGATGAGGGGATTAAATGTAGTATCTCCAAATTTGCGGATGACACTAAGTTGGGTGGCAGTGTGAGCTGCGAGGAGGATGCTGTGAGGCTGCAGAGCGACTTGGATAGGTTAGGTGAGTGGGCAAATGCATGGCAGATGAAGTATAATGTGGATAAATGTGAGGTTATCCACTTTGGTGGTAAAAACAGAGAGACAGACTATTATCTGAATGGTGACAGATTAGAAAAAGGGGAGGTGCAAAGAGACCTGGGTGTCATGGTACATCAGTCATTGAAGGTTGGCATGCAGATGCAGCAGGCGGTTAAGAAAGCAAATGGCATGTTGGCCTTCATAGCGAGGGGATTTGAGTACAGGGGCAGGGAGGTGTTGCTACAGTTGTACAGGGCATTGGTGAGGCCACACCTGGAGTATTGTGTACAGTTTTGGTCTCCTAACCTGAGGAAGGACATTCTTGCTATTGAGGGAGTGCAGCGAAGGTTCACCAGACTGATTCCCGGGATGGCGGGACTGACCTATCAAGAAAGACTGGATCAACTGGGCTTGTATTCACTGGAGTTCAGAAGAATGAGAGGGGACCTCATAGAAACATTTAAAATTCTGACGGGGTTAGACAGGTTAGATGCAGGAAGAATGTTCCCAATGTTGGGGAAGTCCAGAACCAGAGGTCACAGTCTAAGGATAAGGGGTAAGCCATTTAGGACCGAGATGCGGAGGAACTTCTTCACCCAGAGAGTGGTGAACCTGTGGAATTCTCTACCACAGAAAGTTGTTGAGGCCAATTCACTAAATATATTCAAAAAGGAGTTAGATGAGGTCCTTACTACTAGGGGGATCAAGGGGTATGGCGAGAAAGCAGGAATGGGGTACTGAAGTTGAATGTTCAGCCATGAACTCATTGAATGGCGGTGCAGGCTAGAAGGGCCGAATGGCCTACTCCTGCACCTATTTTCTATGTTTCTATGTTTCACACACACACACTTTTCGGCCTAGGTCACTGGATAACTATCTGGATTTTCTCCCCCAGCTGCTGAGGTCAATTATAAAACCTGACTGCTGCCCCCGCTGAAATTGGTAGTTTTCTTTTTAACCATTGAATAGACACAAATTCCATGCCACCCCATGCCCCCACCTTGAGTCTTCCCAGACCATGGGCAAACTGAGGGCAGATGAGCTATTCCTAGGCTTCTGCCTATACTGCTGTAAGTCAGCCAATCAGTGGCGCATGAGAGAACATAAGAAATAGGAGCAGAAGTAGGCCTGGTGTACTCCACTTTCCGCCCTATCCACATATTCCTCAATTCCCTTGTGTCCAAAAATCTATCGATCTCAGTCTTGAATATACTTAACGACTGAGCATCCACAGCTCTCTGGGGTAAAGAATTCCAACAATTCACAACCGTGAAAAAATGTCTCCTCATCTCAGTCCTAAACGGCCGACCCCTTATCCTGAGACTATGACCCCTAGTTCTAGACTCTCCAGCCATAGGATTACTGAGGATAAACGGCACAGAAACTGTCCATTTGCCCAACCAGTCCATGCTGGCGTTTATGCGCCACTCGAGCCTTCTCCTGTCTTTCCTCATCTAAATCTATCAGCGTAACCCTATATTCCCTTCTCCCTCATATGCTTTTCTAGCCTCCCTTTAAAAGCATCTATACTATTTGTTTCAAGCACTCCCTGCGGTAGTGAGTTCCACATTCTCACCACTCTTTGGGTAAAGAAGTTTCTTCTGAATTCCCTATTGGATTTCTTGGTGACTATCTTATATTGATGGCCTCTAGTTATGCTCTTCCCCACAAGTGGAAACATTCGCTCTGTATCCACTCTATCAAAACCAACCAGCGGAAACAGTCTCTCAGCATCTACCTTGTCAAGTGCTCTAATAATTTTATACGTTTCAATGAGGTCACCTCTCATTCTTCTAAACTCTAGAGACTATGGGCCCAAGTTTCGGGCCGCGCCTAGAACGGCGCAGCCCCGACCTGGACGCCCGTTTTTCGCGCCACAAAGTGCGCCTAAAAAAAACTTCCAGATTCTCCGGCTCCCTGCTGGTCCTCTGGCCCTCGGCGCAGCGCAGCACGAGCTGTAGGGGGCGGAGCCAGGTCCCTGCGCCGAAAACAGTGCCGGGACCTCTGCACATGCGCGCTACAGTGGGCGCGCATGTGCAGTAGCTCCAGGCGCCCAAAACTGTGTGGGAGGGGCCCGAAGCATGAAGCCCCTAGCCCTGGCCGAATGGCCTCACTGGGGCTGTGTGCATAAGGCTCCTCCCACGGCCAGCTCCTGCTTCCTCCCGACCTGACTCGACTCCCACTCCCCCGCCCCCGGACCGGACCCGACCGCGACACCGACCCGACTCCCGCTTCCCCCCACCCCCCGCCCCCGGACTGGACCGGACCGGACCCGAACCGAACCGACCGACCTCCCACCACCCTCTCCCCCGACCCGATGCGCGCTCCCAACCAACCCCCCCCCGGATCGGACCCGACCCGACCCGACCCGACCCATGCTCCCGCCCGCACCCCACCCCACCCCCCGGACCGACACCGACCCGCGCCCGGACCCGACCCAACGCCACCGATCTGTAAATCTGGTGCTGGGGACGGGTCCTGCCCGAAGTCTTGGGCCCGGCCCGTTCAGTCTTCCCCCCCACTCCCCCCCTGGATTCCCCCCACCCCTTCTCCTTTCTCCCCCCCCTTCTCCTTTCCCCTCCTTCTCCTTTCCCCCCCTTCTCCTTTCCCCCCCTTCCCCCTCTCCCTCCCCTTCCCCTTCTCCCCCCCTTCCCTTTCCCCCCTTCTCCTTTCCCCCCTTCTCCTTTCCCCCCTTCTCCTTCCCCCCCTTCTTCTTTCCCCCCTTCTCCTTCCCCCTTCTCCTTCCCCCCTTCTCCTTCCCCCCTTCTCCTTCCCCCCTTCTCCTTCCCCCCCTTCTCCTTCCCCCCCTTCTCCTTTCCCCCCTTCTCCTTCCCCCCTTCTCCTTCCCCCCCTTCTCCTTCCCCTCTTCTCCTTCCCCCCCTTTCACCTTCCCCTCCTCCCCCCTGCTTCCCCCCTTCCCCTCCTCCCCCTTCCCCTCTTCCCCTCCTCCCCCTTCCCCTTCTCCCCTTCCCCTTCTCTCCCCCCCCTTCCCCTTCTCTCCCCCTTCCCCTTCTCTCCTCCCCTTCCCCCTCTCCTCCTCCCTTCTCTCCCCCTGCTTCTCTCCCCCCCTTCTCCCCCCTCCCCGCCTTCTCCCCTTCTCCCCCTTCCCCTCTGCCTCCCTCCCTCCCCACCCCCTGCCCCCCCTCTCTCTCTCTACCCCCCTCCTCCCCCTCCCCTCACTGTCGGAAACACAGACACCGACAGACAGAGAGTGAGAGACACACACAGACAGACAGACAGAGAGATAGAGACACTGACAGAGACACACTGTGGGGGGGCATCCCAGCACGCTGTTGGAGGGCTCCCGGTGCTGCAGTCGGTAAGTAGAAAATGTTTTATTTATTGATTTAAAAAAAAATTATTCCTTATTAATTTTTTTTGATTGATTTATTGGTTGATTTATTGATGTTTTTATCATTTATTATTGATGATGGCTCTTTATTTGTAAAACTGAAGTGTTTAATGTTTGTAAACTTCCCTTTAAACCCCCCCCCCCCCATTGCCTACACCTGATTTGTAACCTACGCCTGATTTTCTAAAGTGTAGACAAGGTTTTTTCGAACGTACAAAAATCTTTACTTACTCCATTCTAAGTTAGTTTGGAGTAAGTTTTCACTGGCGAAACTTTGAAAACAGGCATAAGTGGCCGGACACGTCCCCTTTTGAAAAATAAATTCTGTTCCAAAGTGAAACTGTTCTAATTGACTAGAACTGGAGCAAACTAAATGCCGAGAATTCGAATTTCTAAGATACTCCGTTCTACACCAGTTGCTCCAAAAAATCAGGAGCAACTGAGGCCGAAACTTGGGCCCTATAGACCTAGTCTACTCAATCTCTCCTCATAGGACACACCTTTATACCAGAAGGTTGTTGTCCCCATTCCAGTAATTTGAGCGCAAAATCTAGGCTGATACTCCAGTGCAGCTGCGCTGTCAGAGATGCCGTCTTTCCGATGAAACATTAAACTGAAGCCTTATTTACCCTTGGAGATGGACATAACGTATCCCATGGCACTATTTTGAAGAAGAGCAGTGGAGTTCTCGCCAATATCCTGGCCAATATTTATCCCTCAACCAACGTCACTAAAAACAAAAAACAGATTTGATCATTATCACATTGCTGTTTGTGGGATCTTGCTGTGCCATAATTGGCTGCCACATTTCTTACATTATCACAGTGACTCCACTTCAAAAAGTACTTAATTGGGTGTAAAGCTCTTTGGGATCCCGAGGTTCTGAAAGGGACTATATAAATGCAAGTTTTTCTTTCTCTTACTAAAGCCAAATGGTAGAAGACCTATTGTAGGATGTCATCTGGCGTCACTTGAGCTACACACTGTAGGGAGTACAACTCCAGTGTGGTATGCAGCTGAGTTTAAAAGGTGCTCGGGAGTTCTGATGCCTCTCTGGGCACTTTCTAAACTTATTGTAGGATATTTTATAATGCTTTGAACAAGCATTTTAACAATAAAATATAGCTGCCAGGACAGCAGAGCTATACAGGTGCATGTATGCACAGAGCGCCACCTAGTGACTGGAGTGTGATTCACAGCCAGGGACAGTGTGTAATAGAACTCCGTGTTGCCAGCAGCAGCCACCAGTCTTAAACTGATACTGTATACTACAGTAATTAGTATTGTGATTTATATTTAATACAGGGTACTGCATTGACCATCAAGAATGGTACTTTGAAATAAACCGTAAAATGCTAGAAACACACAGATGATCCATCAACAGCAGAAAGAGAAGACAGGTTACTATTTGCAATGGGACTCTCAGATTAATATTTCTAACACAAGATAATACTATCATTTTACTTTCAAACTCCAGATTTCCAGCACTTTCATTTTTAATTTCAGATTTCTAGCATTCATGATTTCTGTTTTCACAAGATGGGTTTCGATGGAGAAGACCTTTCAGACCATATGAATACTAACCCTACCATACAGTATAACCTGCAACTGAAATAGTCAGGGAACTCAGTTTATGCCCATTTATCTGATTCTATTAAAGTTTTGTCGCTGGGTAGTTTGAGCAGTCAGTGTGCTGGAGCTCCACTGTGTTGCAGGGTGAAATGGTGGGATATCAGCTCAATTATTCCTCCCTCTCCATAGGTTCCCAGTCTCGCGAGTGCTCAGTAAGGAGATGCTGAGTGAATGGAAGCCAGATGTCTCTGTGTGTGGGAGAAGGGAAAATCCAACAGGAAGTCTTTGACATGCCTACTGCTAGATTGCTAAAGAAGAGAAAGAAAGTACTTGCACTTATATAGTTCCTTTCACATTCTCATGATATCCCAAAGTGCTTCACAGCCAATTAAGTACTTTTGAAGTGCAATCACTGTTGTAATTAATGTAGGCAAATGTAGTAACCAATTTGCACACAGCAAAGGTTCCACAAACAGCAATGCAATAATTGACCAGTTAATCTATTTTTAGTGGCGTTGGTTGAGGAATAAATCTTGGCCAGGACACCTGGAGATCTCCCCTGCTCTTTGAATGGCGCCATGGGAACTTTTATATCCAACTGAGAGAGCATATGTTGGTTTAACATCCATCTGAAAGGCGGCACCTCTGACACTGCAGCACTTCCTCAGTACTGCACAGAAGTACCAGCTTAGATTATGTGCTCAAGTTTGTCACTGTGCCAAGGCTGACTCCAGTGGCATTAAATGGTAAGCAGACTTCCCTGCCTTGTATGTCCCAAATCAGCAGTTGGTAAGAAATGTACATGAGTTCATAGGAAGGTACAAAATATTTTAAAATTAGATTTCACGACTAACCAAAGTACTTTGGAATGGTGGATGCACAGAGACACAGGTGAAGGAAGTGGAAGAGATGTTGGATCAGGAAGGACTGGCAGAGATCGCACACAGTGGCCCAAGTGAGCAGGTAGCCTACCTTCTCGTGGAGCGCGCTACACTGCTGGAAAAGTTGGAATCGGCAGAGAGAAAGGTGGATTCAGAGAGTGTCACAGGGAGCATCGGTCAGACACACTTGCAGGTAAGAAACTGTTACAATACCTCCATGACATGTACTTAAATACATAAAACTTTCAGTCATGAGTGATTAAATAGAAAGAAAGACTTGCATTTATATAGCGCCTTTCACGACCACCGGACGTCTCAAAGCGCTTTACAGCCAATGAAGTACTTTTGGAGTGTAGTTACTGTTGTATTAGGAGCTCAGTTTCATTCAAAAGTACTCATTTTGCTCAGTTTTGTAAAACATGTAGTCTTTTGCATAACTGTTTGGTGCCCATGGTATAATTTCCTCCAGTCACCAACAAAATATACAGTGCAAGTACAAAACAGGGAACATTAAAAGAAAAATCTGCCACCATGTATTGCATAATCCAGCTCATTACACTGCAGCTTTGTTTCCTGCTTTGCCTTCTGGCTTCACTGCTTGCTTATTGTAGCTTTGCTACATATTACTGTAGAATGTGGAAGATGGGTCAGTGGAACCACCATTATCTGCCACACTAGAGGGGCCCCCCACTCCCCATGAATAATGGAAATGAACAGGGAAGAAATTCCAATCGATGAAATACAAGTACGCACACTTCACGTACTCGGGCTACATTCCTGTCGCTGCTATTTTTACACAGACCTCGGATTTGCGCTGATGTGTTTTTTACTGTAGGACCTGCTGAATGGGACAGGTAATGGCAAATGACTAAGGAGAGGAAATTGCCCCCTTCTTTAAGGCCCGTTTGAGGCGGTAAAAGGACGGTAAGGCCTTTCCGCCCGAGGGCAGGTGGCGGGGTCGACCCATCCGGAATTGCCCCCGGGCCGGGGCGGCTGGAACAGATGTCCGTCCCGTGTTTCTGCCCCATCCGGCGCACCGACCCCATACTGCCCAGCGCCGAACCCTTTTCAGCCCTGTGGGGAAAATTGCCTCGGGGGAGCGTGGCCGCCAACGGTCGGTGCCCCCAACAGCTTCGCGCGGCTGGAAGCTGCCAGTGGCTGGGTGGTTCGGCTGCCGTTAAAGGGAAAGGCGCATCGCCGTGGCCGCCATTTTGTTTTAATTGTCGGCTGACTCCTGAGTCGGCTCGACAATGGCAGCCGCCAGTTCGGCCGGGCCGCCAAGAGGCAGCCTGGCACCCTCTCTTGGGTGCTGAGTCGCTGGCACAGCCAAACCCCTCCCTGGTGGCCCAGTGGGCTCCATGTAGGTCTCGCGGCGCCCCTCCCCTTTAAGTGAAGGGGAGGGACGTTGCCACGTGCCAGTGCGATGCGGTATGTCCGCGTCGCGCTGACGTCATCATTGCCGTGCTGAGGGACACCGGCCCGCCTCCTACACCGCCTCAAACAGCACCCCAAAGCACTGAGAGGTGGTGCCAAAGTTAAAGAGCTGAATTTTCCGGCTCTTCCCGCCGACTCCCACCGGGTGATGATCATTTGAACAACTATTCGAATTATCCGCTCCAAATGTGGTGGGGGGCAATTTCCAGGCCTAAGCGTTTGTACAAGGGTAAAGGCCAGTAATGAATCCACATTCACCGATTGGTTAGGGAGAGCGGACAGTACTGAAGTTATATTCACTGGCTGTAAAGGGGGAGGGGGTAATAATGGAGCCTGATTGACAGTCTCATGGCGTTTGCTGTTATTGGTGATTTAGTCTCACAAGGTCACAGGTCAGTTTTCTCTTGCTCACAGGTGGAATTGGATCAGATGCGGCAAACCCTGGAAGAGGAGTTGAAACAGCAGCGGGAGTCCATGCAACGCACCAAGGAAACCATGGCCAAGGTAAACTAGTCCTTTACGGGATGCACTGGCTGCTCCATACTCCTGTGTGGGAGTTATATCTTCCCCCTCTTGCCTGGAGTTAAGATGACATTTTTGACTGAAAGAATGAAAACTTTTAATCATTAAATTGAAATAGAAATATTGTGCGAGGGGACTGGGTAGTATAGTGCATCGGACACTTACCTTTGACTTATAAGTTCAAATCCAGTCCAAACTGAAGGGATGAATGTCCGCTTGCTCACTCTGCTGGCTTTAACAGTCCTACTTGAAGCAAGTGTCAATACTTCCTGGTGGATGTGGCCCATAGCATAAAATTGCTCCGAATTCACTACCACCACCACTGCTACTACTAAGTTCCTGTCCCATCATCTCAACAGCGACAATAGGGCCGAAATTCACCACAAGGGACACTAAATTGCCAATCTCACTAATGAATGACTATCATGGTTCGTATATCAAATGGAAAATGTTCACACTGTTGCAGTAGAGGCACTTTTCCGAGGTTAGGCTTGAAGTACATTGTTGGGGCAGTATAGAAGAAGCTTTGTTCTGCATCTGACCAGGTTGTACCTGACCTGTAAGTGCTTGGTGGGAGGGTCTGGAGGGAGCTTAACTCTGCATTTAACCCAAGCGAGCAAGGGTAAAATAGTGAGAAAATGTCCCATGATCAGCATGACTCAGCTTCCTGGAAACATATATGAATTAATAAAGTACTTGCGTTGGACCATGTTTTAATTTTGAAATGCATCATCTTTATTATGATGTTCTCCCCTGGCTCCACTTTTATTTTTATAGTGTATATTGTGGTCTGTTCTGGGAGATTTATTATAGTGCACAAAGCTTTGTTTCCCAATCACTCTGTTGCAATAACATGGAATGTACAGTTGTGGTAGTTGTAGCGATGAAGAGATATGAGAATTAGGGAGTGCTTTTAGAAAAATACACGAATGGCTCTAGACTAAACAAGTCAAAACTCTAGACTAAACAAGCCAGAGGCACACATGGTCACCTAGTCATAGGAAGGGTATTGTTTCTGTTATGGTATAGAGGAGACAAAAGATTAATTTGTTATTGGGAAAATTCCAAGAGTTGGACTGATTTTCTTTGTAAAATACGTTTTCAAGATTATGAAGGGAATTGACATAGTTGAGGCAAATTTTGCTGAACGGTTCTAATACCTGGGGACAGAAGTTAAAAATCAGGAGGTTAGGAGGAAGGGAAGTTAGGCAGAACTTTTAACCCAAGGAATAATAGAGTTGTTGGAAATAATTATCAGGAAAACCATTGAAGTGGACAGTATAATGAGTTCAAGAGTGTAGGAGCAAAAACCTTAATCAGGGGAAAAGTAATTTGGTAAAATTAAAACCTAAAGCAAGAAAGGCTGAGAGAAAGGTTTAATGTGTTCATGGTAGAATAGCTGAATCCCACATTCCAGCAATTAGGCTAAAACATAGAACAACGGGTCTCACAAGGGCTAGGACTAAGGTCAGAGAAATTCTCTGAGGAGATAACACTTCTATGAGCACCCAGAGCTCACAGAAATAATGAACTTGAGGCAGCCATGTTCGAGTCACACGAGATAACAGAAATAAGGCCTCTTTGAAATGAGTACAGCCAGATGTATCTGTCAAGGATACAGTATGAGAGCTAGCCTGGGAACACATTCACAGAAATGTAACACATAACCTATGGGGGCTTTTCCTCAGCAACAGTGGCCATAACTAAATGTACAAATGAAATCATTAGAAATGACCGTAACCAATGAAATTAATGTAACTGTAGTAACCAATGATATTGCTGTAACTGTATGAACCAATGTATTAGTAGCAGGTGGGCGGGGACTGGTGATAAATAACCAATGGAACACTTCCCCGCGTAGTTTCACCATTTTGACTATATTTCGACTGTATAAAATGTAACTGCGTAGCCTGTAGGGGTACTGATGCAACCGGTTCTCCCTTGATTAATCAGGTTTTAATAAACAATTCTTTTCTCTATATATGGACCTTTGTGTCGAGTGTTATATTTTTAATACTCCACAACAAAGAGCGAACTGAATGCGTTTCTGGACAGGGAAGCGATTGATGGTAAAATCAGTTTTAAAAAAAACAGCAAGGGATAGGGCTTGTATTTCTGATAGCTCAGTTGGTAAAGCCAGCATGTAACTGAACTGCTCAGACCAGGACACCACGGACTCAATCTTAGTCTATGCAGAATTAGCTGTTCTCAATTGACAGGAGGTGGTAGAACAATAAAATTGGCTCACCCCCTGAGTCAGGGAGAAAACAAAATCAGCCTTGATTCCCACATCTGACACTATCAAGTGACTCCTGCTGGAAAGTATATGTGCGGGTTTGTATACGCCAGGCGATGTCCGCCTGTTGAACATCCTGTTGACTCTCAGGCCTAGGCTTTTCACCCCCTGCCATCTTGATTGGCACGTCTCCAGTTTGGCACAACCTCCCAAGATGCCCCCTGACCCGAGTTATATTTCTGGGTCCAGAAAGATCTGGGGTGGAAACTTGGTGTGGCAGCAGGAAAAGGAGATATCCAATGAAGGAAAAAAAATCTTCTGAAAATTTTTAAATTTTATTGAGAGCACTTCCTGGGGCCCTCACTGCTGAACTCTGAACATTAGATACTGGGGCCTAACAAGCGTCCAACGTTTGAAGATTGCAGATGGTGGGAAACACGGCGGGCTCTTGTTTCTTCATTTTCATGTAGGTGAACACCAACCAGGCATCCCCAGGTTGCTTTCTACCTCCACCTGCCCCAAGAAGTCAACTGGCAGGGGAGGGGGGGTGGCATGGGGAGGGAAGGCACAAAGTCTAAGCCTCATAAATAATGGCCCTTTGAATGAAATACCAATGGGCAGCTGTGATCCATGTACTCCAGTAGGAGTCAATGCCTTCAGGAGAAAGAAGGGGAAAATTAAAATTCAGACATCGTGTTCCAAACTCAGAAGATAGTATCAATGGCCCAGATTTTGTGGTCAGCAGTGAAGAACTTGAAGAAAGCTGCCCACAATGATCTAGCGATCTCTGTGGCATCGATTTCACCTTTCCCAACGTTAATTTGATTCTGGCACTGTCTAGGTGATCTCTGGCGTCCAGCAACAGTGATGTCATCAAGCAGGCTAAGCAGCCAATCACATTGAAGAACTCTCACAGACAGCAAACCAAGAAGTAAAAAGCACTGATTCAATTCACGTTTAATACATTTTACAGAGAGCAAAATGCAAAATAAAGATTAGGACATACACATGGGATTAAGGTAGAAGATGAAATATCATAAACAAACTTTAATTTTTTTTTTATTATATTAAAACATGGAATTTTTATCATAATAGAAAAATGTAACATTCCACAAATATCAAATTAGTTTTTCAGGGCCAGAGAGATTGTTCAGCAGTAATTATGATTTAGTACGCCATTAAAAACCCTGTTACATTTCATTGAACAAGGCGTAACTTTTTCAGGGGGTTTTCACATCGATATTAGAGTGTAAAAGCTGAAGTTCTCGTCGGTTCAATGATTTCAAAAAGATTGCCATCTGTGGGGGCTTCAACAGTGCGCCCTGTAGAGGAGCAGGGGATCACTTACAGCAACTTCTGGATTTCCGCGTTTAACTCCGCATGTGCAGATGCCAGAAGTTGCTGTTAGTTTCATAAGAACATAAGAACATAAGAATTAGGAACAGGAGTAGGCCATCTAGCCCCTCGAGCCTGCTCCGCCATTCAACAAGATCATGGCTGATCTGGCCGTGGACTCAGCTCCACTTACCCGCCCGCTCCCCATAACCCTTAATTCTCTTATTGGTTAAAAATCTATCTATCTGTGATTTGAATACATTCAATGAGCTAGCCTCAACTGCTTCCTTGGGCAGAGAATTCCACAGATTCACAACCCTCTGGGAGAAGAAATCCCTTCTCAACTCGGTTTTAAATTAACTCCCCCGTATTTTGATGCTGTGCCCCCTAGTTCTAGTCTCCCCGACGAGTGGAAACAACCTCTCTGTCTCTATCTTGTCTATCACTTTCATTATTTTAAATGTTTCTATAAGATCACCCCTCATCCTTCTGAACTCCAACGAGTAAAGACCCAGTCTAC
Source organism: Pristiophorus japonicus (assembly GCF_044704955.1). Taxonomy (NCBI): domain Eukaryota; kingdom Metazoa; phylum Chordata; class Chondrichthyes; family Pristiophoridae; genus Pristiophorus; species Pristiophorus japonicus. Next base: position 87,205,623 of record NC_091994.1, read on the forward strand.
TCAATCTATCATCATAAGGTAACCCCCTCATCTCCGGAATCAGCCTAGTGAATCGTCTCTGTACCCTCTCCAAAGCTAGTATATCCTTCCTTAAGTAAGGTGACCAAAACTGCACTCAGTACTCCAGGTGCGGCCTCACCAATACCCTGTACAGTTGCAGCAGGACCTCCCTGCTTTTGTACTCCATTTCTCTCGCAATGAAGGCCAACATTGCATTCGCCTTCCTGATTACCTGCTGCACCTGCAAACTAACTTTTTGGGATTCATGCACAAGGAAATTTTTAAGCCGGTTCACGGACTCCCAGGCCGCCTGCAATTTCTGCGGTCTGGAAGAGTCCGTGTTCCATGTTTTTATGGAATGCACAAGGTTGCAGCCCCTGTTTTATTATTTGAAGGGGCTGCTCCTGAAATTCTGGCTGCACTTCAGTCCCATTCTCCTGATCTTTGGGCACCCTGTGCGGAGGGGAGCGGGTAGGTCCGAAGGCCTCCTCGTAGGACTGCTCCTGGGCACGGCCAAGGGTGCCATCAGCCGGTCCAGGCAGCGGGCGGTCGAGGGGGTCGTTCAACCTGACTGCCTGCCTCTCTTCCGCTCTTACATCCGGTCCAGGGTGTCCTTGGAGATGGAGCACGCGGTGTCCACCGGTACGCTCGCGGCCTTCCGCGAGAGGTGGGCACCGGAGGGACTGGAGTGCATCATCACGCCCGGCAACCAAATTTTAATTTGATTTTACGTTTTTAAGTTTAATTTGTTTTAATTGCCGGTGCTTTTAGTGTCCCCCTCTCCTTTTATAGGGGGCACTGGAAAAAAGGAAAAATTTGATTTTAGTGCCCAAAAAAAAAAAAAAAAAACCAAAAAAAAAAAAGGGCCTTGTAAATGTCTTGTGTGTGTCATCCAGGTCGGGTGGCACGGATACATGTTTTATGTTTTCACAGGTAAACTCAAAAGAGTTTCATGCACAAGGAAATTTTTAAGCCGGTTCACGGACTCCCAGGCCGCCTGCAATTTCTGCGGTCTGGAAGAGTCCGTGTTCCATGTTTTTATGGAATGCACAAGGTTGCAGCCCCTGTTTTATTATTTGAAGGGGCTGCTCCTGAAATTCTGGCTGCACTTCAGTCCCATTCTCCTGATCTTTGGGCACCCTGTGCGGAGGGGAGCGGGTAGGTCCGAAGGCCTCCTCGTAGGACTGCTCCTGGGCACGGCCAAGGGTGCCATCAGCCGGTCCAGGCAGCGGGCGGTCGAGGGGGTCGTTCAACCTGACTGCCTGCCTCTCTTCCGCTCTTACATCCGGTCCAGGGTGTCCTTGGAGATGGAGCACGCGGTGTCCACCAGTACGCTCGCGGCCTTCCGCGAGAGGTGGGCACCGGAGGGACTGGAGTGCATCATCATGCCCAGCAACCAAATTTTAATTTGATTTTACGTTTTTTAAGTTTAATTTGTTTTAATTGCCGGTGCTTTTAATGTCCCCCTTCCCTTTTATAGGGGGCACTGGGAAAATTGTGATTTTAGTGCCCAAAAAAAAAACCAAAAAAAGAAAAACACAAAAAAAAACAAAAAAAAGGGGGAAAAAAAAAGGGCCTTGTAAATGTCTGGAGTGTCACCCAGGTCGGGTGGCACCGTTTAATGTTTTATGTTTTTGCAGGTGAACTCCAAAAAGAGTTTCATGCACAAGGACCTCCAGGTCCCTCTGCACCGCAGCATGTTGTAATTTCTCCCCATTCAAATAATATTCCCCTTTTCTGTTTTTTTTTTCCAAGGTGGATGACCTCACATTTTCCTACATTGTATTCCATCTGCCAAACCTTAGCCCATTCGCTTAACCTATCTAAATCTCTTTGCAGCCTCTCTGTGTCCTCTACACAACCTGTTTTCCCAGTAATCTTTGTGTCATCTGCAAATTTTGTTACACTACACTCTGTCCCCTCTTCCAGGTCATCTATGTATATTGTAAACGGTTGTGGTCCCAGCACACAGTCCCTGTGGCACACCACTAACCACCGATTTCCAACCCGAAAAGGACCCATTTATCCCGACTCTCTGCTTTCTGTTAGCCAGCCAATTCTCGATCCATGCTAATACATTTCCTCTGACTCTGCGTACCTTTATCCTCGGCAGTAATCTTTTGTGTGGCATCTTATCGAATGCCTTTTGGAAATCTAAATACACCACATCCATCTATCCACCTCTATCCACCATGCTCGTTATATCCTCAAAGAATTCCAGTAAATTAGTTAAACATGATTTCCCCTTCATGAATCCATGTTGTGTCTGCTTGATTACACTATTCCTATCTAGATGTTCCGCTATTTCTTCCTTAATGATAGCTTCAAGCATTTTCCCCACTACAGATGTTAAACTAACCGGCCTATTGTTACCTGCCTTTTGTCTGTCCCCTTTTTTAAACAGAGGCGTTACATTAGCTGCTTTCCAATCCGCTGGTACCTCCCCAGAGTCCAGAGAATTTTGGTAGATTATAACGAATGCATCTGCTATAACTTCCGCCATCTCTTTTAATACCCTGGGATGCATTTCATCCGGACCAGGGGACTTGTCTACCTTGAGTCCCATTAGCCTATCCAGCACTACCCCCCTAGTGATAGTGATTATCTCAAGGTCCTCCCTTCCCACATTCCCGTGACCAGCAATTTTTGGCATGGTTTTTGTTTCTTCCACTGTGAAGACCGAAGCAAAATAATTGTTTAAGGTCTCAGCCATTTCCACATTTCCCATTATTAAATCCCCCTTCTCATCTTCTAAGAGACCAACATTTACTTTCGTCAGTCTTTTCCGTTTTATATATCTGTAAAAGCTTTTACGATCTGTTTTTCTGTTTTGCGCAAGTTTACTTTCGTAATCTATCTTTCCTTTCTTTATTGCTTTCTTAGTCATTCTTTGCTGTCGTTTAAAATTTTCCCAATCTTCTAGTTTCCCACTAACCTTGGCAACCTTATACGCATTGGTTTTTAATTTGATACTCTCCTTTATTTCCTTGGTTATCCACGGCTGGTTATCCCTTCTCTTACCGCCCTTCTTTTTCACTGGAATATATTTTTGTTGAGCACTATGAAATAGCTCCTTAAAAGTCCTCCACTGTTCCTCAAATGTGCCACCATTTAGTCTGTGTTCCCAGTCTACTTTAGCCAACTCTGCCCTCATCCCACTGTAGTCCCCTTTATTTAAGCACAGTACACTTGTTTGAGACACTACTTCCTCACCCTCAATCTGCATTACAAATTCAACCATACTGTGATCACTCATTCCGAGAGGATCTTTTACTAGGAGATCGTTTATTATTCCTGTCTCATTACACAGGACCAGATCTAAGATAGCTTGCTCCCTTGTAGATTCTGTAACATACTGTTCTAAGAAACAATCCCGTATGCATTCTATGAATTCCTCCTCAAGGCTACCCTGTGCGATTTGATTTGACCAATCGATATGTAGGTTAAAATTCCCCATGATTACTGCCGTTCCTTTTTCACATGCCTCCATTATTCCCTTGATTATTGTCTGCCCCACCGTGAAGTTATTATTTGGGGGCCTATAAACTATGCCCACCAGTGACTTTTTCCCCTTACTATCTCTAATCTTCACCCACAATGATTCAACATTTTGTTCATTAGAGCCAATATCGTCTCTCACAACTGCCCTGATATCATCCTTTATTAACAGAGCTACCCCACCTCCTTTCCCTTCTTGTCTATCTTTCCGAATTGTGAGATACCCCTATATGTTTAATTCCCAGTCTTGGCCACCCTGCGACCACGTTTCATAGTACAGGGAATGCTGACAGTTTCACCGTTAGTACAACCGCAAAATCCGGGCCTCTAAATGAGCTTTAAGGCACTTTAAACTACCGTGAGGTTGTTGGCTCTCAATGCGTGGGTCTCGTGCAGTTGATCATGTTATTCCAGTAACAATAAGACACCAGGTACTTGGGTCTCTGGATCTGTCATTGGAATTATCCCTCGGCCTGCAGGAGACTGGCAGAAAACTTCAAATGTAAATCCAGGTGAGAGCCGCAGAGTGGTCAGTTTGGGATCACATCGCTAGAGCAGCAGCAAGCCACAACTTAAAAGGGCTGTAGAAGATAGCAGTTCACTCCAAAAGGGCTAACTGGCTCTTAACTTGAGGTTCAAACATACCTTTAATTTTATCTTTAATGTTGTGTCTGTTGTTTCATTATTATTAGTTGTAATTTCTATCTTCTTCGATTTTTCACTTTTACTTGTAACTTTTTACCATTCTTTCAAAAGGATCCTTTATCACAACCTTCGAGTCCATGGAAGAAGCTGTTTGGGGTCCGTCAGCAGGCACACAGTGTCTCCAAAGATGTAGCCGTATGTCTCACCTACTTTCCGCCCATGGCCAGACTGTACCTATAATGTACTGGCTACGTCTGTACAGAACAAGGCAGCAAAACACACACATACAGCTATTGTAAACTAAAATATTCTCATTGCAGAAATAATGTTTTCCCCTCTTATGAATTCCAACATCTGAAACAAAGACTTGCAGTTATATGGCACTTTATCTTGCTGCTGAACGCCTGAAAGTGGATTATTTTGCAGTGCATTAACTATGGGAAATCACGGCAGCCATTCTGTACCAGCAACATCCCGCAAAGAGTTACTAGCTGTTTGTATATTGGTTTAATGGTGTGCTAGTTCCGCTTCTCTTGTTTTTTTTAACTGGGTCTTTCCATGTGATGGCCTTCCATCCTCTATCCTCCATAAATCAGCTCATCCAAAACTCTGCTGCCGTATCCTATCCTACTTTGGGTCTTGGACCCACATTCAAAATTCTCAAATTTGCCGTACAGATCTCTTTCTCTAACATCCTCTAGCCCAAACCCCCTCCCCCTATAAACTCGCCGCCTCTCTGACTGTGGCCTCTAGTGCATCGCCCCTCCCTCACCCCACAGTTGGCAGTTATGCCTTCAACCACAAAGGTCCCACTCTGTAATTTCCTCCTTTAAATCCCCTTCAGCTCAATGCCTCCCTCTTCTCCTATAATACCCTCCTTAAACCCACCTCTGACCAAGCAGTTGGCCACCCCTCCTAATCTCTCCTTGGCTTGCCGTTTTTCTCAAGGATCTGATGCACATTAGGGTGTTTTTGGATGTGAAAAGTGCTATATACATGCAAGCTGCTATTTCAAAAGTGACCTTTAGAAATATAAATATTTTGATGTAGAATGCAGTGAGTTAGCATTTGAATGCTGGCAGGAAAGGAAAAGGAAATGAACCTGTGTTCTCTCACTCTGGTGCCACCTGTTCCAATACACAGCACCATTGTGCTGCAACAGATGCCAAATGTTGGGCTTTCAGTATGTTGAGTTTAAGAAGTCATTTTTTGCCCTCCTTTTTCACCCTTCACTTACAAATTGACTCCATGCTGGCACGGTGCATTGCATATTTGCACAAATCACTCATTGGTATCTCACCCAAGAGGCCATTCTGTATCTGTGAGCCTAGACAGAGAGCATTGGCAGTTTATTTAACTGAGGCCATTGCAGTCAAACCGGATCCTATCCTCAGACAATACTCGTATGCGCACAACTTTCAGCAGGAGCCACTGAATAGCGATCAAGCGAAGGAACCCTAGTTGATATTTTTCTTTCCCCCCCCCCCCCCCACCCTTCCTCTCGAGCACTCAGGTACTGAATCTAATTGTAGCACCCAACCCCTGCCCCACCACCCTAGCTGGGATCAGTCAACTCCGCATGGATCAGGGATCAACCATAGAACCTTACTAGTCAGTATGGCTTTGTTCCAAACTGCAAAGTGCCTTTACCAATGGAGCATTTGGGGAACTCTGTAGTTTGGTGACTACTGACAGACAATACTGCTTTAGATTTCTGTCACAGCCATTTTCCTGCTATAACCCAAACTCGTCTTAGCAATTTAGTTGGATTTTTGCTATTTAATCAATTGTGAAGGAACGATGTCTGAACGCATCTTTTCTTCACATGGGAGAGCAACAGCTGGAATGAGCAGCCAGTAAACGGTGTTTGAGGCTAGGACATTAGCCTAATTTAAGAGACAGCTTGATGCTGTAATGGGAAGATTGTAGGGTTGTTATTTTGGAAGGATGAAATCAAATCGTGCAAAGGTCTACCATTGTTTGCAGCCATCTTGTAATCTTGTTGGATTTTGCACACAAATTGCAAGTGTGCCCCATGCAATAAAGCTGTTTTATGGGACATTGTGGATCTTTGAACTGCCTTGCTCTGTCTGAGACTTGGGCTACCCTGGAACTCCAACTGTACTTACATTACTTATCAGGTCCTAGCATGTCTTCTGCAGTAACCTGATTCTGCATGTAAGGAACTACACACTTCCTTTTAACTCCCTCTTCCCTGCTCATTCCCTAACGGACCAAGAGTGCCAGTCAAACACCAGTACTGACCAACTGAGGATGGGGTAAATGGCCTGATTCTAACATGATACTTCATGCAATGTGAGCTATAATCTAGGTTTTAAGGTTATATTTGCTGCATGTGCTCTTCCTACAATTGTTATATTCATACTTTATCTGGTTAAATTGAGCTCATGGAGAACATGCAAAGAGGGTTGGAGCAAAAAGGAATACATTGTGTTGTTCTGAATTTCTGACTTGCATGGCAAAAATTTTCTGTTTGTTAATAAATTATCCATCTCCCTATGATGGCATGATTGAGATTCAAAACTCTCTGTGAATACACCTTCTACCAATTCATGGCACAGAATGTCCATGGCTTTTCCTCCATGCTTGTTTCCCCCCCACCCCCCCCCCAATTTTCTCCCCTCACCTCCTGGAGACTTCTTGGGCACTTGCAGTTTCCTGGGCACAAGCAGCTCACCTGTATCACATCCAAATGCCCATTTTCCATGTGTGAGTCTACACCGTGACTGTCAGTAGAGAGTATTTCACCATGGAGGTGGCATCTCCACTGATTCCCAAGCCACTGCTCACCGCCATCCACATTCCCGCATTTTCCAGCAGGGGTCATTGGATAATGATCAGAAGTGGGAGCTTTGTCTGAATGAGGCAGAGTAGATTTATTCTTCCTCTAGTTCCTGTACCTGACCTGGAAGCTCTGGATGCTAACACTAGGCATCCAAAATGGAATGCATTTGACTCCCCAGCACAAACATCCTTCAGCTTGAGCACAAAATTTGTAAACAGAAAATAAATCAGATTTAATAGTAACTGACCTGGTTCTAAGTGGCAGAAGTTCAAACTGCAAAATGTGGGTTCAGTACTCTGGTGTTAGACTGCTACTGATATTTGGTACTCAGTGACGTTTCTCAGGTTTTCTCTGCACCTTGTCTCTCACTCTGTGTTGATCCCTCTTATCAACAGTCCATGGGGTCCTTATGCATTGTAGCTGTTCATTTTTGACACTTTGTTCTGTATCACACACAGACTCATGGAGAGGACCTGGAGAAAGAGAGGAAGGTACGCGAACGAGCAGAGCGAGACCTGGATGAGGCAGCACGGCGGTTACAAATGGCACACGAGGAGATCCGTCGACTATCAGATGAACTGGACATGGAGAAGAAAATGCAGAGCGACAATGGTGAGTGAGGGTTAGATTACTGCTCTCAGCTTTCTCTTCCACCATCGGCACCACAACATCTGGGAGAATTGTCAAAAAACATCCGGTAAAACAAAAAGCTCGCTCATGATGGCACCAAACTTTCCTAATAAAATGTTATATCAGTGTCTTTCCCTACCACTAGTAGTCATACCAGTGACCATATTTTCCTCTGTTCGGTAATGTTAGTGTGACAAAAATTAAGTATTTTTTTAATCTAGTTTTGATTTGGAGGCTGTGGCTTTAAACCCAGTCACATTACACAAACAGTTTAGAAACTGGCTACTATTCAAATTCCTGTACCAAGCTTATTTTGATACAGTTTTACGTTTTTGTTGGTTACAGGCTGGATAGAAGAATAATTTAAACCTAAACTATGCTTTGTGATTTTAGTTAATTTCCATAAGGAAGCATAACACTGCGGATGCTGGAAATTTGAAATAAAAACAGAAAATGCTGGAAATACTCAGCAGGTCAGGCAGCATCTGTGGAGAGAGAAACTGAGTTAATGTTTCAGGTCGATGACCCTTTTTCAGAACCCATAAAGCAATTTTCCATAAGGCAACAGTTCCTTTTAAATATGATTGGTCAGATATTCAAAATACAGGAAGTATTAATAATTCTCTTTTTTCCCTGAGCTTTGTTGAAATCAAAGAGTCAACTTGGAGATTCATTTAAAAGAAGGAATCAGTTAGTCTGAAACTCCTGAAACAGAAAAATCAGTTTGATATTTCCAAGAAGTAATTTAGATTCATTAGATTCCCACACTAATGAGAGATTCAAGCGACAGAAACACAGGAAGGAACTTTCAGCTTTGGCAGGGGCTTTATTAATAACTGCTTCACACTGACCATATGCTTTTAAGGCATGATCAGTGATCACTCCAAAAGGACAATAAAAAGGGGAAGCCAAGTCTGAAATGTAATCGCTAAACTGATATTTGACTTCTGCCCCTACTGTGAATCTTAATCCTGGGAAAATCAGCACGTTGAGTATTCCTGTCTTTTTACTGCTCTAGACTCTAGCAATACATCCAATCTAATTTCAGCCTGGCTTTCTTTTGTTATAACCCTTTCTGATATATCATTCCTAATATAAACATTGTTTATTATGGCTTCCTTGATTCTACAGTATCAAGAACACTGTCTCTATAATGTGATATTCCCATAGTTCCCAAGCTAAGTTCTATAGGCAGCGTGCTGGGGTAGGGGTATTACTGTATTTTGATCATGTTTCTTCTTCAGCTCCCTCAATGGAGCAGTTGGTAAAATCAACAGCTCACTGAGCCTTACACACCAGAAGACACCTGTCCAAATCCTCGGGTCACTCGAGGCACTAGCATTGGTCTCCATGCCTCTGGGATAGGGCGGGGAAAGTATGTGCAGTGAACTCTTGCTGGAAAGTGCATTTCTGTGGACATCAGGTGAGAACAGGATCAGCTTAGCTCTGATGCCTTTCCAATGTGAATAGCTTGTTGACACAGTGTCACACACAAAGTATGAGCACGTGGGTGAGGCATTGGCGTGTGACAGAATCTTGACATCTTCAGGAGAAAATGAATAATAATCATCTCCAGGTGTCTCAGGCTGTTTCCCACTCAGAATTTTACCAACCTATTTGCATACATTGTGTGCTTTAAAAAAAAAACATCTGGCTGTATCTTCTCTGTCATTCAGACCCAGCTCTTCAAACTGCTTGTCATGAGATCAAAACACTCAAGGAGGAGGTGTCTAAGCTGATAGAGAGCGGTATGTGTAACTCCCACTTTTTAGCTCATGGGACTTTAATGGTGGTCTCATTCATTTTCAGCAATATTTATACCAGCTGGCTTTAAAATTTATGTTTTGTGCCAGGCAGCCATTTAGGTTAATTCCTAACTGCTCCCCCACCTTTTTGTGGACTGCTTGCTACCTCACATCTTTGTTGTGCTTCAGCAATCTGAATGGTCTTGGTTGTTGCCCTCTCCTTTACTACTGACCGTCCTGCTTCATGATCATCCGTCGGTTGTTCACAGGTCAGTGGCAGTCGGACTCATGCCGTCTATTTAAGATGGTGGCTAAATACATGACGCTAATGTGCCCTCCCTTCTATTTGGGTTATTAGTAGTTTCCAACATAGTGGAACTACAGACTTTACATCAAGCTTATGTTACCCCTATCCGGTTAATTAACTTTTCCCCTAAATTTTGCAATTTTTAAAATTATTTTTAAAATTCCTTCCTGGGTTGTGGGCGTCTCTGGTAAGGTCAGCATTTATTGCCCATTACTAATTGCCCTTGAGAAGGTGAGGCGCCTTCTTGAACCGCTGCGGTCCATGTGGCGAAGGTACTTCCACAGGCTGTTAGTTAGGGAGTTCCAAGATTTTGACCCAGCGACGATGAAGGAACAGCAATATATTTGCAAGTCAGGATGGTGTGTGACTTAGAGGGGAACTTGGAGGTGATGGTGTTCCCATGCGCCTGCTGCCCTTGTCCTTCTAGGTGGTAGAGGTTGCAGGTTTAGGAGGTGCTTTTGTAGAAGCCTTGGTGAGTTGCTGCAGTGCATCTTGTAGATGGTACACACTGCAGCCACGGTGCACTGGTGGTGGATGCACTGTGTACCATCTACAAGATGCACTACAGCAACTCACCAAGCGGGCTGCTTTGTCCTGGATGGCTTTGAGCTTCTTGAATGTTGTTGGGACTGCACTCATCCAGGCAAGTGGTGAGTGTTCCATCACAGTCCTGACTTGTGCCTTGTAGATGGTGGAAATGCTTTGGGGAGTAAGGAGGTAAGACACCCTGCAGAATACCCAGCCTCTGAGCTGCTCTTGTAGCCACAGTATCTGTGACAACATAAGATGCACATAGTGTATGTTCAAGACAGGGCAGAAGTAGCCATTTGGCGCAAGGCTTTGCCATTGGCAATTAAAATACTACAGGGTACCGGAGTAGTCCCAAAGCCTTCTAAAGCCAGGGTACTGACATCATCTTTCTCTGCTTCTGAAGTTGCTGTGCCTTGACCCTAGGTGGGCCATTGCACTTTCCATGGGTTGCAGAGCGCAAGCTCTTCTGCAATGTTGGCCAGATCAGAGTTCAGTTTTCCTCACAATGCTTCCAACTTCATAGGCAAGTCATGTTTAAAGATCTTTGTTCTCCTGTCAGATCTCCCTATTAGGCTATTGGAGCTCATTTGTAATGGGGTGTAGTCAGGTGCCAAGGAAGGCCTTTAAAAAGCACCTCAGAGTTAATCCATGAATGGGCAATAAAGGCTGGCCAGCTCCAAAGATATAGGATGCGTTAATTTGCAACACCTAAAGCTCTGATTGGGCCCTCTTGATGACCAGTCCTGATTGCCGATTGATCCCCTTGGAGGATAAGACACACCCTGCAATTTCTCTTTGCAAAGTGTAATTCGAGCCATTCTGACGGCCTACTCTCGACAGAACAGAACTCACTTGGAACAAACAGGGCTCAGTCTCACGGGTTAAGATCATCTCCCACCCCCCACAAGTTACTGACTTTATCCCCCCTCCCAAGTGCCGAACTCCCCGCCCCCCCCGCACCCAGCACAAGTTCCTGACCTTCTCCCACCGCCCTGCCCCGGGTTCCTGACCATCTCCCCCTGCAAAAGTTCTTAGTGCACAAATTCATGACCTTCTCCCCCCAACAAGTTCCTGACCTTAACCGCCATTCCGCCAACACCTCCATAGCTGGGGCATTGTGTGTGGGTCACGGATTGTTAACAGGTTTAATGGGTATGAAGTGAATAGTGATAGTGTCCGGATTTCGGCCCATCTAACCATCTGGATCATGTTCTCGCACTCAAACCCCTTTGGACCTGGATCACGTTCTTCCACCATCCTCACTGTGCTCCCTGTACTTATTTCCCCATTTCCACCCCCGAACAAGTTCCTGACCGCCTCTCTTCCCCCCTCCCTCCGATCACCCTCTTTCCCCAGAATCTCTCCTCTCACTCTCTCCTCGTTTCCGTCTCTCTCCATTTTCCCCCTCTCTTTCCCCGCACCGAATCTCCCTCTCTTTTCCCCGCCTCCCTTTGTCTCCCCTTCTCAGCTCTATCTCTCCGTCTTTCTCCCCCATCTCCTTCTCCCTCCCCCATCTCCCTCTTTCTCTCTTCCGCCCACCCCCCCCCCCCGGGCTCCCCTCTCTCTCCCCTCCATCTCTCTCTCTCTCTCTCTCCATCACCCCCCGCCCCGATCATCCTTTCACGCTCACCCCATTTCCCTCCCTTCCCATCTCCCTCTCTCTTCCTCCCCTTCCATCTCCATGCCCCTCTGCCCCTCTTCCCCCCCCCCCATCTCCCTTGCCCCCCCCTCCCTCTTCACCCCTCCCACTTCCCCTCCCTTGTCTCCCTCGCCCCCCCCCCCGTCTCCCTCTTTCTCCCCTCCTGTCTCCCTCCCCCCTCCCGTCTCCCTCCCTCCCGTCTCCCTCTTCCCCCCCCCCCCCACGTCTTCCTCTTCCCCCCCCCCCGTCTCCCTCTTCCCCCCCCCCCATCTCCCTCTTTCTCCCCCCTGTCTCCCTCTTTCTCCCCCCCCCGTCTCCCTCTTTCTCCCCCCCCCGTCTCCCTCTTTCTCCCCCCCCGTCTCCCTCTTTCTCCCCCCCGTCTCCCTCTTTCTCCCCCCCGTCTCCCTCTTTCTCCCCCCCCGTCTCCCGCTTTCTCCCCCCCGTCTTCCTCTTTCTCCGCCCTCCATCTCCCTCTTTCTCCCCCCCCCCCTTGTCTCCCTCTTCCCCGCCGCCTCCCTCTTCCCCACCCCACCGTCTCCCTCTTTCCCCCCCGTCTCCCGCTTCCCCCCCCCCCGTCTCCCGCTTCTCCCCCCCGTCTCCCTATTCCCCCCGTCTCCCTCTCTCCCCCCATCTCCCTCTTCCCCCCCCCATCTCCCTCTTTCCCCCCCCCGCCTCCCTCTTCCCCCCCCGTCTCCCTCTCCCCCCCCCCGCCTCCCTCTCCCCCCCCGCCTCCCTCTTCCCCCCCCCCGTCTCCCTCTTCCCCCCCCCGTCTCCCTCTTCCCCCCCCCGTCTCCCTCTTCCCCCCCCCGTCTCCCTCTTCCCCCCCCCGTCTCCCTCTTCCCCCCCCCCGTCTCCCTCTTCCCCCCCCCGTCTCCCTCTTCCCCCCCCCGTCTCCCTCTTCCCCCCCCCGTCTCCCTCTTCCCCCCCCCCCGTCTCCCTCTTTCCCCCCCCCCGTCTCCCTCTTTCCCCCCCCGTCTCCCTCTTTCCCCCCCCCCGTCTCCCTCTTTCCCCCCCCCCGTCTCCCTCTTTCCCCCCCCGTCTCCCTCTTTCCCCCCCCCGTCTCCCTCTTTCCCCCCCCCGTCTCGCTCTTTCCCCCCCCCGTCTCCCTCTTTCCCCCCCCCGTCTCCCTCTTCCCCCCCCCGTCTCCCTCTTCCCCCCCGTCTCCCTCTTCCCCCCCCCGTCTCCCTCTTCCCCCCCGTCTCCCTCTTCCCCCCCGTCTCCCTCTTCCCCCCCGTCTCCCTCTTCCCCCCCCCGTCTCCCTCTTCGCCCCCCGTCTCCCTCTTCCCCCCCGTCTCCCTCTTTCCCCCCCCCGTCTCCCTCTTCCCCCCTCCCGTCTCCCTCTTCCCCCCCCCGTCTCCCTCTTTCTCCCCCCCCCCGTCTCCCTCTTTCTCCCCCCCCGTCTCCCTCTTCCCCCCCCCGTCTCCCTCTTTCCCCCCCCCCGTCTCCCTCTTTCACCCCCCGTCTCCCTCTTTCACCCCCCGTCTCCCTCTTTCACCCCCCGTCTCCCTCTTCCCCCCCCCGTCTCCCTCTTTCCCCCCCCCCGTCTCCCTCTTTCACCCCCCGTCTCCCTCTTTCACCCCCCGTCTCCCTCTTTCACCCCCCGTCTCCCTCTTTCACCCCCCGTCTCCCTCTTTCACCCCCCGTCTCCCTCTTTCACCCCCCGTCTCCCTCTTTCACCACCCGTCTCCCTCTTTCCCCCCCCCGTCTCCCTCTTTTCCCCCCCGTCTCCCTCTTTTCCCCCCCGTCTCCCTCTCCCCCCCCGTCTCCCTCTTTTCCCCCCGTCTCCCTCTTCCCCCCCCCGTCTCCCTCTTTCTCCCCCCCCCCGTCTCCCTCTTTCTCCCCCCCCCGTCTCCCTCTTTCTCCCCCCCCGTCTCCCTCTTTCTCCCCCCCCGTCTCCCTCTTCCCCCCCCCGTCTCCCTCTTTCTCCCCCCCCCCGTCTCCCTCTTTCTCCCCCCCCGTCTCCCTCTTCCCCCCCCCGTCTCCCTCTTTCCCACCCCCCCGTCTCCCTCTTTCACCCCCCGTCTCCCTCTTTCACCCCCCGTCTCCCTCTTTCCCCCCCCGTCTCCCTCTTTTCCCCCCCGTCTCCCTCTCCCCCCCCGTCTCCCTCTTTCCCCCCCCCCCCCGTCTCCCTCTTTCCCCCCCCCCCCCCGTCTCCCTCTTTTCCCCCCCCCCCCCGTCTCCCTCTTCCCCACCCCCCCGTCTCCCTCTTTCCCCCCTGTCTCCCTCTTCCACCCCCGTCTCCCTCTTCCCCCCCCGTCTCCCTCTTCCCCCCCGTCTTCCTTTTCCCCCTCGTCTCCCTCTTCCCCCTCTTCCCCCTCTTCCCCCCTCGTCTCCCTCTTCCCCCCCCGTCTCCCTTTTCCCCCCTCGTCTCCCTCTTCCCCCCTCGTCTCCCTGTTTCCCCCCCTCGTCTCCCTCTTCCCCCCCCGTCTCCCTCTTCACCCCCGTCTCCCTGTTTCCCCCCCCCGTCTCCCTCTTCCCCCCCGTCTCCCTCTTCCCCCCCCCCGTCTCTCTCTTCCCCAACGTCTCCCTCTTCCCCCCCGCCGTATCACTCTTACCCCCCCCCCCCCGCCGTCTCCCTCTTCCCCCCCCCGTCTCCCTCTTCCCCCCCGTCTCCCTCTTCCCCCCCCCGTCTCCCTCTTCCCCCCCGTCTCCCTCTTCCCCCCCGTCTCCCTCTTCCCCCCCCCGTCTCCCTCTTCGCCCCCCGTCTCCCTCTTCCCCCCCGTCTCCCTCTTTCCCCCCCCCGTCTCCCTCTTCCCCCCTCCCGTCTCCCTCTTCCCCCCCCCGTCTCCCTCTTTCTCCCCCCCCCCGTCTCCCTCTTTCTCCCCCCCCGTCTCCCTCTTCCCCCCCCCGTCTCCCTCTTTCCCCCCCCCCGTCTCCCTCTTTCACCCCCCGTCTCCCTCTTTCACCCCCCGTCTCCCTCTTTCACCCCCCGTCTCCCTCTTCCCCCCCCCGTCTCCCTCTTTCCCCCCCCCCCGTCTCCCTCTTTCCCCCCCCCCGTCTCCCTCTTTCACCCCCCGTCTCCCTCTTTCACCCCCCGTCTCCCTCTTTCACCCCCCGTCTCCCTCTTTCACCCCCCGTCTCCCTCTTTCACCCCCCGTCTCCCTCTTTCACCACCCGTCTCCCTCTTTCCCCCCCCCGTCTCCCTCTTTTCCCCCCCGTCTCCCTCTTTTCCCCCCCGTCTCCCTCTCCCCCCCCGTCTCCCTCTTTTCCCCCCGTCTCCCTCTTCCCCCCCCCGTCTCCCTCTTTCTCCCCCCCCCCCGTCTCCCTCTTTCTCCCCCCCCGTCTCCCTCTTCCCCCCCCCGTCTCCCTCTTTCTCCCCCCCCCGTCTCCCTCTTTCTCCCCCCCCGTCTCCCTCTTCCCCCCCCCCGTCTCCCTCTTTCCCCCCCCCCGTCTCCCTCTTTCACCCCCCGTCTCCCTCTTTCACCCCCCGTCTCCCTCTTTCCCCCCCCCGTCTCCCTCTTTTCCCCCCCGTCTCCCTCTCCCCCCCCGTCTCCCTCTTTCCCCCCCCCCCGTCTCCCTCTTTCCCCCCCCCGTCTCCCTCTTTTCCCCCCCCCCCCCGTCTCCCTCTTCCCCACCCCCCCGTCTCCCTCTTTCCCCCCTGTCTCCCTCTTCCACCCCCGTCTCCCTCTTCCCCCCCCGTCTCCCTCTTCCCCCCCGTCTTCCTTTTCCCCCCTCGTCTCCCTCTTCCCCCTCTTCCCCCTCTTCCCCCCTCGTCTCCCTCTTCCCCCCCCGTCTCCCTTTTCCCCCCTCGTCTCCCTCTTCCCCCCTCGTCTCCCTGTTTCCCCCCCTCGTCTCCCTCTTCCCCCCCCGTCTCCCTCTTCACCCCCGTCTCCCTGTTTCCCCCCCCCGTCTCCCTCTTCCCCCCCGTCTCCCTCTTCCCCCCCCCCCGTCTCTCTCTTCCCCAACGTCTCCCTCTTCCCCCCCGCCGTATCACTCTTACCCCCCCCCCCCCGCCGTCTCCCTCTTTCCCCCCCCCGCCGTCTCGCTCTCCCCCCCCGCCCTCTTTCCCTCCCCACCGTCTCCCGCTTTTCCCCCCCCCCCGCCGTCTCCCTCTTTTCCCCCCCCCCCCCCGCCGTCTCCCTCTTTCACCCCCCGTCTCCCTCTTTCCGCCCCCCCCGCCTCCCTCTTCCCCCCCCGTCTCCCTCTTTCCCCCCCCCGTCTCCCTATTTCCCCCCCCCCGTCTCCCTCTTTCCCCCCCCGTCTCCCACTTTCCCCCCCCCCCGCCTCCCTCTTCCCCCCCCCCCGTCTCCCTCTTCTCCCCCCCCCCCGTCTCCCTCTTCTCCCCCCCCCCGTCTCCCTCTTTCCCCCCCCCCCCCGTCTCCCTCTCCCCCTCCCGTCTCCCTCTTCCCCCCCGTCTCCCTCTTCCCCCCCCCCGTCTCCCTCTTCCCCCCCGTCTCCCTCTTCCCCCCCCCCGTCTCCCTCTTCCCCCGCCATCTCCCTCTTTCCCCCCATCTCCCTCTTTCCCCCCCCCCGTCTCCCTCTTCCCCCCCGTCTCCCTCTTCCCCCCCGTCTCCCTCTTCCCCCCCCCGTCTCCCTCTTCCCCCCCCCGTCTCCCTCTTCCCCCCCCCGTCTCCCTCTTCCCCCCCCCGTCTCCCTCTTTTCCCCCCCGTCTCCCTCTTCCCCCCCTCCCGTCTCCCTCTTCCCCCCCCCCCGTCTTCCTCTTTCCCCCCCCCCCCGTCTTCCTCTTTCCCCCCCCCCGTCTCCCTCTTCCCCCCCCCCCGTCTCCCTCTTCCCCACCCCCCCCGTCTCCCTCTTCCCCCCCTGTCTCCCTCTTCCACCCCCGTCTCCCTCTTCCCCCCCCCGTCTCCCTCTTCCCCCCCCATCTCCCTCTTCCCCCCGTCTCCCTTTTCCCCTCTCGTCTTCCTCTTCCCCCCTCGTCTCCCTCTTCCCCCCCCCGTCTCCCTCTTCACCCCCGTCTCCCTGTTTCCCCTCTCGTCTTCCTCTTCCCCCCTCGTCTCCCTCTTCCCCCCCCCGTCTCCCTCTTCACCCCCGTCTCCCTTTTCCCCTCTCGTCTCCCGCTTCCCCCCCGTCTCCCTCTTCCACCCTGTCTCCCTCTTCCCCAACGTCTCCCTCTTCCCCCCCCCCCCCGCCCCACCGCCTCACTCTTTCCCCCCCCCCCCGTATCCATCTTCCCACCCCCCGTATCCCTCTTACCCCCCCCGTCTCCCTCTTTCCCCCCCCGCCATCTCCCTCTTTTCCCCCCCCGCCGTCTCCCTCTTTTCCCCCCCCCGCCGTCTCCCTCTTTCCCCCCCCCGCCGTCTCCCTCTTCACCCCCCGTCTCCCTCTTTCCGCCCCCCCCCGTCTCCCTCTTCCCCCCCCCCGTCTCCCTCTTTCCCCCCCCCCGCCTCCCTCTCCCCCCCCCGCCTCCCTCTTCCCCCCCCCGTCTCCCTCTTCCCCCCCCCCGTCTCCCTCTTCCCCCCCCCCGTCTCCCTCTTCCCCCCCGTCTGCCTCTCCCCCCCCCCCGTCTGCCTCTCCCCCCCCGTCTCCCTCTTTCCCCCCCCCGTCTCCCTCTTCCCCCCCCATCTCCCTCTTCCCCCATCGTCTCCCTCTTCCCCCCCGTCTCCCTCTTCACCCCCGTCTCCCTCTTCACCCCCGTCTCCCTCTTCACCCCCGTCTCCCTCTTCACCCCCGTCTCCCTCTTTCCCCCCTCCGTCTCCCTCTTTCCCCCCCCCGTCTCCCTCTTCCCCCCCGTCTCCCTCTTCCCCCCCACCGTCTCCCTCTTCCCCCCCCCCCCCATCTCCCTCTTCCCCAACGTCTCCCTTTCCCACCCCCCCCCCCACTGCCTCACTCTTTCCCCCCCCGTATCCCTCTTCCCACCCCCCGTATCCCTCTTACCCCCCCGTCTCCCTCTTTCCCCCCCCCGCCGTCTCCCTCTTCCCCCCCCCGCCGTCTCCCTCTTTCCCCCCCCCCCCGCCGTCTCCCTCTCCCCCCCCCCGCCCTCTTTCCCTCCCCGCCGTCTCCCTCTTTCCCCCCCCCCCGCCGTCTCTCTCTTTCCCCCCTCCCGCCGTCACCCTCTTTTCCCCCCCCGCCGTCTCCCTCTTCCCCCCCCATCTCCCTCTTTCCACCACCCCCCGTCTCCCTCTTTCCCTCCCCACGTCTCCCTCTTTCCCTCCCCCCCGTCTCCCTCTTTTCCCCCCCCACCGTCTCCCTCTTTCCCCCCCCCGTCTCCCTCTTTCCCCCCCCCGTCTCCCTCTTTCCCCCCCGTCTCCCTCTTTCCCCCCCCCCCGCCTCCCTCTTTCCCCCCCCCGTCTCCCTCTTTCCCCGCCCGTCTCCCTCTTTCCCCCCCGTCTCCCTCTTCCCCCCCCCCCGTCTCCCTCTTTCCCCCCCCCGTCTCCCTCTTTCCGACCCCGTCTCCCTCTTTCCCCCCCCCCGTCTCCCTCTTTCCCCCCCCGTCTCCCTCTTCCCCCCCCCCCCGTCTCCCTCTTTCCCCCCCCCGTCTCCCTCTTCCCCCCCCCCCGTCTCCCTCTTTCCCCCCCCCGTCTCCCTCTTTCCCCCCCCCGTCTCCCTCTCCCCCCCGTCTCCCTCTCCCCCCCGTCTCCCTCTCCCCCCCGCCTCCCTTTCCCCCCCCGTCTCCCTCTTCCCCCCCCCCTCGTCTCCCTCTTTCCCCTCCCCCCGTCTCCCTCTTTCCCCCCCCCTCTTTCCCCCCACCCGTCTCCCTCTTTCCCCCCCCGTCTCCCTCTTCCCCCCCCCGTCTCCCTCTTTCCCCCCCCCCGTCTCCCTCTTTCCCCCCCACGTCTCCCTCTTCCCCCCCCCCCGTCTCCCTCTTCCCCCCCCCGTCTCCCTCTTCCCCCCCGTCTCCCTCTTCCCCCCCGTCTCCCTCTTCCCCCCCGTCTCCCTCTTCCCCCCCGTCTCCCTCTTCCCCCCCGTCTCCCTCTTCCCCCCCGTCTCCCTCTTCCCCCCCCGTCTCCCTCTTTCTCCCCGTCTCCCTCTTCCCCCCCGTCTCCCTCTTTCCCCCCCCCCCCCCGTCTCCCTCTTTCCCCCCCCCCCGTCTCCCTCTTCCCCCCTCCCCCGTCTCCCTCTTCCCCCCCCGTCTCCCTCTTCCCCCCCGTCTCCCTCTTCCCCCCAGTCTCCCTCTTCCCCCCCGTCTCCCTCTTTCCCCCCCCCCATCTCCCTCTTCCCCCCCCCCCGTCTCCCTCTTCCCCCCCCCCCGTCTCCCTCTTCCCCCCCCCCCCGTCTCCCTCTTCCCCACCCCCCATCTCCCTCTTCCCCCCCCACCCCGTCTCCCTCTTTCCGCCCGTCTCCCTCTTTCCCCCCGTCTCCTTCTTTCCTCTCCCCATCTCCCTCTTTCCTCCCCCCATCTCCCTCTTCCCCCCCCCCCCATCTCCCTCTTTCCCCCCCCATCTCCCTCTTTCCCCCCCCATCTCCCTCTTTCCCCCCCCGTCTCCCTCTTTTCCCCCCCCCCGTCTCCCTCTTTCCCCCCCCCGACTCCCTCTTCCCCCCCGCCGTCTCCCTCTTTCCCCCCCCCCCCGTCTCCCTCTTCCCCCCCCCCCGTCTCCCTCTTTCCCCCCCGTCTCCCTCTTTCCCCCCCGCCTCCCTCTTCCCCCCCCCCGTCTCCCACTCCCCCCCCCCCCGCCTCCCTCTTTCCCTCCCCGTCTCCCTCTTTCTCCCCCCCCGTCTCCCTCTTTCTCCCCGCCCCCCGGCTCCCTCTTCCCCCCTCCCATCTCCCTCTTCCCCCCCCCCCCCGTCTCCCTCTTTCCCCCCCCCCGTCTCCCTCTTTCACCCCCCCGTCTCCCTCGTTCCCCCCCCCCGTCTCCCTCTTCCCCCCCCCCCCGTCTCCCTCTTTCCCCCCCCCGTCTCCCTCTTTCCCCCCCCCCGTCTCCCTCTCCCCCCCCCGTCTCCCTCTTTCCCCCCCCGTCTCCCTCTTTCCCCCCCCCCGGTCTCCCTCTTTCCCCCCCCCGTCTCCCTCTTTCCCCCCCCGTCTCCCTCTTTACCCCCCCCCCCGTCTTCCTCTTTCCCCCCCCCGTCTCCCTCTTTCCCCCCCCTCGTCTCCCTCTTTCCCCCCCCCCGTCTCCCTCTCCCCCCCCCCCGTCTCCCTCTTTCCCCCCCCCCCGTCTCCCTCTTTCCCCCCCCCCGTCTCCCTCTTTCCCCCCCCCCGTCTCCCTCTTTCCCCCCCCCGTCTCCCTCTTTCCCCCCCCCCGTCTCCCTCTTCCCCCCCCCCCCGTCTCCCTCTTCCCCCCCCCCCGTGTTCCTCTTTCCTCCCCCCCCCCATCTCCCTCTTCCCCCCCCCCCCCCCCCACGTCTTCCTCTTCCTGTACCATGTGGGAACTCGGACGACACCAGTGTTCCTGACGACTACGTGTGCGGGAAATGTAGCCGCCTTCAGCTCCTGACGGACCGCGTTGCGGAGTTGGAGCTGAGGGTGGATTCACTCTGGAGCATCCACGATGCTAATGACGTGAGTAGCACATATAGCGAGTTGGTCATACCGCAGGGAAAGGGTCCACAGCCAGATAGGGAATGGAAGACCAGCAGCAAGAGCAGTGCAAGGAAGGTAGTGCAGGGGTCCCTTGTGGTCATCCCCCTGCAAAACAGATACACTGCTTTGGGTACTGTTGGGAGGGATGAATCATCAGGGGAGGGCAGCAGCAGCCAAGTTCATGGCACTGTGGCTGGCTCTGTTGCACAGGAGGGCAGGAAAAAGAGTGGGAGAGCGATAGTGATAGGGGATTCAATTGTAAGGGGAATAGATAGGCGTTTCTGCGGCCGCAACCGAGATTCCAGGATGGTATGTTGCCTCCCTGGTGCAAGGGTCAAGGATGTCTCGGAGCGGGTGCAGGACATTCTAAAAAGGGAGGTAGAACAGCCAGTTGTTGTGGTGCACATTGGTACCAACGACATACCGTATATACTCGCGTATCATGCGACTTTTGAAGACCTAAATTGTAACCTAAATTTGGGGGGTAGCATGATACGCGAGATACAAAATTTGCGGGTGTGAAGTGCTGGCCAAGATTAGGCTGTTAGGCTGTTAAGCAGACCGTATCCACGCTGAATCTCGGCAGGTATCTCCTGGGCTGGATTGCAGCCTCTATTGTCACTTGTACTGTATCTTTGCTGTGGTCTAGAGATCGCCACCCACAACTCCCTCTGAAGTTTGCTGCATTATTAGAGGCTTTAACAATCAAATCTCCATCTATCTCAGCCCATGCTTCTTTTACCCGCAAACACAGTAGAGGCAAATCCGGAGCCTTCATATTCCCTCCCTTCGTAAATGATTTCTCTCCTTCCATCATCCAGTCATTCCATTTCTTTCTTATATTGTCTTTAAATGGCTTATTAATGGATACGTCAAGTGGCTGAACGACGCTAGTCAAGCCAGCTGGAATGATTGCTATATCGGTGTTCGATTCGCAAACAGCTTTCACAACAAAATCCACTCGATGTTTCATGATTCGGTTGTTAAGGTCTGTATTCGATCGTTGTTATGTGTTAGGGTACTTGTTACTGTTGGGTACTTGTTAAACTTGTTTGAAAGCCTAGCCTAGTGGCATCTGGTATCTCAAAAAAGTGACTCGCATGATACATGAGATATATGATAAAATCATGTTTTGGGGACGAAATTTAGGGGTCGCATGATACGTGAGATCGTAGGATACGCGAGTATATACGGTAGGTAAAAAAAGGGATGAGGTCCTACGAAACGAATTTAAGGAGCTAGGAGCTAAATTAAAAAGTAGGATCTCAAAAGTAGTAATCTCGGGATTGCTACCAGTGCCACATGCTAGTCAGAGTAGGAATCACAGGATAGCGCAGATGAATACGTGGCTTGAGCAGTGGTGCAGCAGGGAGGGATTCAAATTCCTGGGGCATTGGAACCGGTTCTGGGGGAGGTGGGACCAGTATAAACCGGACGGTCTGCACCTGGGCAGGACCGGAACCAATGTCCTAGGGGGAGTGTTTGCTAGTGCTGTTGGGGAGGAGTTAAACTAATATGGCAGGGGGATGGGAACCAATGCAGGGAGACAGAGGGAAACAAAAAGGAGACAAAAGCAAAAGACAGAAAGGAGATGAGGAAAAGTGGAGGGCAGAGAAACCCAAGGCAAAGAACAAAAAGGGCCACTGTACAGCAAAATTCTAAAAGGATAAAGGGTGTTAAAAAAACAAGCCTGAAGGCTTTGTGTCTTAATGCAAGGAGTATCCGTAATAAGGTGGATGAATTAACTGTGCAAATAGATGTTAACAAATATGATGTGATTGCGATTACAGAGACGTGGCTCCAGGCTCATCAGGACTGGGAACTCAACATCCAGGGGTATTCAACATTCAGGAAGGATAGAATAAAAGGAAAAGGAGGTGGGGTAGCATTACTGGTTAAGGAGGAGATTAATGCAATAGTTAGGAAGGACATTAGCTTGGATGATGTGGAATCTATATGGGTAGAGCTGCAGAACACCAAAGGGCAAAAAACGTTAGTGGGAGTTGTGTACAGACCTCCAAACAGTAGTTGTGATGTTGGGGAGGGCATCAAACAGGAAATTATGGGTGCATGCAATAAGGGTGCAGCAGTTATAATGGGTGACTTTAATATGCACATAGATTGGGCTAACCAAACTGGAAGCAATACAGTGGAGGAGGATTTCCTGGAGTGCATAAGGGATGGTTTTCTAGACCAATATGTCGAGGAACCAACTAGGGGGGAGGCCATCTTAGACTGGGTGTTGTGTAATGAGAGAGGATTAATTAGCAATCTCGTTGTGCGAGGCCCCTTGGGGAAGAGTGACCATAATATAGTGGAATTCTGCATTAGGATGGAGAATGAAACAGTTAATTCAGAGACCATGGTCCAGAACTTAAAGAAGGCTAACTTTGAAGGTATGAGGCGTGAATTGGCTAGGATAGATTGGCGAATGATACTTAAGGGGTTGACTGTGGATGGGCAATGGCAGACATTTAGAGACCGCATGGATGAACTACAACAATTGTACATTCCTGTCTGGCGTAAAAATAAAAAAGGGAAGGTGGCTCAACCGTGGCTATCAAGGGAAATTAGGGATAGTATTAAAGCCAAGGAAGTGGCATACAAATTGGCCAGAAATAGCAACGAACCGGGGACTGGGAGAAATTTAGAACTCAGCAGAGGAGGACAAAGGGTTTGATTAGGGCAGGGAAAATGGAGTACGAGAAGAAGCTTGCAGGGAACATTAAGACGGATTGCAAAAGTTTCTATAGATATGTAAAGAGAAACGTAGGTCCCCTGCAGTCAGAATCAGGGCAAGTCATAACGGGGAACAAAGAAATGGCGGACCAATTGAACAAGTACTTTGGTTCGGTATTCACTAAGGAGGACACAAACAACCTTCCGGATATAAAAGGGATCAGAGGGTCTCGTAAGGAGGAGGAACTGAGGGAAATCCTTATTAGTCGGGAAATTGTGTTGGGGAAATTGATGGGATTGAAGGCCGATAAATCCCCAGGGCCTGATGGACTGCATCCCAGAGTACTTAAGGAGGTGGCCTTGGAAATAGCGGATGCATTGACAGTCATTTTCCAACATTCCATTGACTCTGGATCAGTTCCTATAGAGTGGAGGGTAGCCAATGTAACCCCACTTTTAAAAAAAAAAAGGAGGGAGAGAGAAAACAGGGAATTATCGACCGGTCAGCCTGACATCGGTAGTGGGTAAAATGATGGAATCAATTATTAAAGATGTCATAGCAGTGCATTTGGAAAGAGGTGACATGATAGGTCCAAGTCAGCATGGATTTGTGAAAGGGAAATCATGCTTGACAAATCTTCTGGAATTTTTTGAAGATGTTTCCAGTAGAGTGGACAAGGGAGAACCAGTTGATGTGGTATATTTGGACTTTCAGAAGGCTTTCGACAAGGTCCCACACAAGAGATTAATGTGCAAAGTTAAAGCACATGGGATTTCAGGTAGTGTGCTGACATGGATTGAGAACTGGTTGTCAGACAGGAAGCAAAGAGTAGGAGTAAAGGGGGACTTTTCAGAATGGCAGGCAGTGACTAGTGAGGTACCGCAAGGTTCTGTGCTGGGGCCCCAGCTGTTTACACTGTACATTAATGATTCAGACGAGGGGATTAAATGTAGTATCTCCAAATTTGCAGATGACACTAAGTTGGGCGGCAGTGTGAGCTGCGAGGAGGATGCTATGAGGCTGCAGAGCGACTTGGATAGGTTAGATGAGTGGGCAAATGCATGGCAGATGAAGTATAATGTGGATAAATGTGAGGTTATTCACTTTGGTGGTAAAAACAGAGAGACAGACTATTATCTGAATGGTGACAGATTAGGAAAAGGGGAGGTGCAACGAGACCTGGGTGTCATGGTACATCAGTCATTGAAGGTTGGCATGCAGGTACAGCAGGCGGTTAAGAAAACAAATGGCATGTTGGCCTTCATAGCGAGGGGATTTGAGTACAGGGGCAGGGAGGTGTTGCTACAGTTGTACAGGGCCTTGGTGAGGCCACACCTTGAATATTGTGTACAGTTTTGGTCTCCTAACCTGAGGAAGGACATTCTTGCTATTGAGGGAGTGCAGCGAAGGTTCACCAGACTGATTCCCGGGATGGCGGGACTGACCTACCAAGAAAGACTGGATCAACTGGGCTTGTGTTCACTGGAGTTCAGAAGAATGAGAGGGGACCTCATAGAAACGTTTAAAATTCTGACGGGGTTAGACAGGTTAGATGCAGAAAGAATGTTCCCAATGTTGGGGAAGTCCAGAACCAGGGGACACAGTCTAAGGATAAGGGGTAAGCCATTTAGGACCGAGATGAGGAGAAACTTCTTCACCCAGAGAGTGGTGAATCTGTGGAATTCTCTTTCACAGAAAGTTGTTGAGGCCAATTCACTAAATATATTCAAAAAGGAGTTGGATGAAGTCCTTACTACTAGGGGGATCAAGGGGTATGGCGAGAAAGCAGGAATGGGGTACCGAAGTTGCATGTTCAGCCATGAACTCATTGAATGGCGGTGCATGCTAGAAGGGCCGAATGGCCTACTCCTGCATCTATTTTCTATATTTCTATGCTTCTATTTTCCCCCCCCCATCTCCCTCTTTCCCCCCCCCCCCCCCGGTCTCCCTCTTCCCCCCCCCCCCCGTCTCCCTCTTCCCCCCCCCCCGTCTCCCTCTTCCCCCCCCGTCTCCCTCTTCCCCCCCCGTCTCCCTCTTCCCCCTCCCCATCTCCCTCTTCCCCCTCCCCATCTCCCTCTTCCCCCTCCCCATCTCCCTCTTCCCCCTCCCCGTCTCCCTCTTCCCACTCCCCGTCTCCCTCGTTTCCCCCCCCCCCGTCTCCCTCTTTCCCCCCCCCGTCTCCCTCTTCCCCCCCCCCGTCTCCCTCTTCCCCCCCCCCCCGTCTCCCTCTTCCCCCCCCCCCCGTCTCCCTCTTCCCCCCCCCCGTCTCCCTCTTCCCCCCCCTTCTCCCTCTTTCCCCCCCGTCTCCCTCTTTCCCCACCCCCCGTCTCCCTCTTTCCCCCCCCCCATCTCCCTCTTCCCCCCCCCCATCTCCCTCTTCCCCCCCCCCCCCGTCTCCCTCTTCCCCCTCCCCATCTCCCTCTTCCCCCTCCCCATCTCTCTCTTCCCCCTCCCCGTCTCCCTCTTCCCACTCCCCGTCTCCCTCTTCCCCCCCCCCCCCGTCTCCCTCTTCCCCCCCCCCTTCTCCCTCTTCCCCCCCTTCTCTCTCTTTCCCCCCCGTCTCCCTCTTTCCCCCCCGTCTCCCTCTTTCCCCACCCCCCGTCTCCCTCTTTCCTCACCCCCCATCTCCCTCTTCTCCCCCCCCCATCTCCCTCTTCCCCCCCCCCGTCTCCCTCTTTCCCCCACCCACCCCCCCGTCTCCCTCTTCCCACCCCCTCGTCTCCCTCTTCCCACCCCCCGTCTCCCTCTTCCCACCCCCCCGTCTCCCTCTTCCCCCCCCCCGTCTCCCTCTTCCCCCCCCCCCCCGTCTCCCTCTTCCCCCCCCCCTTCTCCCTCTTTCCCCACCCCCCGTCTCCCTCTTTCCCCACCCCCCATCTCCCTCTTCCCCCCCCGTCTCCCTCTTTCCCCCACCCACCCCCCCGTCTCCCTCTTCCCCCTCCCCATCTCCCTCTTCCCCCTCCCCGTCTCCCTCTTCCCACTCCCCGTCTCCCTCTTCCCCCCCCCCGTCTCCCTCTTCCCCCGCCCCCGTCTCCCTCTTCCTCCCCCCTTCTCCCTCTTCCCCCCCCCGTCTCCCTCTTTCCCCACCCCCCGTCTCCCACTTTCCCCACCCCCCATCTCCCTCTTCCCCCCCCCCGTGTCCCTCTTCCCCCTTCCCCCGTCTCCCTCTCCTCCCCCTCCCCCTCCCCCGTCTCCCTCTCCCCTCCCCCCGTCTCCCTCTTCCCCCCCCCCCCCGTCTCCCTCTCCCCCCCCACCCCGTATCCCTCTTCCCGTCTCCCTCTTCCCCCTCCCCCCGTCTCCCTCTTTCCCCCCCCCCAACCCGTCTCCCTCTTCCCCCCCCCCCCCCGGTCTCCCTCTTTCCCCCCCCCCCCCCCCGGTCTCCCTCTTTCCCCCCCCCCCCCCCCCGGTCTCCCTCTTCCCCCCCCCCCCCCCGGTCTCCCTCTTTCCCCCCCCCCCCTCCCCCGTCTCCCTCTTCCTCCCTCCGCCTCCCTCTTCCTCCCCCCGTCTCCCTCTTCCCCCCCGTCTCCCTCTTCTCTCCCCCCCCCTCCCATCTCCCTCTTCTCTCCCCCCCCCCCCCCGTCTCCCTCCTCCCCCCCCGCCCCGTCTCCCTCTTTCTCTCTCCCACCCCCCCCCCCGTCTCCCTCTTTCTCCCCCCACGTCTCCCTCTTTCTCCTGCCCTTTGCAAGCTTTGGGGGAATGCAACGTTTTCAGAGGGTTGTCGGGGCTGGTGTTTGTGCCAGGTGCCAAAGACAATCGTTTCAATCTTCTCAATGTTCAACTGGAGAAAACTGCGGCTCATCCAAGATTGGATGTCGGACAAACAGTGGCGGGGTCAAGAGTGGTGGCAGAGAGCTAAAACTGTGTGTTATCAGCGTAGATGTGGAATCTGACTCCATGTCGTCGGATAATGTTGCCGTGGAGAATATAGATGAGGAATGGGAGGGTGCCAAAGATGGATTTTGGGGGACTCTAGAGGTTCAAGGGTGGTAAGAGCAGCCATTACAGGAAATGCTTGGTTAAAATTGGATAGCACAGAATAGAACCAATGAGGATAATCCAACTGAGCTGGACAATGGAGAAGAGGTGTTGGTGAAGTATGGTCGATCAAACTTTGAAGCGAGATTTAGAATGAGGTGGGATTGTGCACCACAGTCACAGACGATGTAATTTGTGACCGTGAGAGGGGCTGTTCCAGTGTTGTGGCAAAGGCAGAAACCTGATTGGAAAGATTCAAACCTAGAGTTACGGGAAAGCTGAATACGGATTTGGGAGGCGACCGCATATTCAAAGACTTTGGAGAGGAAAGGGAGGTGGGAGATGCAATGGTAATTTGCAAAGACAGAGGGGTTGAGGGTAGGTTTTTTGAAGAATAGGTGATGTCAGTTGTTTTGAAAGGGAGGGGAGAGCCATTTACAATGTCAGCTAGTTTGATGGGAAGTTTGGTGGTCAGCAGTTTTAATGGTAATGGCAGGTGATGGGTCCTATGGCCAAGGTGAGCTTGGATGGGGCATGAGGCGAGACTGGAGAGAAGCTAGAGAAAGATGCGGGTTCAGGACTAGGGCGGGAGGGAGGAACCTTGGGGTTGTCTGTAATTTTAAAAATGCAAGACCTTGCTGCAAAAGCATTGTTTATGTTGTGTTACCTTCTTTGAAAAGTACTGAGTATCAGTCCAAGAATGTGATAATTGTGAGACATGGGGTGGAAGGAAAGGGAGAAATTGTGTCCTATCCCTCTATCTGGAGTAGTGTCTATCTGTTGAATGTCTTCCTCCTAACGTATGGCAAGATTGTTAACTTACTATTTGGGAAACCTTCATCCTGGCATCAGTGGTATAATGCGTATGAGTTGCAACTTGCTGTGTCACTCTATGGTCCTCGTCCTCATGAGCCTTATTATTTCTACAGGTCTGAGCTCATAATGCCAGTGACATCACAAACTAGCTTCAACTGTTATCTATCTGTGAAAATGCTGCGTAAATTTTTATATTTTACACTGAAAACCATGTACATGGTTTTCAATGTGATAAAGCTCTCCTTTTGGGAAGTGCCCTTAAACCAAGAGACATTGCAGTAAAATTTCAATCCCTAGTTCCCCACATAGGCTACTTGTCGTATTGTATGACTGGCTAGGATGCAGCTCTGTAATGCCATGTAGAATGGTCCTTACAATGTTGTAGAACTGTTCAGCTCCATTACATCATAAAGCAGTGTAAACATATTCAAAACACTAGAATTACTCATTTTATAAAGTTTTTAAAAGCAGTTTACCTCAATCTTTGTGCATTGTGTAAAAAGAACTCTTGTGTTGTCTTTTTTTCAACCCACTGAGCTAATTTTAGAAATTCTGAGGCACTATTTCCTGGTCATACCAATTGATTCAATCTAGCTACTAATATGCAATGGGCTCTATTGTGAAAATGTTATAATCAACAATCCGTCCAATAAGAAGATGGTCAGGTAGGATGGTAAAAAGTATCACTCCTAATATTTGTTTCACCTATGTAAAAATATGATCTGAGCTGAGGCAATAGTGGGAACACTACAATTGACCTCAATTTCTTTCAGTGAGGGAGTGGGGAGAGGGAGGGAGGGAAGTCAAATCAGCCAGAGTTCCCACTCCTGATCACTATTCAGTGACTCCTGCTGGAAAATACGTATGGACATTGGCTCTGAACAACATTGAGCTTGACTGATACTCTCCATAGCCAAGTATCCTGTTAACACTCAATGTCTAGGTTCCCTAGGTACTGGAAGAATACCAGCATTTATGGAACTCTAGCCCAGCAAGACAGTGTATTCAGGGGAGGAGAAGAGATGAGGGGAGAAATTGTTCGGGGAAGAGAGTTAAAAGTCCCTAAAATGAGGCTTACCTCACTGATTTTATTGACTGTACAACTGTGAGCACATGGAGCTCACTATCCACATCAAGTCAGGCTGGTAAGTGGACACTCAGCATTCTTTTTAAAACCATGGTGCAGATGTAGTTATCTCATGGTTTCTCATAATAAATCTCTCCATTTGGGAAGTGCCCATGCAGAAATATATATGTGCCCATGACTGAACTCCACTATCCTGTGTTTGGAGGACCCAACCTGAACGGTAACCAGTCTTCAGAAAAAGGTGAAAGAACACTTTTGCATCATAAAGCATGACCTCACAGCTGCATGTTGTCTGTGTTAATTTTAGGCAGCAGGGGCTTTTTAACCAGAAGCATGTTCAAGTATTGACTGCCCATGGCCTTATGGCTGAAGACAACCATCGGGCTAATATAATGATCCAAAAGTTGCCCCGAAATATTCAGTTTTTTCCCTGAAGCACGAATGTATACATTTTGGGGCAACGTGCAACTCCGAGGTGAATCATGGACAGCCCAACTTTAAAAAATGAAGAATTACCTTCTAACGATGCGGGATTGGCTGCAAAAGCCAAGCAATCTGTAAAACAGAATAACTTGTCTGGAAAACTGAAGAAATTGACTAAAAAAGAGAAGGAATTGACTTCAAAAGAGAACTTGACTCAAGAAGAGCATGATAATTCTCTAGGAGTAAAAGAGAAGGAATTGCCTGCAGAAGTGAAGGAATTGCCTGCAGAAGATTCAAATCTCCTTGTTTTTTTCACAGACTTCACGGAACTAGACAAAGCCAAAGAACAGAACAACAAACTGGATAAAGAAATTCTCACATTACGCAATCGTGTACGATCGTTGGACACTGAACGGCAATCCCTCTTAGAAACAGTAAGTTGCTTGCACCATGGTAGCCAAACTGTTGTTACACTGCAAAGAATACTTCTTGGGCGGTCTCTCGAATCAAGGATGTCTTGCTTCCACGCCAAAAAGGGATGAGTTTGATGAGTTCACAGGTGTTTCAATGAAGGACCTGATATTCCAGGTCCCGACCTACATGTTGAAGGGTGGAAGATGCCTGTGTGTGGATTTTTTTAACATGTGGTGGCCGTTGCACACCAGCCACCACATGGGCTTGACACAGCTAGGTCTTGGTCCAGTGGCAAGGATTAGCCAAGACGACTGGAGAGCAGCTCTGCTGCATGGACCTAGTGCGCACACAATCGCAGTGGGGGCTTTCCGTGCTGCCCCAGAGCCCTCGTCTCTTCTGGGCCCCGAACTCACGCCTCTCCTGGGCCCTGATCACATCGCTATACAATCTCTCACCGCTCCTTCACCCTAACCTCACCACTCCTGATGTACCTGCCCACGCTCCAATCACCGACCTGGGTTATGGTGACATCCAATCCAGTTGCCCTCTTCACAGCCGTCGCCCTCCTGCACCAGCTCGCGCTATACTATATTTTAGTTATTCCATCTTTTGCAGTCAGTTGTTGAACTTTGTTACTGGAACTCCAAGATATGATCAATAATACGGTCTCTGCTGTGTAATATAATTTGGAGATTCTTCTTTGCCATTTTAAAGCACAGTATTCTTCTTGAAAACAAGTTGACTGGCAAAGCCAACAGAATTGTAATAATTGCACTTGCATTTGAATCTGTCAGCATCCTATTGCTGGAAAAAGATTTTTATTATTAAGTGGATCTCTCCAATCAGGTTTCCGCCCGCCACAGTACCGAAACAATTGTTATCAAAGTCACAAATTACATCCTATGTGACTGTGACAGAGGTAAACTATCCCTCCTCATCCTTCTTGACCTGTCTGCAGCCTTTAAGAACATAAGATAAAAACATAAGAATTAGAAGCAGGAGTAGGCCATTTGACCCCTCGAACCTGCTCCGCCATTTAATAAGATCATGGCTGATCTTCTACCTCAACTCCACTTTCCTGCACGATCCCCATAGCCCTTAATATTCAAAAATCTATCTATCTCAGTCTTGAATACACTCAACGACTGAGCATCCACAGCCCTTTGGGGTAGAGAATTCTGAGGATTCACCACCCTCTGAGTAAAGACATTTCCCTTCATCTTAGTCCTAAATGGCCGAGCCCTTATTCTGAGACTGTGACCCCTGGTTATAGACTCCCTAGCCAGGGAAAACATCCTGCCTGCGACTACCCTGTCAAGTCCTGTAAGAATGTTGTATATTTCAATGAGATCACCTCTTATTCTTCTAAACTCCAGAGAATATAGGCTTAGTCTACTCAATCTCTCCTCATAGGACAATGCCCCCATCCCAGGAATCAGTCTGGTGAATGTTCAATGCACTCCCTCCTATGGCAAGTATATCCTTCCTTAGGTAAGGAGACCAGAACTGTGCACAATACTCCAG
Source organism: Pristiophorus japonicus (assembly GCF_044704955.1). Lineage (NCBI taxonomy): Eukaryota > Metazoa > Chordata > Chondrichthyes > Pristiophoridae > Pristiophorus > Pristiophorus japonicus. The sequence goes on from NC_091994.1 coordinate 87,236,756, forward strand.
GTGTGGTCTCACCAGGGTGCTATATAATTGCAGTAAGACGACTTTACACTTATACTCAAATCCTCTTGTAATAAAGGCCAACATACCATTTGAATTCCTAATTTCTTTCTGTACCTGCATGTTAACGTTCAGTGATTTGTGTACAAGGACATCCAGGCCTCTCTGAACACCAACATTTCCCAATCTCTCACCGTTTAAAAATACTGTTTTTCTATTTTTCCTACCAAAGTGGATAACTTCACATTTCTCCACATTATATTCCATTTGCCATGTTCCTGCCCACTCACTTAGCCTGTCTATATCCCCTTGTAGTCTCTTTGCATCCTCCTCACAACTTACAATCCCACCTCACTACCTCTTCTCTTGACCCCTCCTGAGATTCTAAATTGTCAGACTGCTTATCCGCCATCCAGTTCTGGATGAGCAAAAATGTTCTCCAATTGAATATTGGGAAGACCGAATCCATTGTTTTCGGTCCCCCCCCACAAACTCCATTCCCTAGCCACTGACTCCATCCCTCTGCCCAACTTCTGTCTGAATCTGAACTAGACTGTTCACAACCTTGGTGTTATATTTGATTCTGAAATGAGCTATCGACTACATATCTGCAGCCTAACTAAGACTGCCTATTTCCACCTCCATAACAACGCCCTTGCCTCAGCTCATCTGCTGCTGAAGCCCTCATCCATCCCAGATGCAATATAATATGGATGTGTGAGGTTATCCACTTTGGTGGAAAAAACAGGAAGGCAGATTACTTTCTGAATAGTGACAGATTAGTAAAAGGGGAGATGCAATGAGACCTGGGTGTCATGGTACATCAGTCATTGAAAGTAGGCATGCAGGTACAGCAGGCAGTAAAGAAAGCAAATGGTATGTTGGCCTTCATAGTGAGAGGATTTGAGTATAGGAGCAGGGAGGTCTTGCTGCAGTTGTACAGGGCCACACCTTGAGTATTGTATGCAGTTTTGGTCTCCTAATCTGAGGAAAGACATTCTTGCTATTGAGGGAGTGCAGCGAAGGTTCACCAGACTGATTCCCAGGATGGCAGAACTGACCTATGAAGAAAGACTGGATAGACTAGGCTTATATTCACTGCAATTTAGAAGACTGAGAGGGGATCTCATAGAAGCATATAAAATTCTGATGGGATTGGACAGGTTAGATGCAGGAAGAATGTTCCCGATGTTGGGGAAGTCCAGAACCAGGGGTCACAGTTTAAGGATAAGGGGTAAGCCATCTAGGACCGAGATGAGGAGAAACTTTTTCACCCAGAGAATTGTGAACCTGTGGAATTCTCTACCACAGAAAGTTGTTGAGTCCAGTTTGTTGGATATATTCAAAAGAGAGTTAGATGTGGCCCTTACGGCTAAAGGGATCAGGGGGTATGGGGAGAAGGCAGGAGTGGGGTACTGAAGTTGCATGATCAGCCATGATCATATTGAATGGTGGTGCAGGCTCGAAGGGCCGAATGGCCTGCTCTTGCACCTATTTTCTATGTTATCTCTAGACTTGACTATTCCAACGCACTCCTGGCTGGCCTCCCACATTCTACCCTACGTAAACTTGAGGTCATCCACCAAGTTCCGCTCGCCCATCGCCCCTGTGCTCGCTGACCTACATTGGCTCCCGGTTAAGCAACACCTCGATTTCAAAATTCTCATCCTTATTTTCAAACCCATCCATGGCCTCGCCCCTCCCTATCTCTGTAATCTCTTCCAGCCCCCCCCGAGATGTCTGCACCCTCTAATTCTGTCCTCTTGAGCATCCCTGATTATAATTGCTTAACTATTGGTGGCCATGTCTTCTGTCCTAAGCTCTGGAATTCCCTGCCTAAACTTCTCTGCCTCTCTACCTCTCTTTCCTCCTTCAAGACGCTCCTTAAAACCTACCTCTTTCACCAAGCTTTTGGTCACCTGCCCTAATTTCTCCTTATGTGGCTGGGTATGAAATTTTTTGTCTCATAATACTCCGCGCCTTGGGATGTTTCACTTCATTAAAGGCGCTATATAAATACAAGTTGTTGTTGTAGCTTTGTATTACATTTGACACTCTTAACCACACCATGCTCCTCCAACACCTCGCCACCGTTGTCCAGCTGGGTGTAACTGCACTCGGCTGATTCCATTCTTATCTATCTAATGGTAGCCAAAGAATCACCTGCAATGGCTTCTCTTCCCGCTCCTGTACCGTTACCTCTGGTGTTCCGCAAGTATCTATCCTTGGCTCCCTCTTCTTGCCAATCTACACGCTGTCCCTCAGCGACATCATCTAAAAACACAGCTTCGGTTTCCACATGTATAGATACGGTAGCATAACGGTAATGTTACTGGACTAGTAATCCAGAGGCCTGGATTAAAGATCCAGAGATGTGAGTTTGAGAACTGGGGAATTTAAATTCAGTTAATTAAATAAATCTGGAATAAAAAGCTAGTTATCATCATAGGCAGTCCCTCAAAAAAAAGCTAGTATCAGTAATGGTGACCATGAAACTACTGGATTGTCATAGAAACCCATCTGGTTCACTAATGTCATTTAGAGAAGGAAATCTGCCGTCCTTATCTGGTCTGGCCTCTATGTGACTCCAGAACCACAGCAATGTGTGGTTTATTCTTAACACTCTCTGAAATGGCCTAGCAAGCCACTCAGTTGTACAAAACTGCTACAAAAAACAATAAGAATAAAACCGAACGGAGCACCCGGGATTGACAACGGCACACATAGCCCAGTCGATACTGCAAAGCCCCCCCTTACTAACATCTGGGGACTTGTGACAAAATTGGGAGAGCTGTCCCACAAACTAGTCAAGCAACACCCTAGTCATACTCACAACATAGTCATACATAGAATCATACCTTTTAGCCAATGTCCCAGACTCCTCCATCACCATCCCTGTGCCACCAGAGGTGATGGCACTGTCACATACAGTCGGGAGGGAGTGGCCCTGGGAGTCCTCAACATTGACTCTGGACCCCATGAAGTCTCATGGCTTCAGGTCAAACATGGAAATCTCCTGCTGATTACCACCTATTGCCACCTGCCACCCCCCCCCCCCCCCCAGCTGATAAATCAGTACTTCTCCATGTTGAACACCACTTCGACAATATTGGTAACAGTGACCATCGCACAGTCCTTGTGAACACGAAGTCCCGTCTTCACACTGAGGACACTCTCCATCGTGTTTTATGGCACTACCACCGTGCTAAATGAGTGTGAGTGATAGATTCAGAACCGATCTAGCAGCTCAAAACTGGGCCTTCATAAGGCTCCCAGGACCATCAGCCGGAGAATTGTAATCCACTACAATCTGTGACCTCATGGCCTGGCATATGCCTCACTCTACCATTACCATCAAGCCAGGGGACCAACCCTGGTTCAATGGGGAGTGCAGAAAAGCATGCCAGAAGCAGAACCAGGTGTATCTTAAAATGAGGTGCCAAACTGGGGAAGCTGCAGCATAGGACAACATGCATGCTAAACAGCGGTAGCAGCATGCTATAGACAGAACTAAGCAATCCCACAACCAACGGATCAGCTCAAAGCTCTTCAGTCCTGTCACATCTAGCTATGAATGGCGGTGGACAATTAAACATATTACAGAAGGAGGAGGCTCCATGAATAGTCCCATCCTTAATGATGGCAGAGCCTAGCACGCGAGTGCTGAAGCATTTGCAACCATCTTCAGCCAGAAGTGCTGAGTGGATGATCCATCTCGGTCACTTCCTGTGGTCTCCACCATCACAGAAGCCAGTCTTCAGCCAATTCGATTCCTCCACGTGATATGAAAAAACGGCTGAGCTCACTGGATACAGCAAAGGCTATGCGCCTTGACAATATTCCGGCTGTCGTGCTGAAGACTTGTGCTCCAGAATTAGTTGTGCCCCTAGCCAAGCTGTTCCAGTACAGTTACAACACTGGCATCTATCCGACAATGTGGAAAACTGCCCAGGTATGTCCTGTCCACAAAAAGCAGAACAAATCTAATTCGGCCATTTACCGTCCATCAGTCTACTCTTAATCATCAGCAAAGTGATGCAAGGTGTCTTCGACTATCAAGTGGCACTTATTCACCAATAACCTGCTCACCGATGCTCAGTTTGGGTTCCGCCAGGGCCACTCTGCTCTAGACCTCATTACAGCCTTGGTTTAAACATGGACAAAAGAGCTGAATTCCAATGGTGAGGTGAGAGTGACTACCCTTGACATCAGGGCACATTTGACTAGATGTGGCATCAAGGAGCCCTAGTAAAATTGAAGGTAATGGGAATTAATGGGAAAACTCTCCACTGCTTGGAGTCATACCTAGCACAAAGGAAGATAGCTGTGGTTGTTGGAGGTCAATCATCTCAGCCTTAGGACATCGCTGCAGGAGTTCTTCAGGGCAGTGTCTTGAGCCCAACCACCTTCAGCTGCTTCATCAATGACCTTCCCTCCATCATAAGATCAGAAGTGGGGATGACTGCACAATGTTCAGTTTCATTCGCAACTCCTCAGATAATGAAGCAGTCCATGCCTGCATGCAGCATGACCTGGATGACATTCAGGCTTGAGCTGATAAGTGGCAAGTAACATTCGTACCACACAAGTATCAGGCAATGATTATTTCCAACAAGTGAGAGTCTAACCACTACTTCTTGACATTTAGCGGCATTACCATCGCCAAATCCCCCACTATCACCATCCTGCGGGTCACCATTGATCAGAAACTTAACTGGACCTGCTGCATAAATACTGTGGCTGCAAGAGCAGGAGAGTGGCTGGGTATTTTGTGCCGTGTGTCTCGCCTCCTGACTCCACAAACCTTTCCACCATCAACAGGGCACTCCAGCAGCTCGACACCATCCAGGACAACCCAGCCCGCTTGATTGGCATCCCATCGACCACCTTAAACATTCACTCCCTCCACCACCAGCGCAAAGGGGCTACAGTGTGTACCATCTTGGTACAGATGCACTGCAGCAACTCACCAAGGCTTCTTCGACAGCACCTTCCAAACCTGCGACTTCTACCACCTAGAATGAAAAGGGCAGCAGGCGGATGGGAACACCATCACCTCCAAGTTCCCTTCCAAGTCACACATCATCCTGACTTGCAAATATATCTCCGTTCCTTCATCATCGCTGTGTCAAAATCTTGGAACTCCCTCCCTAACAGCACTTCACCACACAGACTGCAGCAATTCAAGAAGGCCAGCTCACCATCACCTTCTCGAAGGCAATTCGGGTTGGGCAATCAATGCTGGTCTTGCCAGAAAAGCCCACATCACAGGAACAAATAAAAAAAAATGTATGCTGACAACACCCAGCTCTACCTCACCACCACCTATCTTGTCCCTCCACTGTCTCTAAATTGCCAGACTACTTGTCCGACATCCAGTACTGGATGGGCATAAATTTCGTCCAACTAAATATTGGCAAGACCAAAGGCATTGTCTTCGGTCCCCTCCACAAATTCCATTCTCTGCCCACCGATTTCATCCCTCTCCCTGACAACTATCTGAGGCTAAACCAGACTGTTCACAACCTTGGTGTCATAATTGGCAGCGATATGAGCTTTCAACCTCATCCGCACTTTCACTAAGAGCTCCTATTTCCACCTCTGGAACATCGTCCGCCTTTGCTTTGCCTCAGCTCATCTGCTGCTGAAACCCTCGGATATGGCTTTGTTAGCTCTAGACTTGACTATTCCAACGCAATCCTGGCTGGCCTCTCACATTCTACTCTCTGTAAACTTGAGGTCATCCAAATCTCTGCTGCACGTGTCCTAACTTGCACCAAGTACTGGTCATCCATCACTCCTGTGCTCGCTGACCTATATTGGCTCCTGGTTAAGAACATAAGAAATAGGAGCAGGAGTAGGCCATTTGGCCCCTCGAGCCTGCTCTGCCATTCAATAAGATCAGGGCTGATCTGATCCGGGCCTCAACTCCACTTCCCCGCCCGTTCCCCATAACTCTTGACTCCCTTATCGTTCAAAAATCTGTTTATCTCCACCTTAAATACATTCAATGACCCAGCCTCCATAGTTCTCTGAGGTAGAGAATTCCAAAGTTTCACGACCTCTGAAAGAAGAAATTCCTCCTCATTTCAGTTTTAAATGGGCAATCCCTTATTCTGAAGCTATGCCCCTAGTTCTCTGCATCTACCTGGTCAAACCCGGTTAAGCAACACCTCGATTTAAAAATTCTCATCCTTGTTTTCAAATCCCTCCATGGCCTCGCCCGATCTCCCTATCTCTGTCATCTCCTCCAACCTCACAATCCCCCGAAACATCTGCGCTCCTTTAATTCTAGCTTCTTGAGCAACCCCGATTTTAATCGCGCCGTACCTTCAGTTGCCAAGGCCCTACTCTCTAGAACTCCCTCCCTCAACCTCTCCACCTCTACCTCTCTTTCCTCCTTTAAGACGCTCCTTAAAACCTAACTCTTTATCCATCTGCCCTAATATTTCCTTATATGGCGCTGGGTCAAAGTTTATTTTATAATGCTCCTGCTTGGGGCATTTTACTACGTTAAAGGCGCTATATAAATACAAGTTAAAGGGACAAGGCCCAGAATGTAGGGCCCCACTGAGGCTAAAAGAGAAAAGATAAATCCGAAAGTAAACATGAGGTGATGCTTGGGTTTGCAAGGTTCTAGGTTATAGGAGGAAAGACTGAGGGAGATGAGTTCCAGTTTTGAAGTCCTTGGGCGGGGGGGGGGGGGGGGGGAGTTTGAGTAGGAGACAGTGTGATAAATAATGATTTCAATATAGTGAGGATGCCGAGTGGAGGAATATTGCGTAGGGAGTAAGTACTTTTGTAGCTTCGGAAGAACATGTGGAAAGAAGGTTAAGGGGGCCGAAATTCATCAACCCACTGCCACCAACATTCCTCCTGAAGATCCGCCCAGTGCCACTTCAGAGGTGGCCTGGAGCAGACTGGAGTGGTTGGGAGGGGAGAGCTGCCAGGAACCGCCCGCTGATGTCAGCGGACAGCCGAGTGGCGCAACTGACCTCCCGCCCGCCGAGCTCCCAGATTCCTGCGGGCGGGACTCGGCGCCAGAACGGGGGTGGACCACTGGCTCAAGGCTGTTCTGTCTCCGACGGTAAGTCTGAAAACCCTGAAAAAAAGGTCAGTGAACATTTAAAACATTTTTTTCAACAGTGACTGACCTGCATGGGGTCCCCTGAAGGTCTTCGGATAGTTTTTAAATTTTTTATTGGTGTTTTTTTTCCAGCTCTTCGACCCTCCGTGGGCCCGACTCCATCCTCGGCGGCACTTGGGCGGTAAGCGCCTCTGCCGCCGAGAATGAGACCTCCCGCCCGCTGCTGCCCAGATTGGCGGCATACGTCGTCCATTTGCCGCCCGTCAACTTTCGAGGGACCTCGGCCGTGCATATCCCGCCCAAAGTACCTTCTGGTACCTCGGCTGCCATCGGCGACGCATTGGCGGGCGGAGATTCTGATGAAAATTCGCCCCAAGGTTATGGATGGGAAGATAGATTGGAGGCTAGAAATGGGAGAGGGCAGCAATGGAACATGTAGTTTATCTTGTATTTGAGGAACACTTTGGGTAGATTTAAATCTTCATTGCTTGGCAGTGGGATAGATCACTGGCTCTTTATAGAACGCGCCTGATTTTAACTCCATTGATTTTAATGAAATGAAAATTAGGCACGTGCTCTAAAGATCATGCGATCTGCCCCTGAGAATTAATGTTAAAAATGCATAGCAAATGTATAGAGTCCAAATCAAGTAGTTCTAAATGAGAGATTTAGCATTGGTCAGATGCTCCCTTGAATCTGCCGTATTGAGCATTTCTGGTTAAGGATAACATGGGGTTAGATGCAAATTGAATCCCCATTTAACACGTCCGAAGTAAGTGTTCCCAGTGTTAGCATGGATATCCACGTGACTCTGCCCTATCAAGCATCACCATCATAGGCAGTCCCTCGAAATCGAGGAAGACTTGCTTCCACTCAGGTGGCTGTACAGTCCAATGCGGGAATTACTGTCTCTGTCACAGGTGGGGCAGACAGTGGTTGAAGGAAAGGGTGGGTGGGGAGCCTGGTTTGTCGCATGCTCCTTTCCATGTCTGCGCTTGGTTTCTGCATGGTCTCAGCGACGAGACTTAAAGTGCTCAGTGCCCTCCCAGATGCTCTTCCTTCAATTTGGGCGGTCTTGGGCCAGGGATTCCCAGGTGCCGATGGGGATGTTGCACTTTATCAAGGAGGCTTTGAGGGTGTCCTTGAAATGTTTCCTCTGCCCACTTGGGGCTCACTTGCCGTGTCGGAGCTCCAAGTAGAGCGCTTGCTTAGGGAGTCTCGTGTTGGGCATGCGGACAATGTGGCCTGCCCAACGGAGCCGGACCCCGGTCACCAAAATCCACGGCATGGCCCTGGACAACGTGGGCCATTTTCCATACCTCGGGAGCCTACTATCAACAAGGTCAGACATCGATGTCGAGGTCCAATACCGCCTCCAGTGTGCCATTGCAGTCTTCGGTCGCCTGAGGAAGAGAGTGTTTGTAAACCAAGACCTCAAATCTGGCACCAAGCTTATGGTCTACAAAGCGATACCCGCCCTCCTATATGGCTCAGAGACGTGGACTATATGCAGCAGACATCTCAAAGCACTGGAGAAGTACCTCCAGCACTTCCTCTGCAAGATCCTGCAAATCCACTGGGAGGATAGACGCACGAACGTCTGTGTTTTCGCTCAGGCCAACATCCCCAGCATCAAAGGTCGAGTGTGGTCAGTGTTATCAAGCACTCTAAGGTCAGTTACAACATGGGTTAAATACATCTCCCCAAAAATATGCCTTGACCCTAACCTTAGAAGAATCCCTCCAACTACATTAAGTGACATTTCTTATTTCCCTAGACCAGCCATCTTTATGGCTGCTTTAAGTAAGATATCACAAGAACATAAGGATTAGAAGCAGGAGTAGACCGTATGGCCCTTCGAGCCTGCTCCGCCATTCAATAAGATCATTACCGATCTTCTACCTCAACTCCACTTCCCTGCACTATCCCCATATCTCAGTCTTGAATATACTCAATGACTGAGCATGTACAGCCCTGTGGGGTAGAGGATTCCAAAGATTCACAACCCTCTGTGAAGAAATTTCTCCTCATCTCAGTCATAAATGGCTGACCCCTTATCCTGAGACTGTGCCCCCTAGTTCTAGACTCTCCAGCCAGGGGAAACAACCTCCCAGCATCTACCCTATCAATCCCCTTCAGAATATTATATGTTTCATAGAGATCACCTCTCATTCTTCTAAACACCAGAAAGTATAGGCCCAATTTACTTAATCTCGCCTCATAGGACAACCCTCTCATTCCAGGGATTGATCTGATGAACCTTCGTTGCACCGCCTCTAAGGCATGTATGTCCTTTCTCGGATAATGAGACCAAAACTGTGCATAGTACTCCAGGTGTGGTCTCACCAAAGCCCTTTACAATTGTAGTAAAACTTTCTTACTCTTGTACTCCAAACCCCTTGCAATAAAGGCCAATATGCCATTTACCTTCCTAATTGCTTGCTGTATCTGCATGCTAGCTTTCTGTGTTTCTGGTACGAGGCTGCCTAAATAGAAAATCTGTACTGAAGGACTTGTCCACAGAAACTGGGTTGAGGCTGATCCAAACTCGGTTCATGTAGATTTCGCTCAGCCAGACTTTTTATTCCGTCAGTCAGGGCTGGATTTGAACCCATTTTACAGAGATGAAAGGACAGTCTGTATGCAGAATTACTGCACCACTCAATCCCCTAATGTCTCTTAAGTTGTGTTTCATACTGGTAAGCATTGAAGACAATGTCCTAGTGAAAAGGTTCTCATTCCTCACTATGCACTAACACCAGTTAGAACATGCATGTGTTTGAATGTCAGTTGAGGTCAGAATTGGGCTCAGCTGTGACATCTATCAAACTCGAATACCTTACCGATTCTCAGTGACATGACTACCACTGGAAGAAAGGCTTGTTGGGTGAGATACTAGAGGACTGCTGGCACCCAAGGAACTGCACCTCAGCAAAAGGCAGCACCTTCAGGAGAAAACTTGGAATAGGGGACAAGAAAGCTGATATCAAAGAATTTAGATAACTTATTTGTAGAATCCTTTACTTAATACATATATTTTGCTATAAATAGAAATCCTGTGCTATAAATAAAAACTTTATTAGAATGACATGACCAATATAACCCAATGGGTTATGCAAAGGTTTTGAAATGGGGTCTGGAAAGGGATTCCAGGGGGAGTTCCTAAGATCATCAGATTTCTCTTCTAACTTATTTCTGTTGCTGTATACTAATGATTTTTTTTCAGGGATTCATAGTACTCTTTCGATAGCAGACATTGTCTTTCAGAATTGAGGGGGGCCCTACAAAAGAAAGTTTGAAAACCACTGGGTTGTGTCAACCCCACTACTGGAGGTATTTAATAGCTGCTCTGTGATGTCGCCGCCATTGTGATGTGGCCTCAGTGGAAATATGATTTTATTTCCACTGGTATTTCCCTGCACAAGTGATGCTAATCAAATCGGTAGAATGTTTATGGCTATTTTCACCAATTTGACGTGATTCCAGTGGAAATAATGAAAATGACCAGGATTGGCTGATAAAAGGTGCGTAAGAGTGACAAGGGAGCGACACGCCTCTGTCCCCATTGGGAAGCATAAGGCAAAAAAAACCTTAGACTTGTTCTTTTTCTTCAAAAAAAATTTTGTTTTCCCCTTCACTACCTTTTTTTCCTGAAGTTGCTGACTCTTGCTGGTGTTTCGCTCCAAAGGTGCAGGTTGTTTGGCTTTTTGGAAAGGGAGGGAAATTGTGGTTCTTTTGGAACCAGTGATGTAGAGAAGACAAAGAGGGGGGTCTTGCAGAGGGAGTTTGAAGATTTCAGGATTATTGCATGCATGGAACCAGTTTGGCAGAAGCAGACTAGATACATCAATGATGCATCAATGAGTGACTCGGGAGATAGTGTAGAAAGGAGGGTTTTACATTGAAAGACATTGGGGCAAGTTTGGGGGAAGAGGTAGGGGGACATATTCAGATGGAGAGGACATTCTCTAAACCTAACTGATAGCAATGTCCTTACAGAGGGGGTTAACAGGACAGTGGGGCAATTTGAATTCATATAAGGGGGAGGAAAGCAAAACAGACAGAAATGAAAGGGAACTAAGTAGAAAAATCAGTTAAAGAGAGGAGTGCTGTGAAGGACAGATTTAACCTATTAAAGAGAAAATATATTAATGCCAGAGGCATTCGCAACAGGATGACTGACCTGTTGTGGCAATTGCTGTTAATCCCATTGATGGAGACGAGTACAACATACAAAAGTTTAGAGTGTTCAAGAAGGACAAACTAGATGGAGTAGCTCTAAATGTCAATGACATGTGGGAGATGAAATCAGTATATGCTGCCCAACTAGATAGTCTGGGTTGAATTATGTAGCATGAAGTGAGCAAAAATAATTTTGATATGGACTACTGGGTCAAAGCAAAAGTGAGAGTAGGTTATTGTATGAAGAGGTAAGGAAATATGTTCAAACAGAAATACCCTACTTGTGGGCAATTTCAACCAAACTAATTTAACTGGCAACACCCAAACAAACCAGAATATGAGCTGGTAAATGTAATGGCTGCTTGCTGATCCAGTGCAATAGTCTCTGCCCAAATTACTCCCATGACCTGGGATAATTTGGTACTGCAAATCAATACCCAAGTTTACATCTTTAAAAGGGCCAACTTCAAGACATTGAGGGAAGAACATAAACTGATCAATTGGGAGCTCATATTTTAGGAACACACTATTAAGCATGCAGGATAAGGGACTAGTAAGGACAGATTAAGGACATGTAGCCTTAAACAGATTAATAAGGCAATACTAAACGAGGCAAGTAAGAAATACAAATTCTACAAAGTATGGAGGGACAAAAAATTCTCTACCACAGAAAGTTGTTGAGTCTAGTTCGTTGGATATATTCAAGAGGTAGTTAGATGTGGCCCTTACGGCTAAGGGGATCAAGGGGATCGACTGGGCCTGTATTCACTGGGGTTTAGAAGAATGAGAGGGGATCTCAAAGAAACATATAAAATTCTGACGGGACGGTACAGGTTAGATGCAGGAAGAATGTTCCCAATGTTGGGGAAGTCCAGAACAAGGGGACATAGTCTAAGGATAAGGGGTAAGCCATTTAGGACTGAGATGAGGAGGAACTTCTTCACTCAGAGAGTTGTTAACCTGTGGAATTCCCTACTGCAGAGAGTTGTTGATGCCAGTTCATTGGATATATTCAAGAGGGAGTTAGATATGGCCCTTGCGGCTAAAGGGATCAAGGGATATGGAGAGAAAGCAGGAACGGGGTATTGAAGGAATGATCAACCATGATCTTATTGAATGGTGGTGCAGGCTCGAAGGGCCGGATGGCCTACTCCTGCACCTATTTTCTATGTTTCTATGTTTCCTGCACCTGCTTTCTATGTTTATATGTTACAAACATAAGTGGAACCACTAGGAAGAATACAGGAACGTTCAAAAAATGTTTTTTTTTAAAGTGGCTTGAAGAGCAAAGAAGGAATTAGAAATGTGTAATTGTAGAAGTCACACATAACAGATAAAAAGCCTTCCAGTATAACAGCAAGAGGTACTCAAAGAAGATTCGAGATTCCTTAAAGATACAAATAGGGTTGATACTGAGAATGAATTAAAAATGCAAAGGTCCTGAAAATCCATGGGTGCAATATCCTGGCATCAGTGGCAAGATGTGCCGACCAGAAATCTCTGTTGCTGACCCCACTGAAGTATGCAAGGTTGGGGAGGTTAATCCATCATTAAAATATCACTGGTGGGTGCACATGGAGGCTTCCTGCTCCAAGGGTGCATTAGCGCTCTCCCTCCTTTATAAGAGGGCTGAAAATACTTAACACATTTTTTTACATCTTTGGGGGTCCTAGCCTGGACCCTTAGGTGGTTAGTGCAAATGCCAGTGGGCTGGTGTGCCTGTTTTTCACTAGGTGCAACCAACCCGCTGGCTATGTCCCTCTGATGCAGGTGACCTTGTTTGGGGTAATTGGAGATTCTGCCCCAAACAAGGCCCTGTGAAAACTGACAGGGAATACCAGGATCCAATATATCCAGCTCCCAGCCTAATTTCCAGCCCTTCTGCCAGATGTATGGCGGAAGAAAACCATGCCACAGAATTTCAGCTGCTAAATGATTATTTTGTGGAAGTATTTACTAGAAGGAGCACTAATACCATGTGAACTCCCATTGAAGGTGCTACAGCAAGATTTAGTGACTGATAACACTTACATAAATGTCCTCTAGAGAGGCTCAGGGCTCAGAACCAATAAATCCTCAGGGACAGACAGACATATATCCAAGGGTGGAGATGAAGTCTGTGAAATAATGACACTCGCTCACAGTTGAATACAAAGGCCTGGAAGCAAGTCCATATGGATCCTATTTTCAAGAAAGGTGACAAAACAAACCCAGGTAACTGCTGACTCATTAGTCTTTCATCGCTAGCTGGAAATATAATGGAATTGATGATCAGGAACAATCATGAAGCCTATCCCTATGACATAACCTAGCAAATAGCAACCAACACATTTTCTGTCTCTCCAACATTTTTGACCTTTCCCCGTAGCCCTGCAATTTCTTTTCCTTAAGATACTTATCCAACTCCCTTTTGAAAGATAAGATTGAGTCTGGCTCCACCACCTTTTAAGGCAGAGCATTCCAGATCTTAACCACTCGCTGCATAAAATATTTTTTTCTTACTCGCCTTTGGTTCTTTTGCCAATCACCTGGTTCTTGACCCTTCTGCCAATGGGAACAATTTCTCTCTATCTACTCTGTCCAGACCCCTCATAATTTTGAACAACTCCATCAAATCTCCTCTGCTCCAAGGAGAACAACCCCAGCTTCTCCAATCTATCCACATAACTGAAGTCCCTCATTCCTGGATTAATTTTTGTAAATCTTTTCTGCACCTTCTCTAAGGCCTTCACATCCTTCCTAAAGTGTGGTGCCCAGAATTGGCACAATACTCCAGTTGGGGCCATACCAGTGGTTTATACAGGTTCATCATATTTTCCATACTTTTGTGTTCTATACTTCTATTTATGAAGCCCAAGATCCCGTAAATCTTTTTAACAGCTTTCTCAACCTGCCCTGCCACCTTCAACGATTTGTACACACATACTCCCAGGTTTGTGCACTCCCTTTAGGATTGTACCATTTAGCTTTGTCCTCTCCTCATTCTTTCTAACAAAATGCATCACTTCACACTTCACTGCATTAAATTTCATCTGCCACGTGTCCGCCCATTTCACCAGCCTGTCTATATCTTCCTGAACTCAACCACTTTCCTCCTCACTGTTCACTATACTTCCAATGTTGTGTCAGTTGCAAATTTTTTAATTGTGCCCTGTACAATTGTGCCCCTTACAGACAGTAAAGCTTCTACAGGTATATAAAAAGGAAACGAGAGTTAAAGAAAATGTTGGTCCCTTAGAGGATGATACTAGAGAATTAATAATGGGAAACAGGGAAATGGCAGAGACTTTGAACAAATATTTTGAATCGGTCTTCACGGTAGAGGACACTAAAAACATCCCAATAATTGATAATCAAGGAACCATTGCGGGGGGAAGGTGGGGGGACTTAAAACAATCACGATTACTAGAGATAAAGTACTAGGCAAACTAATGGGACTAAAGGTGGAAAAGTCCCTTGGACCTGATGGCATGCATCCTAGGGTCTTTAAAAGAAGTGGCTGCAGAGATGGTGGTTGCATTGGTTGTAATCTACCAAAATCCCCTGAATTCTGGAGAGGTCCCAGCGGACTGGAAAACCGCAAATGTAACACCCCTATTTAAGAGAGGGAGGAGATAGAAAGCAGGAAACTATAGACTAGTTAGCCTAACATCTGTCATTGGAAAAATGCTTGAGTCCATCATTAAGGAAGTAGTAGCAGGACATTTAGAAAATCATAATGCAGTCAAGCAGAGTCAACATTGTTTTATGAAAGGGAAATCATGTTTGACAAACTTGCTGGAGTACTTTGAGGATGTAACGAGCAGAGTGGATAAAGGAGAACCAGTTGATGACATATAGTTGGATTTCCAGAAAGCATTCAATAAGGTGCCACACAAAAGGTTACTGCACAAGATAAGAGCTGACTGGGTTGAGGGTAATATATTAGCGAGGATAAAGAATTGGCTAACTAACAGAAAACAGGCATAATCGGGATAATTGGGTAATTTTCAGGTTGGCAATCTGTAACTAATGGGATGCCACAGGGATCGGTGCTGGGGCCTCAACTATTTACAATTTATATTAATGACTTGGATGAAGGGACCGATGAAGGGACCGAGTGTAACTTAACCAAATATGTTGCACAAAGAGAGGCGGGAAAGCAAGTTGTGAGGAGAACGCAAAAAATCTACAAAAGGATATAGATAGGTTCAGCGAGTGGGCAAAAAATTGGCAGATGGACTATAATGTAGGGGAATGTGAGGTTATCTACTTTAGTAGGAGAAATAAAAAAGAAAATTATTATTTAAATGGAGCGATTACAAAATGCTGTAGTACAGAGGGATCTGGGAGTTCTTGTACATGAAATGCAAAAAGTCAGCATGCAGGTACAGCAAGTAATCAGGAAGGCAAATGGAATGCTGGCCTTTATTGCAAGGGGGATAGAGTATAAAAGTAAAGAAGTCCTGCTACAACTGTACAGGGTATTGGTAAGACCACATCTCGAGTACTGCGTAAAGTTTTGGTCTCCTTATTTAAGGAAGGATATATTTGCATTGGAGGCAGTTCAGAGAAGGTTCACGAGGTTGATTCCCGTGTTGAAGGAGTTGTCATATGAAGAAAGGTTGGGCCTATACTCCTTGGAGTCTAGGAAAATGAGAGGTGATCTTATTGAAACATATAAGATTCTGAAGGGATGTGACAGGGTAGACGCAGAGAGGATGTTTCCTCTTAGGGGGGGAATCTAGAACTAGGGGGCATAGTTTCAGAATAAGGGGTCACCCATCTAAAACAGAAATGAGGAGAAATTCCTTTCTGAAGGTCGTTAATCTTTGGAATGCTCTACCCCAGAGAGCTGTGGAAGCTGGGTCTTTGAATATATTTAAGGTGGAGTAGACAGATTTTTGTATGATAAGAGAGTCAAGGGTTATGGGGTGTAGGCGGGGAAGTGGAGTTGAGGCCAGGATCAGATCAACCATGATCTTATTGAATGGCGGAGCAAGCTCAAGGTGCCAAATGGCTTACTCCTGCTCCTATTTCTTATGATCTTATGTTCTGTACACTCAAGGTCTTGCACAATGGAAGAAAAAATGGGGGACATACTAAATGAATGATGTTGAACTAACTAAGAATGAGGGAAAGAGATCTGGGAATCCATTGCAGAGTAGCAATTCACAAAGCAAACAGAATGCTGAACTCCATTGCAAAATCAGGGGGGAGGTGGGAGGGGTTAGCAGGGGGAGGCATGAGATGGGACATAGAAGATGGAGAGAGGAGGAGGTGGGAGAGAGGGGGGGTCCAAAGAGAAAGATGGGGTGAGAGGACCAGACAGAGGGGATTGAGACCATTATGCTGCAACTGCATCGTCCACTGGTCAGGTCACAGCTTGAATACTGTGTGCAGTTCTGGTCATTGATACACAAAGGAAAAATTCAAGCCCTGGAAATGATGCAGAGGAGGGCCATGAAGCTAATCCCTACTGTCAGGAGACTGAACTATGAGGAGCGGTTAGAAAACTTGAACTGCTTAGTCTTGAGAGGGGGTTCCTTACAGAGGTTTGTAAGATATAAAGTGGAATAGAAAGGATTAATTTTGAGCACAATTTCAAGCTCATGAGACTATCAGAGGATGACCATTCAGCCCACATAAATTCATCCACTGCAACATCCAATTGTTTCTTGAAAGCTTGTTGGATTTTTGACTTCATTACTCATATCCGAAAGTCTATAGCAAATGTTAATCACACTGTGTGTGAAGAATTTTCTGTTATTTGTCCTAAATTTACCTTTTATTAGTTTGAACTTTTTTATTCGTTCCGGGATGTGGGCATCGCTGGCAACGGCAGCATTTATTGCCCATCCTTAATTGCCCTTAAGAAGGTGGTGGTGAACCATCTTCTCGAACCTCTGCAGTCCTTGTGGGAAGGAACTCCCACAGTGCTGTTAGGGAGGGAGTTCCAAGATTTTGATCTAGCAACAATAAAGGAACGGCGATATATTTCCAAGTCAGGATGGTGTGTAACTTGGAGGGGAACTTGCAGGTGATGGTGCTCCCACACGCCTGCTGCCCTTGTCCTTCTAGGTGGTAGAGGTCGCGAGTTTGGGAGGTGCTGCCAAAGAAGCCTGGGCGAGTTTCTGCAGTGCATCTTGTAAATGGTACACACTGCAGCCATGGAGCGCCAGTGGTGGAGGGAGTGAATATTGGAGGTGGTGGATGGGGTGCCAATCAAGCGGGCTGCTTTGTCTTGGATGGTGTCGAACCTCTTGAGTGTTGTTGGAGCTGCACTCATCCAGGCAAGTGGAGAGTATTCCATCACACTCCTGACTTGTGCCTCGTAGATGGTGGAAAGGCTTTGGGGAGTCAGGAGGTGAGACACTCGCCACAGAATACCCAGCCTCTGAGCTGCTCTTGAAGCCACAGTATTTATGTGGCTGGTCCAGTTAAGTTTCTGGTCAATGGTGACCCCCATGATGTTGATGGTGGGGGATTCGGCAATGGTAATGTCGTTGAATTATCAAGGGGCGGTGGTTAGACTCTTGCTTGTTGCAGATGGTCATTGCTGACACTTGTGTGGCACGAATGTTACTTGCCACTTATCAGCCCAAGCCTGGATGTCGTCCAGGTCTTGCTGCATGCTGGCATGGATTGCTTCATTTTCTGAGGAATTGCAAATGGAACTGAACACTGTACAGTCATCAGCGAACATCCCCACTTCTGACCTTATGTTGGAGGGAAGGTCATTGATGAAGCAGCCGAAGATGGTTGGACCTAGGACACTGCCCTGAGGAACTCCTGCAGCGATGTCCTGGGGCTGGGATGACATACATGGGCAGTTTTCCACATTGTTGGGTAGGTGCCAGTATTGTAGCTGTACTGCAACAGCTTGGCTAGTTCTGGAGCACAAGTCTTGGGCACGACAGGTGGAATGTTGTTGGGACCCATAGCCTTTGCTGTATCCAGTGCGCTCAGCCACTTCTTGATATCACGTGGAGTGAATCGAATTGGCTGAAGACTGGCTTCTGTGATGGTGGGGTCCTCAGGAGGAGGCCGAAATGGATCATCCACTTGGCACTTGGCTGAAGATGGTTGCAAACGCTTCAGCCTTGTCTTTTTCATTTGTGTGCTGGGCTTTACAATCATTGAGGATGGGATATTCATGGAGCCTCCTCCTCCCGTTAGTTGTCCACTATCATTCATGACTGGATGTGGCAGGACTGCAGAGCTTTGATCTGAACCGTTGATTGTAGGATCGCTTAGCTCTGTTTATGGCAAGCGGCTTCTGCTGTTTAGCATGCATGTAGTCCTGTATTGCAGCTTCCCAGGTTGGCACCTCATTTTTAGATATGCCTGGTGCTGCTCCCAGCATGCTCTTCTGCACTCCTCATTGAACCAGCGTTGGTGCCCTGGCTTGATGGTAATGGCCGAGGTTACAGATTGTGGTGGAACACAATTCTGCTGCTGCTGATGGCCCACAGCGCCTCACAGAAGCCCAGTTTTGAGCTGCTACATCTGATCTGAATCTATCCCATTTAGCAAGGTGCTAGTGCCACACAGTATGATGGATTGAGTGTTCGGTGTGAAGACGGGACTGCATATCCACAATAACTGTGTGGTAGTCACTGCTACCAATGCTGTCATGGACAGATGCATCTGCGACAAGTAGATTGGTGAGGACGAGGTCAATTAGGTTTTTCCCCTTGTGTTGGTTCTCTCACCACCTGCCGCAGGCCCAGTCTGGCATATATGTCCTTCAGGACTCGGCCAGCTCGGGTCAGTAGTACTGCCGAGCCACTTTTGGTGTTGGATATTGAAGTCCCCTACCCAGAGTACATTCTCTGCTCTTGCTGCCCTCAGTGCTTCTTTCAAGTGGTGTTCAACATGGAGGAGTACTGATTCATCAGCTGAGGGCGGGCGGTAGGTGGTAATCAGCAGTAGATTTCCTTGCTCATGCTTGACCTGAAGCCACGAGACTTCATGGGGGTCGGAGTCAATATTAAGGACTCCGAGGGTCAATCCCTCCCGACTGTATGCCACCACACTGGGTGGGTCTGTCCTGCCGGTGGGAGAGGACATACCCAGGGATGGTGATGGAGAAGTCTGGGACATTGGCTGAAAGGTATGATTCTGTGGGACAGCTCTCCCAATTTTGGCACAAGTCCCCAGATGTTAGTGAAGAGGACTTTGCAGGGTCGACTGGGATAGGTGTGCCGTTGCCATGTCCGAAGCCGGTGCCGAGTGGTCCGTCTGGCTTTATTATGATTGTTTTCTGTAGCAGTTTGTGACAACTGAGTGGCTTGCTCGGCCATTTCAGAGGGCAGTTAAGAATGAACCACATTGCTGTGGGTCACATATAGGCTAGACCAGGTAAGGACGGCAGATTTACTTCCCTAAAGGACATTAGTGAACCAGATGGGGTTTTACAACAATCAGGTAGTGTCATGGTCACCATTACTGACATTAGCTTTCTTTTCCACATTTTATGAATTTTTTTAAACATTTAACTGAATTTAAATTCCACAGCTGCTGAGGTGGGATTTGAACCCACTTCTCCGGATTATTAGTCCAGGCCTCTGGATTACTAGTCCCATAATTTAACCACAATGCTACTGTTCCCGTTACTGATATCCCTTTGTCTTATTCTCGCAATTTAATTTAAAGTAATATTTTGGATATTAATTATCTTGTATACCTTTAAAATATCACCTCTCAGAAACATCCTTTCCAGGGCTTAAAACACAAGACAGGGGACAAAGAGTGATTAATACGGTTGTTTGGCTGAGACCAAGCTCTGGAGTCTGAAGAGGCAGTTAGATGCTGTGATGGGAAAATTTTAGGTTTCTAGGAAAGGTTTAGAGCAGAACAGAGTTTTAGGTAAAAATAAGCAGAGTAGGTCAGGAAGGGACAGAGAGAGTGACAAAGATAATCGGGCATTACTGACTAAGGTGACATCAAGGAAAAATAGAAAAATGTCAAAGCTAAAGACACTATATCTGAATGCGCGAAGTATTCGCAACAAAATAGATGAATTAATAGCACAGATAGAAATTAATAGGTTTGATCTAATAGCCATTGTGGAGACGTTGCAAAATGACCAAGGTTGGGAACTATGACCAAGGTTGGGAACTAAATATTCCAGGATACTTAACATTTAGAACAGATAGTCAAAATGGAAAACGAGGATGGGTAGCCCTGATAATAAAAGATGAGCTAAAGGTGGAAATGTAAGTTGTGAGGAGGTTGAAAAATGACTTCAAGGGGATATGGACAGGCTAAGTGAGTGGGCAAGAACATGGAAAATGGAATATACTGTGGAGAAATGTGAAGTTATCCACGTTGGTAGGAAAAATGGAAAAGCAGAGTGTTTTTTAAATGGTGAGAGATTGGGAAATGTTGGTGTTCAGAGGGACCTGGGTGTCCTTGTACACGATTCACTGAAAGTTAACATGCAGGTACAGCAAGCAATTAAAAAAGCAAATGGAATGTTGGCCTTGATTACAAGAAAATGTCTTACTGCAATTATGTAGGGCCCTGGTGAGATCATACCTGGAGTATTGTGTACAGTTTTGGTCTCCTTACCTAAGGAAGGATATACTTGCCATTGAGGGAGTCCGACGAAGGTTCACCAGACTGATTCCTGGGATGGGGGAATTGTCCTATGAGGAGAGATTAAGTAGACTTAAGCCTATATTCTCTGGAGTTTAGAAGAATGAGAGATGATCTCATTGAAACATACAAAATTCTTACAGGACTTGACAGGGTAGATGCAAGGAGGATGTTTCCTCTGACAGGGGAGTCTAGAACCAGGGGTCACAGTCTCAGAATAAGGGGTCGGCCGTTTAGAACTGAGATGAGGAAAAACGTCTTCACTCAGAGGGTGGTGAATCTTTGGAATTCTCTACCCCAGAGGACTGGGGAGGCTCAGTCTTGGAGTACATACAAGACTGAGATAGATAGATTTTTGGATATTAAGGTAATCAAGGGATATGTGGATAGTGCAGGAAAGTCGAGTTGAGGTTGAAGATCAGCCATGATCTCATTGAATGACGAAGCAGGCTCGAGGGGCCGAATGGCTTACTCGTGCTCCTAATTCCTATGTTCTTATGTTATCTAGATTGGCTACACTCCCTCCCAATCTACAGTTTTCTTGTGAATCCACATTATATTACAGTTCCTGGGTGCTGTATAACCACAATGGACTGTAATTTTAATTTTAACCAAATTGCTTATTGTACTTGTAAAAGGGACCTGACATAATTTCATTTCTTGCTGCTGAATATTAATAATCATATAATGAATTATGCATCCAAACAGATTGAACACACACTCCACAGAAGCAGAAAGGTTCCCAATGTGGCAAACGCTAATGTAATGGACTGCTGCTCCACCTAGTGGACTCCTATAATGCAGCCATTGTTGTAAATACAATAAAGGCATCAGGTGACAGGTCACCTGACAAGTTCCTGTGTTGAGAGTCATCTTGAAAGTGCATTGTGTTTGTGATGTTGTAGAGAATATACCACATTGGCGATGAAGGATTGGATTCCCTAGTTGAAATTTTTATTGGTGGATGATTCCAGCCAAACAACAGAGAGACTAGAGAGGTCCTTTGTGTTGCAGAACAGCTAAAAATCCACGGTAAATTAAAGCACACTTGGCTGAACTGCCAGAGGACAGATGGCTGCGCCTATGGGAATAATACGGTGCTTGGGTGAATTCCATCGTGATCGAGAGACTTTCGGAACATATGTGGAGCGGCTAGAAATGTTTTTCGCCGCAAATAGTATTATCGAAGTCCCCGATGATGAAAACCGTAACCGGGTGGTTTTTCAGGCTATTTTCCAGACTGAAGCAAGCCCCGAGGTGTATGAAACCCTGAAAAATGTGCTTGTTCCCGTCAAGCGAAAGGATACATCACTGAAAGAGATTCTAAGCAAGTTAGAACAGCACTACAGTCCTGAGCCCCTGGAAATTGCTGAAAGTTATCATTTTGGAATACGAAATCAATTACCTGACGAATGTATCAGTGAGTAGACTGTAGCATTAAAAAAACTATCCATTCACTGTCATTTCGGAAACTTTCAGGACCAAGCATTGCGTGACCGCTTTGTTTGTGGGATAAAAAATGAAGCAATCAGGAGGACGTTGTTGACAACCCCCAACTTGACTTTTAATTTAGTTTGTCAGACAGCAATGTTGATGGACATGGCTGTCCAATATTCCCGAGAATTTTGTACCATTTCCAGTCGTCTGACAACCGAGGTGAATCGCCTGCAGGTTAAATGAAAAAGGCAGTTGGGCCCCAAGGCCTCAGCAACTGGCCAAGGTAACAATACATTGAAGTCCTGCTATTGGTGCCTGGGACAACACATTGCTCAAAGTTGTCCATATGTGAAAGCAGAGTGTTTCTTCTGCAAGAAAACTGGGCATCTTATAAAAGTATGCCGACTGAAGAGTAAACCAACTTTCAAGGCTATAAGTAGAAATCCCCAGAGACTACATAGCATGGAAGAAAAGTAATAGGATGAAGAGATACACGTCATCAGGAGTATGAGGGTATCTAACAGCGATTTGAAAGGTATCATCATCCAAATAGATGTTGCAAGAACCAAGATACCCATGGAAATCGACACAGGTGCATCCGTGAGCGTAGTACTGGAATCGCTATATCGCGACAAATTGCGTGATTTCCCATTGGACAAATCCAAGGTAGAGCTGCGAAGCTACTCAGGAGAGCAGACACCTGTGGTAGGTTGTATCACTGTACCGATGAAATACGAGGAGCAATTTCAGAGCTTGCCTCTCAGTGGTGGCAGGAATCAAGCCTGCCTTACTAGGTAGAAACTGGTTGGGATCACTGAAGCTGGATTGGAATGAGATATTTTGTGTTGAAACAAGATTTGCATCGAAGGATGGTCATCAAGAAGTATCCGAAGATGTTCTGCGAAATAGGTAGTCCGATTCAAGGCAAGTGTCTCAGTACAGAAGGACGCTAGACCCGTTTTGTGCATGAAACACAAAAGGATAGTATACAGATACAGCAAGTGACCGGGAAGGCCAATGGAATCTTGGTCTTTATTGCAAAGGGGATGGAACATAGAAACACAGAAAATAGGTGCAGGAGTAGGCCATTCAGCCCTGCGAGCCTGCACCACCATTCAATCAGATCATGGCTGATCATCATCTCAGTACCCCTTCCCTGCTTTCTCTCCATACCCCTTGATCCCTTTAGCCGTAAGGGCCATATCTAACTCCCTCTTGAATATATCCAACGAACTGGCATCAACAACTCTCTGCAGTAGAGAATTCCACAGGTTAACAACTCTCTGAGTGAAGAAGTTTCTCCTCACCTCGGTCCTAAATGGCTTACCCATTATCTTTAGACTGTGCCCCCTGGTTCTGGACTTCCCCAACATCGGGAACATTCTTCCTGCATCTAACCTGTCCAGTCCCATCAGAATTTTATATTTTTCTATAAGATCCCCTCTCATCCTTCTAAACTCCAGTGAAGGCAAGGAAGTCATGCTACAGTTATACAGAGTATTAGTGAGGCCACACCTGGAATACTGAATGCAGTTTTGGTTTCCATATTTATGAAAGGATGTACTTTCTTTGAAGGCAGTTCAGAGAAGGTTCACTAGGTTGATTCCGGAGATGAGGGGGTTGACTTATGAGGAAAGGTTGAGTAGGTTGGGCCTCTACTCATTGGAATTCAGAAGAATGAGAGGTGAACTTATCGAAACGTATAAGATTATGAGGAGGCTTGACAAGGTGGATGCAGAGAGGATGTTTCCGCTGATGGGAGAGACTAGAACTAGAGGGCATGATCTTAGAATAAGGACCACCCATTTAAAACTGAGATGAGGAGAAATTTCTTCTCTGAGAGTTGTAAATCTGTGGAATTCGCTGCCTCAGGGAGCTGTGGAAGCTGGGACATTGAATAAATTTAAGATAAAAATAGACAGTTTCTTAAACAATAAGGGGTTATGGGGAGCGAGCAGGGAAGTGGAGCTGAGTCCATGATCAGATCAGCCATGATTGTATTAAATAGCGGAGCAGGCTCGAGGGGCCATATGGTCTAGTCCTGCTCCTATTTATGTTCTTATGTTTACTGAAAGCCATGTCCCGTACCATACACACTCATGGAGAGAGTTGAGCAAGCACTCAAAAGACTAGGGACTGAGAACATTATCTCTAAGATAGATCTATGTAATTGGGCTACACCCATTGTTGTACCTAAGTCAGATGGGCGGCAGCCGGTGGGAGCTCTCATTCTCGGCGACAGAGGCGCTTGCCGCCCAAGTCAGGCCCTCGGAGGGTCGTATAACTAGAAATAAAAAGCATTAAAAAAAAACATCTGATGACCTTCAGGGGACCCCATCCAGGTAAGTACCTGTAAAGAAATAATTTAATTAAACTTCACTAACCTTTTTTACAGCATCTTCACACTTACCGTCCATCGCCATCCTGCCGCCGACTCCAGCCGACTCCCGCCTGCATGAATATGGCATCTCGGCGGGCGGGAGTATGCTTGTTCCCGGCGGCTCTCCCCTCCCGCCCGCTCCAGGGCACGATGAAAGTAGCACTGGGCGGTTCAACAAGAGGAATGTCGGTGGTAGTGGGCGGTAAGTTCTCCAATTTTGGCCCCACAGAGTACTTCATTAGTCAGTGTACGACATGTCATTCAGTAAGCAAGAAACCCACCATCAGTACCATTACAGCCATGGAAATGGTCTCCCAGGGTGTTGCAAAGGTTCTATATATAGATTTTGCTGAGCTAGAAGGGCAGTAATTGTTCATTGTGATTGATAGCCACTCGAAGTTGGTAGAGGTGTTTCCAATGCAGAAAATAACAAATAAAACACTAGACAATTTATGAAGATTATTTTCTTCATGTGGCCTCCTAGAAGACATTGTGTCTGGTAATGGACCACAATTTGATCAAGATATTTGATCATGGACATGTTAGGTTTGTTCAAATTGATAATTTTTTACCTACAGATGTGAAAGGAGTTGAAAGTTGGAATGATTTGATTATTTCTGACTCATCAGATAGTTTTAAAACAAGCACAGTACCAGTAGCTTATCTTGCATCAAATGTACAAGTTCAAGAGAAAGTCAGAATTTAAGTCTGAGTCTGAGTCAGGCAGACAAACTGTCTGAAGCTGTGGAGAGTCCAAATGTAAATCAAGCATTGCCCTTGGAGTCACATTCTCCTCAGGATCAGCCTAGAATGACTCTAAGTTCGACACCATGTTTGGTAAGTTGTGTTCGAGAGCGACGGTATGCTCTTCGAAACAGAAAACCAATGGTTAAGTTTGATTTGTAAATATGCCAAAATAAGTCCATATCTTTTGTTATGTATAACCATGCTAGTTATTTATGATGATTGTTTGTTATAATTACTTCTTCATTAAGGAGGGAGAAGTTTAATATATAGCTCCACCTAGTAGACTACTGTGGTAATGCAGCCATTGCTGTAAATACAATAAAGGCAACAGGTGACAGGTCACCTGACAAATTCCTGTGTTAAGAGCCATCTTGTAAGTGTAGTGTGTTTGTGATGTCATAGAGAATATACCATAGCTAAGTTGACCATAAGCGATTTTTTAAGTGATTGAGAAGCTCCCCAGTAGTTTCATACAGTTGAATGGAGTTGCATCGTTGAATTCGATATTTCTGTTACTCAACCTATTTCTCTCCCTTTAACTGTCTGCGCTCTCCTTCTCCCTGCCTCTCTCACTCGCTCATTCTCATCCTTGCCCTCTCTCCCAACCCCAATCACACCATCTTTCTCTTGCACTCTCACATCTGTCTTTCTCTTGCTCATTCTTCTACACTCTTTCTTGCCCCCTCTCTCTTGCCCAAACTCTCTTGCCCCTTCTTTCTTTTGCCAGCTGTGTCTCGTGCACTCTCTCTAGCATCGTCCTCCCTCTCTCTCTCTCTCTCTCTCTCTCTCTCTCGCTTTTGTCCACTCTTTCCTACTTGTGCTTCTCTTTCACTTATCTGTCTCAGTCGCCGCCTCTCTCTTACCCTCATCCTGTCTCTCGCAATTTCGCCAACTACCTTTCATTCACAACCTCTCTTTCAATTACACTTGATCACTCTCTGTCTTTCTCTCTTGCCCCCTTTTGCAATTCTATTCTGACGCACTTGACACACTCACATTGGTGCCTGCTCTCTCACTTGCCTTCTTCCACTCACTTCCCCTCTATCGCTTTCCAAACCTTCAGGCTTCCCAATCCCTCTCTTGCGCCCTCCTCTCTCTCTCTCTCTCTCTCGCGCCTCCTCTCTCTCTCTCCATCTCTCTTGTGCATCCTCTCTCTCTCTCCTTCTCTCTCTCTTGCGCCTCCTCTCTCTCTTTCCCTCTCTCTCTCTTGCACCCCCCCATCTCTCACTCTCTTTTCTCTCCCTCTCTTGCGCCCCCCTCTCTCTCTCTCTCTCTCTCTCTCTCTCTCGCGCCTCCTCTCTCTCTCTCCCTCTCTCTTGTGCATCCTCTCTCTCCTTCTCTCTCTCTCTTGCGTCTCCTCTCTCTCTTTCCCTCTCTCTTGCGCCCCCCCATTTCTCTCTCGCTCTCTTTCTCTCTCCCTCTCTCTTGCGCCTCCTCTCTCTCTCTCCCTCTCTTGTGCCCACTCTCTCTCTCCCTCTCTCATGTCTCCTCTTTCTCTTGCGCCTCCTCTCTCTCATATTCAAGACAGAAATTGATAGATTCTTGGATATTAAGGTAATCAAGGGATTATGGCGATAGTGCCGAAAAGTGGAGTTGAGGTAGAAAATCAGCCATGATCTTATTGAATGGTTAAGCAGGCTCAAGAGGTTGAATGGTCTACTCCTGATCCTATTTCCTATGTTCTTATGCTATGTTTTCTTTTGCGCCTTCTCTCTCTCTCTCTTGCACCTCCTCTCTCTCTTGTGCCTCTTATCTCTCTCGCTCCTCCTCCCTCTCTCTCTCTTTCTCTCGCTTGTCTTCTCTCTCTTGCTCCATCTCTGTTTCTCTCTCTCATGCACCTCCTCTCTCTCTCTCGCTCCTCCTCTCTCTCTCTCTCTCTCTCTCTCTCTCGCCTCCTCTCTCTTGCTTCATCTATGTCTCTCTCGCGCGCTTCCTCTCTCTCTCGTGCCTCCTCTCTCTCTCTCTCTCTCTCTCGTGCCTTGTCTCTCTCTCTCGCCCCTCCTCTCTCTCACCCCTCCTCTCTCTCTCTTTCTCTCTCTCTCTCTCTCTCTCTCTCTCGCGCCTCCTTTCTCTCACTTCCTCTCACCTTTTTCTCTTGCTCACTTTTTCACGCCTTGTTTTCCTCTCGTTTGCCTTTCTGTCTCTCTCTTCAGTTCAGCATGTGTTTATAGTAATGTCCTACACTGTTTTATGTTCTATCTGAACAGGTGGAAAGCCTTCAAAAAATTCAATCATTACAGATACAACCACTCTCACCGTCTGAAATGGACCATTTGAAACCATCGTTTCAAGCTTCAGAATACAATGTAAATACTTGGAATGTCTTAAGTATGTCTGCTGTTTCAATATCTGCTTTTCCCCTTGCTGTTGCAATGTTTATTTTTTAAAGCTATGCTTGTTGCATGGATAGAGCTCTTATGATGTGACATGGTTGGGTGCCAATTGATGGGGTGTTTATCGAAGTGGTCTGACTGGTGAGGATAGCATGGAGGTGGACATCATGGAGATGGGCGGCTGGTGGGTTCAGGGTTCAGCATGGAGGTGGGCAGCTAGTGGGTTCAGCATGGAGGTGGGCGGCTGGTGGGTTCAGCATGGGGGTGGGCGGCTGGTGGGTTCAACGTGGAGTTTGGCTGCCTGCTAAGCTTAGTGTGGAGATGGGATGTCTGCTAGGTTCACTCTGGAGTTAGATTAGCAGATGAGCTCACCGTAGAAATAGACTGCCTGATGGTTTCTTTTGTAGATGGGTTGAATTAAGGAGCAGTAAAAAATGGGCTATCTTTTTATTATAACAAGTGTAATCTTCAATCACAGCACCAAGTCTCACCCCAGAATTTAATTAGCCAAATTCTTGTCATACAGTAATGGTATCTTTCCTCACTATTTCTTTAATCTTTCCTCATTCTACCTCAGTGGGAACCAAACCAACAAAACGACGTCCAACAACAACAAGTAGCTGAGGCGCCAATTCCATCTGTCCGTAAGAAGAAGCCAGTTGGATCTTCAGGTACACTTCCTAAGGTAAGGGGTGAAGTAAGCCTGGTTTCCTGGGTGGCTCAGTGTATAGATACATGGTCTGGTATGGCATTGAGCTGTACAAACTAGGAATGTCCCAGGTTTGTCCCAGGTCTTTGCTCAGTCAGCAGTATGGTTGCTACAAATAGTCTCGGCGTCATAGCTATAGCGCTAAATATCTAGGCTCACACATAAGGAATGGCCATTCAGGTGAGGTATTAGTCGAAGCACCTTTAGGAGACCATTGGAAAAAACATTATTTAAAAAGAAAAATCATGATGTGTGGAGCACATTTTTGTCCATAATATGACTGGGCATCTAAGATGTATGAACTGGTTCATGTCTGTTGGCTGTTGTGGTGCAGGGCTATAACCTATTGAAATATGTTGTAGTAAGGGACTAAAGCACTGATATCCACCTCCCCCCAACTGTGGCAGTTTAGAGACATTCTGCTCCATATGCCTCCAGTCACAGCCTGCCTTTGGGATATTGACTGAGCTGGGAATTAGGGCTATTCCCTTTCCTGTTTCTCCTCTCCCATTGACTCTCTCGCAACAGGAAATGTTGTTAAAAAGCATGGTTATTCCAGCTCCCATACAGCAAAGAACATTATTAAGATAGAACTATTGACCCTTTAGTTCATTTTCCTCTTCTCGAGGCGAAATGCTTTGCTTCCACTTGACAACTGCCCGCAATGTATGATTGACATCAGGAGCGAACCACCTGAGGAATCACAGGCATAGAGCTGCAACCTATCACTCTATGACTCAGCGATTCTTGTTCCTGTAGTCGAGCCTATGCTTGCCCAGTTCTATAATTTTATTATTTTGGGCTTAATAATTAGAACATAGAGTACAAGAATAAAGCAGGAAATTGTATGAAACATTGATTTAGGCTGCATTTATGACATTGTATGCAATTATGGGTGACCCATTATAAAAAGAACGATAAAGCAATTGAAAGCATTGTGTGTTGATTCACTATTATGATGGCAAGGATGTGAAACTATAGTTATGAGGAGAGACTTAAGAGACTACCTCTGATTTTAATCTAACGCACCGATTTAGACCCCACCTAGTTTTTGGCTCCTTTGAAGTCACCAGCATTACGTTGGGTGGGATGTAAAATGGATATCCAAACCCAACCGACCCATTCTCGCTGGGCAAGTTAGGCTAAAATCAGGGCTTCTATTTCTAATGGGAGTAGAGAAAGCTAAAAGGAGATTTAATAAGAGTTTAAAGAAAAATTATAAATGGTTTTGATAGTGTGAATGGAGAAAGACTATTTCCTTTTGTTGTAAGCGAGAATGGGCATCAATTTAAAATTGTCACTAAGATAGTCAGGAGAGAGTTTAAGAGAAATTTCCTAACAGATGGTTGTTGGAATATGGAATACTTTGCACCCAAGCAGTGATTGAGGCAGAGACCTTTGTATCTTTTAGGGTATAATTGAATGAATATTTGGAGCAGAGGAAGATACCGGTCTATGGGAAGAGAGTGGAGTGGTAGGATTAGTTTTGGATTTCTCCAACAAAGAACTGACACAGGCTCGATTAGCTGAATGGGCTTCATTTGTTCTGCAAACAGCTGGAGGGAAATTTAAATATCAGCATCTCCCTGACAACGGAGGCAACGCGAGCCTGGAGCAGCTGGAGGAAGATTTAAACATCAGCGTCTTCCTGACAATGGAGGCAGTGTGAGCCTGGAGCAGTTGGAGGGAGATTTAAACATCAGCGTCTCCCTGACAATGGAGGCAGCGTGAGCCTGGAGCAGTTGGAGGGAGATTTAAACATCAGCGTCTCCCTGACAACGGAGGCAGCTCGAGCCTGGAGTTATTACAAGTCCTATCAAGAGGACAAAATGAGAAATAAAAAGTAATAAAATTATGACATCACAAGGATGGAGGACAGTGATTGGTTCTTCCAGATTAATTGAATCACTGGACAGGGAATGAATCAAAGACAGCTAATAACTAATTTAATTTGCTTCAATTGCTGATTTTCTAATTTTAACTTAATTTATAATTATGGTATATATTATTTAATTTTGGTTAATTATAATTAATCTTTATTATACTGATTTTACTATAATATACTTCTTAATGTATAATTTACAGTGTAATTTGATTTTTTTTTTTAGTTTATTCGCTTGTGTCTATCTGCATGCGCATTTTGGCTGCCGCTTCGGACCCGAGCCTTTAACTCTTTTTACACTTCCTTCTCACACTTTTTCTCTCTTTTCCTCAATGGTCAATATCTGATGTGTTGTAAAATTGTTATGAAGCGCCTTGGGACATTTTACTATGTTAAAGGCGCATGTAAATAAAAGTTAATAAACATCATTTTAATTAAGTCCAACTTTCATTGATTTCTCTCTTTTACCCTAGGTCAGTAATAACCAAGACACGGAGCCAGAGCAATACTCCTCAGATCCAAGCCTTCAGACTTTAGGCTATGACTTTCCGCATGCAAAATCAGAGGAACTCCACAAAAGGTACATTAACAGATCCTAAATTATGGGGATTTGGAGGAGGTGGAAGAGCGAGTGCTTGTTTAGTATTTTTCCTCTCCCAAAAATGTGTCTCATGATGCTGAGAAAAGCTGCAGTGTCATTTTGGAATGTCAGAATCATTCAATATGCAAGTTGGGTTTAAATGATGGCTGATTTTAAAGCTGCAGTGAAGCCATTGTAATTCAGAAGATGATGAAATTGCCACTTACTTCCATAACATCCATTATTTTCCATTTATAGTTCAGATTTCCAGCAATTGCATTAAAAAAAATTATCTATTCTTCATTTGAGAATGCTAATATGAATTGCTAAAGTCAGTTAATTATAAGGGCAAACGATATGATGGTAAGACTGTATAGAATCTTGGTTAGACGACACCTTGAGTACTGTGTTATGTTTTGGTCACCAAGACATAAAGGAAACATTCAAGCCCTATAGGTGATGCAGAGAAGAGCCATGAGGCTGATCCCTGCTGCCGAAGGATTGCATTATGAGAAAAGACTGGAGAAACTGAGGCTTTTTACCCTTAAAGGAAGATGATGGAGCGCGTATCTTTATAGAGGTATGAAAGATATTAAGTGGCATAGATAAGATTAATCAGGAATATTACTTAATGGCATTCCAGGATACTAAAAACAAGGGAGCATTGGTTAAACTGGTGACAGGGTTATTTAGGACTGCTGTCAGGAAGATCTTCACACTAACTGATCAGCATGTTGAATGGTCTTCCAGGTAGGGTACTGGAGGTAAAATGCTGAAACTAATTTGAGTCAGTTATATTACGTGATGAAGTGATGTAGGTCCTTGTCTGTCTAAGCTAAGATGAGCCAAACACCTCCCTCATCTGTTCAATCTTGTAAGTAATGCCCTCCCCGCCCCCCCCCCCCCCCCCCCGCCACCTCCAGATTACCTGTGGTAGAATCCTATGGCAAAAGTCCTTCAAGAAGTTTCTGATGCTAATGCATTCGATCATCATCATGTGAATCTCTTCCCACAACATCTAGGACTTCCCCTGGACTTGGGTCTTATTTCCTTTCCTGATGCTTCCAGTTTTTCTGAGGGTTCGCTCGGGCAAACTCCAGGGATGGAAAGATATCCTTTAGGAAAGGGTCACTATGTGGGTCCCAATGCAGCATGGTATAGGTAAATCAGTGGCGATGACATTGTGGTTTGCAAAGCTTTCACTCAGTGATGGCAATTGGCCGAAATGGGTTGATTTGTTCATTTAGCTCAGTTGGTCTTGTGAAGGCCTTAGAGATGGTGCAAAAAAGATTTATGAGAATAATTCCAGGAATGAGGGACTTCAGTTACATGGATAGACTAGAGAAGCAGAGGTTGTTCTCCTTCAAGCAGAGAAGGTTGAGAGGAGCTTCGATAGAGGTGTTCAAAATTATGAGGGATCTAGACAGAGTAGACAGAGAGACACTCTTCCAATTGGCGGTAGGGTCAAGAACCAGAGGACACAGATTTGAAGTGATTGCTATGTCAGCTGTG
Organism: Pristiophorus japonicus; assembly: GCF_044704955.1. NCBI lineage: Eukaryota > Metazoa > Chordata > Chondrichthyes > Pristiophoridae > Pristiophorus > Pristiophorus japonicus. The sequence goes on from NC_091994.1 coordinate 87,269,184, forward strand.
GCTCAGCGGGTAGCACACTCTCCTCTGAGTCAGAAGGTTGTGGATTCAAGTCTCACTCCAGGAACTTTGAGCACATAAAAAATTTAGGCTGACACTCCAGTGCAGTGCTGAGGGAGTGCTGCCCTGTCGGAGGTGCTATCTTTCAGATGAGTCATTAAATCGAGGCCCCATTTGCCCTCTCAGGTTGACGTAAACGATCCCATGACACTATTTCGAAGAAGAGCAGGGAGTTATCCCCCGGTGTCCTGGCTAATATTTATCCCTCAATCAACATAACAAAACAGATTTATCAGGTCATTATCACATTGCTGTTTGTAGGAGTTTGCTGTGCCCAAGTTGGCTGCCGCGTTTCTCACATTACAACAGTGACTACACTCCAAAAGTACTTCATTAGCTGTAAAGTGCTTTGAGATGTCCGGTGGTTGTGAAAGGTGCTTTATAAATGAAAGTCTTTCTTTATTTTTTATTGGCAAAAGTACCAAAGGCGACATGAGGAAAAACTTTTTAACGCAGCGAGTGGTTAGAATCTAGAATGCATTGCCTGAAAGGGTGGTGGAGGCAGACTCGATCGTGGCTTTCAAAAGGGAATTGGATAAGTACCTGAAGGAAAAAATTTGCAGGACTACAGGGAAAGGGCGGGTGAGTGGCACCAGCCAAGGTGCTCTTGCAGAGAGCCGGCACGGGCTCAATGGGCAGAATGGCCTCCTGTGCAGTAACCATTCTGCACTGTTTCTAAGGCAGAGGGTTGTAGTTTAACCCCCCACTGTAGTTTTGAGTACCTAATCTAACTGACACTCCAGTACAGTACTGACGGAGTGTTGCATTGTAAAGGTGTCATCTTTCGGATGAGATGTTAAGCCAAGATGTCTGCCCATTCTAGTGGTTCAGGTGGATGTTAAAGATCCAATGGCACTGATTTTTAAAAAAACACATGGTTTTCTCTCCATGCCCAGTCCAGCATTCCTTCCTCAACCAACATCACCAAGAATAAATTAATTGGTCATTCATTTCATTGCAGGTTGGGGGATCTTGCAGTGTACTGCATCACAACAGTCATTGCACTTCATTCCATCAAGAAGCACTTTGGGAGGTTTCTAAGATGTGATAAGGTGCTAGATAAATGCCAGTCTTTCTTCAATGTAGCTGTTGAGTCTCCTCAGTGGTGAAGGTACCGACCCATACAGAGACCTTGGCTTCCAAGTTCGAGTCCTGATCTTGGCAAGGGCAGTAGCGTTGAATGGAAAATCAACTCGGGTTCCTGATCTTGGTCACAATTCAGTAATCCCTGCTGCAAAATGCATGTCTGTAAACACCCAATGAGAATAAGATCGGGCTTGGCTGTCCTCCCACAGTTGACTATCCTGTTAACACTTATTCTCTAAAATCACTCATAAAGAAAGGCCACCTGTGGAGATTCTGGATTGCATGTGGATCGCTACTAAAGCAAGAATCATTACCTTCAGAAGAGGCAGGATGAATATTTAAAAATGAAAAGGCAGAAAATTTGTAATTTGTTATATGTTCTAGGTGTCACCATGAGATTAATCGGCTCGAATCTAAGAACCATGAGTTGCAACGTAGGATGCACAAACTGCAACAGGAACTTGAACAGGTTACGTTCAAGAAAGAGACGCTTGAGTCCACGATTGAAGAATATCAGAATCGCTTTACAGATGGCAGGCATAGCACTGACTGCGAGAAGGAAGTAATGAAAGCCAGGGTTAGTCTTGATAGCAGAGGTCCATTGTTCTCTCTTGGCTTAATTGCAATACTGTGAGACAGGACTGTACCTGGCTGCTACCTCTTTGACCAAGCCTTTGGTCACCTGCGTTAATTTTTACTTATGCGGCTCAGTGTCAAACTTTTAATCTCTTAATACTCCTGTGAAGCGCCTTGGGACGTTTCACGACGTTAAAGGCGCTATATAAATACAAATTGTCTTGTCTGTAACTTCCATACTGCAGGCTGGCAACATTTGCATACTGTGTTCACTTTATGGGTTACATTTTAAATTCGTGTCTATGTTCACTATCATTTTCTCCTACCAACGTTCTGGTTCCGATTCGTACTGGTGCCTATGGTCCTCCCATACCTAGCTTAAGTAATCATTCCTCATATGTGAACCTAGACTGTGAGTGTTTGTAGACTGTTTGTCTGTGGAGGCCAAGATCAATCCTATCCTCCCCCAACACTTAGGAGGCTTTTGAAGGCAGGGAGGGAGATGGAGATAGAAAGGTGGTTGTTTTGGAAAATAATTCTAGAGGGTAAGAATCTAACTATAAAAAGATTCCTCGCCTATGGTGCATAGTATGTGGGATGAATAGTAATGTAGAGTCAGAGAAATAGAAAGTGCAGGGAAGCAGTGGGTGGATGCAGCACAAGTTGGGATGTATGCTGAAATGGCTGGACCGAGGCTGTGGATGGATTTGCAAATGAGAACAAAAAAAAACTGAAGTTGATTCACTGGGGAACAGGAAGACAGTGGAACACGGCACAGACCATTAGTTATTTTTGTTATTTGCATTTCATCTCCTTTTCTTACTGGAGAACCATAGAAGTTTACAGCACAGCAAGTGGCCATTTGACTCTGGATTTTCGTTATGTTGTCGTCTCTATTTGCACCCCAGAGAGGCGGTAATGGTGGAGGAAAAGATTTCCGGGTGAGCAGCCAGCTTCCAGCGCCCCGTGGCAAATTTGTTGCCGGTTTTGCGGGGGCCCAGAGCAGCACCACCCAGGAGCGTCGAGCTGGCTCGCAATGCTGCTGCTTTCAACTGCGCGTTGAAATTTGTTGTGCGCTCACCCTATAGCGCTCCGTAGTGCGCCGTAGTAGGACAGCCTGGAAAACCAACTGGTCAGAGCTGTCCCGACGGCGGTGAATGATGGAGTTGGTGAATGCGGTAAGTTTGATTGTTTTGTTTATTTTTATTTTTGCAATGTAGCTTATTGTGTTTAAGGTAGTGGGAATGTTTGTTATGTTTTTAGTTATGATTTTCAGTTGCTCAGCCGGTCTTGCCACCGAAAAGAGGTGTGTAACGCCTCCCTTAGCACTCCACCCCATATTCCGGGCCCAGCTGATGACTTGTGCCGACTTGAGGCGCAAACTTTTCTCGGCCGCGATAATTACCGCCCCGCCATGAATAACGCCGCGAAATGGACGGTAACGAAAATCCAGCCCAATTGATGGCTCTTTCTAGAGCAATCCAAAAATAATCTCACTTCCCTGCTCTCTCCCTATAGCTTTGCATCTCTGTCTGCCTCAAATGTTTGTCTGTGTTTCCTCGAAAGATGCAATGGTGTCTGCCTCAATTAGATCCGTGACAATGCATTCCATGCTCCAATAACCCACTACATTATATTATTTTTGGGCCTCAAGGTCCATTCAAAATTCCACATATGCACGGTTTTTCTACTCAAAAGCTGGTGACCCGGCTGGGGGAACATTGCCTGTCTCCTCACTCTCTTTGTGACAGTTGTTGATTAAAGGATGAACAGGTTGGGTCTCTTTCTTTCTCTTAAAAAGTGAAGGCTGAGGGGTGACTTAATAGAGGTCTTTAAAATTATGAAAGGTTTTGATAGAGTGGATACAGAAAGAATGCTTCCATTTGTGGGGAAGAGCAAAACTAGAGGCCATCAATATAAGATAGTCATCAAGAAATCAAACAGGGAATTCAGAAGAAATTTCTTTACCCAGAAAGTGGTGAGAATGTGGAACTTGCTACCACAGGGAGCAGTTGAGGCAAATAGTAGATGGATTTTAAGGGGAAGCTAAGCATATGAGGGAGAAGGGAAGAGAGGGTTATGCTAATAGAGTTAGATGAGGAAGGAATGAAGCAGGTTTGAGGGGAGCATAAACGTCGGCATGGGTTGGACCACATAGAATATCTAACACAGAAACAGGCTACGTAAAAGCTACATCATTTGCTTTTACTTGCATCTACTCATTTTCATTCCTGTACCCAGATATTGCTGTGCAGTACAAGTAAGCTACACATTTGGCAACTGGATTATCTGCCAATCTTCCTTATTCACCAGGGCAGTCCCTATGTAAAAAGCTTGGATGCTAATGAATTAAATGTGTCAGATTTTATAAATACGATTTTCAATTTTAAAAATTTGGTCTGAGAACTAGTTTTTAACTATGATATTGAAATGGAGCTCTGTTGACAGCAAGCTCTCAGCTGACCATGTGTCAAACCTCAGCAGCCTACTTTTTTGTTCGATAATGGGATGTTGGTGTCGCTGGCAAGGCTATCATTTATTGCCAATCCCTACTTGCCCTTGAGAAGATGGTGAACCACCTTCTTGAACCGCTGGAGTCCGTGTGGTGAAGATACTGCCATAGTGATGTTAGGGAGGGAGTTCCAAGATTTTACATAGAAACATAGAAAAATAGGTGCAGTAGTAGGCCATTTGGCCCTTCGAGCCTGAACTGCCATTCAATAAGATCATGGCTGATCATTTCCTCAGTACCCCTTTCCTGCTTTCTCTCCATACCCCTGATGTCTTTAGCCGTAAGGGCCATATCTAACTCCCTCTTGAATATATCCAATGAACTGGCATCAACAACTCTCTGCGGCAGGGAATTCCACAGGTTAACAACTCTGAGTGAAGAAGTTTCTCCTCATCTCAGTCCTAAATGGCCTACCCCTTAACCTAAGATTATGTCCCCTGGTTCTGGATTTCCACAACATCGGGAACATACTTCCCACATCTAATCTGCCCAGTCCCGTCAGAATCTTATACGTTTCTATGAGATCCCCTCTCATTCTTCTAAACTCCAGTGAATAAAGGCCCAGTTGATCCAGTCTCTCCTCATATATTAGTCCAGCCATCTCTGGCATCAGTCTGGTGAACCTTCGCTGCACTCCCTCAATAGCAAGAACATCCTTCCTCAGATTAGGAGACCAAAACTGAACACAATATTCCAGGTGAGGCCTCACCAAGGCCCTGTACAACTGCAGTAAGACCTCCCTGCTCCTATACTCAAATGCCCTAGCTATGAAGGCCAACATATCATTTGCCATCTTCACCGCCTGCTGTACCTGCCTGCCAACTTTCAATGACTGATGAACCATGACACCCAGGTCTTGTTGCACCTCCCCTTTTCCTAATCTGCCACCATTCAGATAATATTCTGCCTTCGTGTTTTTGGCCCAAAAATGGATAACCTCACATTTATCCACATTATACTGCATCTGCCCTGCATTTGCCCACTCACCTAACCTGTCCAAGTCACCCTGCGGTCTCTTAGCGTCCTCCTCACAGCTCACACCGCCACCCAGTTTAGTTTCATCTGCAAACTTGGAGATATTACACTCAATTCCTTCATTTAAATCATTAATGCATATTGTAAAGAGCTGGGGTTCCAGCACTGAGTCCTGCGGCACTCCACTAGTCACTGCCTGCCATTCTGAAAAGGACCCGCTTATCCCGACTCTCTGCTTCCTGTCTGTCAACCAGTTCTCTATCCACGTCAGTACATTACCCCCAATACCATGCGCTTTGATTTTGCACACCAATTTCTTGTGCGGGACCTTGTCAAAAGCCTTTTGAAAGTCCAAATACACCACATCCACTGGTTCTCCCTTGTCCACTCTGCTAGTTACATCCTCAAAAAATTCCAGAAGATTCGTCGAGCATGACTTTCCTTTCATAAATCCATGCTGACTTGGACCAATCCTGTCACTGCTTTCCAAATGCGCTGCTATTTCATCCTTAATGATTGATGCCAACATTTTCCCCACTACAGATGTCAGGCTAACCGGTCTATAATTAGCCGTTTTCTCTCTCCCTCCTTTTTTAAAAAGTGGTGTTACATTAGCTACCCTCCAGTCCATAGGAACTGATCCAGAGTCGATAGACTGTTGGAAAATGATTACCAATGCATCCACTATCTCTAGAACCACTTCCTTAAGTACTCTGGGATGCTGACTATTCGGCCCCGGGGGATTTATCGGCCTTCAATCCCATCAATTCCCTAACACAATTTCCCGCTTTATACGGATATCCTTCATTTCCTCCTTCTCACTAGACCCACTGTCCCCTTGTACATTCGGAAGGTTATTTGTGTCTTCCTTCGTGAAGACAGAACTGAAGTATTTGTTCAATTGGTCTGCCACTTCTTTGTTCTCCATTATAAATTCACCTGAATCCGACTGCAAGGCACCTACGTTTGTCTTCATTAATCTTTTTCTCTTCACATATTTATAGAAGCTTTTGCAGTCAATTTTTATTTTTACTGCAAGCTTCCTCTCATACTCTATTTTCCCCCTCTTAATTAAACCCTTAGTCCTCCTCTGTTGAATTCTAAATTTCTCCCAGTCCTCAGGTTTGTTGCTTTTTCTAGCCAATTTATATGCCTCTTCCTTGGTTTTAACACTATCCTTAATTTCCCTTGTTAGCCATGGTTGAGCCATCTTCCCAGTTTTATTTTTACTCCAGACAGGGATGTACAATTGTTGAAGTTCATCGATGTGATCTTTAAATGTTTGCCATTGCTTATCAACCCTTTAAGTATCCTCTGCCGGTCTATTCTAGCCAATTCACACCTCATACCGTCGAAGTTACCTTTCCTTAAATTCAGGACCCTAGTTTCCGAAATAACTTTGTCACTCTCCATCTTAATAAGGAATTCTACCATATTATGGTCACTTTTCCCCAAGGGGCCTCGCACAACAAGATTGCCAATTAGTCCCTTCTCATTACACATCACCCAGTCCAGGATGGCCAGCTCCCTGGTTGGTTCCTCGACATATTGGTCTAGAAAACCATCCCTAATACTTTCCAGGAAATCCTCCTCCACCGCATTGCTACCAGTTAGGTTAGCCCAATCACTATGTAGATTAAAGTCGCCCATGATTACTGCTGTACCCTTATTGCACACATCTCTTATTTCTTGTTTGATGCTGTCCCCAACCTCGCTACTACTATTTGGTGGTCAGTACACAACTCCCACTCGCATTTTCTGCCCTTTGGAATTCCGCAGCTCCACCCATACCGATTCCACATCATCCAGGCCATTTCCTTCCTTACAATTGCATTGATTTCCTCATTAACCAGCAACGCCACCCCACCACCTTTTCCTTTCTGTCTATCCTTCCTAAATGCTGAATACCCTTGAATGTTGAGTTCCCAGCCTTGGTCACCCTGGAGCCATGTCTCCGGGATGCCAATCACATCATATCCGTTAACTGCTATCTGCGCAGTTAATTCATCCACATTATTCCGAATACTTCTCGCATTGAGGCACAGAGCCTTGAGGCTTGTCTTTGAAACACACTTTGCCCCTTTTAAATCTTGATGTAATGTGACCATTTTTGCTTTTTGCCTTGGGTTTCTCTGCCCTCCACTTTTACTATTCTCCTTTCTATCATTTGCTTCTGCCCCCCTTCTATTTCCCTCTGTCTCCCTGCATTGGTTCCCATCCCCTTGCCATATTAGTTTAACTCCTCCCCAACAGCACTAGCAAACACTCCCCCTAGGACATTGGTTCCGATCCTGCCCAGGTGCAGACCGTCTGGTTTGTACTGGTCCCACCTCCCCCAGAACTGGTTCCAATGTCCCAGGAATTTGAATTCTTCCCTTCTGCACCATTCCTCAAGCCACATATTCATCTGAGCTATCCTGCGATTCCTACTCTGACGAGCACGTGGCACTTTTGAGGTCCTACCTTTTAATTTAACTCCTAGCTCCCTAAATTCGTCTTTTAGGACCTCATGCCATTTTTTACCTATGTCTTTGGTACCTATATGCATCACGACAACTAGCTGTTCACCCTCCCTTTTCAGAATGTCCTGCACCCGCTTCGAGACATCCTTGACCCTTGCACCAGGGAGGCAACATACCATCCTGGAGTCTCGGTTGCGGCCGCAGAAACGCCTATCTATTCCCCTTACAATTGAATCCCCTATCACTATCGCTTTCCCACTCTTTTTCCTGCCCTCCTGTGCAGCAGAGCCAGCCACGGTGCCATGAACTTGGCTGCTGCTGCTCTCCCCTGATGAGTCATCCCCCTCAACAGTACCCAAAGCGGTGTATCTGTTTTGCAGGGGGATGACCGTACGGACTGCTCTTGCACACTCTCCACCTTGCCATCCTCGTCTGCGGTCTGGACACGCCATGGCGCACCATCTTACCGTCTGGAAGAGGCAGGTGTCCCCAATGGAGTGCTCTCTACGGGGGTGTCCTTCCCCCCTATTTATTGGGGACTTGGCCTGGAGGGTTTTGCACGGAGCAGTCCCGTGCAATAAGTTTTTAAGTCGGTTCACGGGCTCCCAGGCCGCCTGTAATTTCTGCGGTCTAGAGGAGTCTGTGTTCCATATGTGTGTGGAATGTGTGAGGTTGAAGCTCCTCTTTCAATATTTGAAGGGGCTGCTCCTCAAATTCTGGTTGCACCTCAGTCCCACAGTCCTGATCTTTGGGCACCCTGTGCGGAGGGGAGCGGACAGGTCGGAAGGCCTCCTCGTAGGACTGCTCCTGGGCATGGCCAAGGGGGCCATCAGCTGGTCCAGGCAGTCGGATGGTCGAGGGGGTCGTTCAGCCCGGCTGCTTGCCTCTCTTCCATAGTTACATCCGAGCCAGGGTGTCCCTGGAGATGGAGCACGCGGTATCCATCGGTACGCTCGCGGCCTTCCGCAAGAGGTGGGCGCCGGAGGGACTGGAGTGCCCCGGCAACCAAATTTGAATTTGCTTTTAATGTCTAAAGTTTAATTCGTTTAAGTTGTTGATTTTAGTGCCTCCCCCCCTCCTTTTAGCCAGGGGGCACTTGTATAATTTGTGTTTCTAGTGCCCTCAAAAAAAAAACAAGGGGGCACTTGAAAAGTTTTTGGAGTGTGCCCCCCTCCCCCTTTTAATCAGGTGGGCACTTGATTACTGATACAACTAAAAATAGTTGTAGAACTGTTGAGTTGGGAGTGGCTTCGACTGTCACATGATGTTCACAAGATTCAATAAAACCCCAGTCTATTGGGTTCAGGGGATCCACGATGTAGCAGGTGGTTGTAAGCCTGGTGGATGAACTGTAATGTGCAGTGTGATTGTTTACCCTTTGCTAATAAACCAACTAGTTCTTAATAGCAATGTGTTGCTATGCATTCTTAAGTTAAGAATCCATGAAGCAAATACATTACAGTTGGAGCTGCACTCATCCAGGCAAGTGAAGAGTATTCCATCACACTCCTGACTTGTGCCTTGTAGATGGTGGAGGGGCTTTGGAGAGTCAGGGGGTGAGACACTCGCCACAGAATACCCAGCCTCTGACCTGCTCTTGTTGCCACTGTATTTATGTGGCTGGTCCAGTTAAGTTTCTGGTCAATCGGGACCCCCAGGATGTTGATGGTGGGGAATTCGGTGATGGTAATGCCGTTGAATATCAAGTGGCGGTGATTAGACTCTCGCTTATTGGAGATAGTCATTGCCTAGCACTTAGGTGGCGTGAATGTTACTTGCCACTTATCCTGACTGTCATCCAGGTCTTGCTGCATGCGGGCATGGACTGCTTCATTATCTGAGGAGTTGCGAATGGCACTGAGCTCTGTGCAGTCATCAACGAATGTCCCCACTTATGACCTTATGATGGAGGGAAGATCATTGATGAAGCCGCTGAAGATGGTTGGGCCTAGGCACTGTCCTGAGCGATGTCCTGGGGCTGTGATGATTGACCTCCAACCACTACAACCATCCTCCTTTGTGCTAGGTATGACTTCAGTCAGTGGAGAGTATTCCCCCTGATTCCCATTGACTTCAGTTTTACTGGGGCTCCTTGATGCCACACTCAGTCAAATGCTGCCTTGATGTCAAGGGCAGTCACTCTCACCTCACCTCTGGAATTCAGCTCTTTTGCCCATGTTTGGACCAAGGCTGTAATGAGGTTTTCATTGTGAAGCTTCCTAGGAACTGGGTGGTGCAGTGGGTTAAATGCTGACCTTTCACCTCTGAGCCCTGAATTTAAATTCAGCCCAGAGCAATGGGATGATAGTCGCATCAATCTGCTGGTTGTAGAGTTTTTTGTGAAATGGCTTTGGGCAGCCTCAGTCCACCATGGGCCTCTATCACAAAATTCCTCCTAATTGCCAGTGTCACTTTGAGGGGCTATATGATGCTTGATGTGACGAATGAAAATATGTCACATTGGGGCTATGTAGCTGATTTTGAGCTGAGGCACATTGTTAGGGCAGTATAGAGGGAGCTTTACTCTGCACCTAACCCTTTCTGTACCTGGCCTGGGAGTACTTAATGAAGCAGTGTAAAGGAAGCTTTACTCTATGTCTAATAAAAGAGAAGCAAAATATTGCAAATGCTGGAAATCTGAAATAAAACAAAACGCTTGAAACGCTCAACGGGTCAGGCAGCATCTCTGGAGAGAGGAACAGAGTTAACATTCCAGGTCGATGACCTTTCATTAGAGCTGGAAGAAGATAGAAAGTTAACAGTTTATAAGCAAGTACAAAGACAGAGAAAGGGGGAGGGGAGGAAAGAAGAAAAGGGAAAGTGGTGATAGGGTGGAGGGTAGGAGTAAATGACAAAAGGTTCCAATGAATCTCAACACAAGATCAAGGAACAGCACCTCATCTTTTGATTGGGCACTTTACAGCCTTCTGGCCTCAACATCGAGTTCAACAACTCCTGATCATAACCACTGCTCCCATTTTGTCAGATGTTAATGGCTCTGCTGTTGCCATTTACAGCTCCTGTGGACCCATCTTTTGTTTCTTTATTGTCCCGTTACCGTCCTCTTTTGCCATGCACTATCATCCCTTTCGTCATTTAATCATTCCTGTCTCCACCGTGTCACTGACCTTCCCATTTGTTCTTTTCTTTCCCCCCCACCCCCTCCTTTTCCCCCTGGCTCTGTACTTGCTTATAAACTGCTTTCTCCACAGCTGTTGCCTGACTTGCTGAGTGTTTCCAGCATTTTGTTTTTATTCTACTCTGTGTCTAATTGTGCCATATATCAATCCTAGATGAGTTGAAATTTCCTTCTGTTCAATCTTAACAAAACAAATGCCACATTTTCAACTCCTACCAGAGGCTGCATGCCTCTGACTCTGGCTGTGTCTCTGATTCCATCAACCTCTTGGCTGCTCACTCAGGCTGAATCTGATAGTGTTAGATTCAGCCTCTCACCTTGGGGCCCTGCGTGACCCTGAGATGAGCTTTTTATTTCACATATTATCTGTCTTCAAGACTCATTCTTCCTCCTGGAACATTGCCTGCCTACGCCTTACCTCCCTCCACTGCAGCTGCAACCCTAATCCATATAATTTCGGGACTGATTTCTCAAATACTGCCTTAATTGACCTCCCTTGTCACTATGCTTCCTCTGCTGTATAAAGTCCCACATATCTTAACCCTCCATGCTCCACTGTCTCCCTGGTCCTCAGTATTTTTGTTCTCATTTTCAAATCCCTCCTCAGCCTTAATCCAGCCAATTCAGCAATCCTTCCCAGTCAGGCATTCAAACTTGCGCTGCACCCATCCCCACAACCCCTGCTACCCTGTACTTTCTACTCCTATGGTGCTTGTTGGATTCCTGACCTGCATATAACCATGCTATACACCTGGCCTTGATCAAATGCTTGGTGCCTGAAATGGAATGTGTTTCCATTACCATCCTAATGGGCACAAACCTCTCAAAAATCATCTTAAGAAAGTTGTGGTGTAATAGGGAATCATCCCGGGGCATTGAAGCTTCCAGCCAAATAATGATCGCAATCGATTTAGCAGAGCAATGTGAAGCTTCAGAAGTTGTAACTAGTTGAACCTGGCTTGCGCACTGAGGTTATTTTTCACAAAGATAATTTCAAAAACAAAGAGGTCTTTGTTTAATCTTCTCATATGAAACATCAAAGAGGAAGAATGCTGTGTTCTCATGGGAACCCAGCTTTAGTTCCCATTGGATCTGATGGTACGATGAAAGGCTCCTAGCTAGGGACGTGGGTTCAGATCACATTAGCTGTAGTGGAATAGAATGCTGGATTTCTCGGCCATGCTATCTATAGGTGCTAGATTCTCATGCAGCATGTCTGGGCTTGAATCCTAGGTCCTGACTATTGAAACATGCTCTCTTTCTAAACAACGTCAATTTTGCCATTTTCCAAGCAGGCATACAATAAGAGAGCTCTAAGTTAGGATGTTGGAATTGTAGCAGTGGGTTTCATGTTGGGGATGTTGTCCGGTAGCTGTGCACTAGGTGTAGGTCATTGTAACAAGAGGGTTCCATGTTGGGATGGAGTACCATAGTAGGTTCGCTCTGTATTGCATCATAGCAGAGGACTCTAAGTTGGGTGTCGTACATGATAATGGTACAGTTCCATATAGGGTTACACATTGAATGTAGGCTTCATAGTAGGAGTCCTCAATGCTGGGGATGAGGCATTGTAGCATGGGGTGCTCTGTGTTGGTGTTGAGGGTCCTGACTGGGGTTGCTTTGTATTGGGGTGGGAAATTGTAAGGAGCTTCTGTGTTGGAGGTGGAATAGCCGGTAAGACCAGTTTTAATTTACAAACTAATTTGCATTATTGCTGCCAAGTTACCATGGCACTGCTTCTCCTCTTTCCTTTTCTTAGAAAGGAAGTTGGTGTTTTCTAACACTATCTTTCTCCATAGATCACCAGTATGGAGACTGATTATGCAAAACTCAAGCGGAAGTACAAGGAGCTTAAAGCCAAAAGTCATGAGGTGATCAATGCTACGAGTAAGGAGCAAGATATTCAGGAGGTGAGTATGAGATTTTACTCTGATCTGTGAGAAAGGATTGGTCTAACAAGGACATCGATATATAATCAGTGGTGCATTGGGAGCCATTTCATACCTACCCCGGAGTGTGATATTGTCAGCATGAAGCATATCTTGCACTTCAGGAGTGCAGTTGACAATCTCAGAAAGTGGAAGGTAGAATAATGTTTTGTTCTTCGGACCTCTCAGTTGTGAATGCTAAATAATTTAGTCATAATCAGAAAATGTGGCTGCCCTGACCTGAGCTACATGGACCAGAAGATGCAGATTCAATTCCTTGTTTAAGTTGAAAAATACTGATGTCAGCCAGACAGCAGTAGGGGCATTCGAATCGGCCTCAGTGCCCTAATCTGGAGATGGATAGCAAGAATCAGCCAGGGATTGTGATCTAGATTGCTAGGACATGCTTCTGTATGGGTATTGGGAGAGGACAGAATTGGTCTCAGCCATGATGTCCTCCACTGCCTAAGCTGACACATAAAAATGAGTATGGTATTGGATGGATGACTGTACCTGTGTAACTGTACCTCAACAGGAGTCAGTGTCATTGGGATAGTAAGGGAAACATTTTTGGGGGATGGTGATGTGTTTTTAAATGGAGCCCTGATTGAAAGGGTAACATAGAAAATAGGTGCGAGATTAGGCCATTCGGCCCTTCGAGCCTACACCACCATTCAATAAGATCATGGCTGATCATCACCTTAGAAACCCTTTCCTGTTTTCTCTCCATACCCCTTGATCCCTTTAGTCGTGAGGGCCATATCTAACTCCCTATGCCTTGTATTCTGCAAACACTAATAAATTGATCTCTGCACTACCTCCAACAGCATGTAAGAATGAATAGTGAGGCGATGGACACCATGCAGCTAAGTCTTGATGAAGAAATTAAAAGGCGGGAGTACATTGAAGCTGCACTAGCTACTTCCCAGCAGTCAAGGACACGAGAAAAGGAGGTAGGACTGTGAGGAAATCGCTCCATTTGACATTGGAGGAGGGAGCTTCACCAGCTGGATCAGAAGATCTGTTGCTGAACCCATTCTTTTTTGGTGGTGTGAAAACATGTAAAATAATTATAAAGACATTCTTAAAGAGACAGTACAATGTTTTTAATTTTGTGTTTGGAATTTACAGTACCATCTGCTGTAATACACTGTTTCTTACATACATTTTTAAACAGTGGCGTATGACCCCAGCTTAGCCATAACTGGAGTGTGGTAATGACAATCCATTAAAATATGTTTTTTTCTTGAGCATTTCAGACATACTGATGCAGCAAATGCCTTGGGAGGTTTTACTATATTAAAGGTGCTATATAAATGCAAGTTGTTGTTGTTGCTTAGGTAGTAGGGCGAACTCGAGATAAGTTTAAGAAAATTGTAAACAAGTACAGAAAACGTTGGAGACAATCGGTGGATCGGGCAGCGTCCATCAAGGAAACAAGAGTCAGTTGGCAGTTAAGATATAAAACCTTCCTCAGAACTGAAAGATATTGCAGATGAACAGCATTTAATAATGGAACAGAAAAGGGGAAAGGGGGAAAAACACATGCACAATGTCCACACGCACAGGAAAGTACATAGAATGACCTGAAAAGTGCTACAGTGGGGATTAGGTTCTTATAAAGATCAGAAGCGATAGGCACAGGCAACAAGAGGAGGCACAGTGACAGAAATTTCAGAAATAAAAGTCAGATATCAGACCCGTATCTAGCCCCCTTTAAAGCTCCACTTTGCCAATGTTTTTATTCTTCTCATTCCACTTACCAATCCTCTTTTATCATTTTACCCTTTAAATAAATAGTCGTCATTTGGACAGTCAGGAAGGTTTGTTGGGGGAGAAATCTGGGACAAGAAAATTCAAACTCGAGTATCTGTAAATGTTCTTATGTTGATCTGTTCTGGTGGCCCAAGCTCACAGATCTCCTGCAAATGGCAGCATGGTCAGATTTTGTTTTTAAGACCAATGGGCTGGCAGACCCACTGAGATTCTCAACAATGTATACTTATTTCCAAATTTTACAATTTGCATTTATATAGAAAGACGTCTCAACACTTTACAGTGCAGTGAAGAGAAAAAAGAACATTCAACGGGAGGGAAGAAAAATAGATGGAATTAAGGAATGGGGCTGAAAGAGCAGGTGAAGAGAAATATTTTTTTAATGCTTTTGAAGAGAAGGGAGGGATTTTCATAGGGAGTTCTGGAGAGCAGGGGCATGGCAGCTGCCAATGATGGAGTAAAGAGGGCAGGAACAGGACCAACGTTGAGTAGCAAAGGGTTTGAGCAGAGAATAGGACTGAAGGAAGTCAATGAGATAGAATGGTACGAGGTTATGGAGGTATTTGAAGGCAAAGGTCTAGGATCTTGAAGTTGATTGGTAGGGGAAGGGAGAGCCAATGGAGCATGGCAATGACCAGGGTAAAGCCTTAGCCAGAAATTGAGAAACATAAAATAATAAACTCAACCTAATAGCAGTGACATAAAAAACACACCTAAGACCTGTTTTTCCCAAACAGTAGGAAGCCAAAGTTCAAAATCAGGTTCCTTTAATCTTTCAGCAGCATTTGTCTCCTAAAATGTCAGAATCTCATGAAACAGTTTGTAAGAATAGTCTCATTTACCTCACCATTAGTCTACTTGAAGAAAAGCACATTTAAGAAAGTCAGTTTTTGCAGTAGATGTTTATATTTGTGAAATTTCCATGGCTTTTTAAAAATAAACTATATTATGAGTCATATTGACCAAAAGGGCCTAGGTTCAATCCCCAGTATGTGCTGGTCTCACCCAGAGTGGCGATTGGAGTCTTACCGATAAACTCAGTCCCCCTGGACTAGAGTGGGGGGGGGAAATCAGCCAAGCTCCTGCTTCTGATTGCAGTCCAGTGATTTCAGCTGGAACATGCATCTATGCAGCTGTTGGGCGTGGGCAGCATTAGGCGTGGATTTGAGGTCCTCACAGTCAAATATCCTGCCAGCCTTTACTATCTAGATTTACACTTGGAACCATACTCCAGCAAAAATTTGGTGCCTTCAGGAGATGGGAAGGATGAGACTGATGGGGATGGGATAAAGGATAAAAAAGCACTGTATTAATGCGATGTTTCCTGCCTTCCACAGGAGCTGGAAGCTTTCAAGACTCAAGTGCACTATCTGAATTTGGAGCTGAATGAATATCGTGAAGCAGCAAATCTGAATCAAAAATTGAATCAAGCTCTTGAAAGGATGAAAATGGAGAACCATGCTCAAGAACAGAAGGTGAGGTGATAATACATAGCAGCTGCTTATACAGTACCTAATATCGCTGCAATGGGCAGTCACAGCAGTACAACTGAATACCAATACCACTCACCAGATCCAGTTCTGAGATAACCTTAAGCTGATATGCAAAGTTTACTTCCTAACACTGTATATCTTGGATATATACCAAACTATGAAGTACCTTTTACAAGTTTGCATTCCTAGCAGGGAGTCTTACTCATGATTTTCCAATAATTTAAATGACGGGAACATTGCGGGAGCCGCATATCAGGCACACTGACCATCCTGCCCGATTTTATGATATTCCCTCCCATCAAGGCAGGCTCCCAGTCAGGAGCACAAACTCGTAAAATTTATCCGTGTGCATACTGTACATAGGAGTACATCCAGCCCCTCGAGATTGTTCTGCCCTCAGTTAGATAATGACTGATCGGAGCAGAAGGACAGGTTATGGTGTGTGGCCCAAATAAGTATTCTTTATTAAAAACACATGGCGTATAAGGAGAACAAATTGAATCAATTGCAGGCGCAAATTTAAGGAAAGAGCATGGTAGCCATTACTGAGACATGGCTGCAAGAGATGGGGCTGCGGCAGGTGGTGAGAGAACCAACATAAGGGAAAAACTACTTGACCTCGTCCTCACCAATCTACCTGTCGCAGATATATCTGTCCATGACAGTATGGGTAGCAGTGACCACCGCACAGTCTCTTTGGAGACTAAGTCCCATTTTCACAATGAGGACAACTTCCATCGTGTTGTGTGGCACTACCACCGTGCTAAATGGGATAGATTCAGAACAGATCCAGCAACTCAAAACTGGGCATCCATGAGGCGCTGTGGCCATCAGCAGCACCAGAATTGTATTCCACCACAATCTGTAACCTCATGGCCTGGCATATCCCTCACTCTACCATTACCATCAAGCCACTCAACCAATGTTGTTTCAATGAAGAATGTAGAAGAGCATGCCAGGAGCAGCACCAGGCACCTAAAAATGAGCTGCCAAACTGGGGAAGCTGCAACACAGGACTACATGTATGCTAACAGCAGAAGTAGCATGTTATAGATAGAACTAAGGGATCCCCCACCAATGGATCAGATCAAAGCTCTGCCGTCCTGCCACATCCAGTCGTGAAAGGTGGTGGACAATTGGACAACTAACGGGAGGAGGAGGCTCCATGAACATCCCCATCCTCAATGATGGCGGAGCCCAGCATGTGCGTGCAAAAGGCAAGGCTAAAGCATTTGGAATCATCTTCAGCCAGAAGTGTCGAGTGGATGATCCATCTCCGCCTCCTCCTCGGGTCCTCACCATAACAGAAGCTAGTCTTCAGCCAATTCAATTCACTCTACGTGATATCAATAAAAGGCTGAGCAAAGGCTATGGGACCCGACAATATCCCAGTTGTCGTGCTGAAGACTTGTGCGCCAGAACTAGCCGCATCTCTAGCCAAGTTGTTCCAGCACAGCTACAACACTGGCATCTACCCGACAATGTGGAAAACTGCCAGGGAATGTCCTGTCCACAAAAAGCAAGACAAATCCATTCCAGCCAATTACCGCCCCATCAGTTTACTCTCGATCATCGGCAAAGTAAGAACATAAGAAATAGGAGCTGGAGTAGACCATTTGGCCCTTCGAGCCTGCCCTGCCATTCAACAAGTTCATGGCTGATCTTCTACCTCAACTCCACCTTCCCGCACTATCCCCTTAACCCTTAATTCTCTTAGTTCCCAAAAATGAATCGACCTCTATCTTGAATATACTCAACGACTGAGCATCCACAACTCTCTGGGGTAGAGAATTCTAAAGATTCACAACCCTTTGAGTAAAGAAATTTCTCCTCATCTCAGTCCTAAATGGCTAATTCCTTATTCTGAGATGGTGACCCCATGTTCTAGATTTCCTGCCAGGAGACACATTTTCTCAGCATTAACCCTGTCGAGCCCTTTAAGAATGTTTAATGTTTCAATTATATCACCACTCATTCTTCTAAACTCTAGGGAATATCGGCCTTGACTACTCAATCTCTCCTCACAGGGCAATTCCCTCATTGCAGGATCCAGAAGAATAAGCCTCCATTGCACTCCCTCTAAGGCAAGAGACCAGAACTGTACACAATACAGTCGCCACTTAGTCCCATTGATATCTCAAGTATGTCTTTACTGATACTGATTTCTTTAAGTTCCTCATTCTCTCTAGATCCTTGGTTCTCCATTATTTCCAGAATGTTTTTAGTGTCTGCTACCGTGAAGACGGATACAAAGTATTTGTTTATTGTCTCTGCCATTTCCTTATTGCCCATTATAATTTCTCCTGTCTCTGCCTCTACTTTCACTAATCTCTTCCTATTTACATACCTATAGAAACGTTTAACATCTGTTTTTATGTCTCTTGTTAATTTACTCTCGTTCTTTTATACTCCATCCCGCTTACAATAAAGGCCAACATTCCATTTGCCTTCTTAATTACCTGCTGTACCTGCATACTAACTTTTCGTGTTTCATGTATGAGGACACTCCGATCCCTCTGTACCATAGCATTCTATAGTCTCTCTACATTTAAATAATATTTTGATTTTATATTCTTCCTACCAAAGTGGATAACCTCACATTTTTATTATACTCCCATCTGCCAAATTTTTGCCCACTAACTTAGCCTATTTATATTCCTTTGCAGACTCTTTGTAACCTCCTCACAACTTGCTTTCCCACCTATTTTTGTATCGTCAACAAATTTGGCTACAATACACTCGGTTCCTTCATCTAAATCATTAATATAGATTGTAAATAATTGAGACCCCAGCACTGATCCCTGTGGCACCCCACTAGTTACAGTTTGCCAACCTGAAAATGACCCATTTATCCCGACTCTCTGTTTTCTGTTATTTAGCCAATCCTCTATCCATGCTAATATATTACCCGCAACATCATGAGCTCTTATCTTATGTAGTAACCTTTTATGTGGTACCTTATCGAATGCCTTTTGGAAATCCAAATACACTACATCTATGGGTTCCCCTTTATCCACCCCGCTCGTTACATCCACCTTGCTCGTTACATCACATTCGTGATTAAGGATGAAATTACTTCTATTGTAAGAGATGTTATAACAAGAGATAAGCAGACAGTGGAGACTTTATGGGTAGAATTAAGAACTAGAAAAGGATTTAAGACTGTAGTAGGAGTTGTGTATAGGCCCCCTGGTAGCAGCTATGAAGTAACAGAATGTACTAATGTAGAGATTAGGCAAGCATGTAGTAAAGGCAGAGTGGTTTTAATAGTGATTTAACTTCCATATAGATTGGGATAAGCAGATGAACTCATGTCAGAAAGGTAATGAAGAGTGCCTTCAAGATAGTTTTCTGCAACCATAAGTCCTAGAATCAACAAGGGGGCAAGCCATATTAGATTTAATAATGAGCAATGAGCTAACTTTAGTTAACAGCCTAATGGTGCATGAACATTTATCTAATCGCGACCATAACATGATTGAGTTCAGTGTTGTGTTTGAAAAGGAAAAATGCAAAACAGCTACTAAGATTCTAGATTTAGGTAAAGCCAACTTCAACGGGTCGGGATGAGACAAAGACAGTCCACAGAACCGAGGGCCCAGGGGCAGCACGGGCCTGCCCACACTGCGATGTGTGTGTACACCACGTCCGTGCAGCAGAGCAGGTCTCCAGTCGTCCTGGTTAACCCTTGCCACTGGACCAAGACCTAGCTCTGTCAAGCCCGTATGGTGGCTGATCTGCAACGGTCACCACATGTTAAAAAAATCCACGCACAGGCATCTTCCGCCCTTCAATTGGAGTTCAGGACTGGAACATCGGGACCTTCATTGAAACATCTGTGAACTCTTGTGGAAGCAATTCATCCTCGCTTGAGAGACTGCCTGTGATAGGAAACACATCTACACGCAAAGGGTGGTAGAAGTTTGGAACTCTCTTCCGCTAACAGCAGTTGATGCTGGGTCAATTGTTTATTTAAAATCTGAGATTGGATAGATTTCTGTTAACCTAAGGTATTAAGGGATATGGGGCAAAGGTGGGTATGTGGAGTTAGGTCACAGATCAGCCAGGATCTCATTGAATGGCAGAACAGGCTCGAAGGGCTAAGTGGCCTACTCCTGATCCTATGTACCTTAAGTCCATCTACCAACCTTGGTTCCGTAACCCTTGCTACCCCTGCCTGACAAAAATCTCATTTTGACATTTTCAATTGACCCCCAGCCTTCACAGCTTTTTGGTCGAGAGAATTCCAAATTTCAAGTACCTTTTGTGTGAAGAAGTGTTTTCTGACATCACTCCTGAACAGTCTAGCTCAAATTTTAAGGTTATTCACTCTTGCTCTGGACTCTCCCATCAGAGGAAATAGTTTATTTTTCTCTACTCTATCAACTCTTTTGATCATCTTAAACACCTTAATTATAACATCTCTTAACCTTCTATATTCAAGAGAGGTCTATGCCACCTGTCCGCATAATTTAACCCTTTTTGCCCCTGTATCGGTCTGGTGAATCTGCGCTGCACCCCCATCAAGGCCAGTATATCCTCATTGAGGTACGGTGCGCAGAACTGAACGCAGAACTCCAAATGGAGTTTAACCAGAGCTTTACATAACTAACATAGCTTCCACCTCCCTATGCCAACTGTGTATGAGCATGTGACTGTTGGGTATATTTACCTCTTGTCACAAATGTGAACAAAGGTCAGAGCGAGAATAAAACTGACTCTTCCCTCCCCTCACATTAGCTACTGGAGGAAAATATACCTGTATGTTTAACTAAGAAGCAATTGCAATGACAAAAATAAGAATGGCTCCTGTCATTTTGTTCTGCTTTGCTTGAAAGGGAACTGACTGGCCCATTTGTCTATCCTATCGGCTCGCTTCAATCAGAGGAAAGGGAGACAGTGTGAATTGCACACCATAAAGATCTGGTTTGACCCCTTTTTAAGTACTGCATTCAGTTCTGGGCACCGCACCTCAGAAAGGATATATTGGCCTTGGAGTGGGTTGAAAAAAATGTGATCGGCGACTCCAACCTGCCCACCTTTCACTCAGACAGGCTGGGGGATGGGGGATGGGGGATGGGGGAGGTGGCTGCCAACCCAGGAGGCGTGTTGGCAATTTACATATGATAATGAGGCTTGAAGTCTCTACCTTACCTGCCACCCCCCGGGATGGTGACTCGGGTTCGGGAATCGGACCCCCCCCCCTTGAGGTCAAACCCAACCCTGGACCCAACACTTACCTGTTGCTGTGGCCTCCCTCGCCAAGATCCCCACACGGCTGGAAGGCAACCTGTCAATCAGGCTGACTTCCGGGTGGGGATTCCACCCCCGACGTCGCACATTTGTTGTGGTGTTAAAATTCCACAGCGTGCCGAGAAACCCAAACTTCTGGGCTTCCCGTCGTCTCCCGGGTACCCCCCGCACCGTGCGGTTGGGACCCGGGAAAATCCAGCCCGTTAACTCTGTTTCTCTCTCCATAGATGCTGCCTGACCCGCTGAGTATTTCCAGCACTTTCTGTTTTTATTTCAGATTTCCAGCATCCACAGTATTTTGCTTTTGTATCAGTTAAATGTTAATCTGACCTCTTGGCTTATTTATTAGCTCAACAAGGTGCTCAAGGATTACACAGAGTTGTCCAAGATCCAGAATGAGATGCCAAACTCCAATTTGAAAGATACGCTAGAGCAATACACAAGCCAGATAGCAGAATTGAAGAGCACCATATCCAAACTTCAGGAAGCATTAGGCAGATCAGAGAAAGAAAAAGGCAGTGCACAGTAAGTACTGTAAACTCAGCTGAGGTACGTAAGCAGGTCGGAATAAGAAAATGACGATGGCCTATCTAGCTTGCTCTTTGACCTGTACAGAACAAAAGATCTTTGCAGTTTTGTGAAATTCTTTCTTCCAAATGACAATATTTTGGCTAAACTTCTAACCGTGTCTCACTAAGAAAATCTTTGTGCTGTGTAATTAATTGGCCGAGATCAATCGTTATCCTACGCTTTTCAGCCAATTAGTGACACAGCTAAAACATGCCGTTACTCTAATATGGACTAAGTCAGTTAGCAGCCGCACTGTGGAGCAGCTCTCTAAATAATAATTTGGATTCTGTGGATAGTTGCTCCCTTCTGCTTTACATACCATGTAATAATCATTGGCTTGTTGCAGAGGAAATAAATGAAGAATGATTGTGCATGTCGCTTTGGCTCAATTAGCGGAATTCTCACCCCTGGGTCAGAAGGATATGGGCTAACACCCAATGCCAAGAGAGACATTTACTTTATAAGTGCAAGGGCTGGATTTTCATTTGGCTTGCACTTCTATTAGTGCCCCGTTAATGGGTCGGGAAATGATTACTGCCCGGGCGGCAGGCTTCCAGCGCCCTGCCGGGAAATTTGGTGCTGATTTTGCACCGGAGCTGAGCAATACCGCCTGGGTGCAATGCCCCCGTTATCGTCCCAATCGCAAAATTTGTTTTGCGCTGACTCTGTAGCTGCCCATAGCCGGCGGTCAGAGCTGTCCTGACGGTGGTGAGGGAAGGATTGACTGCATGAGGTAAGTGTGATTGGTTGTTTTTGTTTTATTTTTGTGATTTATCTTTATATGGGGTGAACAATATATTGGGAATGTTTTCTGTGTCTTTTTTCAAGCGCGGCCTCTCTTAGGGTGCTCTGAAGCCGGCCCTTTAGCAATGAATTTTCAGTTGCTCACCTAGCCTAGCGCTCTAAGAGAGATGTGGAACGCCTCCCTTAACGCTCCACTCCACTCTCAGGTCGCAGCAACCGAATTTGTTGGCTGCCGTCGCAAACCATTTCCCGGCGCAAATTCACCGCCCCGCTGCCATTAGCACCCTCCGAACCCTCAAACCAAAAATCTAGCCCCAAGTCTTTCTTTAAATGTGGTGATCTTTATCCTTCGAATGCAGTTTCATATCAAACTGCCACCTATTTATCCTGTCTGACTTGGAAGTGCTTGGAGATTATGCATGCAATTAGGTAAATTACTCAACTTCTTTCTGCTAATTTGGCCAAAAAGGACTGAGAAGGTGACATCCAGTGCCTCAGTTAATAAGTGGACTGCCCAGAGTGGTACTGATCCATAAATGAAGAGGTTCACATGTCAGGTCTAATAACGTGTTGTCAGAACCAGAAGATCATAGAATGATACAGCATATAAGGAGGCCATTATGCCTTTAAGATGTTACAGGTCTATCTAGAACATTCTCCGGTTCTGACAAAGAGCCTGACACGTTAACTTTTTTCCTTTCTCCACCAATGCTGCGTGACCTGCTGAGTGTTTCTAGCATTTGCAGTTTTTTAATTTCAGATTTCCAGTATCTGCATTATTTTGCTTTTTAAATGAAGAGGTTTCTAGGTTCAATTCTCGGTCTGTGCTGAGCTAACTGGGTCAGCAGAAGGGGCACTACAATTGGCCTCAGTGCCCCGAGACCAGCAAAGGTAAAATTCAGTCAGCATTCCTGCGCCTGATCACTATTGCTGCTAGGAAATGCACACAGAAGGGAGGAAACTGGAGGAACTAAAATTAAAATACAGCACATCTTTTCCTGAGGCAAAAGTGCCAATGTCAAATGAACATTACACAAATACAAAGGGAAAATACTGCCGATGAGGGAAATCTGAAATATAAACAGAAAATGCTGGAAACACTCAGCAGGTCAGGCAACATTGGGGAGAGAGAACCAGTTAACGTTTCGGGTCGATGACATTTCACCAGAACTGGAAAATGTTAGCGGGGGGGGGAGGGAGCGGGGGGCGGGGGGGGTGAAAGTCTGTGACATGGTGGAAGGCAGGAATGATTAAATGACAAAAGGGATGATGGCGCAAGGTGAAAGGAGATGGTAATGGGACATGTAAAGAAACAAAATATGGGTCTAGTAGAGTTGTAAATGGTAACAGCCGAATCATTACCAGCACATGATATCTGAAAAAATAGGACCAGTGGTTCTGATCTGAAATTGTTGAACTCGGTGTTCAGTCCGGAGGGCTGTAAAGTGCCTCATTGAAAGATGAGGTGCTGTTCCTCAACCTTCTGTTGAGCTTCATTGGAACATTGTAGGAGGCCAAGGACATTATACTAACCTTTTCTCCATAACATTCCGTTCCTCAGCAACCAGATGACTGAACCTTCCGACAAAAGACTAGAATGTATGCAGCAGCAGCTCTGTGCATTGCTGCAGGAAAACCAGCAGCTGAAACAGGAGAATATTATTTTCCGGCAACAGCTCTCTAACAACCAGCAGGGCAGCCACATGCTGAACCAGGAGACTGCCACCATGCGACAGCAGCTCATCTCCTTTCAGCAGGAGAACAAGCAGTTAACGCAGGAAAACAATACCATACGGCAACAGCTGGTGAACAGCCAACAGGAGAACCAGCGCCTAAACCAAGAAGTGCGGCAAATCCAGAAACAGATGAATGACCTAATTCGCTCCAAAGAAAAAGTGGAAGAAAACATTAATCAGGTAGAGTACGCTGTAAATGATCCGTTCTGACAATGCAGAAAGGGTCATGAGGATATTCCAGACATTCAGACCATGATCTTGGAGCTTCCCTTCTTATGGCAAAAGCTTTATTTGTGGGGCGAAGGAGCAGGTGGAAAAGCCCGTGCAAGCCAACAGACCTTGAAGCAGATCCCAGGATTGGTATTTGGTTTCAGAGTTGTACAGAAGAGCCAAGAAGGCACTATCCTCAGCTCTAAGCTAAGCTCCTTTTATGGATATAGAACTGTCTTTTCTGGAAAAAATTGAGTGCCATGACTAGTGTCCAAACAAAGAGCTCTATATAAGAGAAACCCATACAACCAGTCACTATTTAACTTTCCCCAGCTTCATGTCACTCCAAGGGCTAGCATGTAAATTTCATGTCTGTAAACACAAATGATCAAAAGTCAGTTGAGGAGGATACTTCCTTTTCTGAATTTCAATCCTCAAGCAGGACAGCAATGGGGAGAATTGCATAGGCGATGTTCCGTTTTTAAAACACCGTTCTTTTGACCATCCTTTCCAGTCCCTCCCAATAATGGGTTTTTAGCTTCTAAAATTCTCTTAAAACCATCAAATCGTTCGTAATGCCCCCTTCATGTTTGATGTATTCTGCCAATTTGATCAATTTACACTGAATTTCTGAATCTATATCTCCCCAACCTAACATCACTGCCCTAGCTGTACCTGCTGCTTGCTGTCATTCAGTCCATTCCTTATTCATCTCTCATGTTTTACGTAGGATGCCCACTGCTTCTTTAAGAACATAAGAAATAGGAGCAGGAGAAGGTCATTCAGTCCCTCAAGCCTACTCCGCCGTTCAATAAGATCATGGCTGATCTTCTACCTCAACTCCACTTTCCTGCACTATCCCCATATCCCTTGATTCCCTTAATATCCAAAAATCTATCGATCTCTGTCTTGAATATACTCGACGACTGAGCCTCCACAGCCCTCTGGGGTAGAGAATTCCAAAGATTCACCATCCTCTGAGTGAAGAAATTTTTCCTCATCTCAGACTGTGATCCCTGGTTCTAGACTCCCTAGCTAGGGTAGCCTCCCTGCATCTACCCTGTCAAGCCTTGTAAGAATTGTGTATGTTTCAATGAAATCACCTCTCATTCTTCGAAACGCTCGAAAATATAGGCATAATCTACTCAATTTCTCCTCATAGGACAAATCCCTCCATCCCAGGAATCGGTCTGGTGCACTCCCTCTATGGCAAGTACATCCTTCCTTAGATGAGGAGAAACTTCTTCACTCAGAGAGTTGTTAACCTGTGGAATTCCCTGCCACAAAGAGTTGATGCCAGTTCATTGGATATATTCAAGAGGGAGTTAGATATGGCCCTTACGGCTAAAGGGTTCAAGGGGTATGGAGAGAAAGCAGGAAAGGGGTACTGAGGTGAATGATCGGCCATGATCTTATTGAATGGTGGTGCAGGCTTGAAGGGCCGAATGGCCTACTCCTGCACCTATTTTTTATGTTTCCATGGGTAAGGAGACCAAAACTGTACACAATACTCCAGGTATGGTCTCACCAGGACCCTATATAATTGCAGTAAGACATCTTTAATCTTATACTCCTATCCTCTTGTAATAAAGGCCAACATATCATTTGCTTTCTTAATTGCGAGGGATAGCTGCATGTTAACTTTCAGTGATTTGTGTACAAGGACACCCAGGTCCCTCTGAACACCAACATTTCCCAATCTCTCATCATTTAAAAAATACTTTGCTTTTCTATTTTTCCTACCAAAGTGGATAACTTCACATTTCTCCACATTATATTCCATTTGCCATGTTCTTGCCCACTCACTTAGTCTGTCTATAGTCCCTTGAAGCATCTTTGCATTCTCCTCACAACTTATATTCCCATCTAGCTTTGTATTATCAGCAAACTTGGATATATTACATTTGGTCCTCTCATCTAAATCATCGATATAGATTAAGAACATAAGAACATAAGAAATAGGAACAGGAGTGGGCCATTCGGCCCCTCAAGCCTGCTCCTCCATTCAATAAGATCATGGCTGATCTGATCATGGACTCAGCTCCACTTCCCCGCCCGCTCCCATAACCCCTTATCCCCTTATCATTTAAGAAACTATTTCTGTCTTAAATTTATTCAATGTCCCAGCTTCCACAGTTCTTTGAGGCAGCAAATTCCATAGATTTACAACCCTCTGAGAGAAGAAATTTCTCCTCATCTCTGTTTTAAATGGGTGGCCCCTTATTTTAAGATCGTGCCCTCTAGTTCTAGTCTCCCCATCAGTGGAAACATCCTCTCTACATCCACCTTGTCAAGCCCCTTCATAATCTTATATGTTTCGATAAGATCACCTCTCATTCTTCTGAATTCTCAAATGAGTAGAGACCCAACCTACTCAACCTTTCCTTATAAGTCAACCCCCTCATCCCCAGAATCAATCTAGTGAACTGCCTCCAAAGTAAGTATATCCTTTTGTAAATATGGAAACCAAAACAGCACGCAGTATTCCAGGTGTGGCCTCACCAATACCTTATATAACTGTAGCAAGACTTCCCTGCTTTTATACTCCATCTCCTTTGCAATAAAGGCCAAGATACTATTGGCCTTCCTGATCACTTGCTGTATCTGCATACTATCCTTTTGTGTTTCATGCACAAGTACCCCCAGGTCCTGCTGTACTGCAGCACTTTGCAATCTTTCTCCATTTAAATAATAACTTGCTCTTTGATTTTTTTTCTGCCAAAGTGCATGACTTCACACTTTCCAACATTATACTCCATCTGCCAAATTTTTGCCCACTCACTTAGCCTGTCTATGTCCTTTTGCAGATTTTTTTGTGTCCTCCTCACACATTGCTTTTCCTCCCATCTTTGTATCGTCACCAAACTTGGCTACGTTACACTCAGTCCCTTCTTCCAAGTTGTTAATATAGATTGTAAATAGTTGGGGTCCTAGACTGATCCCTGCGGCACCCCACTAGTTACTGGTTGCCAACCAGAGAATGAAACATTTATCCCGACTCTCTGTTCTCTGTTAGTTAGCCAATCCTCTATCCATGCTAATATATTACCCCCAATCCCATGAACATTTATCTTGTGCAGTAACCTTTTTATGTGGCACCTTGTCAAATGCCTTCTGGAAGTCCAAATACACCACATCCACTGGTTCCCCTTTATCCACCCTGTTTGTTACATCCTCAAAGAATCTAGCAAATTTGTCAAACATGACTTCCCCTTCATAAGTCCATGCTGACTCTGCCTGACCGAATTGTGCTTTTCCAAATGTCCTGCTACTGCTTCTGCGTCCTCTTTTAAATAGGGGCGTTACATTTGCAGATTGTGAATAGCCCAAACACTGATCCTTGCCCCACCCCACTAGTTACAGTCTGCCAACCTGAAAATGACCAGTTTATTCCTACTCTCTGCTTTCTGTCCATTAACCAATTCTCAGTCCATGCTAGTATATTACCCCTTATCCCGTAAGCCTTAATTTTGTGTAATAACCTCTTACGTGGCACTTTTATCGAATGCCTTCTGTAAATCAAAATATACCACATCCACTGGTTCCCCCATATCTATCCTATTAGTTACAACCTCCAAAAACTCTAACAGGATTTGTCAAACATGATTTCCCTTTCATAAATCCATGTTGACTCTGCCCAGTTCTAAGTGCCCAGTTATCACGTCCTTAATAATAGATTCTAACATTTTCCCGACTACTGATATCAGGCAAACATTTGGCAGATGGAGTATATTGTGAGAAAGTGAGGTTATCCATTTTGGGCAGGAAGAATAAAAAAGCAACTTATTATTTAAATTTAGAGAAATTACAAAATGCTGCAGTACAGAGGGACCTGGGGGTCCTTGTGCATGAAACACAAAAAGATAATATACAGGTACAGCAAGTAATCAGAAAGGCAAATGGAATGTTGGCCTTTATTGCAAAGGGGATGGAGTATAAAAGCAGGGAAGTCCTACTACAACTGTACAGGGTATTGGTGAGGCCACACCTGGAGTACTGCGTACAGTTTTGGCCTCCTTATTTAAGGAAGGATATACTTGCATTAGAAGCAGTTCAGAGAAGGTTCACTAGGTGGATTCCTGAGCTGAGGGGATTGACTTATGAAGAAAGGTTGAGCAGGTTGGGCTTATACTCATTGGAGTTTAGAAGAATGAGAGATGATCTTATTGAAACGTATAAGATTCTGAGGGAGCTGGACAAGGTAAATGCAGAGAGGATGTTTCCCCTCGTGGGAAAATCTAGAACTAGGTTTCAGAATAAGGGGTCGCCCATTTAGAACTGAAATGAGGAGGAATTTCTTATCTCAGACGGTCGTAAATCTGTGGAATTCTCTGCCTCAGAGAGCTGTGGAGGCTGGGTCATTGAATATGTTAAGGTGGAAATAGACTGAATTTTGAGCGATAAGGGAGTGAAGGGTTATGGGGAGTGGGCAGGCAGAGAAGTGGAGCTGAGCCCAAGATCAGATCAGCCATGATCTTATTAAATGGCGAAGCAGGCTCAAGGGGCCAAACGTGCTACTCCTACACCGATTTCTTATGTCTGTAGTTCCCGTTTTCTCTCTCCCTCCTTTCTTAAATAGTGGGGTTACATTTGCTACCTTCCAATCAGCGGGAACCGTTCTTGAATCTGTGGAATTTTGGACGATGACGAGCAATACATCCACTATCTCTATAGCCACCTCTTTCAAAACCCTAGGATGTAAGCCATCAGGTCTAGGGGATTTATCGGCTTTCAGTCACATTAATTTCTCCAGTACTATTTTTTTACTAATACTAATTTCTTTCAGTTCCTCGTTCTCGCTAAACCATACAATGAAAGCCATACTGCCGCACAAAATGTGATAGAGCAGATCATTGGCGTGCTGAAACAAGGGAGGGAGAGATAACCTAGACAGCCCCTTTCTGGCCGGGCTGTCCGTGAAGAACTCATCCGAGTGCAATCATCATCATCATAGGCAGTCCCTCGGAATCGAGGAAGACTTGCTTCCACTCCTGAAGTGAGTTATTTGGTGGCTGAACAGTCCAATACGAGAGCCACAGACTCTGTCACAGGTGGGATAGATAGTCGTTGAGGGAAGGGGTGGGTGGGACTGTTGTGCCGCACGCTCTTTCTGCTGCCTGCGCTTGATTTCTGCACGCTCTCGGTGTTGAGGCTCTCGGTGTTGAGACGCGAGGTGCTCAGCGTCCTCCCGGATGCACTTTCTCCACTTAGGGCGGTCTTTGGCCAGGGACTCCCAGGTGTCAGTGGGGATGTCGCACTTTATCTGGGAGGTTTTGAGGGTGTCCTTGTAACGTTTCCTCTGCCCACCTTTGGCTCATTTGCAGTGAAGGAGTTCCGTGTAGAGCACTTGCTTTGGGAGACTCGTGTCTGGCATGCGAACTATGTGGCCTGCGCAGCGGAGCTGATCGAGTGTGGTCAGTGCTTCAATGCTAGGGATGCTAGCCTGGACGAGGACGCTGATGTTGGTGCATCTGTGCGATACTAGTAAACGTAACCCCAATTCCCCATTCACCAACAGTCCCACACCTTACCATCCCTCTGTCACTGACTATCATAGCATCCGTTTGGCTACAATGCAACAATAAAAGCCAACACAAAAGAAACATTCCCAAACCAAATTTATAAATAGAATCATGCCATATTGCATACAAATGTAAACTAATTACCCTTGTGCGTTCCCTTAGTGCCTGTCTTCCATGTGCATTTGCCTATCCTAGTGCTCCTACCTAGTGCTAACCCGGTGACTGCAGCATGGCTGGTGGAAGGCTTCTGACTTTCAGTGGAGGAGACTGCAGATGGCCTTGGAGGACGACCTCGAGCAGCTCTGGGACTAGAAGGCCCAGTTACGGACTGCACCATCTAAGCATGGGTGACAACAGTCTGGACTGGCTGGCTGACAGGCAACAACAAGGGCACTGGCGGAGTGGCAGGGATGGGAGGACGAATGCTGTCATCCTGAGAGAGGACAGCGGGTTCTTGCTACACGGAACCACTGCTATTCCCCCAGGGCGGTGCCTCAGCAATTCTACTAATCAGTTGGCGGACAGATTATTGGACTGCTGTGACACCTTGCAAGCCCCTTTGAACACTGGAATCCAGAGCCACTCTGTGCTTCCACTGCAGCACTCTGACGTTGGTGGCTACTGTTTGTGTTGCAATGGTTGCTGAGACTTCAGCCATCAGACGCTGCATCGTGGTTGGGCCCACAAGTGTGCTGATGGAGTTGCCCACCACCCATGCTGGAAAGGATGGGTTTCAAGCTCTGCACAAAGCCCTGTGCCAAGTTGATGCCAGACTCCCACATGCTTTCTGACAGGCTTCAAAATACCAAGCATTTCATTGTGCATACCCATTAGCCTTCTTCTGTAGTCTGCCCCATCGAAGTGCTCATCTGAGTCCTCTGCAGCAGAACTCATGTGTGACCACTCCCTCCAGCGAGCTGGCACCTGCGCTATCCTTTCCCTCTTCCCTGGCTGCAGGCCACTTGTGCCCGGTGTCTCACCATATGATAACTGCTGTACTCTTATTGCACGCGTCCCTAATTTTCTGTTTGATGCCATCCCCAACCTCCCTACTACTGTTTGGTGGTCTACAACTCCCACTAACGTTTTCTGCCCTTTGGTGTTTCGTAGCTCTACCCATATAGATTCCATATCATCCACGCTAATGTCCTTCCTTACTATTGTGTTAACTTCCTCTTTAACCATTAACGAATAGTGTTAAATCCAAGGAAGAGGCATATAAATTGGCCAGAAAAAGCAGCAAACCTGAGGACTGGGAGAAATTTAGAATTCAGCAGAGGAGGACTAAGGGTTTAATTAGGAGGAGGAAAATAGAGTATGAGAGTAAGCTTGCAGGGAACATAAAAACTGACTGCAAAAGCTTCTATAGATATGTGAAGAGAAAAAGATTAGCGAAGACTAATGTAGGTCCCTTGCAGTCAGAATCAGGTGAATTCATAATGGGGAACAAGGAAATGGCAGACCAATTGAACAAATACTTTGGTTCAGTCTTCACTAAGGAAGACACGAATAACCTCCCAAAAATACTAGGACCGAGGGTCTAGCGGGAAGGAGGAACTGAGGGAAATCCTTATTAGTCAGGAAATGGTGTTAGGGAAACTGATAGGACTGAAGACCAATAAATCCCCAGGGCCTGATAGTCTGCATTCCAGAGTACTTAAGGAAGTGGCCCCAGAAATAGTAAATGCATTGGTAGTCATTTTCCAAAATTCCATGGACTCTGGATCAGTACCTATGGATTGGAGGGTAGCTAATGTAACCCCACTTTTTAAAAAAGGAGAGAGAGAGAAAACACGGAATTATAGACAGATTAGCCTGACATCGGTGGTGGGGAAAATGCTGGAATCAATTATTAAAGATGTAATAGCCGCGCATTTGGAAAGCAGTGACAGGATCGGTCCAAGACAGCATGGATTTATGAACGGGAAATCATGCTTGACAAATCTTCCAGAGCAGGAAAGGAGTACTGAGGTGAATGATCAGCCATGATCCTATTGAATGGTGGTGCAGACTCGAAGGGCTGAATGGCCTACTCCTGCACCTATTTACTATGTTTCTATGTTTTTTGAGGATGTAACTAGTAGGGTGGATAAGAGAGAATCAGTGGATGTGGTATATTTGGACTTTCAAAAGGCTTTTGACAAGGTCCCACACAAGAGATTAGTGTGCGAAATGAAGGCACATGGTATTGGGGGTAATGTATTGACGTGGATAAAGAACTGGTTGGCAGACCGGAAGCAAAGAGTGGGAATAAATAGGTCCTTTTCAGAATGGCAGGCTGTGACTAGCGGGGTGCCGCAAGGTTCAGTGCTGGGCCCCTAGCTATTTACAATATATATCAATGATTTCGATGAAGGAATTGAGTGTAATATCTCCAAGTTTGCAGATGACATTAAGCTGGGTGGCAGTGTGAGCTGTGAGGCAATGCTAAGAGGCTGCAGGGGGACTTGGACAGGTTAGGTGAATGGGCAAATGCATGGCAGATGCAGTATAATGTGGATAAATGTGAGGTTATCCATTTTGGTGGCAAAAACAGGAAGGTAGATTATTATCTGAATGGTGACAGATTAGTAAAAGGGGAGGTGCAACGAGACCTGGGTGTCATGGTACATCAGTCACTGAAGGTAGGCATGCAGGTACGGCAGGCAGTAAAGAAAGCAAATGGCATGCTGGCCTTCATAGCGAGGGGATTTGAGTATAGGAGCAGGGAGGTCTTACTACAGTTGTACAGGGTCTTGGTGAGCACACCTTGAGTATTGTGTGCAGTTTTGGTCTCCTAATCTGAGGACGGACGTGCTTGCTATTGAGGGGGTGCAGCGAAGGTTCACCAGACTAATTCCCGGGATGGTAGGACTGACGTATGAAGAAAGACTGGATTGGCTAGGTTTATATTCACTGGAATTTAGAAGAATGAGAGGGGATCTCATAGAAACATATAAAATTATGATGGGACTGGACAGGTTAGATGCAGGAAGAATGTTCCTGATGTTGGGGAAGTCCAGAACCAGGGGTCAGAGTCTAAGGCTAAGGGATAAGCCATATAGGACCGAGATGAGGAGAAACCTTTTCACCCAGAGAGTGGTGAACCTGTGGGATTCTCTACCACAGAAAGTTGTTGAGTGCAGTTCGTTGGATATATTCAAGAGGGAGTTGGATGTTGCCCTTACGGCTAAGGGGATCAAGGGGTATGGAGAGAAGGCGGGAGTGGGTTACTGAAGTTGCATGATCAGCCATGATCATATTGAATGGCGGTGCAGGCTCGAAGGGCTGAATGGCCTGCTCCTGCACCTATTTTCTATGTTTCTGTATGCTGATCCCGCCTATATGCTATCCTCTAAATTATGCGCGGTGTCAGTATCTGATCTGGTGGCTGCGAGTTTGAAATCGAGTGATGGTGTTTCTTCATTATCACTATCTTATTGCTCTTCCACCACTGCCTGGCCATGTTGCAGGTCTTTGGTATCTGAAAGGAGAAAGACACAAGGGGTAAGGTTGCGGCAAGTGGAGGGGGAAAGCAAGAGGTGCAGGTACACCACATGCAGCTTGTAAATCAGAAAACATTGTGGATTGAGGGGTAAGTGGGATGTGAGGAGGAGGGTTAGGTATGAGGATACCGTCATCTTCTATGGTTTCAGCCCCGCTGCTGGCTACAACCTCAGCAAAGCCCGTTCTAATGATAGCGAGTACCATCTCCTCTATGGAGGTAAGGGCATGAGACGCTGGTTAGGTTCTGCTGCCTCTGGTTGTCCACCACATTGTCCTGCAAGAGAGAGGGAAGTGTGTCAGTGAGTGTCATGCAATCTGTTTGGGTGATGTGGCTCTCAGGGCTAAATAGCTGGCGGTGTCTGCAAGCTGTGAGATGTGGGTGTGAGGCTTGCAGCAGTCCAAAGAGTGTGAGGGTGAGGTGAAGCTATGAATGTTACGTACAGGTCCTGATTGATTGAGATTGTTAGTAG
Source organism: Pristiophorus japonicus (assembly GCF_044704955.1). NCBI lineage: Eukaryota > Metazoa > Chordata > Chondrichthyes > Pristiophoridae > Pristiophorus > Pristiophorus japonicus. Next base: position 87,303,179 of record NC_091994.1, read on the forward strand.
GTGAGTGACAAGGATGTGGTGCATTGAAGCAGTTGCTGAGGCTAGTGGTGCAGTTGGTGGGATATGGCATTCACCTGATCTTCACCACTCGTGTGAGGTCATTGAATTTTTTGCGACACTGCATCCAGGTCCTCAGGGCTTAACTCCTAGCATTGACTGCCATGGCTATCTGTCCCACTGCCTTCTGAGCGTTTGTCTGGAGGGTCTCCTGGCCCTGTGTGGATATAGCACATCTCTCCTCCTGTTCAACTCCTCCAGTGCAGCGACAGACAGAAAACCTTGGAGCCTGTGCTCTCCCATGTTGTGCCATTATTGAATGTTTTCCAGGTCAGAATCACTTGTAGAATGACTTCCAGTAACTGGTCCAGCCACAATGTACCTCCCTTTTAAATAGTGCAGGTTGGATTTAAGTAGTGCAGGCTAACTTTAAGTGGTGTTAGGCTCCCACGATTTTGGGCCCCTGCTGATGCGAACAGCCACTGAACAGTGTGGTTAGTGCTGGCTGCTGCTACAATTGTGGACATGAACAGGCAGCATGAAGTTAGGATGTTGCTTCGGATTGAACGGGCGCGGGTTCATTGCGCATCGCGATCCCTGCGCCCGTTTGCAGGGGATATCATATTTAGCCCCTGATACCTCTGACACTACAGCACTGCCACACTATAGCACTGGAGCATCAACCTAACATTCAAGCACTGTTCTGGGGTTACTATCTGACTGTCTATTCTGCTAACGACACTAAGTATGTCTGTGGCTCATTTTGACTGACTGTTTGTTTTAGGTGCAGATGCAGGCTCTGAAGATGGAAGTGAGCCAGATGCAGTCTTGTCTAGATTTTGAACAGCAAAATTCTTGCCAGCAGAAACAGAGCCTAGAAATGCAGCTGGATGAAGCGAACAACAGGGCTAAGGTACTTGTAGCGTAGGAGAAAATGTTAACGATTGTTGCTGTTTGCTCCCTTTTAGTAATGCACTGCCTTCATGTGATGCTAAGCCAGAAAAGCCCAGGTTGTGCTGAGGTAGCTGATCACAACCAGTATAGCAGTTAGGGTGTTACAGTTGGATTTCAGTACCCCAAGTTAGAGAGATGGGAGAATCACCTTGGGTTTCTGCTCTGGGTTTCTGCTCTTAATTGTTGTGACCTTTATTGGAAAGTGTGATAGCTCCTACCATCAAATAACTTGCCAACATTCCCTATCTAGGCTTACACATCAGGAATAGTGGGGTACCAGAGAGCAGCTGGGGCCTATGGATCAGTCCAGTTTACTTCTGCTGCATTACTCAGTTCTTACCACTTGATGGCAACTGGTGATTTGGAATGAACTCAATTTGCTACGGTGCACATTCATCAGTTGCTGATCTTGGTATTTCAAAGTGCTATTTTTGATAAGACGAATATAGACTACTGTCTCAACCCTGTTTCCTGCAGGTGTGAGAATTATGCGCCACACTCTGCCATTTCTATACTTGATTTCTTACCTTTTGTTCATATTGTTTTAGTGGCAAAGGTGAACCTGAATGCCAAAGGATAATCTCCAGACCACACAAACTCCAGGTCAGAAAGGGTCAGCCAGATGTCTGACACATGTGGAAACATGTTTCTGCTATACAGCCTGAATCATCAACTGACTTTTTTTTTTACACAGATGCTGCCTGCCTTGCTATGTGTTTCCAGCATTTTCTGTTTTAAACACAAAACTCTTTTTTAATATAGCAATAATAATCCTTAATCATTCCTCACAGTAAATATTCTGCTCTTTGAATTCATTATTTTCTAGATTGTGCTGTAGCATATACCTGTAGCTCAGATTTGCTGAGGCTCTCCACTGGGATCTATAATGTAATCGAGTAAAAAGCTGCGTATTATAATATTTTATCAGCTGTCACTTTTGCATAATTAGCTTGTCCCTAGCATCCCACACAATGAGTTCCCAGCTTTAATGTGCATTTCAGGGAGAAAGAAAGCAGTGGAATGCTGCTGTCATGCCAGTCATGCTATACAACTGTCTGTGCATCCCCATGGAACAGTTACAGAACAGCCAGTTCCATACTTCTTGGCATTGACAATGCATAACCCGCAGAGACCTAAAGTGGGGAAAGGCAGAAATGTAGAAAATCCCAACAGCCTTTTTTTGTTAAGATTGAAAATGGCAATTTTTAAAATCTCAGTCGCAGGAGGCCATGCTGCAGCAGCACACAGAGGAGTCCCGGCAGCTACGGCAGGACCTGCAGAGAGTACACAACCTGTGTGGCACGGCTGAGAAGGAACTGAAGTACAAGAGAGACCAACTGATGGAACTGCAAAAGCAAAATTCTCTACTTGATCAGGAAAATATCAGGGTGAGCATAACATGTGAAAACAGCGAAAAAAGGTCCAGGACCGAGAGACTGATGTTTCAATTAAAGCAAGTGGAACGGTGAAATGATTTATTAAATCCCAACAATGTGCAGGAGCTGAATTGATATATACAGTTGTAGCTGGTCAATGACTGTAATCCAGAAATTGCACGTTGCAATATTATTGTTTAAATTAAACCGGCTAATGCTTCCATTAAAGCAACAAACTCATTTCATAGAAAAGTACTAATCATTCCTACTCTAATATCAGATAGGGTTCACATTGTCACTGATGATGTTCTATCAGAGTCAGTGACTCCACTAAAGAGTCCGTTCCTCTGGTGAACTCGCACTTTTTTTTGTAACTCAGTCTAAAAATGTCCTCTGATAGTGACACGAAATGCCAGTGAAAGTTTTGATTCTATGGGGGTGAAATTTTCCTGCGCCCCGATTGGGAGTGGTGACCTTCTGAGGCCGGTACTTGTGGCATCCACGTAAAAGTCCCGCCCCCGCCGTGGAATAGCCCTAACTGCCTCTCAAAGGAAGCAGAACACAATCTCGCATGATCATCTTCCTTTGGGGGCATTAACCGGGGTGCTGAAGGAAGCACAATGCGGACGCTCCATGTAGCGCTGACGCGCTTCAACGCCCCTCTGCACGGCCTCTGATGGCCTCCTCTAGGCCACCAGGGCAGCATATAAACGGGCCTGCAGTCCGTCACCCAAGACGGAGTGCCGGGCTGCACAATGACGGCCTGGAACAAACTAGGGCTGCCATCGTTGAGCCAACCCGAGAGTTCTCCAACAAAAAAAGATGACGGCCCGGGGCACTGCGCCCTCCCCTTTAATGAGCACCCCGAGAGTGGATACAATTTCCCCCGCGGGGCGTTAAGGGGTTGGCGTGAGGCGGTGAGGGGTCACTGCGCACGGTGATGACGTCATCGCCAGTCGCATGGCAGCACCTCTGCAAGCTCCCGGGCAATTTCCCGGAGGTGGTTGCATGCCCCTTTCCCGGACGAAAAGTGTCTTGCTAAGTACCCTAGGGGAGGATTAACGGGGCTATAACAATGGTTAATTTTGCCCCCTTTGTTTCTTGCTTTTCTGTAGCTCCTGGTAGAATCATCAAATGCTGCACCTGCCTCTAGCTTCTAGTAGTTCCTAGTAAAAGAACCTCGGGTAACACTTCCTCCAGTCAGTATGTGTAGTGACAATGTGTTTGTGAAGATTTCATTTGTCTGATACTCCTGGCAAAATTCTAAATGTGTTCCAAAATACCAAGCAGTGGAATTCTTCACAAATGCATTTACAATGTCCTGGAGAAATTCTTCTCTGACTCCCTCCAGAAACCAAGTGTACCTCTTGTCAGAAATGTTTGTGTGTGAGGCCCTTGCTCCTAAAGATGAAGCAAAATGACAGTCAGTTTTTCCAGCCCACCTTGCAGGCAAGAGAAAATTGGTGTCATAGCTTGATATCCTGGCCCTTAGCCTTTGCACCAGTGTCCTGGTTTTGGAATTGTACAGAGGCAGCTTCCAACACTTGTCTGTCGTGCATTTAGCCTTATGTGCTGAGTTACCTGCATGTTTAATATAAGTATTGCTGTGTCTTCAGGGAACCCTTGGATCTGGATTTTCGGCTCTGCTAATTTCGGGGAGGTAATGGCGCCGGGGCGGTTAAGTTTGTGCCCGGGAACCGTTTGCACCTCAGTCAGCAAAATTCGGCAGCTGGGCCCTGAGTGTGGGGCAGGGCGCTAAGGGAGGTGATGCACACCTCTCTTAATGCGCTAGGCCGGCTGAGCATGCAAAAATCCCGAGCTAAACAGCTGGCCTCGGAGCACTCTAAGAGAGGCCTGGGGAGGAAAAAAAAATGGGGGGGAAACCCACTAAAAACATTGCCAATAAATAACTCACTCCACCACAACAAAAATTGCAAAAAAAATAAAATACAAAACAATCACACATACCTGAGGTCAACATTACTTCCCTCGCTGCAGGTCGGACCGCCCGCTTTCACAAGCGGTCCCAGCACGGCACTCTACAAAGTGCTACGGATCGGGCGGGAGCCAAAAATCGAGCCGGTATTGCTATCAGAGGCGTTGCACATCGGCTCGCCTCTTCCAGGCGGTATTGCTCCCCGCCTCGCCAAATCCAACACCAAAAACCCCGGTGCTGGAAGCTAGCCACCCACCCAAAAGCACTTGCCGCCACCGTTGCTGCCCCTCCAGAGCGAAAACAGACGCAAAAATAAGCCAAAAATCCAGCCAAAGTACGAGAAACATGAAGGGGAAATGAGAAGAAATGGTTTCATGCAAAGGTTAATAGAATATGGAATAGGTGCCACATGGGTAGTGAAGTTGATTGAATTGCAACATTTAAGAGAGAGTTAAATAATCACTTGAAGAAAAAAAATGAAAGGGTGTGGAGAATGTTGATAGCTCTGGAGTGGAGCATAGATGTAAAGGGACAAAATTATGTGCTTAAATTTCTATAATTCTATATCCATAGGTGAACTTGGAGTTCAAAACGGTGCAGTGCAGGCTGTCTGAACTGGATAAACATAGCTTAATGTTGAAATCAGAATGTGAAATTAAGCAGCAGAGGGTGAAAGAACTGGAATTGGAATCTGGCAAGACCTTCCACATCAGCAAACAGTTAAAGAGCGTGCAAGATGAACTCTTAGCAGAGAAAAATAGAACTATATGTGCAGAGAAAAGGGTAAGAGATGATGCAGAGTTTACTGTTGAGGGATTTTTTAGTATGTTCTGTTGAAGTTTAAACATGAACATGTCATCATCATCATCATCATCATAGGCAGTCCCTCAGAATCGAGGAAGACTTGCTTCCACTCTTAAAATGAGTTCTTAGGTGGCTGAACAGTCCAATATAAGAACCACAGTCTCGGTCACAGATGGTCGTTGAGGGAAGGCGTGGGTGGGACTGGTTTGCCGCACGCTTTTTCCGCTGCCTGCGCTTGATTTCTGCATGCTCTCGGCGACGAGACTTGAGGTGCTCAGCGCCCTCCCGGATGCACTTCCTCCACTTAGGGGGGGTCTTTGGCAAGGTACTCCCAGGTGTCAGTGGGGATGTTGCACTTTGTCAGGGAGGCTTTAAGGGTGTCCTTGTGTCGTTTCGTCTGCCCACCTTTGGCTCGTTTGCCGTGAAGGAGTTCCAAGTAGAGCACTTGCTTTGGGAGTCTCGTGTCTGGCATGAGGACAATGTGACCCACCCAGCGGAGCTGATCAAGTGTGGTCAGTGCTTCAACGCTGGGGATGTTGGCCTGGTCGAGGACGCTAATGTTTGTGCGTCTGTCCTCCCAGAGGATTTGTAGCATCTTGCAGAGACATCGTTGGTGGTATTTCTCCAGCGACTTGAGGTGTCTACTATACATGGTCCATGTTTCTGAGCCATACAGGAGGGCGGGTATTACTACAGCCCTATAGACCATGAGCTTGGTGGCAGTTTTGAGGGCCTGGTCTTCAAACACTCTTTTCCTCAGGTGGCTGAAGGCCCTGGACAACGTGGACCACTTCCTATATCTCGGGAGCCTCCTATCAACAAGGGCAGACATTGACGACGAGATCCAACACCACCTCCAGTGTGCCAGTGAACATGTCAAAAGAAGATTGTTCACTCCTGGGCTATCTCTTGTGATCACGTTCTTAGGCTCTGCCTGTTAAACCTGAACCAACAACACTTTGCACTTAGTTAGTGCCTTCAACATAATAAAGCTTCCAAAGAATTGGGAGGCAGCGTGTAGGCCAGTGAGCACTGAGCAGGAATTAGGAGAAAAAATAAGGGAGACTGAGAGCATCAAAATAGTTATGGTTAGCCATTGATACAGAGTTACTACAGGATATTGTAGTAACTAACCCCACATATACATGTGTGTGGGTGTGTTTTTTTGATACAGATCAAGCTTGACTGACGTCTATCTGCCTTTCACTCCAGTAGAAGTGCCTGCCATCACTCCACTGTCCACATTCACACATTGGTCAAATTAGGAGAGCATCGGCAGTACAGTAGAACTGTAATTCTGTATAATTTACAGCCTTCAGGAAAGTAGATAGATGGTTCGGTGGCGGCAGGGGCTGGGAGGAGTAGGTGGAGGTTGTTTAAAAACTGCAGATAATATAATGTAATGTGGTATATTGTCATCATTTCAGAATGAACAATGATTCTCAGATACCTTTTTTAAAAAAAAAAGACCACAACTGAAATTACAGAAATGTTTCCCTATTAACACTGACTTACTTAATTGATTATTAGCAATGTCATTCATTTCCTTGGATGGTGAAACAAAAGCAAAATACTGCAGATGGAACTGATGGGACGTGATTCAAACTGTAATTGAATCTGCTTGATTTGAAGTGGAGAATTGTGCTTCTGCCAGTCATCATTGCATTTTTCTCAAAGGAAAACTCAAAGCTGTTTTCAGATAGTAAATGTGGCTTTGTCCAGTACATCTTTCTGCCCAGACTTCCAAATGATATGTGTTCATACTATGAAGCTAACCACTTTATCTCGGCTGACTCTCCAGTGTGGTACTGCAGGGAATACTGCATTGTTGAAGGTGTTATTCTTCAGATAAGATATTAAACCGAGGTCCCATCCACCTGTCCCCTCTGATGTTCCAGGTGGACATTAAAGCTCCCAGGGCACCTTTCGAAGAAGAGCACTAAGTTAACCCAGTGTCCTGACCAACATTCCTTACTCAACTAACTGATCATTCCCCTTGTTGCTGTTTCTGGAATGCTTGTGCCACATTTCCCTATGAAGCAACAACCTTTTGCACTTCAAAGTAATTAATTGTATGGGAAGTACTTTGAGATATTTTTGAGAGATGTGCTGCAGTTTGGTATAAATTTCTTTCTTTATCTTTCCTTTTTTGTTTCTTTTCCTTTCTTCCTTCCTTCCTGCAGTGTATTCAGGTATTCCGGTAAACTTCCTTTAATTCATGCCGATCAGCAGTCATACAAAAGTCATCAATTAAAAGTAGTTGTGGCGAAAGGAAGTCTTAATTTGTATAGTTTAACATTTTTCAGTCAGCTAAGGTACGTCCTCGCTTTTAGATACTATGTGGCCGAATGCAGTTTCAGTCAGGAATGCGCTCAATTTGTGTTTTTCCCATACTTCTCAGTCAGGTGAATTCAGGGAAAAACAGGATCGAACCCAAACTCGGAACTAATGTGACGACGCAACTTAGCCTGTCCCAACCGACTCGGAGTTTACTGTATTGCAATCTTGTGCAATAACTGGATTCTGGGGCTACACTATGCATCTTTTACATAGAATTTTGGCTAGTACATGAAGCAGTATCTATTTTTTCCCCAAAAAATCATTGTTTATTCCAAGTCCCTTTTCCAAATCTGCTTGACTGGACTGTTCATTTAATATTTTGATCAGTTGATTATTTGAGAAGTGCCGTTTGCAAGTCATCAAAAATGCTTTGTCGTTCTCTCTTTTACCCCCCCTTGCTCCCATGGACAATCACGACGTGACCTCGGCCTGAAGACTGCAGAGCTACAGCAGCACTTGTGCGGCATTCAGCATCAGCTACGGCTGTCAGAGGCTCGATCCAAGGAGAGGGAGGCATTGGACACAGAGCTAATGGAAAGCAGGGACGCAGCAGCTAAGCTCAAGAATCACCTGCATGAGGAACAACTTCAGAGGTACAGTCTGAAGGGAGGGCATCCCATGATGTAGGAAAGGGAGTGGAGTATGTAAAGAAAATGAGACCAAGCATATAGGCTTACCTTACTTTTCCACTTCTAAATTAAATTATTAGGACAGATGACGCATTGGTGTTAATCTAACCTTTTAGGGGCTGTGTGGGCCATTCAAAATATGCATGGTTTTTGCATTGAAAAGCCGGCTATGTGGTATAACCCATCATTTTTGATCAAACTCTGACTTATTAACTGAATCACCGTATTTCACAGCAATATGTCTGGACAGATTAGCAGCCACATCATTCTAAGCTGCTTCTTGCTAATGCTGCATTTTGCTTCTATCCACTCCCCCCACAACCACCCAATGGCTGAATGTAAATGCACCGCATGGTGCTGTATTACACAGGGCAGGAGTTAGACGTTGAAGACCTGACTTGGGCTAAGTTGGGGGGGATTCAGACACGACAGCAAATGCAGTGCTACAGTAGCCTCAGCATGAACAGGTTTGCGTCGGGAAACTTGCCCATGGCTCTTACCCCTGACCGCTTGCTGGTGCATGTGTGTGGCCATGAGGGCAGGACAGAATTGGGCTTCGCTGTGATGCTCCCCATTGTCGAAACTTCCTAATACAAGAGCAAAAATACTGCGTATGTTGGAAATCGGAAATAAAAACATAAAATGCTGGAAATATTCGGCCGGTCAGGCAGCATCTGTGGAGAGAGAAACTGAGCTAACGTTTCAGGTCGATGACCTTCCGTTGTTTGTCTGACGAAAGATCATTCACCTGAAATGTTAACTCTGTTTCTCTCTCCATGGATGCTGCCTGACCTGCTGAATATTTCCAGCATTTTCTGTTTATATTTGAAACTTCCTAATACTTGCTGTTCAGGCTCACCTATGAAGTATGGCCATTTGGACGAGGTATTCGAGGGAGTCCGGGCCAGTGGAACCATGAATTGCCACTTTCAGGAGAGGAGAGAGAAAATGGTGGAATTCCATTTTTTTAACAAGAAAAGGTATCCTACATAGACTCTAGGACAGAAAACTCTTAAGTTATAAGGAAAGACACGCACAACTGAAATTCTTGTTGCAGAAGGTGGAGAGGATTATCCGGCTCTTTAAAGGTGGACGGTAAAAGTAGGACAATAGTTTGGTCTCCTGTAGCTGATGTTTAAGCAAAAGTAAAAGCACCTTTAAATTGGATTAGATGCACCAAATTTAATTTCATAGATATAAAATAATTTAAGTGAAAATTTCCTGATGTACAGTACAGTCTGTATAATCTCTAATGTGCAGTGATTATATGTAACCTCTACACATTGTACACTACTCGTGTTCATTACATATAGAAGTTCCCAGACATATTGACATCTGGACTTTTAAGCCTCGATATTTACCCACACGACGGGCGGGCATTTAAAAATGAAAGAAAACGGGAACAAGTCCCCAATCCCCCACGACTGCGCCGGTTGCCATCTTTTACAGCGACGGAATTCAAGGCGTCCGATTGTGTCCTGCTATGGAGAGGCGGGACACTTCATTGACATATTTATATCGGGCTCCCACAATGCAAATGGGAGTTAAATTCTGCATGGGGGCCGGGAAACCTGGCAATGAAAGGGAAGTGGGAACTGCCGGCTCTCCAAGGTAAGTGCCTTTTCCAGCACTCCGTGTGAGCCAAGAGGGGTAGGAATGCTCTCCTTGGCCCATCAAGGAAGCCTTCCACCTCCCCTCTGCCGATCATGGCCTCTCTCATTCCCCTGCCGCAATCACCGACTCCCTCCAGCCCCTATAGTCCCTCTTACCAAGCCCCAACCATGGCCGAACTTCTGCCGAATGTCTGCGCTCCTCTAATTCTGCCCTCTTGAGCATCCCTGATTATAATCGCTCAACCATTGGTGGCCGTGCCTTCTATTGCCTAGGAACCAAGCTCTGGAATTCCCTGCCTAAACCTCTCTACACTGCTACTTCTCTTTCCTCCTTCGAAATGCTCCTTAAAACCTACCTCTTTGACCAAGCTTTTGGTCACCTGCACTAATTTCTACTTATGCGGCTCGGTGTCAAATTTTTATCTCATAATACTCCGAAGCACCTTGGGACATTTCATTTCGTTAAAGGCACTATATAACAAACAAGTTGTTAGACACATTCCACCCGGTCTATAACTCTCCCTCTCTAATTAGGAAACTTGCAGATCAGAATGCAGATGAGCTCCAGCAACAAATCAAAGCAATGCAAGAAAAGGAAGGGTGCTTATCACGGGGCAAATGTGATATGCAGCAGGCACTGCAGCAACAGGATATACGGCTGAAAGTTCTGGAAGAGGAAAAGGACGCCTTGTTTGCCGAGGTTAGCAACTGGGGGATGAAATACAGCTGAGTGACACTCAATTACATCGTCCATGAAATTAGATTGAATAGGATTGCAACAAATTACAGGGTGGGCATATAATTGGCAAATGAAGTTCACTCATAAATGTGAGGTATTACATTTTAGTAGGAAGAATAGGGAGGTCACTTATTACTTGGAGGATGAGAGTCCAGGAACAAAAGGATCTCGCAGTACAAATACACAAATCGCAAAAATTTGCACCAGGTTAGCAACGCCATAAAAAAAGCAAACCAAACACTTGGGTTTATTTCTAGAGGTATAGAATTGAAAAGTAGGGAAGTTTTGCTAAACCTGTATCGAACCTTGGTTAGACCACACTTAGAGTACTGCGTACAGTTCTGGTCGCCATATTATAAAAAGGATATAGAGACAATGGAGAGGGTGCAGAGAAGGTTTACAAGGATGATACCAGAAATGCGAAGGTATACATATCAGGAAAGGATGAACAGGCTGGGTCTCTTTTCTCTTGAAAAAAGAAGGCTGAGGGGTGACCTAATAGAGGTCTTTAAAATTATGAAAGGTTTTGATAGAGTGGATACAGAGAGAATTTTTCCACTTGTGGAGAAGAGCATTAATAGAGGCCATCAACATAAGATAGTCACCAAGAAATCCAACAGGGAATTCAGAAGAAAATTCTTTACCCAAAGAGTGGTGAGAATGTGGAACTCGCTACCACAGGGAGTAGTTGAAGCGAATAGTATCGATGCATTTAAGGGAAGGCTAGACAAGCATATGAGGGAGAAGGGATTAAAGGGGTGTGCAGATAGATTTAGATGAGGAAAGACTGGAGGAGGCTCGAGTGAAGCATAAACGTCGGCATGGACTGGTTGGGCCGAGTGGCCTGTTTCTGTGCTGTATATCCTATGTAGATTTTCTTTTTTCAATTTTCTCCCTTGCTCACCAGAATGGATTGACTTTATTTGGGAACAGTCCATGAACACTGGGTGCCCTTCGGGTATCTGACCCAGTTACACATTCTTCATGTGTGTTGACAGGCCATTTAATTATGCTATATCAGTGCTGAGCCTGATCCTGTCCTCAGCCAGTCTTTGCACACACAGACTTTCCTGCAGCATCACTGGATAGCAATCAGGAGCAGGAATCCTCGATGATATTACAGGCATTCCTTTGAAAATAATAAACTGGTCTCTAAGCCAATTCGTTCACCGCAGTGCTTTACCCACACACTCTAAGCTGTAGGTTTGATTGTCCTCATAATTTCCCCCAGCAAAATTCACAAAGTTTGGAGGAAAGCAGCAAGCATCTGAGCAGTTGTGCAGTGGAAGCGTGCTGGGCCCTTATCCCAGAGGTCAATGGATCAAAACTGTTCCAAGAGCATAAAAAAATAGGAGTAGGAATAGGTCATACGGCCCCTTGAGCCTGCTCCGCCATTCAATAAGATCATGGCAATAAGATCATGGCTGATTCTCTGCTAGCAGCAACATCAACTTTCAGAGATCGATAGATTTTTGGATATTAAGGGAATCAAGGGATATGGGTACAGTGCAAGATTGGTGGTGTTGATATAGATCAGCCATGATCTTATTGAATGGTGGAGCAGGCTCGAAGGGCTGAATGGTCCACTCCTGCTCCTGTGTCTTGCGTTCTTATGTAGCAAGGGTGGAAAAGATACGTGTCAACTGGGCAGGTGAGGAGTCACCCCAGGATGCAACAAGCGGGCACCTAAGTAACAGTGTAGAAAGGTGAAAAACACATTTTTTTTTTAATTAATTATTATTTTGTGTGATCCAGTGTGTGCAGTGTTTGTGTATCATTTTAAAGTACAAAGTGTTTGTTTGTTAATTCCCAGTGCTAATGTAAGCCATTCTCCATCTAGAATCTCTGTGATCAAAACACTAATAAGAAGCTGTTGGATGATCTGTGTACACACAAACAGGAGATAGAGAAACTTAAGGAAGAGCTGCAGAACCTTCTCCGACAATTGGATTCACAAGTCAGGCGAGTGAATGGATAATTCGTCAGGGGTGATCAAGAGTGGGAAGGAACTAATGGTGTCCTGTGGACCCAGGGTTATAGGCCCCAATATTGGTGGCCTTACCGCCCACTGCTGCCGCTGACTGCCGCCGAGTTCTGCTGCCGTTTTCCTCTCGCTCCCAGTTTCCACTTGGGCTGGAGTGGGCGGGAGGGGAGCACCACCAGGAATCGCCCGCTGATGTCCTCTGGCGGCCAAGTCGCGTAAGTGGCCTGCCAAGATGCCAGATTGGTGCGGACGGGAGTGGGCACCAGCAGGGGGAAGGACTGCTGCGTGGAGGCTGGTCTAATCCCGACGGGTAGATATGAAGACCTGCAAGAAAAGGTTAGTGAATATCTTTTTTTTTAAATGTTCACAGCGACGTACCTGGATGGGATCCCCAGAAGGTGTTCCAGTGGGGTTGTTTTTTTTGTAATGTTTTTTATTTTTTAGGTCTTCCGCCCTCCCTGGGCTCGACTCCATCCACTTGGGCGGCAAGCTCATTTGCCGCCGAGATTGACAGCTCCCGCCCGCTGCTGCCCAGATTGATGGCGTGTGCTGTTGATTTGCCGCCGGGTAGTACTGCCACCTCTTTTAGAGGAATCTTTCAGGCAAAGTACTGCCCGGTCTCTCGGTGGCCATCGGCGGTCCTTTGGGCGGCAAATGTGCGGGCCTTGCAGCTCATGAAAACCGGGGCCACAATTTTTATGTTACAGGAAGGTTTAGACATTCTGATTGTCCAGATTGACCCAATTGTAGCCGTGAAAATGTTGCTAGTCTCATTTGCAGTAGCTGCACTAGTAATTCTCAGTTTTGAAGTGAGATGCTTTCCCTCTCCAATGAGAGAAATCAAGAGAGGTCTTTGGAGGCATGGCTATCCCGGCATCCTTGGATCAAATGAAAGTGCTCCATTAACATCATAGAGGAAACTGCGCAGTGCAGTGGGTTAGTCACTGGCCTATCACTTCTGGGGCTTTGGTTCAAATCCAACCCTGACTGCTGGGATGAAAGTTTTCTCTGTCTGCTGGTTGTAAAGGTCCTCTGTGAAATGAGTTTTGGCAGACTTAATCCACTTCTTTGTAGGCATGGGCTACTAAATGGCAACTTCAATCAGATGGGCTTAAAGATGATTGGTGTAAAGAATGGAAAAAAAATCACACTGGTGGTGTAGGGTGTGGCCTCTCTAGGATGGGGCGAAGGCACGTTGTTGGGGCAGAATAGAGAAAGCTGTGCTATATCTGATCTGGGAGGGCGTGATGCTGATGGTGGGTTCTTGAACTGCAAAGTGTTCTATTCATTGACACTAACTTCACCTTGATGAACTAAGCCATAGAACCTTATTTAATACAAAAACCAGACCTCTTTATAGGACCTTACTTTTAAGGAGGTGAGTTACTACATGTAATATATGCACCTGCGTGTATGCTCATGGGTTTGTCGAGCTTTTGAGTTGGGAGTGGCTTAGTCAGCCACGTGATGTTCACAAGACTCAATAAAATCCTAGCCAGTTGGGTTCAGGGGATCCACGATGAGGCAGGTGGTTGTGAGATTGGTGGATGAACTCGTAATGTGTAGTGTGATTGTTAAACCTTTGCTAATAAACCAACTAGTTCTTAAGAGCAATGTGTTGCTATGAATTTTTAAGCAAAGAACCCATGAAGCAAATACATTACATTACACTACACCGAGAATTGGGACTTGGGACAAAACTGAGGCAGAACATCGTGTGGAATCCACCGCATTTGTATCATGGGATGGATTCCAAAGTATCAGAGCAGCAAATAACTGTACTCGCACATGCACTGGATGTTGAAAGTCGGGATTAGTTCATTTCTGGGAAAGGTCCATACCAGCCAGTGATTATGAAACTGCAGCAGAGGTTTGAATGTGAGGGTTGACCTTGCTTGCGGCCAGACAATATAACGGGGGCTTTCGCTGTAGTGGTAACTTCAATCTTTTGCATTACATAAGAACATAACATAAGAAATAGGAGCAGAAATAGGCGCCTCGAGCCTGCTCCGCCATTCAATAAGATCATGGCTGCTCTGATCTTGGCCTCAACTCCACTTCCCTGCCCGCTCCCCATAACCCTTGACTCCCTTATCGTTCAAAAATCTGTCTATCTCCACCTTAAATATATTCAATGACCCAGTTCAACAGCTCTCTGCGGTAGAGAATCCCAAAGATTCACGACCCTCTAAGAAGAAATTCCTCCTCATCTCCATCTTAAATGGGCAACCCCTTATTCTGAAACTATGCCCCCTTGTTCTAGATTCCCCCACAAGGGGCCTGACCAGCCCCCTCAGAAGCTTATACGTTTCAATAAGATCACCTCTCATTCTTCTAAACTCCAATGAGTATAGGCCCAACCTGATCAACCTTTCTTCATTAGATAACCCCATCATCTCAGGAATCAACCTTGTGAGCCTTCTCTGAACTGCATCCAATATAAGTATATCCCTCCTTAAATAAGGAGACCAAAACTGTACGCAGTACTCCAGGTATGGTCTCACCAACGCCCTGTACAGTTGTAGCAAGACTTCCCTACCTTTATACTCCATTCAGATACTCCATACTCCATGCAATAAAGGCCAACATTCCATTTGCCTTCCTAATTACTTGCTGTACCTGCTTGCTAACTTTTTGTGTTTCATGTACAAAGACCCCCCGGATCCCTCTGTGCCGCAGCATTTTAAATAATAAGTTGCTTTTTTATTCTTCCTACCAAAGTGGATAACCTCACATTTTCCCATATTATACTCCATCTGACAAATTTTTGCCCACTCACTTAACCTATCTATATCCCTTGCCATGTTCCTTTTTTGTTAGACTGACAAATAACACATCTCCAGGTGGCTCTCAGTGCTTCTGAAGGCTGTAGCACCTCCTCATTTATCAAATAGTACTGCTGCTGAAGTCAAAGCTGCTGTGAATGCCAGCATTGTGCAGTAAAGGGGACGTCAAAGTAAATATGCCACACAGTCTATAATTATACTATTAGATGCACATGGTTCCTGGATTAGGCATTTCTGTTCCATTATTTTCTTGTGTCAGGCTTGGCACAGTGGTACACTCCTGGTATCCCGGACAATATTTATCCATTAACCCTTAAACATGTTATCTGGTCATTATCTCATTGCTGATGGTAATGCTGGCTGTGTGCAAATTGACTGCTGTGTTTGCATATATTATAACAGTGACTACATCTCAAAAGTACTTCCTTGGCTGTGAAGCATTTGAGACACCCTGAGGACATGAAAGGTGTTAATTAAATGCAAGTTTTGTTTTTCTTTCTTACCAGAATGTATAATGAGAAACAGGTGAGACACAAACAGAAGCTGCGCAAAGCTAAAGAGATCTTTATCCGTGAAGTGATGCTGCGGGATGGTAAAATAAAACATTTGGAAAGTGAGCTCAAATTGATGAAAAACCTGATGGATAAGGTGAGTCCAAATAGTAGCAGCTATTTATTTGTAAGTTAAAGGTTGTGTGTTTAATCCCAATTCCAGGATTTGAGCGCATATCTAGGTCAACATTCCGGTGCAGTACTAAGGGAGTGCTACATTGTTATTAATATGGCTCCACTTATCTGTAGAATAACTCCATGAGGCCTAGTGCTGTGCTTGACTGCTGTGACCTTGGTCTCTTTATTGTAACTCCAGCGAGTGCCTTCACCACGTGGTGACCAGCCTTTTATACAGCTCCTGCCTGGGCCTCCCACAGTTGCACCCTCTAGTGGTACCAGCATAGTATATACACAGCGTATACATATATGACAACATTCCCCCCCCCAAGGTCTTTGATGCGAGTTAGTTACAGGTTGAAGCGATCCGGAACTCTGCGCTCCCTGGTTGATCGTCTGAGTATCACTTCTGGCATGGGTGAGTCGGTCAGGCCACTGCTGTCTTGCAGTGCTGTTGGTCTGACTAGACTGCTGGGGATGGTGGGATCATCCTCGTGGTTGGCAGCTAGGTCTGCTGATGATTAGGTGTGTGTAGGTGGATCGCTGAAGGTAAGGTCCTCTCCTGGTAGTTCCTGCTTACCTGTAAATCGCAATTTGGTCTGGTCCAAATGCTTTCTGCACGTTTGTCCGTTAAGCAGTTTGACAACAAAAACTCTATTCCCCTCCTTGGCTAAGACAGTGCCAGCGACCCATTTGGGGCCATGACCGTGATTCAGCACAAACACCGGGTCGTTTACAGTGATGTCGCGTGATACAGCTGCTCAATCATGGTACATGTTTTGCTGATAACGCCTGGTTTCCACCTGATTGTTGAGGTCAGGGTGGACTAAGGAGAGCCTGGTTTTGAGTGCACATTTCATTAGTAACTCCATAGGGGGGACCCCGGTAAGCGAGTGAGGTTGTGTCTTGCACCCAGGATAGATAGGTTTGTAAGGAGCCTTCCGTGACGCATTTCAAGCTCTGCATTATGGTTTGGACTGCCCGTTCCGCTTGGCCGTTGGATGTGGGCTTGAACAGGGCAGACCTGACATGCTTGATGCCATTGCGGGTCATGAATTCATTGAATTCCGAGCTGGTGAAACACGGACCATTGTCGCTGACCAGAATGTCGGGCAAGCCATGGGTGGCGAACATGGCCCTGAGGCTTTCAATGGTGGCGGTGGATGTGCTGGATGCCATTATTACACATTCGATCCATTTAGAGTAGGCGTCCACTACAACGAAAAACATTTTTCCTAGAAAGGGGCCCGCATAATCTACGTGGATTCTGGACCATGGTTTTGAGGGCCAGGACCACAGACTGAGTGGAGCCTCCCTGGGGGCATTGCTCAACTGGCGCACGCACAACTCCAAGTCCGAGTCAATGCCGGGCCACCAGACATGGGACCTGGCGATAGCCTTCATCATGACTATGCCTGGGTGGGCACTGTGTAGGTCGCGTATGAAGTTTGCCCTGCCTTTTTTTGGCAGGACTACGCGATTGCCCCATAAGAGGCAATCCGATTGAATGGACATTTCGTCTTTACGACGGTGAAACGGCTTTATCTCGTCTTGCATTTCTCTTGGGACCGCTGACCAGCCCCCATTGAGGACGCAACTTTTAATAAGATAGAACACAGGGTCCTGGTTGGTCCAGGTCCTGATCTGGCGGGCCGTTACGGGTGACCCTTCGCTTTCGAAGACGTCCATGACCAGGCATAGGTCTGGGGGCTGTGCTATTTCCACCCCGGTAGCCGGCTGAGGGCATCGGCGCAGTTCTCAGTGCCTGGCCTGCGGCGGATCGTATCATTGTAAACCGACAGTGTTAGTGCCCATCTTTGGATTCGTGACGAAGCATTGGTGTTTATGCCTTTGCTTTCCGAAAACAGTGAGATTAGGGGCTTGTGGTCAGTTACTAACTTGAACCTGAGTCCGAACAAATACTGGTGTATTTTTTTTTACTCCATAGACACAGGCCAAAGCCTCCTTCTCGACCATACTATAGGCTCTTTCGGCCTTGGATAACTTCTAGACGCATATGCAACCAGTTGGAGTTTGCCCGCTACATTTGCTTGCTGTAAAACACACCCAACACCGTACGACGACACGTCACATGCTAAAACTAGACGTTTACCTGGGTCATACAATACAAGCAACTTGTTCGAACACAGCAAATTTCTGGCCTTTTTGAAGGCGGTATTTTGATTTTGACCTCAAACCCAGTCGTCTCCCTTGCGTAGCAACTTGTGCAACGGTTCAAGCGAGGTGCTCAACCCTGGAAGAAAGTTACTGAAATAGTTGAGGAGTCCCAGGAACGAGCGCAGCTCCGTTACATTTCGTGCGTTCTTGATGGCCTCTGTCTTCAAGTCTGTGGGCCTGATGCCAGCTGCCGCAGTCTTCCTCCCCAGGAATTCTACCTCTGGCGCCAGGAAGACACATTTGGATCATTTCAACCGGAGTCCGACTCTGTTTAGTCGACTTAAAACCTCTTGCAGGTTGTGTAGGTGTTCAGTGATGTCGCGACCAGTGATTAGGATGTCATCCTGAAATACGACGGTGCATGAAACTAATTTCAACAGACTCTCCATGTTCCTTTGGAAGATGGCTGCAGCCGAGCGGATCCCGAACGGGCACCTGTGATACAAAAACAGTTCCTTGTGTGTGTTAATGCACGTTAATTTTTTCAACGACTCAACCAGCTCCTGGGTCATGTAAGCGGAGGTTAGATCCAGCTTGGTGAACGCCTTTCCCCCTGCTAATGTCGCAAAGAGATCATCGGCTTTGGGTAGCGGGTACTGGTCCTGTAATGAAACTCGGTTGATCGTTACCTTGTAGTCGCCGCAGATTCTGACCGTGCCTTCGCTCTTTAGTACCGGAACAATCAGGCTGGCCCACTCGTTGAATTCGACTGGTGATATGATTCCCTCGCGTTGAAGTCTGTCCAATTCCATCTCCACTTTCTCCCTCATCATGTAAGGGACCACTCGAGCCTTGTGGTGAACAGGCCGTGCCTCGGGGACCAAGTGGATCTGCCCTTTGGCGCCTGTGAAGTTGCCAATGCCTGGTTCAAATAAGGATAGGAACTTGCTCAACACTTCAGCACAGGAAACATCGTCCACTGAAGATAGTGCTTTGATGTCTTCCCAGTTCCACCGAATCTTCCCCATCCAGCTTCTGCCAAGCAGCGTTGGCCCGTTGCCTGGTACAACCCACAGTGGCAATTCATGTATCTCTCCATCATAGGATACTTTTACGTTTGCACTGCCGATAACTAGGATCAGTTCCTTGGTGTAAGTGCGCAGCTTTGTCTGAATCGGGCTCAGCTTGGGTCTTTGTTCTTTGTTGCCCCACAGCCTCTCAAATGCCTTCTGGCTCATAAATGACTGACTCGCCCCCGTGTCCAACTCCAGGAGACAGGAATGCCATTTATCTTGCCATTCATCATCATGGGGTGACTTTTGGTAGTGAAGGTGTGCACCTCATACACTGCTTCCTCGGGCTGAGTCGCCTCTCTAGCTTGTACTTTGTGATCCTTGCTGGATCGGAAACCTCCTGCCGACTCCTCTGCCACGTTTTGAGTTGCAGTTCTTCTGCGGGTGACCCTTTTGGCCGCAGCCATTGCACACATGGTGTCTGAATCGACACAGATGGGCCCGATGGTTACCCCCGCAACGCCAGCATGTTAAACGATTCACATTTACACCCCTTGGCGCACCCTGAGTCGGACTAATTCTTTGATCAAGAGTTATTTTCTGCATAGTACTTGCCAGTGAGTTTTGATTCTGGGAGAATCTCAACGTTGAGGTCGTGAACACCTGGCTTAAGGTGATGGTCCGCTTCACGTCCCATCCCGTTGCGAAAATGTCCCGCAACACATTGTTGAGGAGTTCGCCAAATTCACATGGTTCCGTGAGCCTTCGTAGATCTGCGACATATTCCGCTAAATCCTGGCCCTCGGTGCGGCGGTATGTGTAGAAGCAATACCTGGCCAGCGAAACCCGAGTAAAGGCTTCACCCTCTGTAAACTTTTCAAAACTACCAACAGCAGCCATCTCTGCATTTAAGTCCATGACCTGTACTTGTCACCAGTTAATATGTCTCTACTTATCTGTTGAACAATTCCACGAGGCCGAGTGCTGTGCTTGAACTGCTGTGACCTTGGTCTCTTTATTGTAACTCCAGAGAGTGCCTTCACCACGTGGTGACTAGCCTTTTATACAGCTCCTGCCTGGGCCTCCCACAGTTGCACCCTCTAGTGGTACCAGCATAGTATATACACAGAGTATACATATATGACAGTCATAGATGATGTCTTTCAGGTGTGAAGTTAAAATAAGGCTATGTCTGCCTGCTCAGGTGAATGTAAAAGATCCCATTGCTCTAGTCAAAGATGAGTACGGAATACTGCTGCTTAACATTTCTCCCTCACTTCACGCCACCAAAATACAGATTACAGATTAACTGATATTTCATCTCATTTGCTGTTTTATCGGGAAACTTTTAAAAGCCAGCAAAGAACGACTAAAAAATTAATAAAGAGAGAGAAGATCGATTATGAAAGTAAACTAGCACCAAGTATAAACACAGTAAGAGTTTCTACAGGTACATAAAAAGGAAAAGAGTGGCTAAAGTAAATGTTGGTCCCCGAGAGGATGAGACTGGAGAATTAATAATGGGGAACAAGGAAATGGCAGAGACTTTGAACAAATATTTTGTATCAGTCTTCACCATAGAAGACACAAAAAACATCCCAATAGGGGATAATCAAGGGGCCATAGGGAGGGAGTAACTTAATACAATCACTATCACTAAAGAAGTAGTACTTGGTAAAATAATGGGACTAAAGGCAGATAAGTCCCCTGGACCTGATGACTTGCATCCTAGAGTCCTAAAAGAAGTGGCTGCAGAGATAGTGGATGCATTGGTTGTAATCTATCAAAATTCCCTGGATTTTGGGGAGGTCCCAGTGGATTTGAAAACCGCAAATGTAATGCCCCTATTTAAAAAAGGAGGCAGATAAAAAGCAGGAAACTATAGACTGATTAGCCTAACATCTGTTGTTGAGAAAATGCTGGAGTCCATTATTAAGGAAGCAGTAGCAGGACATTTGGAAAAGCATAATTCAATCAAGCAGAGTCAGCATAGTTTTATGAAAGGGAAATCATGTTTGACAAATTTGCTGGAATTCTTTGAGGATGTAATAAGCAGGGTGGATAAGGGGAAACTAGTGGATGTGGTGTATTTGGATTTCCAGAAGGCATTCGATAAGATGCCACATAAAAGGTTACTGCACAAAGATAAAAGTTCACGGGATTGCGGGGTAATATATTAGCATGGATTGAGGATTGGCTAACTAACAGAAAACAGAGAGTTGGGATAAATGGCTCATTTTCCAGTTGGCAAACAGTAACCGCAGGGATCGGTGCTGGGGCCTCAATCTATATTAGTGACTTGGATAAAGGGACCAAGTGTAATGTAGCCAAGTTTGCTGATGATACAAAGATGGGTGGGAAAGCAAATTGTGAGGAGGACACAAAAAATCTGCAAAGGGATATAGAGAGGCTAAGTGAGTGGGCAAAAATTTTGCAGGTGGAGTATAATGTAGGAAAATGAGGTTATCCACTTTGGCAGAAAAAATAGAAAAGTAAATATAATTTAAATGGAGAAAAATTGCAAAGTGCTCCAATACAGAGGGACCTGGGGCTCCTTATGCATGAAACACAAAGAGTGAGTATGCAGGTACAGCAAGTAATCAGGAAGACAAATGGAATGTTGGCCTTTATTGCAAGGGGGATAGAGTATAAAAGCAGAGAAGTCCTGCTACAACTGTACAGGGTATTGGTGAGGCCACACCTAGAGTACTGCGTGCAGTTTTGGTCTCCGTATTTAAGGAAGGATATACTTGCATTGGAGGCTGGTCAGAGAAGGTTCACTCGCTTGATTCTGGAGATGAGGGGGTTGACTTATGAAGATAGGTTGAGTAGGTTGGGTCTATACTCATTGGATTTCAGAAGAATGAGAGGTGATCTTATCGAAACATATAAGATAATGAGAGGGGCTCAACAAGTTGGATGCAGAGAGTAAATTTCCACTCATTGGGGCAACTAAAACTAGGGGGCATAGTCTCAGAATAAGGGGCCGCCCATTTAAAACTGAGATGAGGAGGAATTTCTTCTCTGAGGATTGTAACTCTATGGATTTCTCTGCCCCTGAGAGCTGTGGAGGCTGGGTCATTGAATATATTTAAGGCGGAGATAGACAGATTTTTGAGCCTCAAGGGAATAAAGGATTATGGGGAGCGGGCAGGAAAGTGGAACTGAGTCCATGATCAGATCAGCCATGATCTTATTAAATGGCAGAGCAGGCTCGAGGGGTCAGACGGCCTACTCCGGCTCCTATTTCTTATGTTCCTGGGTGGAACTGGTTGCCACATTTGCCGACAAAATCACAGTAACTGTATTTTACAAGTCATTGGTTTTGAAGCACTTTGCGACATCCTAGAGATGTGATGAGCCTTTGTGCATTTGAAAGATATCTCTCTAGTTCATTTAATTCTCAATTGGTAAAGGCATTATATCACTCAGTTGTACACACCAGGAAATCCCTAGCTTAGATCCACGACCTGTGATGAATTAGCTGATCTTACCCAGGATAGCAATAAAGTTACTGCAATTGGGCGCAGTGCCACCAGGCAGGGAGGACAAATATCAGCCAAGGTTCCTATTCCCCATTGCTCTTATGTTAACACTGTCTTGCACAATGAAAATGATCACTTGGGTATGGTACTGAAGGATGTGGAACCCTTCCCCAGCACGTTTCAGCACCTTCAGGAGAGGAGGATAAAAAAAATCCTTTCTTTATATAAAAAAGCAATGTGGGCAGAATGCTGGCAGCTTGTATTGTTGCTGGCTCTTGCATAAAAGACAGCTACGTTCAGTGTTAAGCAGACACGTCAGTTCCTGTTGACCTGAGCTCGCAAGAGTTGTAAAATCACTGATTAATTTTGAACACTTGGGTATGGGACTTTTCTCAGAAGGGACAAGTAGAAGGCTGACCCTTCCTGTAGGACCCAAAGCCCCTTCATATTGTACAAGTGCTGCTGGAATCTGACACCCGAGTCTTGTGCAGCAATAGTAACAAGCTAAACTTGTGAGGTTTGTTTTGTCCTCCTGGGTGCTGTCTTTAGCAAATCTGACCAGTTTAGCTTACTGTGGGCTGCACATAACTCTCACAACAGTTAGTGGCAGCACCAACCCAATCTAAACATGGCTCACAGTAAAGAGGGAACTTAACAACAACAGCAACTTTCATTTACATAACACTTTTAACATAGTAGAACATCGTAAGGCATTTCACAGGAGTGGTGTCAGATAAAATTTAACATGAGCTACATAAGATATTGGGACAGGTGACCAAAAGCCTGGCCATAGAAGTAAGTTTTATTGGAGGAGAGAAAGGTGGAGTACTTTAAGGAGGGAATTCCAGCGCTTGGGGCCTAGACAGCAGAAGGCACAGCCACCAATGGTGGGGCAATGGAAATCGGGAACACAGAAGAGGCCTGAAATGGAGACTAGCTAGTAAAGGTTAAGTATATACATATGCTAACTACAAATAG
This sequence comes from Pristiophorus japonicus, assembly GCF_044704955.1. Lineage (NCBI taxonomy): Eukaryota > Metazoa > Chordata > Chondrichthyes > Pristiophoridae > Pristiophorus > Pristiophorus japonicus. The sequence continues at coordinate 87,326,599 of NC_091994.1, forward strand.
GCAGGTCGTGGGATTAGTAGCCTGTGAATGGATTTTACAATACTGGATGTGAGTTAGCATGAATGGGCCTACTGGCCTTTTCTCGTCATGGGTACACAAATATAAATCAGGAGGTGAAATGTATGATGTATGTTGCCAGAATTCTGAGGAAGGTTTGCACCTGAAATATTACCCTACCTTTTTCTTCCAGGTACTGACCAACCTACTATGTGGTTCACGCATTTTCTGTATTTATTTCAGATTTCCAGCATTTCTGTCACTTTTTATCTGAAATGAAAGTTGAAATTAGATCATCTGTCTTTTGTCAGTCTGATCTTCCACCCATTCAAGAGCACGTTTTCTCTTAAGTCAAATTTTTTGTCTTATAATAATCCTGTGAAGCGCCTTGGGACATTTTGCTATGTTAAGGTTGCTATATAAATACAAGTTTGTTGTTAAATCAGTCAATCTGAACTATTAGGGATACGTTTATTGAGATGAAAGTCTCCTCTATCTGTTACTTATAAGGACCTAAGTGAAGTTACTTTGGGCAGTCCCAAAGCAGCATGAGCCCAGCGCACACAACTGCCCTAACACTTTGAGAAGCCGCAGGATTATCCATGTAGAAAGAATGTCACCGTGGTACAGCAGGTATGCTCCTCTAGCACGAACACCAGTGACCCTAGCGAGCATTTAAAAATTATGTTAAAAATCAAGAGGCAAAATTACCCCTCTCCCCGATTGGGGGCGCTAACCTTCCAGGGCCGGGATTTTTATCGCCTAGTCCAGAAGTCCCGCCCCCGACGCGGAATTGGACCTTCCGCCCCTCAAAGGAAGCAGAGCACTGTCACTGGCGCTCCGCTTCCTTTGAGGGGCAGCAGGGTAGCAGTGATGCTCCGTGACTCACTACCCCACCCCTCCCCTTGGATTAAAGGGGAGAACCGCAACACACTCTGCATGGCCCTTTGGTGGCTGCCGCAGGATCACTAGGGCAGCGTGAGACCGGGCCAGCAGCCAGCACCCAAAACGGAGTGCCAGGCTGCACAAAATGGTGGCCCGGTCCACGCTAGGGCTGCAATGGTCTGGCTGACCCTAGAGTTGACTGACAAATAAAGATGGCAGCCCGTGGCTCTGCAGGCCTCCCCTTTAAGCAGCTCCCCGGGAGCGGGTGTCCGCCAGCTTCGAAGCTGCCATTGACCTCCGCCTGCGCCAGCTATGCGGCTCGCGGGGCGTTAAGGGGTCGGCGCGCGGCAGTGAGGCATCGGCGCACACTGCGATGACCTCATTGATGGTTGCGTGGTGGCCCAGGGCGCTAACCACGGTGCACGGCACTGCCGTGTCAGTGCCTCCACAACCCCTCGAGCAATTTCCCGAGAGACGGTAGTGCCCCCCTCCCCCGGGTGAAAACTGCCCACTGGAGGTGCTCGGGCTATAAAAACGGGCAATTTCACCCCTCGAGAGTTTTTAAATATAGCTGTGATTAATCGTGCCCATGTTGTCTCTTGTCACCGTCCAACAGGAACACGCCTGGAACATGAAGGTCACATATGAAAACGATCTGCTCCTTGTTGAAAAGAGAGAGCTTCTACAACAGTTGAATGAACAGGAGGATGTTGTACGGAACAACAAATCAGTTGTCTGCAGCGTAAAGCACAGGTACCCGCACTGCAGACAGGTTCTCCCTGTACATTATAATTCATTTCTTTAAAGTTTACTTTTCATTTGTGCAAGAGGGGAAATATTAAAAACAGGAGCCCTGAATTCTGGGCAAGCTGTGAAGAAGTCTAGAGCGGGGCCTGGTTACCTGGTCACCAGAAGTGTGAATGGGCACTTCTTGCGTATGACCCTTCCATTATCAGCGGGACTGATCGGATCACGGCATCAACTCAAAATGCCGCCGGTACTGTATGAAGCAGGCAGAAGTGGGGCCCGGTATTGTTCAAAATGCCTCTTTCACTGTGGCAATCAGATGCAGAGCTGGCCTTGTAGTTATTTTTAAATGATCTTTGGCTGGCGTAGTCAGCCTTCTTGCACTGCGACAAGGAGCTGCAGTGAGCTCCCCCACACCAAATGAGCCCTAGGTTGTCACGTTTATTTTTATCGTTCAGTAAATGTGGGTGTTTTCCTCTTTCTCACAAACCACTTTTTATTTAATTTTTATTTGTATTTTGTTTTCTATGACAACTACCTCAGGTCCTTATTGTCTTTGAACACAATACTTGTCAAGTATTCTAAGCATGATACCTTCAATAGTCATGAATAATGATGAGGTATTGTGTGAGGAAGATTTGTGTAAAAGGCCACATAAGTCTGAAATGGTTTGTTGATTCAGTGCACATAATATAGAATCAGAACTGCAGACATCGGATAATAGCAGGTGGAGAAACAGGTGTGTACTCAATAAGCATTACAATTTCAGATTTTTACACAACCATCTTTTCATGGGCCTTTTCCCCATGAACAAGAAACTATGCCTTTTCTATATTATTATCTCAGAGGAGCATACCAAAGGGTTTAACATTTACTCCACTCATATTCTGTTTGCTGAATTTAACTCTGCCAACATAAGAACAGCCAAGGATGAGAAAAAGGTCAATCAGCCCCATAAAATGCCTCCCTGTGGCCTGTACATTTGGTTCTACTACCCAGACTTCCTTTGAAGCCATACTCTGTGGTTACTTATCTATACTGTTTAATATTTTATACACCTCAATGAGGTGCCCCCTCCACCTCTAGCACCTGAGTTTATCAAATTTTCCCTCCTAGTTCATCCCTTCTACACTTGGGATCATTTTTGTTGCTCCACTCTGTACCTTTTCCAATACATGTACCATGCAACAAATTTCAGAAGAACTGTTGTCCTGTTTAAACTGCTTTTAATTCCTTAGGTGTTAAAACTAATAACCGTATCTACTCATTTGATGTACTGATTGCAAGACATTTTTAAAAACACATCTATATATACGATTAACAGTAGAGAAACAGATAACACAATTACAGTGGTGCATATCCCAGAAGACACATCATCATCATCATAGGCAGTCCCTCGAAATTGAGAAAGACTTGCTTCCACTCTAAAAGTGAGTTCTCAGGTGACTGTACAGTCCTATATGGGAATTACAGTCTCTGTCACAGGTGGGACAGACAGTGGTTGAGGGAAAGGGTGGGTGGGGAGTCTGGTTTACCGCATGCTCCTTCCGCTGTATGCGCTTGATTTCTGCATGCTCTCGGCGACGAGAGTCGAGGTGCTCAGCGCCCTCCCAGATGCTCTTTTTAACATTTAACATGTCTACGTCAAGCAAACAAAACAACTTGCCTTTATATAGTGCCTTTAACGTAGTAAAATTTCCTAAGGCGCTTCACAGGAACGATTATCAAACAAAATTTGACACCGAGTCACATGAAGAGATATTAAGACAGGTGAAAGAGGTAGGTTTTAAGGAGCGTCTTAAAGGAGGAGAGAGTGGTTAAAGGTTTAGGAAGGGAATTCCAGAGCTTGGGACCTAGACAGCTGAAATCTATAAAATGTACCAAAACTGATCAATACTGCCATTTAAATCAAGGAAACATCTTTGACTCTTTTTATGTTGGGTTGTGCAAGACTCTGTGAAATTCACTAAACCAGTTAGTACAAGTGGGGTGATTATTGACCACTTGGATACACACCTTTTGATTTTTTTTTAAGTAAATTAAACCAGCAATTTACCTTGTGCTACAGGGAGGACCTTTAATCTAATGTCACCACTCCAGTCTAAGTAACGTTGTCAAGTAGTAAAGAAATCCCCCAATTGGTAGGTTTTTCATATTTTAATTTTCCTTTTTCCCCACTCCCCACTAGATCTTCCAGCTGTGGTGCCCACACACCTATGGGAGCATCTGTGCTGTGTTCAGCAACAAGAATTGCTAACGAACAAGTCCAACGGAAATCCCAAAGATCGGCATCCAGGTCAGTCCTTGATGTCGCTTGGGAGGCATTTGAGCCAGGATAATTCAGTATTTCCGAGTTCCACTGCAGGAATGGGGAATAACAAGTTAGTAGCAAATGTTTTCTGTCAGTAAGGAAAAATAGATAAGGTTCTAGACAAAGGGTATGGAGCTTGACAAATGCAAACCAAATAATTGCTGATTTTCCATTATTAGATGCAAAGGTACACAAGAATTTTTTGGAGGCTTCCCCAACAGCTCGGCAAGTTTATCCATAGAGTAGCTGAGGAGCACAGACCAGGAAGACCCCAAGTTCAAGCCCTGGTCTGTGTTTAACTACCTGATCTCTGCCAGGTGGCAAAAACGCACAAGTGGCCTCAGCGCCCATGGGGTGGGGGGAAAATTGGACAATTTCTGCTCTTGTTTACTATCTGGTGAAACCCTACTAGAAGCTCTTTCTCTTGATGAGAAACCAAGGTGAAGGGCCAAGGTTCTTGGTGGAGGCCAGCACCAAAGTTTAAAAGAGATGAGATAAATCACGAAGTACTGATTAGTGACACCGAGTTTAGATTTTAAAAATCTATAGGTTCTAGGAATTCCATGGTCTTTGGAAAAGAATGATTTTGATTAGGAAACGATGTGATATTTTCATTTCAACAAACTTGGCATGTAGGGAGAAAGACAGTATCTTTCAGTTCAGGAGGAACAAGAGAGAAAAGTAAAGAGGAGCAATGGTTAGAGGTGAAGAAAGATTGGTGATGCAGAAATCATTTTATTATTAAGGTAAAGGCCATTAGTCCTAACAAACCTGTGCCTTTTTTGTAGTTCAAGCCTACCTACCTGCCATCACTATATCCCTCAACCCCTTCTCTCCAGAAAGGTATGCAATTGCCCCTTCAACCCATTTATGCTGTCCACTACAATGGGCTTTCATGGTAACTTGTCCTGCATTCCATTAACAAAAAAGTTTGGCTAACTTCACTTTTTAATCTTAACTTCCCAGTTTTTAAACTTGTGTCCTGGTATTTGAACTCTTCATAGTTCTGAATGGGGGCAGAGATTCCTTCTGTTAAGTTAAGCAAACAAAACCAGTGCATAAATGGGAAATCCCATTTCCTGCTTACTGAAGTTTCTTCAAAACTTATTGACGGGGGTAATTTCACCTCCAACGTATGTTGGGTTCTGAGTTAATCACGTGTTTTGCAACTGAAGAATTAAGTGAAAAGACGTAGAGGTCAAAATTCTGTTTGTCTGCTCCGCCACCACAAGTGCAATGAAGCGGACCCCAAGGTCACTGACCTCCTCCCAAATTCTGGGGATGGAGTCATTAGCATGGTTGGACAGTGATTCAGCGGTGCCTGCCCTGATTGAGTCGTGGAATGTCGGAGTGGCTTCATGCCACTCCAACATAGCAGGTGCAGCCTTGAGAAGGGCCTCTTGCTAACAGAGCAGCCTCAGTTCTGCAGCTGCCAAAGGAGCATTCGGGCCATCCCAGCGACTTAATCGATCTCCCTCCAGGATTCAACCTGCTCGTTCCAGGAAGCCTTTAGTACGCCCATAATGGAACATTAGTAGAATCTTGGCAGAACCGGATTTCACCTCATTTTCTGCTTCCCACAGCAACACCTGAGGTGTGCCCAACGCATGGGTGAAATTTCAGCTCCATGTTTATTTTGGTTTAACCAAATGTTGTAAGGCGCCTGTGGAATGTTGCCCATGTTGGGATAAGTTAGACAGACACCATCCAAACAAGCTACAAAATGTATAAGGAACTGATTATGAAGCAGAAACCTGGAAGTGTAAAAGTAGACACACATCTGGACTTGTTCCAGAACAGATGTAAAGTTGAGTAGGTTTTAAACTTTAACTGTTGGATGGAATGGAGCAAACGGCAAGTTTAAGATTGATGTCAAAAGCACTTCACACAACGAGTGATCAACTCATGAAATGGCCTTTGGGTAAGGTAGTGAAGGCAAACATGGAATTATTTAAGAAACAGATGCAATGATGACGGAATTGTAGGCTATTTTTGGAAGAATGGTCTTCCTCATCTATGCCTACCCTGTGAGTATAATGAAAGTGGAGCTATTTCAGGGCTTTTTTGAGGGAGGAATCTAGGGCTAGGCTGGAGGTTGTTTGCTGTAATTGGGAAATACGTGTATAATGGGGAAATACAATATATATGAGGACGAATATGAGGTATTAAAATGTAAGTGGATTGGAAAAACAGTAAGTACTTGATATCTGCTCCAATATGGCTGAGTGGGTAAATGCACACTATGGGGGAGAAATTTACATCATTTGCGCTTCCTGTTAGCGCCCCCGAGAGGAAATGGAGCGCCCGACATTGTGCTCCACTTCCACTTGCCGGTGGTAACCCCAATTTCGCGGCCGGGGCGGGACTTCCACGTCGGACGCAGGAAGTCTCGCCTCGCTTCGGTTACTGCCCCCAAACTTGGCGATACCAAATTTCGCCCCCATATGTCTTCCTGACCAGTTTAATACCTGGTCTGTGCCAAGTTAGTGAATTCCAGCCACAATATCAGTAGGCACAATTAGCCTCACCATGGTTTGGCTGGAAAAGGGATAAACACAGTAAGGGTTCCTGCTTCTAATCACTATCCAGTAAGTCCTACTTAAAAGTGGGCATGTGTGAACATTATGCGAGGACCCAACTGGTATTTGCTATGATGTTTGCCATGATGGAATAACCTGCCAACACTCGCAGTCTAGACTTAAACACAGCGAATGGTCACTTGGTTGAGGTACTGGGTGGGCTGTACCTCAGCATGAAATAACACCTTGAGGAGTAGAGAGGGGTAAGATATCAGCTTTAAATAATAGCTTGATATAAATGTTGGCTTAGTTTAGTGTACTGGTACTGATGTGTTAAGCCAATACGTTTTATTGTTGCATGATACTTTTGATTAATCCGTTCAAATTGTTCCTATCACTAGTGACAGACCTGTGTTATACAGTTCAAAGTGTTCTCCTTTAGAAGCAACCCAATGTTGGGAGATGAAATGTATAACTGGTGGATTTTTCTCCCTGTTCAGGTGGACATGATAGAAAAATTTGTACATGCCACTATTATTTCACTGAAATCCTAACAGCAATACTGGATATCATTAAATTTTTACAAAAGCAAAATACTGTGGATGCTGGCGAATCTGAAATATAAACAGAAATTGTTGGAAATACTCAGCAGGTCAGGCAGTATTTGTGGAGAGAGAACCAGATTTAATGTTTCAGGTCGATGACCTTCGTCAGAACTGGAAAAAGTTAGAGATGTGATGGATTTTAAGCAAGTGTCCCGCACTTCTGCTCTCACCCCTTCCCCTTCCTCCCAGAACCACGATAGGGTTCCCCTTGTCCTCATCTTTCACCCCACCAGCCTCCACATTCTTCTTCCTCATCTTCCCCTCCCCTCCCTTTCAGAATTCCAAAGGGACCGCTCCCTCCTCTACACCCTGGTCCATTCCTGAATCACCCCTAACACCCCCTCCCCTTCCCACGGCACCTTCCCGTGCAAGCACAGGAGATGCAAGACCTGCCCTTTTATCTCCTCCCTTCCCTTTGTCCAAAGCCCCAAACACTCCTTCTAGGTGAAACAGTGATTTACTTGTACTTCTTGCAATTTCGTATACTGTATTCACTGCTCACAATGCAGTCTCTTCTACATTGGGGAGACCAAATGCAGATTGGGTAAGCATGACTCCGAGCTTCCGATTGCCTGTAACATTAATTCTCTGATACAAAAACAAAATACTGCGGATGCTGGAATCTGAAATAAAAACAGAAAATGCTGGAAATTTCAGCATGTCAGGCAGCAGCTGTGGAGAGAAAAGCAGAGTTAACGTTTCGTTTCGACGACTCTTCATCAGAACTGGCAAATTTTCGAACGTTCGCCAGTTTTGACGAAGGGTCGTTGACCCGAAACATTAACTCTGTTTTTCTCTCCACAGCTGCTGCCAGGCCCGCTGAGATTTCCAGCATTTTTTTATTTTACTTTAATTCTCTTCTCCATTCCCACTCTGATCTCTCTGTCCTCGGCCTCTTACACAGTTCCAACGAAGCTCAACGTAAGCTCGAGGAACAGCACCTCATCTTTCAGTTAGGCACTTTACAGCCTTCTGGACTCAACATCGAGCTCAACAATTTGAGACCATTACCTCTGCCCTTATTTATTTTTTCTCTCACATGGCAGTTGTCGATGATTCTGCCATTCCCATTTACACCTCATCTCGAGTTATCTTTTGTTTCTTAACTTGTCCCATTACCATCTCATTTTGCCTTGCACCATCATCCCAACATCCTATTTGTCTTTTAATTTCTCCTACCTTCTATCCTATCACAGACCTTCCCTTTTGTTCTTTCCTCCCCTCCCCCTTTCCCTGAACCCTACACTTATTTAAAATCTGTTGCACCTCTAACTTTTTCCAATTCTGACAAAGGGTCATCGACCTGAATCATTAAGTTTTTGTTCATTTTTCCTCCTCTGGATCAGGCTAGGTTGATTGGGCCAAATGGCCTTTTCTTATTCTATACTCTCTTCTTCACAGAGACTTGGGTCGTTTTATCTTTAAAAATCTTTTTGTTTGGCAAATTGTTAATGGTTTTGAATAATTTTGTTGGCAGCAGTGTACTCGCCTAAGGCGCACAGCTCTTTCAGTCAGACACACATATGTTACCACACTCGAGTGGAAGACAGAACCACGTGGTGTAATATGACTGCAGTTAGTAGCAGTGATTGGACAGCTTACTGTCTGATTACTGCTGGATTCTGCTGTCTTTCTGCTGCAGTAACGCACAGCATTGTGACACCTTTTCTTGCCTATGAAAGGAAATGTTGCGAAAGTCTCAACATGTGAGAGTAAAAGGGTTCCAGAATAATGGTTAGACAAGGTTACTGCACTGGACAGTGTGAGGTGCTGGATCGGTGCATGCGGCTGAAATGAGCAGATCCCAGGTACTATTTGTATCTCGGGTTAGACATTTGTATCTTGGGAAGAGAACCATAAGTTAACATTTAGGGGAGACTGGCCCTTCATCAGACTGGCACAGTCAGGCAGGAGAAGCCTCTATTATAGCCCAAATGAAAGGTGCCACTGAAAGTGCCAACATCTTCAATTCCAGAGTGGGAGGCAGATTAGATCAGAGGTAGAATGGGTTCTTCACATTTGTGCCATCTAAATGTTTTATCTTCTTCTCCTTTTTCCGTTGAATTATAATGTATCAACTGGGAAGACAGGCAGCACCTTGACCCCAGTACTCTGCTGATGCCACACTATCGATATCGTAGAGTCTCGGAGTGATTTGGATGGTTTTTCCTCCTAATTTCCCTGTGTCTCTGTGGTAGTAGGGTCGAGGCTTTGTGCCTTACCTCTGCTGCTGTTCAATTCAAAAATGTATTTGGGGTGGGGGTTTTAAACCTGTACAGAACTTGGCTTCCATGGTGGATCAGATACTTACGCCAGTGAGTTGCTGGGCTCTACGGACCAGGAAGCTCCCACATTTAATCTCACTCTGTGCTAAGTTTGCTGATTTCAGCTTGGTTACCAGTTGAGGTGCTATAATTGGCCTCAGCACCCCTTGTTTGGGGAGGGGAGGATGGGAAGAGGATTAGCTGGTGCTCCTGCTCCTGATCACTATCCAGTGACCCTGTTGAAAAATGCCCACATTGGGTGAGGACAAGATGTGGTGCCATCTATGGTCAAATAGCCTGCTAACATTCACCATCCAGGCTTACACATGAAGAATGGCCAACATACAGCTGCTTCCATTGGAGCTGCACCCCAGCCAGGAGTCGGCACCTTTGAAAGAGGTGGTGGTGAGGGGGAAACCTGGTGGCAAAAGGAGGAAGAAAGAAAAAACAATTCGGAGTGTATGCGGTGCCAGTGGTGACCGATTTTGATTGTCTGCCTTTCACTCACTTTTTAGGATTAACTATTTGGAAGAGGAGAACAAACAGCTGCAAGGCGAGACAGTGAAGTTGAGTGACCGGCTTGGGACATTGGAGCGTTCTCTGAGAATACTTAAGACGGTACATGGTACAGAGTAAGCTGGATGGTGCTCCTTGCACTATCCAACCATTTATTTTTGTTATGTTTTTCTTTCACGAGGCCTGTGGCTGCATCGCATGAAGGCTGGCCAAGTTTCCAGTGCTAGTGGAATTGTACCCCAGTTTGAGGGGGTGGGGGGCGGGGGAACCTGCAATTCTTGAGCCTAGGTGTGTGAGCCTAGGTAATAAATGTTGGTTGGGTGACTTCACCCATGGGTGGCACAACAGCCAAACCCTTCCGGTCTCTGTCTTGTACACATACACACACACCATCAATGGGTTTGTGCTCATAGAAACTGGCGGATCAGCTATTTTGAATCTAAAGGGTAGTATTCATTGGCAAGTTAAGCCGTTGCACAGATATAGGTTTGTTTCTTTGAAAATATGCACTTACTCATAGAATTCAAGCCCAAAAGTATAATTAATACTCCCACAATACACACATAAAACCACAATTGGGCATTCAATAAGATAGCATCCTGACAATATATTGTACATTAAATGGCATAAAACAGGGTATCTATTAATTGACTGTGAACATTGCAGCAGGATATCTGCTAGTAATATAGTTAAACCTATATATCAACTTCTCAAGTGTCTTAGGTGTCTAATTGAATTACAGTGTAAGTGGTAATGTCTTGGATAGAACTGCCAATATCACGCATGCCTGTGCCCGTGCATGTACCCAGAAACTGTAGTTGTCACTGATATTTATAAGTAGTCTATAATAATAACAGTCTGCTTTTGTCTGTCCTGAGGTGGGGGCTGGGAGCTCGTGGTCCGGACTGGGTGACGGTTTCACCAACCGCCCGGCCTCGCAACCAATCGGGGTGGGGAGTGGTGGAGGCGGCAATGGATGGGGCGGGGCCTCCCAGGGCCTTGCTGCGGAGCTGAGAGGAGCGAGTGGCGGGAGAGAGGGAGGGAGAGGGAGGTGGTGGGGGGAGGAAGAGAGACGGGGGGGGGGGGGAGAGAGAGAGAGAGAGAGAGAGAGAGAGAGAGAGAGAGAGAGAGGGAGGTGGTGGATGGGAGAAAGGGAGAGGGAGGGAGGGAGAGGGAGGTGGTGGGGAGAGGGAGAGAGACGGAGCAAGAGGGGAGGGAGAGAGAGGGGAGGACATCAGTGTTGATTCTATAGATGAAGAAGATGATAGTCTAAACAAGTACTGTTACAATAAAGGCACTAATGTGATTGCAAATGTTTTGCGGGTCTCTGCTAGTAAGTACTAATAAGTAAAGTGAACGATGGGCGTGAATCTTTGATACCATGCCCACTTGAACTATGAAATCATCCAATAGTACTATTAGTGACTCTGTTTTCTAACATTGAGTGTATTTTGAAACAGCAGTTTAGTTGTATCATAAGGGGGTAAAATAGTAATTGTGAAAACCGTTTGAATTGATCAGATGAGGGTCACACATCGATAAAGCGTATTGGCTTAAGTGTGATGTCCCCCCACCCCTGCCACACCCCAACATATTCCTACAGATTGAGCCCTTCAGCCTTCAAAATAAATTTGAATAAGATACTTAACCGGGTAGGGAAAGTGAATCTGGAACAATACTTTCAGGTGCTCCAGGGCAGCAGGATATGTAGGCACAAGGTCATGATTGTGAAGGGCAAATTTAGGATGGATGTTGGAAAAAAAATTTTACACAGAGGGTGATCAACAACTGAAACGGGTCACCAAAAGGGGTAACCAAGGCACTGAGCTCATTTAAGAAACAGCTCGATGCTGGACTGGAGAGGTGGTAGAGTTAGTATTGTGAATCGAAGGGCCGCCTTCATCTGCATCTATTGTGTGATACTAATATCTTTAGTAAGTAATGACAACACTGCACTGGTATCTGCACTTCTGAGCCACCTTCACTCTGATGGTCATGAACTTTACATTTTGTGTGTCTGTATCTTTCCACTAGGATCCTGGCAAGTCGCAGCACCATGAGTCTTTGTCTGTATCCTTTCCCCAGGATACTTGCACGTATCAGTTCAATGACGGCTCTGCAGTAACTGGCAACCACCTACCTTCAACACGGTACTGTGACTAAAATGAAAATTCTTATTTTAACTGTTGCTTTCTGTCCTTCGAAATGGCTCAATCGGTAAAGCCAACACATGAATGAGCCTCACAGGCCAGTGAGCCTTGTGATTGATCCCTAATCTACACACTGATCTCAGCCGTAGTGGCTGGAAGGATGCTACAGGATGCTCAGCACCACTGGATAGGGAAGAGAAAATATAGCCAGGATTCCTAGTCCTAATCAGTATCTAATGACCTGTGCTGGAATGTGTATGCATGTGAGGACCTCAGGTGAGGATAGGACCAGACTCGACTGTGATAGCCATGGTCAAATAGCTTATTAAGGGTGCACATCAAGGCTGGCCACTTAGGCGACATACTAGATAGCGTTGCACTGTTGAGCTGCATTTAAAATGTCATACCTAACAAAAACAGCTCGTGTGCTTAAAAAAAATCATCCTAGTGGCTGTTCTGCTTTGTAAACTTAGACAGTGAGCTGGCTATTGTACTGTACAGGGTATCACAACGGATCCTGCCCCCACCTGGCATGTACACTTTCTAGCAGGGATCACTGAATAACAATCATGAACTTGGACAGTGGCTGGTTTTCCCCTCGCTGAGTTGCACTCAGGTCGATTGTAGTTCCCCCAACTGACATCAGCTAATCTAATACAGACTGGGGATCAAACCTGGGACTTTCTGGAGTAATATCACTTTTAATAACATTACACGATTTTACTCTGCATAACCAGCATTGAGGAAAGATTTGAATAGTGGCAAACAAGGCTATAATGCCATCTCCCAGTGCACTTACTTCCCAATTAGAGAATTGGAAGCTGGTCAAACAGTGAAGGATGTAGCTGTCTTTTATAAGAAGGAAAATTCCCTCCCCCCCCCACCCCGATGGCTCTGTGAGTAGATGAGTCACAAAAGTCCCAGGTTTAATCTCTGGTCTCTGCTGTGTTAAGGGCACTCTTTCCCCCTCCCCCACCACCCTGAGTTTTGCACCGTGATATCTACCCCTCCTTTCCTCCCTGGGCCTTTGTACTGAGCAACTCCTCATCCTCAGTGATTTCAATCTCAATCTCAACTCACTTTTCCCTCTCTCGTCCAATTTCATTGACCTCCCATCTTCCTAAACCTCTCTTTCCTCTAAATTCTCCTACCCATATTCACACCACCTTCCCCAATCTTGCCATCTCATATGGTCTACTTCCATGGTCTTAATTACAAGCAAGGCCGTCTAGGACCATTTCCTCGTATCCCTCATCACCCACGTGCCCAGACATGAGGTTAGCTTCCACATGTATGTTAATGACACCCAGCTCCACCACCCATCTCGACTTCTCTGCTGTCTCTCTTATCAGGCTACTTGTCTTGGATGAGCCGCAATTTTCTCCAGTTAAACATTGGGAAGACCGAAGCCATCGTCTTCCTATCCACTGCAAACTCGGTATCCTTGCCACTGAATCCATCCCCATCCCAGCCACTGTCTCAGGTTGAACCAGACTGTTCACTACCTCGGCATCCTATTCAACCCCGAGCTGAGATTCCAGCCATTTATCCTCCCTATCACAAAGACCACCTACTTCCATCTCCATTACAGCTCCCGCGTCTACCTCTGCCTTAGACCTTCTGCTGCTGAAACGATCATCCATGCTTTTGTCATCACCAGACTCAATTATTCCAGTTCTCTCCTGGCCAGCCTCCCATTGTACTTCCTCAGTAAACCTCAGCTCTTCTAAAACTCTACTACCCATATTCTATACTGCACCAAATCCCGTTCACCGATTACTCCTGTCTTTACTGGCCTACATTGATTTCTAGTCCCCCAAAGCCTACAACTTAAAATTATCATTCCTTCATGATCTTCCTATCTCTTTAACCTCTTCCAACCCTGCAACCCCCTTGAGAACTCTGTGTTCCTCTAACTCTGGCCTCTTGTGCATCCCCCTCTACCTTTTCACCATCATTGGCAGCAGTACCTTCAGCTGTACAAACCTTGTGCTCTGAAGTTCCCGCTATAAACCCCTCTGCATCACTACCTCCTCCTTGTCCTTTAAGACCCTCTTTAAACCCCATAGCCTAGAAATTTGTCTTGGGCAATGGCACTATGCAATGGCACTGAATATCAGGCGCTGCATAAAACCGACGACCGATCTGATACCTCCCGTATTGTGGTGACCTTTACAATCCTAGCCTCTTTGGGGCTTTCCCGGATCAGCCGTGCTCCTCAAATGTTCACTCAACTTACGGATAAGGTAGCAGAATCCTAAAGTCGCTAACTGGGTCTAAAGGTCTGGTCTATCTCTTCCTAAAGGAAATGAACAACCCGAGGATGTAACCGTCCTCCAGATAGCGCTTTTTAGCAAGTTTTAGCCGGATTGTAATGTCCCGGATATTGTAATAAGAACATAAGAAATAGGAGCAGGAGTAGGCCATACGGCCCCTCGAGCCTGCTCCGCCATTCAATAAGATCATGGCTGGTCTGATCATGGACTCAGCTCCACCTCCCTGCCCGCTCCCCATAACCCCTTATCCCCTTATCGTTTAAGAAACTGTCTATTTCTATCTTAAATTTATTCAATGTCCCAGCTTCCACAGCTCTCTGAGGCAGCGAATTCCACAGATTTACAACCTTCTGAGAGAAGAAATTTCTCCTCATCTCAGTCTTAAATGAGTGGCCCCTTATTCTAAGATCATGCCCTCTAGTTCTAGTCTCACCCATCAGTGGAAACATCCTCTCTGCATCCACCTTGTCAAGCCTCCTCATAATCTTATATGTTTCGATAAGATCACCTCTCATTCTTCTGAATTCCAATGAGTAGAGGCCAAACCTACTCAACCTTTCCTCATAAGTCAACCCCCTCATCTCCGGAATCAACCTAGTGAACCTTCTCTGAATTGCCTCCAAAGCAATTATATCCTTTCGTAAATATGGAAACCAAAACTGCACGCAGTATTCCAGGTGTGGCCTCACCAATACCCTGTATAACTGTAGCAAGACTTCCCTGCTTTTATACTCCATTCCCTTTGCAATAAAGGCCAAGATTCCATTGGCCTTCCTGATCACTTGCTGTACCTGCATACTATCCTTTTGTGTTTCATGCACAAGTACTCCCAGGTCCCGCTGTACTGCGGCACTTTGCAATCTTCCTCATATAAATAATAACTTGCCCTTTGATTTTTTTCTGCCAAAGTGCATGACCTCACACTTTCCAACATTATACTCCATCTGCCAAATTTTGGTCTGAGTGTCTCTCCTCAGTAATGTACCTCTTCACCAAAAGAGTGTACGGAGATGTGGTTTGCAAGTTATTGATACAGAAGACTAAGAGACAATTCTAAAATATATAGAGGTTAATTTAAAGAACTGATCTGCAATTTACAGTCAGTCAATCGCAACAGTTCTTTAAAAAAAAGGTGAAAAATACAATCTTATTTCTAGTAGAGAAGCTTACTTTTAAATCTAAACTTCGTTACAGTATTACAGTTCTTAAAATTGTTTAAGCAGGATAGCCATCAATTATCAAGGTAGCAGTTACCTTCAATTCCCGAGAAGTGGAAGACCACAGAGCAGGCACAATGCCTTCTGCCTAGCTCTGATAGTCGAAAGACGCTTATGCCCGTTTAAGCGACTATAAATTTCTCATTTAAGCTTTCAACATTTATACCCTTTTCAGTTGTTTGTCACAAGCCTCTCTTGTTGTTCAAGTTCATTTTCACTAGTTATTTTTTTAGCTGACCCTTGCATTACTAACTGCTGTATCAATACATGGCTATTGTGAGTTTACCATCTATGTTCAAAGGGCAGATGTCATTTGTTTTTGCAATGAGCCCCTGAGTGTTTGTTACATGATGTGTAATTTTTTAAAGAAGTTATACAATAACTTATCCATAGTCCCAAGAATTTGGTCTTGTTTATGCAATAGGTACTTGACATTTAGATAATTCAACTGGACCAACTGCTGTGTCTACATAGGTCCATTGTTCAGTTTACCTTCTATGGTCAAGAGGGCAGATGCCATTTGTTTATGATGGACAATCCAGATTAGGCTATTCATCTGACTGCTTATTTCAACAATTGTCCCGTTTTAAGAAGTTATAAAGTTACTTATCCAGGGTCAGCCCCTGAAGGCTAGAATTCTTTCATAGCTAGGATTTCCAAATTCAGCTTGTCTTATTTTTAAAGAAGTTATAAGGTAGAATTTTCTAAGAAGCTATAAGGTAGTGTCTTATTTTTAAAGAAGTTTTATAAGGTAGAATTCCGTGACAGTATTGAGCCACTGCCCGAGACGAATTTTTAGGCCCATATGTTTGTCAATACTTTTAGTCAACCCTCCTAATATGTCCTTCTTTGCCTCGGCCTCCATTTTTGTCTGATTACACCTCTGTGAAGCGCCCTGGAACATTTTGCTACATAAAGGTGCTATATCAATGCAAATAGTTGTTGTTGTTTTTGTTGTAGTTACCAGATTCTTTTTTTCCTCCAGCGAATTATCGTTACCAGGTGGCAGTAACAATTTCAGTCCTGTGGACAGCAACCGAAATGGCAAATCATTGGACGGTTCTGATGCTCCGAAATCCATTTATACATCATCCCGGTCACAGCAGTCAGAGCTGGGCTACCTAAACCTGACGAGCTCACGGTACAGGGACCAGGAAGATGGCCGAAGTCTAGGCAGTGATGAGGTGTGATCAGGCCATGACCGAAACAGCGGTAGATCGGAGTACAATTTAAGTGGATCCTGATTGTGCAACCCGAAGCAAATTGGAAGGCTGGATGACCCACAAGGTGTTTCTATCTGGAGTTAAAGTAATGCTGGCAATGGGGCCAAGGACATATTGATTCAACATACAACAAGCTCTTGTCTTTGTCACGTTGCCTAACAGGAATATTAACACATCTTTCTCTGGATGAGTAGTGATAGATTGGTTGAAATGCCTGACTTGACGCAGGTCCGGCTATTGCACTTACAAGCACACGACTACTGGAATTGTACCAGTTTCACAAAGGTCAAGAGTACGGTTGGGTGTATGAAAGCACCGTGGTTCTTCGGTTCTAAAATCCACAATCCTCTCCCAGGGTTAAAATGAGCTTTGGTGCTGCTGTCCAATTTATACAATGAGAACAAAGATTTCACCTGTATGAGTAATTACTTTGCCCACAGTGCACTCTAAATCCATTATTTGTGCTGAGTTTTGTCTTGGAGCTTTGCGTTCGTACTTTATTGCAATTATATTGCAGTAAATTTACACTGTTTGAGAAAACCATAAGGAAATAGAATTGGGCAGTAGTACTGGCAATTAGGTTGTAAACATAGTGTTTTGACTACTTGCTGGAGCTGATGCCTACTTGCACTGCATTTGTTCTGAATTGCTTTCTCTTGAAATTCTGAATTTTAACATAAGCACGGTGCACCATACTTCGGGCAGGTGCATGCCTGACTGCCCAGTGGATAAAGGCCCCTGGTATGATGCAGGGCCATCTAAACTGAAAGGTGCCAGGTTCAGTCCCAAGGTCTGTGTTGAGTGAGTTGATCTCGGGCGGAGCAGTATTTAGGGGGCTACGATAAGGTAGATAGAGAAAAACTATTTCCGCTGCTTAGTGATTCTAGGACTAGGGGGCATAGTCTAAAAATTAGAGCCAGACATTTCAGGAGTGAAATTAGGAAACACTTCTGCACACAAAGGGTGGTAGAAGTTTGGCACCCTCTTCCGCAAACGACAATTGATGCTAGATTAATTGTTAATTTTAAATCGGAGATTGATAGCTTTTTATTAACGAAAGATATTAAGGGATATGGGCCAAAGGCGGGTATATGGAGTTAGGTCGCAGATCAGCCATGATCTCATTTAAAGACAGAACAGGAGAACAGGCTCGAGGAGTTCAGTGGCTTACTCCTGCTACTATATTCCTATGTTCCTCCACCTCAGCAGACTAGGGAGGCGCAAAAATACTGCTTGTGATCACAAGCCAGCAACCCCTGCTGGAACATGTGCGTTTGTGATCAGGGTCAGGCTCAGCAGTGATGCCCTCCCCAATCAAATAGTCCACGACACTCAATGTATAGCTGTACCGGTGACAAATGGCTGTTTGGGCAAGGTATCAGAGTGTGTCTCTCCCTTCAAGAGAGATGGTGGAGCGGTGACAGGAGGAAAGTAAATAGCTCTACCAGAAGCATTCTTCTTGAAACTCTGAAAACTTGTCAGGTAGATTTTAACTTAAATCCCAAATGCAGCCACTTGAAAGAGTGAAAATCGAAAAGCAGCATACAGGAGGCAGTCTGATTACACACGAGGGGATTCCTCTGCATTCACTCTGCCTTTGCTTCATTGGCAGTCACCGTGCATTCACTGGTACCGAGGTTACTTGGGTAGCTGGTACGTTAACCCAGCAGTGCAATAGGGTGGCGCACCACAGATATGCAGCTTCCTCCTCAGAGTGAGTTCCCAATCTCGGAGGGCAAATGGTGGTAGTGGAGATTTGATCCTTCCCCGAAGGTCAGGAGGGAAAGTCAGAGTGGACTGCTCCTCGCAGGTCTCCTAACTGCCAGATGGGAAGAGCAGCATTGGCAGGTCACCTCTCAGGGATTGGTGCTTGGAATTGGGGAAACCCTAAAAGAGAGGGAGAAACACATCATTAAAATAAATGGACCAAAACAATGTGAGATTGGAACTCTGTTGATTTGTAGACGGGAAAGTAAGCTGGGTATTAATAGATCTCTTCAACCAACAGCTAAGAATCCAGGTGTGACATGAATGTCAGTGAGCAGCATCGACCTAGAGATAGTTTTCTATGAATAAGCCATTGAGGCTCAGGGAGAATTGTGTTGAGCTGGTCAAGATTCTAAGATGCATAGATATACTGAACTCTAAACATACTTGACATAATCAGAAACTCTACAAGGGGGCACAGACTCGAGTTCAGAAGAAGGAAGGTGAACAGGCATTTTAAATTTTACCGCTTTATCCAGAGGGGTGGATGTATGGAACAGTCTGCTCAGGGAGGCAGTGGAGAAAGACAGTATTGGCAGATTCAAGAAGTAATTGAATAAATATTTGGCAGAGAAAGAGATTGAGAGGTACAAATGACAAAGTACTACCTGTACCTTGTGTTTTTCAAACGTTTGGACTGGCAAGGTGGAGTGTTGCGATTTCTCCAATCCCTGGTTTATTCTTATGCTCCTAGTTTAAATGTTGATGAAATAAACAAAAGTAGGGGGCGAATGGGATTGGTACTCTTTCCATAGCCCCATCCATTTCAAGCCTAGTTAAACTTGACTGGTAAGATTTTGATGGAGTCTTGGTTTGGTTTTCTCATGAAAAGGTGGGATTATCTGTCACATCAAGGAGCTCCAAGCAGATGCAGTATCAAGGCTGGGATTATTGGGACAAAACTGTACACAATTGACTTAATTCACTTGTTACTAAAGCAATGTTGAAACATAATGCTGGAAACAAAGGGTTGATCTTCCTCACAGTATTTTGCTTGGTGCTAGGTAGTAAGTTGAAGGAAATTGAGTTAATATGGCCTCCTTTGTAGAGCATTGTGAGGTCGATCAATGCAGAATTCTGTTAAATTTCAGTACCAATAGTACTGGGCTGGGTACTAGTTTATCGGCTTGGCACTGGCCTACATGTTAATTTGCAGCAACCCCCACCTCAAAAAAAACAGCGTGAAGCTGTTCAGTAATGTTGTAATTGCCATAAGAAGTTTTTACGACAATTCTTTTTAAAGTATTGATGTCACTGCACTGTCGGTGTATTGTTTAATGCAGGTAGGCACTGTAGAATTCAGCATGGGTTTTGTATTTGCCTATGTGTTTTAGAATTCTCGCTTGTCCTGTGATTATTTTATCATGTGTAATTAGCCAACAAAATGGAGACAGTATTTTGGAGTTGTATACAGTCAGCCAGACAGCAAGTGTATATTTGGTTTTCTATGTACAATGCTTTTTATTTAGAACAGGAAGATGCTAAAATATACTCTTAAAAAGGTCAGAGTTTATGCATTTATCCTTGTTTCTAAGAACACTATTGGTTTATGACATAGATAACATACAACTGCTGTAGATCCTGAGCTGCTACTCAATCTGCAATTGTAAATTATTCAGAGAAGTGTGGCTGAATGAAGCAAGTTGCTTTGTAACTCAACACATTCAGTTAAAAAGAGAGACTCAGGTTTAGAAGTGAGTTGTTGTCCATTACGTGCTGGTGGTGTTGGACTCCTGGTCCATTTTCAAAAGATCATAAATCTGAAGTATTTATTCTTCAAAGTGTTTAGATGGAGTTCTCCTTAATGCTTAAAATCTTCAGGTGATGTGTAGTCCGCACCAGTTGCAAGCTGTGCTCGGGAATTTGCCCATCATAGGATATACTTGGTCACTGTAACTGGCAAGGCTACACTGTACTGAAAACACTAAGAAAGCTATGCTTTATACCTTCAGTTTAGGTGCCAAATGGGGGATGTTCCCGGTTTGTAATGGATTATTCTTGTGATGTTACAGGTTGAGTCAAACCCTAGCACTTCACTTTAACTGTTTACCCCATTCTTTCCTACTCTCTTTAACCTTAATGGTGCCCTGTATTATAAACCCTTGCCCCTTCCCTAAGTTCTAAAAACAGGACATAACTCAGTGCCATGGAAGGGCAACATAATTCTAGGAATTGTTAAGGTATCAAACATCAATAAGGAAGTTAGATTATAAAAGTGAGATAGGTGCTCCACTTTCATACACACTATATTAAATATAATAGTGCACACTGTCTGTATTAACTTGTCTGTCGAAGATCAGAACTTCTAAATACAGAATGCTGCTGGTGAGAGTTCTTTACACTTCAATCCTTTTAACTCGTGCTGCCCTAGTGAATTATAAGGAACTAAAGTAACATGGTCAAAAAAACACTAAAAGTTATTGCCTATAGTTCCTGGTCCTGACCATGCTATTGGAACAGGGGCACAGCACAGGCCAGGCATTTTCTTACAGGAAAGGAAGAGGGAATTGGAGTGTGAGACATCCCAGGTAAATGTTAATGGCCTTGCTGCCTTGTGGCTAAGAATAGTGGCCCAGGTGGAGGCCTGGGAAAAGCTGGAAGTTGCTGCACAGCCAACAGCAAGCGACATGTGGAAAAAGATCATTTTACAAAAGGTTGGCTGGCTTCCCTGGTGACCTTTTTACAGACTGTATAAAAAATGACATTGCTGAGTCACTAGAGGCCTGGGTGGAAGCAGGGTTGAGGAAAGGGTCGCGCCACCTGTGCACTTAGCTGGATAGTGTGGCACGAAAGGGGATGCAAAGTAACCAAGAGGAAACCAAAGGCACAAAGAAAACCGGATTGTGAAAATAAAGCTCTAAACCTTTACTGCAGAGTTCTTGCTGCTGATGGATATAGGAGCAGGAACTGAAGAGAATTCAGGAAATTATTTAAAATTAAACACAGTTTCAGTTGGCAAGATCACTATGACACTAACCATTTGTATGCAAACATGAAAAGGCATTCTATATTTGAGACAGAATATGAAGGTATTTTCAAAAGAAACCATAACTCCAAAAAGAAGCTAAAACAAGTCTGGACCTGCCGCTTTCTTAATGTTTTTTCCCTTAGACTCACTGGTTTGTGCTCCAAACTGCTCCCTTTAAATCCAGTGGACACTTCTAGGGGTGCTTTATTCTAGGAGGGGGTCATGGGCAAACATGAAATGGCGTTGTACTGAATAAAATAACTATTTTTGTTATTTTTAAATATAGTTGTCAAACACAAGTAAGCAGAGTGAGATGCTGTTAATTAAATGTTCCATAGATGTCATTACTGCAAAACATTAATTGTGTTCTCGTTATATATTGTAATCTTATTGCTGCGTGCCTATTCAATCCCCTATTTATCATGTGCCTCAGTGCACAGGGTGTAGAATCGCAAGATGTGCCAGCCTGTCACTTTATTTTCTTCTAAAGTATTATTGACATACGATCTGTTTGTAAGTTTTTAAAAATGTTAACCTGACTTCAAAAGTGTGACATATAATAGAAGCCAAATATTTCTCACATATTTGTATTGCACGATACAGAGATGTTAATTATCAACATTTTCAGTGAACTCTGATCATTAGCAAACATCAGAATCCTACCCATGCCACCTCACTCTGCCATCCCGACCACTTGGATTTGACAAGAGGTGGTGACCTTATTCTAACGTACGTTTCAAACTAACCCAATGTGGATTTAAACCATTCTCTTCCAATATTTTGATTCACTTAAAATGTTATGTTTGTTAGAATGGATTTATCTTTAAATCTGGTTATCATACATGAAGATATGATCTCAAACACAAGATCCTGAGGTTCTAACTGCACCCACGTTGGATGTTTGACAGTTCTGCAGGCGAGCTGGTACCATACACATCCCAGTCACTGCTTATGTCAAGTTCCAATGCTATTACGTGGGTTGAGGGGATTTTTTACAATTTTTAATGGATTAGATGCAAAAATTCTAGATGCAAGTACTACAGCTCGCTGACAACTGGAAGGGAAGAATTAAATTACGTTGTACAAGTAGAAAGTTCTAATAGTTTGGTGCTGAAAGCACATGACACGCAAAGAGTTAAGTGATTTGGAAATGGAAAATACTTGACTTCCCCAGCAAGTCATCTGAGCTGGCATGTTTTACATGGGTGGAAGATATTTGAGAGATACAAAGAAAGACTGTTAATCTGATACAATAATGGAAAAGAAATGTTTTAGATGGGACCCTTCACCAGAACCAGTTCAAGAATTATGAAGAAGGGATTCACTTGACACAACATTAAAAAAAGCTTCCCACATCTCTCAAGCGGGACATTCCCAGAATACCTGCAGAAATTGCAGGCAGGTGATTAATTTAGGCCATTCAATTAAAACATAAAATGACTGGAAATGGTGTACAAACCTTTATTATACAATTTTGGCACCTAGTTCAGCCTATCTGTACTCGTCAAGGTTTTTATATCCACAGTTCTGAGCACGTTGTTGCAGCATGCGTTCAATATGTATGGTACAGTGCAGAATTGTAGCAGAGCAAATGTACTTTATAAACTGTGTATTTTTGAAATAAAGATATAATTTTTTTCTAAATACATGCCCCTGTGTATTTATTTTGTGTGGCCCATTGTTATATTGTTTAAGCTCTTCCCACCTATCAGTTATACTGGCAATTCTAAAAAAAGTTCCTTAGCTTTAAGCTCTTCTCAAATCTTCAAGAGACCACAGACTTGTTTGAACAAGACCCTGAACAGGAAATGCACTAAGCTAATGCTGAATATTGGCCCAAACAAGCAAGAGGTTTGAGGTTAATTACTGTTAAAAGAGTGCACTGAAGAGTTTAACACAAGAACATTAACTACCAAAGGAAATTAAACCCCCAAATGTGATGAGGAACTACTCTGTAAAAGAGTGGCTCTGGTCTCCCAATTGCTTGTTGCTGATTATGAGCTGAGGGCAGCTGGCAGCTCTCCACAGGTGAGAAGACTGAAAGAAAACCGTCATGTGAAAACTCACTTTGTTCTGAACCACTCATACAAAATAAAAACACTTTTGGTAAGGTGCATCCTGTTTGGATAAGATGTAAAAGCTTCTGGGTGTCCCAGAGATGTAATTCGTGAAACAGTGACCCTGGGCTCTTCATAACTACGCCAGATCAGTAAAAGATCGACTAGCTCGATGTTAATGGAGTTGTACAGAATACAGCAAGGAGCTCTGTCTCACTGAAGTGCATAGAAGGCCATTCGGCCCATCGAGCCCGTGCCGACTCTCAGCAAGAGCACTTCAGCTAGTCCCACTCCACCGCCTTTTTCCTAAAGCCCTGCAAATTTCTTTCTTTCAGGTACTTATCCAACTCCCTTTTGAAAGCCTCCACCATCCTTTCAGGCTGTGTATTCCAGATCCTAACCACTCGCTGTGTAAAGAAGTTTTTTCTCATGTCACCTTTGGTTCTTTTGCCAATCACCTTAAATCTGTGTCCTCTGGTTCTCGACCCTTCTGCCAATGGGAACAGTTTATTTCTGCCTACTCTGTACAGACCCCTCATGATTTTGAACACCTCAATCAAATTTCTTAATCTTATCTGCTCTAAGGAGAATAATCCCAGCTTCTCCAGTCTATCCACATATCTGAAGTCGTCATCTCTGGAATCATTCTCGTAAATCTTTTCTGCACCTTCTCTGAGGCCTTCACATCCTTCCTAAAGTGTGGTGCCCAGAATTGGACACAATACTTCAACTGAAGTCGAACCAGTGTTTTATACAGGTTCATCATAATTTCCACATGTTGATTATTTGAATCACAATTGATTTTAAAGCTCTGTGGCTTTTTGCACATTCCAGAATTCCTTCTCTTCCCACGGTGGCAGAGCGGCTGCCCGTTACACACAGCGCCTGGTAGTTAGTTCCATTGCCTGCAATGGGCAGCCGATCCGATTCCTCCCGTTTTGCACCACCGTCCAAGATGAATAGTCTGTACAATTCCCTTGAAACCATTCACCCCCTCATTAGGGTTAAATTTCATGAATGGTATCCTGCCCAAATGACATTATTCCTGTGTGCATCTAGATAGTGAGTGTTGGTGGGCTGAGCCCATTGCCATTCCTCGTCCCACATCCTCACACATGCGTTTCCAGTAGGTGTTGTTGGAAGTTGATCAGGCACGGGAACCAGGGTATATTTATCTTTCTCTAACCCATGCGGCTTAGGCTAATTATATTGTGCCTACTGCTGCTCCACCCCTGGCCACTGGGAAGACAGACGCACCAACGCCAACATCAGTGTTCTCGATCAGGCCAACATCCCCACCATCGAAGCACTGACCACACTCGACCACATTGTTCGCATGCCAGACACAAGACTCCCAAAGCAAGCGCTCCATTCTAAGCTCCTACACAGCAAACGATCCCCAGGTGGGCAGAGGGAATGTTTCAAGGACAACCTCAAAGTCTCCTTGACAAAGTGCAACATACCCAACGTCACCTGGAAATCCCTGGCCAAAGACTGCCCTAAGTAGAGGAAGAGCATCTGGGAGGGCGCTGAGCACCTCAAGTCTCATCGCCGAGAGCATGCAGAAAACAAGCGCAGGCAGCGAAAGAAGCATGCTGCAAACCAGACTCGCCACCCATCCGTTCCTCCAACGACTGTCCCATCTGCGACAGAGACTGTCATTCCCGTATTGGACTGTTCAGTCACCTGAGAACTTACTTTTGGAGTGGAAGCAAGTCTTCCTCGATTTCGAGGGACTGCCTATGACCTTGGCTCTGCTTTATTAAGGCCCAAAAGTGACTAATATACAAAATGGCTGGCCTTTTGTACTTGGGCTGCACACACGTGCATGCAACCCAATAGCCTCCAACAATGACGCCATTTAGTGGCTAGTGATCCCAAAAGTACATACATGACAGATATATAAAAAACTTTTTTTTTACACTGAAGCCAGTTCAATTCAGTTCTTAGTTTAGTAGTTTTAATAGTAAAAGTTGTAAGAGTTTTTTGTCTGGTATGTGTAGAAGGGTGCCTCTGTAAAAAATAGCAAGTGCATCTCTGATAGGGAGAGAGAGAGGTTACAGAAGTTAAGATTGTATGGCTATCCAGTCAGACACAAGTGTTTCACTTAAATGTAAAAGTTTCCCTGAGATTTAAGCCAGCTGGTTCAAATACAGCTACCCAGAAGCAGACAATCCAGGAGGAAATGATAGCACCGCTACAGAGAGCGAGCACCGTCATCCCAGAGGAAGACAAGACAAACAGTCCCTCTATGTCAGCTCGTATTGAAAAGGCTGTAGAAGTTCTGGAAACATTGCTAACTACAAACATATAGGCGTTAATATATTCATCAGACTGGCTGCCTAATGCTTTTAACTTCTATCTAAAATCTAAGGAGTATATTAAGTATCGAATAACTCCACGAGTTTATTTATTCTCAAAGTGAGGATTCAACATGACTGCCAACATTATATACACGGCTTGCATGTGTCTGTCAGTGACCATTAGGACTCCGACAGTTGCGCCCTCTGGCGGCAGGTAAAACCCAGTTAACATACATAACATAATTTCCCCCAAAGTCCTTGGTACTGGTTGTATTTACAAGTTGAGATGGTCAGGGGCCTTCCGCTCCCTGGTTGATCTTTTCAGTTCGAACCCAAGCTTGGGTGAGTTTGTAGGACCTTTGCAGCATTGCGGAGCAGTCGGTCTGACAGGACTATCGGGGATGGTAGGTTCATCTTCGTGAATGACACAAGGGTCAACTGATGATTGGATGTGTGTTGGTTGGTCGATGATGATGTCATCTTCAATTTGTCCTGGGTTGTCTGTGAATCGCAGTTTGGTTTGGTCAATGTGCCTCTTGCACGTTTGGCCATTTAACAGTTTGACAACAAACACCCTGTTCCCCTCGGCCAAAACCGTACCAGCAACCCACTTTGGACCATGACCATAATTCATGACAAACTCAGGGTCATGAACAGCAATGTCACGTGATACAGCCACACGATCTTGGTACCATTGCTGCCGTTGCCTTCTGGTTTCAACATGAACATTGAGATCCGGGTGTATAAGGGAGAGCCTGGTTTTGAGGCCTCTCTTCATTAACAGCTCGGCAGGAGGGACCCATGTGAGCGAGTGAGGTCTTGTCCGGTAACTGAGCAGAATGCGGGACAAGCAGGTCTGTAGGGAGCCGTGAGTCACGCGTTTTCGGTTCTGCTTAATGGTTTGGACAGCCCGCTCCGCTTGACCGTTAGACGAGGGTTTGAAAGGGGCAGACCTGACATGCTTGATGCCATTATGGGTCATACACTCGTGGAACTCCGAACTGGTGAAACATGGTCCGTTGTCGCTGACAAGGACGTCGGGCAGGCCATGGGTAGCGAACTTGGCCCGGAGGCTTTCAATGGTGGCTGTGGATGTGCTGGATGACATGATTACGCATTCAATCCATTTGGAGTGAGCGACCACTATCACTAAAAATATTTTACCGAGAAAGAGGACGGCAAA
The DNA here is from genome assembly GCF_044704955.1 of Pristiophorus japonicus. NCBI lineage: Eukaryota > Metazoa > Chordata > Chondrichthyes > Pristiophoridae > Pristiophorus > Pristiophorus japonicus. Next base: position 87,353,587 of record NC_091994.1, read on the forward strand.
GTCTATATGGATCCTTGACCACGGTTTGGATGGCCATGACCACAGACTCTGCGGAGCCTCCACAGGTGAGTTACTCAGTTGCATGCAAGTATTGCACTGATGCACGCATAACTCCAAGTCCGAGTATATGCCGGGCCACCAAACGTGAGACCAAGCAATGGCCGCCATCATGACAATGTCTGGGTGGGTACTGTGTAAATCTCGCACAAAAGTTTCCCTACCTTTTTTTGGCACAACAACATGATTACCCCATAACAGACAATCAGACTGAATAGACAATTCATCTTTGCGGCGGCTATAAGGCTTAATTTCATCCTGCATTTCCCTGGGAATGACAGACCAATTTCCATTTAGGACGCACATTTTTACGCTTGACCATACAGGATCTTGGCTGGTCCAGGTCCTAATTTGGCGAGCCATGACGGGTGATCCCTCGCTCTCGAAGGCGTCCATGACCAGCAGCAAGCCTGCGGGCTGCGGCATTTCCACGCCGGTTGTGGGCAATGGTAGCTGGCTAAGCGCATCAGCACGGTTTTCAGTGCCTGGTCTGTGGTGGATGACATAATCATAAGCGGATAACGTCAGTGCCCATCTTTGGATGCGGGACGAGGCATTGGTATTTATACCTTTGCTCTCAGAAAACAATGAAATGAGTGGTTTGTGGTCTGTTTCAAGCTCAAACCGAAGCTCAAACAGGTATTGGTGCATTTTCCTAACCCTGTATACGCATGCTAAGGCCTCTTTCTCTACCATACTACAGGCTCTTTCAGCCTTAGACAGACCTCTGGACGCGTATGCAACTGGTTGGAGTTTGCCTGATACATTGGCTTGCTGGAGCACACAACCAACCCCATATGATGAGGAGTCGCATGCCAGCACTAACCGCTTACAAGGGTCATAGTGTACCAGTAATTTATTGGAACATAGCAGGTTCCTGCCCCTCTCAAAGGCTCTGTCTTGAGATTTGCCCCAAACCCAGTCGTTGCCCTTTCTCAGCAATATGTGCAAGGGCTCTAGCAAAGTGCTCCAACAAGGTAGAAAGTTACCGAAATAGTTGAGAAGACCCAGGAACGAACGCAGCTCTATCTGGGTGTATTCTTGATGGCCTCTGTCTTCGAGTCCGTAGGCCCGATGCTGTCTGCTGCAATCTTTCTCCCCAGGAATTCGACTTCTGGTGCCATGAAAATGCACTTGGAGCATTTTAGCCTGAGTCCCACTCTGTCCAGATGACGTAGAACCTCTTCTTGTGCAGGAGTTCGGTGGCATTGCGACCAGTGATCATCTTGGAACACGATGGTTCTCGGGACGGAGCAAACTCTCCATGTTTCTCTGAAATATGGCTGCCGCTGAGCGAATTCCGAAACAGCATCTGTGATATATAAACAGTCCTTTGTGCGTGTTGATGCACGTCAGTTTTTTTGACGATTCAACCAGCTCCTGTGTCATGTAAGCGGAGGTCAGGTCCAATTTGGTAAACGACTTCCCCCCTGTTACCGTTGCAAACAGGTCATCAGCCTTGGGTAATGGGTACTGAATCTGTATCGAGACTCGCTTGATCGGTACCTTGTAGTTGCCGGAGATCCTGACCCTGCCATCACTTTTCAACATCGGGACAATTGGACTGGCCCATTCGCTGAACTCGACTGGTGATATGATTCCTTCCCGTTGAAGTCTGATCAGTTCGATCTCGACCTTCTCCCTCATCATGTACAGAACTGCCCGAGCCTTGTGATAAACGGGTGTTGCATCCGAGCCGAGGTGGATCTGCACCTTGGCTCCCGTGAAGTTGCCGATGCCTGGTTCGAACAATGAGGGAAACTTGCACAGCACTTGAGCACACGAAGCTCATCCACTGATGATAAGGCTTTAATATCGTTCCAGTTCCATTTAATTTTCTCAAGCTAACTCCTGCCGAACAGCGTTGGGCCATTGCCTGGAACGATCCACAACGATAAATCATGCACAGCTCCATCGTACGATACCTTTACTGCCGCGCTGCTAATGACTGGTATGAGCTCTTTGGTGTAGGTACGCAGCTTTGCATTGATTGGGCTCGGTTTGGGTCTTTTTGCCTTAGTGCCCCACAGCTTTTCAAAAGCCCTCTGGCTCATTATTGACTGACTCACACCCGTGTCCAATTCCATGGATACTGTAATGCCATTTAATTTAACTTCCAGCATTATCGGAGGACTTTTGGTAAAAGAATGTACCCCATACACTTGTTCGGCCTGTACCTCGGGTTGAGTTGCCTGTGCCGCTTGGTCCACACTGGATCGATCATCTTCAGCCACGTGATGTGTCGCAGCACGCTTGCTCGGTTGCGGACACATTCGCTGAAAGTGCCCCATTGTTGCACAGCCTTTGCAAACGTATTGCTTGAATCAGCATTGGTGGGCCCAATGATAGCCCCCACAATGCCAACAAGGCGAGATTTGATTCACCCTCGATGGCGGACTTTGAGCAGTTACAGGTCGTACAAACGCGGACGAGTAGGCCCTGCCATGTGCAGCTCTGCCTGCCGACGATATTATTTTATGTGCAGTACTTGCCGGTGAATTTCGATGCTAGGAAGATATCTGTTTCAAGTTTTCGTCCATGGACTTGCATGCCTGGGCGATCGTGATGACCCTGCTCAGCTCTAGAGATTCAGCAGCGAGCAGCTTTCAAAGGATGACCTCGTGGCCCATGCCAAGCACTAAAAAATCCCGCAGCATTTCCTCCAACGCAGCTCCAAAGTTGAACGGCCCAGCGAGACGTCTCAGGTCGGTGACAAATTCTGCCATGTCCTGGCCCTCGGAGCGATTGTTCGTATAGAAACGATACCTCGCCATGATGATGCTTTCCTTCAGTTTAAAGTGGTTCCGAATCAGCGTACACAATTCACCGTAAGTCTTATCAGTTGGTGAGAGTAGATTGTTGATAAGGCCATAAATTTTTGACCCACAAACGGTGAGGAAAACCGCCCTGCACTTAATTGCATTATCAGTTCCTTCCAACCTGTTAGCTACGAAGTATTGGTCCAGGCGATCAGTGAAATCCTCCCAGTCTTCCCCTTCCATGAATCTCTCCAAAATTCCAACAGACATGGTTACGTGAAAGTTTGCATTTTTAACTCATCGCCAATTGTTAAGTATCGAATAACTCCACGAGGCTAAGTACGGTGAGCTAGTTCAGGCATGACCTTACTCCAGTTTATTTATTCTCAAAGTGAGGATTCAACGTGGCTGCCAACATTATATACATGGCTTGCACGTGTCTGCCAGTGACCATTAGGACTCCAACAGGCGCGCCCTCCTGTGGCAGGTAAAATCCAGTTAACATACATAACAGAGTCCAATCCTAAATTAAAGTGACTAATTTATATCACTCTAAGACACTGATCTCAACTGTAAATCTATAATTAGCAAGCTAGATAATACTGAAATACTGTGATATAAATTAACTGCCTTTGTAACCTCCGTTATTTATTTAGTCAGTTAACCCTATTTACTAATTATTTGCCTACTCAATGTTTAAGTTTAAGATTTTACCAACCTCGGCGGGTCCGTGACTGTTAGATCTCTTAATTTCCAATGAAATACGAACTCCGCTTGTAGTTTTAATGTAACTTTATTTCTGGCAGACAGCAACAAGCTCTTGGCTTTAAGCCAGGTCTTTGTCCTTCTGAGACCACATGGTCAAAATGGCTGTATTTATACCTGGATCAATTTACAGAAAACAACTCGCCTTCTTTGACCTTATTGGCTCAATTAATAGTCTTTTAACCTTTTAATTGGCTCACTACCCAAGGTCCTAAAATGTCAAGCTGATTGATGACTTAATGCAACATGCTCCCACTCACGTAGCATCTCTGACTTGTTGTCTGTGAATTTTCACAGCCTGTCTAAATGCAGCCTGTTTCAGTCCCTATTCTCTATCAATCCCCCCTTTGATTCTTTCACAAACTGAATCATAAAACATCAGGTGTCACTGATTAAACATTCTACAAAATAATTTCAGACATGTTAATAGAGTTTCTTTCTAAAATATGTTGATGTGTTTCGCCACATGTCCGGACTAGTAGCTTCCACACAAATTTACACCAACCCGAGTTCCATCGTGGCCACAATGGAAGTCTGGTTTTCATAGGTTAATTAACCTTATTCCAATTTAATCCAAATCAATATCTTAATTCAACCAGTAAACAACCTTCGCTTAAGCATAACATACCCCTATGCCATGTACAGACGGTCTACTGGGACCTGCTAGGCGTCTCACCTGCGGGACAGCAGCTACAGCCGCCTGGTTGCAACAACATTTAATCAACATAAACAAACAATATAAAAGTAAAACAATTACAACAAATAGAATTAAACCTTCCACCAATGAAGTTCCTATTGAACCTAGCCATTCAGTGGCTCTACTCCACAAAGTGAATGATGGGGATTGCTTAAGTTTTTCTACCTCCTTTTGGATATGCGGCTAAGTGGGTAATTTCTTCGGAGCTATCTGGGATATATGTGCAACACTCAGTTCCGAGTAGGGCGCAAGTACCTCCCTTTTCAGCCAGGATGTAATCAAGGGCCAGTCTATTCTGTAGGGCTACTGTGCGGATTGCTACCATTTCTGCATTGATTTTAACTAGGGCCTCTGAGGTATCATTGGCTACCCGTTCCACAACGGATGCCATGTTAATGGATTCCCTTGCCAGTCTGGCGGTCCCATACCTGGGGATCAGAATGGCAAAGAACCTCTCTGTTTCTGTGATAGCTCTCTTAGGACGGTGTAAATGTTCCGACAGTGAATTTATATGATACATATAAGGCACAATGTAGGCTAAATAGCAGGATCCCATCCAATTCTGGGGCAGCCAAGGGTAGGCCTTGTGGCCACACACCCAATAGGTGCCATTATCCATCTGTTTTATTCAGAATCCCCGTTACGTTAAAAATTCCCACATCGGCCCAGTTTGGACGGTTCCGTGGCTTGATTATATTATAATTCCGGGAGCAGTTACTATACCCCATATTTTGGCCTCCTTTAATGTTTCTAATCAGACAGACCGATTCCCCCGTTCTTCCTATTCCCGTTGTATTAGTGATAACAAAAAATGGGGGCCGTTTGGAATTATTGTAGCACGGTTGGTATCCCCCTTCAAAGGTAGTCAGATTGTAACCTGCTGACTTCCATTTACGTGCCCAGTTTTCCGTATCCTGAAATGCCTGTTTTGTTTTGATTAATTATCCACTCAGCCATTTCCGAGATATTCAAGGGAACTGGCCTCAAGGGAATCCCTCCCTTTGAGTGAATAGGAATATGCGCACACACCCAACAACTAGAAATGTTACCTTGTTTGGCATAAATGTATGACATATATAAAAAGGTATTTACATATAATTTCCTTGTTACTCTACTATTTCCCTTTGGTGCAGAGGGTCGGCTAGTAAGAAGTAGGCCTATGCCTAGAATACCTACAATCAATAATACAGTAAATTTATACATTTTCGCAAAATGTAATTGTCCTTATTAGATTTTAGCTTCAGTTACGGGTGCTCGTTTAACGTGTGAAGCATGGATCCAGGCTTTCTTTCCTTGGACAGCTGCCTGGGTGGTCAATAACACTTGATAAGGTCCCTCCCACTTGTCACCCAAAGGTTCTTTATGCAACTTTTTCACATACACCCAGACTCCCGGGATGATGTCCTGTCCTCCTTCGGGTGGATTACCCCAAGCTGCCGATACCTGTTGGGAAACAGAACTAATAGCATTGGTTAAGTTCTGACAGTATGATAACAAAGTGTCACTCATTAAGTGAACATCAGCTTTCCGTAAATCGATAGTTCCTGGCAGCGACATGGGTCTTCCTGTTATAATTTCAAATGGGTTTAGACCTGTAGTTCTGTTCGGGGTTGCCCTAATGCCACATAGCACTATTGGTAGTGCCTGGGGCCATCATGTTCCTTCTTGGTGATATTTGGCAAGCCGTTGTTTCAGAGTTCGATTCATTCGTTCTACTTGACCTGATGATTGTGGATGATAAGGATAGTGTAAATCCCACGTAATGTTCAGTAACCTACAGATTTCTTGGCAGACAGCACCTGTGAAGTGTGTTCCCTGATCTGAGTCAATGCTACTTGGACTCCCCATCGGGGAATGTAATCCTTACGCAAGACCTTTGCAGTGTGATTGGCTGTGGCTCTTTTAGTTGGGACAGCTTCTACCCATCTAGAGAATCTGTCGACCATGACAAGAATGTTAGTATATCCTTGGCATGAAGGAAGAGATATATAATCAACCTGCAGATGCTGGAATGGTCCGACAGGGGCAGGGGGCCTCAGTTGGGGCATTACCGTGATGGGTCCAGAATTATTTTTCTGGCAGACCACACAGTGGTCTGTTACCAGCTGGCCATGTTTTTTAAATCCCCGACCCCACCAGCTTTTCTGGAACCGTGCCGTTATCTGTTGTGAGGCCAAGTGTCCCCACGAGTGGATCTGTTGGGCTAAAAAAGGCATAAGTGCTTGTGGCGCGATTGGCTTGTCAGTAACTCTTTGTCTCCAGACACCATCTTCACATAGCTTAATTCCTGCCTCAATCCATGTCCATTTTTCCTCTCGGGAGCACTCGCCTTGCATTGTTTGAAGGTCTCGTGTCAGAGTCCTGAGTGCTTTCAATCTGCACATCTGTGTTGGTTCTTCTGGGGGAACGCCCTGTGAGACGGCATCTTTAGCTGCCTGATCGGTTAGGGCATTTCCCTGTGCTTCTGTGATATTTTCCTTGGTATGGGCCTTACACTTCAGGATGGACACTTCCTGAGGTAATTGTATGGCCTCCAGTAAGTCTCGGACTTCTTTTCCATTTCGGATAGGTGTACCAGCAGCAGTGAGGAATCCTCTTTTCCGCCATAACAGATCAAAGTCGTGAACGACTCCAAAACCATAACGCGAATCTGTGTAGACATTAGCTGTCTGTCCTTCTGCTATTCGACATGCTTCTGACAGGGCCCGTAACTCGGCCTGTTGTGCTGACGTTCCTGAGGGTAAACATCCTTTTGCCACTACCTCATATAAGGTTGTAACTGCCCATCCTGCTTTTCTGGTACCATTGTCAACAAAGGAGTAACCATCTGTAAACAGGATGAGGTCTGGGTTGTGCAGATGCTCCTCTGCTGCTAAGGCTGCTTCTTCTGTTTCTTTTAAAATCTCCACGCAGTCATTCTCTTCACATTCTCCCCCCTCTTGCTCCCTCGATTCTGACATCGGGAGCATAGTTGCGGGATTAAACGGCTGGCCCGGACGATATGGAGATTAGGAGCTTCCAAAACTGCTGTCCAGCGGGTCCATCTAGCTGCCGTCACCTGAGACATTCTATTCATAGACAGCAAAGCATGTACGGTGTGGGGACACTTGACAATCAGCTTTTGGTCGAGGACTAGACCCGCAGTGATCATTACCGCTCGACATGTAGCTTCCATGGCCCTTAGGCAACTTCCCCATCCGAGGGTTCCGCATCCAGTTTTGCCGAATAATAGCCAATAGGTCTTTGCCGATCCCCATGTTCTTGTGTCAGTATAGCTGTCATATATCCTTCTTTCTCATGGACAAACACGGTAAATGGCTTACCACTGTCGGGGATTCCCAGAGCCGGTACCGAACACAAAGCCTTTTTCAAACTCAGGAAGGCCTCTTGCTGTTCCTTAGTGAGGCTGATGGCTTCTTTAGAGGCACATTTCCCCTTTAAAATATCATTCAATGGCTGAGCAAGCTGTATGAAGGAGTCAATCCAATTTCAGTTAAAGTTACACAATCCCAAAAAAGACGTTAGTTCCTGAATAGTGGTGGGGTTTTTAGCAGCCTGAATAGCTGCAGTTCTATCCTGGGTAAGTTCTCTCTTTCCTTGTGAAATCTTTTGTCCCAGGTATACAACCTCTTCTTGAGATATTTGTGCTTTGTCGATGCTGGTTTTATGTCCTTTCAGCCAAAGGTGGTCCAGCAAAGCTCGTAAATCTTGTTCATGCTGGTCTTCCGTGTTTGAAGCTAGCAGAATATCGTCTACATATTGGATGACTGTGGATGACAGGGGAGGTAATTCTCGCAAATGGCTTTGTAAAGCCATGTGGAATACCGTAGGGCTGTTGTGGAAACCCTGCGGTAACCGGGTCCAGGTATACTGTTATCCTTGGACCGTGAAAGCAAACCACTGTCGAACCTCCGGTGCCAGAGGCACCGACCAAAATCCGTTGGCCATATCTATAACCGAGAAATATTTATGTTCCGGTTTGAGGGCATTAAAAATGGTGGAGGGATCTGCGACCAAAGGAGCTTTTTGATCAATACACTGGTTAGCTTTCCTATAATCGACAGTCAAACGCCAAGTCTCATTAGATTTCTGTACCAGCCACATGGGGCTATTGGAGGAGCTATGCATTTTAATAAGCACCCCTTGTTTCTCCAATTGCTGAATAACCAGTAAGATTCCCGTGATGGCAGTTGGACTGATGGGATACTGTTTAGTGCATGGAGGCTTGGTCCCGGTAAATGACGCAGGCTCCATCTGGAGTAGGCCACAATCATTCTTATCTTTAGCCCATATCGGGTGTTCCTTCAATTCTTCTTTCTTCAAAGTTCTAATTGACCATGTCACCCGACCATCCTTGAAATGCAACGATGAATCTATTTGGATTAGAACGTCCATTCCCAAAAGGGGTTGATCTACTGGGCCTATCCAGACCAGCGTGGTTAGTTCATGTGGACCCAGCCCTATAAGTACCGGTGTTGTTCTTTTAATTTCCATTTTATGGCCCCCAACTCCATAGGCTGTAACGACAAAAAGTCTCCATATTGTAGGGGTAAGCATGTTAATTCCGCCCCTGTGTCTAAAAGACAGTCCACATCCTTATCGCCCACCCTCACAGTTATATATAGCCCATCTCCCCTTTGTTGTATTAGTGCGAGGAGGGGGGCCAGGGTGGGCTCTAATCGTTTTTTGCTATCCCAAGTAACTCCTTCTGTTGTTGTATTGTCAGTCGCTTAAATATTTCTATGAGGTCGTTATCTTGTGACAAGCCTGGTTTGTTGGCTGAATTGTATCCCTGGCTGCGTCCTCTTCCCCAGCCACGACCTTTCTGTTTTGCCCTGCACGTCTTGGCCCAGTGACCTTCTTTCCCACAATAATGACATTTTCCGGGTAATATTCCTAATAACTGTTTATCGGAATCCTGTACAGCTCGGACTTTAGCTCCCATATCCCGATCTAATTGGTTACATCGATCCACCAATGCTGCAAAGGTAGTTCCTCTACCTTCCCAGTCCGGTAACACTACCTTTAGCATTTTGGACAGTTCTGGCTTTAGACCTGCCATGAAAGCTGCTTTCAGGGGTCCAAACACTTGTTTATCCATTTCCTCATCCGTATTATTCATACCCGAATGTTCTAGCCACGTGCATCTAAACCGCTCGTCATACTCCAGGACCTCCTCTGTTCCTTTCTGTTGGCAGGCTGCAATTTTTCCCCAGTCTGTCTTAGCTGGACTGAAGGTTTGCAGCCAGTGTTTAATCGCCTCCCATCCCGCGTCTAATTCTTGCTCATCCTTCCCCAAAGCTCCTTCTACCTTGTCGTGCAATTTTCTTTCCTGTGTTTTTGGCACCATTATGGTCAAAATTTGCACTCCGTCCCAGGGATGAAGTTGATATATATTTCTTAAGCGGTCCAATGGTCCCACGTTTTCACTCCCCCTTTCTTTGGATTGGGCAATTCCTTGGACCATTTATCAATTTTCTCTGGGTCTGCCGGGTCATGAATTAAGTATTTTACATACATCCTTTTCCTCGTTTTTTTGGTTCCGCCCTCATCCGCAGTCTCTTCTGATTTGACTACAACTCGTCTTTTTTTAAACGGGGCAAAGCGCACCCCTAATTCTTCATCCTCCGACCCTGTATCGTCAGAAGATTCCGAATCCGTATCTATTCCTCAGTCGTGTCTTCGGGTTGGCGCTTTTAATTTATCCAAACATGGGTACCCTGGGAATTGACTGATACATTTTTCTTTTCCTATTACTGTCTCTTGACCTAATGATTTTTTCCATTCTTTAATTTCACCTTTAAGATCTTTAACTTCCGCTTCCAGCTTTTCAAGTTCAAGTTTTTTCTGTCGCAGCTGCGCACAAACAGTTTGCAATTGATCCTTTGTACTGGTCAGTTCTCGATCATGTTGGGAACGCATTATAATTTCATTCCGGTTTCGGATCTTTCCCATAATGGCTAGGGACCATCTAGTTCACTCTTTATTTTTCATACGGGTCGTTTTACCCCAGACCTTTTTAATCTCGTCTAAGGACCATTGTCCTTTGGAGGTTCCATACTTTTGTTCGATCTTAATATAGGTTTTAGATAAATTGAATTGTTGCTCTATGTATTCTTTCAACTGTTCGAAAATTAAATCTAGCGAAACCTCAGGTGGTGCTTGCCCACCTTTAACAGTTGTAGGCAATTCTTTGCTCTTATCTCCTGCTGCCATAATACTGATTTCTTTACTGGGGTCTCGAGTCGTAGGCTTTCTAGCCGATCAATAGGTCGGTGATTAATTAATTAACACACCGCCAAAGTTTAGACGTCTATGGGACCTCGAGCCGACTACCAACCGGAAGGTTCGCAAACCGGAGGCTTTCCGAATTGCGAAGAAGAGGCGAATTTAGACTTTTGACCGAGGACTTTTATAAAGAGGAGTCCTTACCTCAGTATGTAGGTCCGATGTCCAAAATTCAGTTTCTTTCCTCAGCGATCCTGTTCGTGACGCCAAAATTGTTAGATCTCTTAATTTCCAATGAAATACGAATTCCGATTGTAGTTTTAATGTAACTTTATTTCTGGCAGATAGCGACAAGCTCTTGGCTTTAAGCCAGGTCTTTGTCCTTCTGAGACCACATGGTCAAAATGGCTGTACTTATACCTGGATCAATTTACAGAAAAGAACTCGCTTTCTTTGACCTTATTGGCTCAATTAATAGTCTTTTAACCTTTTAATTGGCTCGCTACCCAAGGTCCTAAAATGTCAAGTTGATTGATCACTTAATGCAACATGCTCCCACTCACGTAGCATCTCTGACTTGTTGTCTGTGAATTTTCACAGCCTGTCTAAATGCAGCTGTTTGAATTCTCTATCAGTGACGTACAATATCGGTGGTGGGTCCCGACTTCTCTGTTGGCCCCACCTTGGCCTGTGAAATGAATTTCCTGAGATGGGGCGCGTTAAGCCCACCGATTGCGTTTCTCGGTCAATTAGAGGAAGCGGGTTTGGTGACGTCATTTGACGCCGCATCATCAGTCGGTTTCCTTAAATTTGTGCTGTCAGTGTTCTACAGCATTGAGGTGCTGCAGACACTGACAAGCGCTGCACAGAGGTGCAGGGCTGCACCCAGGCTCTCCGATGACTCCCTCCATTTGCTGGGAATGGCTTGGGCATTGCAGGGATGCTTTATGGTGTTGGCGTTAGGTGGTGCCAACCTGCACATCATGTGGCAGCCAGGGTGTACGGTGTCAAGTGAAGTAAATCTGGTCATGGTGAGGCCATCCCTGGCCTCCCTGGCAGCAATGTGGTCAGATACTGATGCGCTGTGTCCTGTATAGCATCAGTTGATTGCGGAGAAGGTAGGTGTTGATGTTGGTGCTGCTGGTGTGCCTGGTGATGCTGGTGTTGAGGCTGATCGTGGATTCTGAGGACCAAGACGAGAGAGTTTCAAGGGCTGATAGAATAGATGGCAGGTGAAGTAAAGATTATAGAAGCGAACTGTCAATTGTGGGAGAGGTAATGAGGTCAGACTGGATGGAGACTTGTGTAAAAACTTGCAACATCCGGACTCTGGAGTGGAATTGTAGTTTAGAGAAGATAGTGGTTAAGTGAGCATATCTCAATCAGCTTGGAGCTTTGACTTGACATTTGAAGCTATCAACTCATCAGCTGATTCAATGGCCACTGATCTCCCGCCTCAGCTTCACAGACGAGGTCTGGGCACAGCGGGAAACTGGTGGTTGATCTGTCAAATCCAATATGCTGGGGGAAAAACCTTTGTTAAGTGGCTATAAACAAGCCACTAATGATTTTAATTGCCTCGACCGCCAGTGCTTGTCGGGTCTGCTCAGCGCTGACAGACCCGACATTTGGTAAAGGCACGTGGCAGCGGGTTGTCAGCGGGTCCCGACCCGCTGGGGAAAAAAACACTTTCACACTCAACCCGCCACCAATCGCATCTGCTGACCCCCTGCAAAATCCAGCCCCAAGTGTTACTAATTATGATTTTGAGGTTAATAACAATTGTTAATTCATGACTCATTGCCCCATGACTTCTTTGATGATTTGACAAGAAGGTTTTCATTCATTCATTCAGCAGTTTGGTGAAGGTTGGTGGTGAGAATGCTAAAACAATCTGCTCTGCTTGATGTAAGATAGTTTGATGAGCCAAGTTCAGGACTCAATCACTCCTGAGAATAGACTGGACAGTAAACCCAGATGGTTCCTTGAACAGGAGTTAAAGTGAGGCGGTTAAGGATTCCTCTGCTGCCCTTGCTAAATATTCTTGTCAGGGTACTGGTGCCAGTATTCGTGCATAGTTTCAGGTCTATTTGTGTTGCAACCTGTTCGGGCCACTTCGCTGGCCTCAACCTGCAACATTTTCTTTTAGCTATGTAAAGATAGGTTTGGTTTAGCTCTGGCTTCACCCGAAGTTTCTGAGCTCAATGGTGCAAAACAAGAGCAGTGTTTGCTTGTGCATTTAAAAAAAATGGACCTGTCCAGTGGGCTATCCGTAGGTGCAATGTAGGTGCAGTATACCACCCATAGGTGCTATGTAGGTGCAGTATACCACCCATAGGTGCAATGTAGGTGCAGTATACCACCGATTGGTGCTATGTAGGTGCAGTATACCACCCATAGGTGCTATGTAGGTGCAGTATACCACCCATAGGTGCTATGTAGGTGCAGTATTCCGCACATAGGTTCTATGTAGATGCAGTCTACCACCCATAGGTGCTATGTAATGCAGTGTACCACTACTGTATTCAGTACTCTTAGCAAACACCAGCAAATACCCAGTACTTCAGGAGCATCCTGGAGAGAAAAGATAACCCATGGCTGTTCTTAATTGCGATACTGTACTGTGATTTGTTTTAGAGGTTGTGAAATATCCTCTGTGTTGTGTATACGATAACTCAATAGACTTGGTACTGTGAACTCAAATCAGGTGCGACCTGATTCTACTTTATTAGCTCTCAAAGTGAGGATTAAACATGGAGGCTTTCTTTATATACAAGAGCTGCACGTATGTGTCTGTGGCCGAATGACCTCCAAAGGTCACTGGTGGCAGGTAAACCCAGGCATACATACATTACATTATCTCCCCCCAAGATCTTGGTGTCAGCCCTATTTACAAATTGAGATGGTCCGGGGCTTTCCTCTCCCTAGTTGATCGTCTCAGTTCAATTCCAGATCTGGGTGAGCTCTCCGAGTGATTCATGACTTGAGGCTGGGTAGTCGATCTAATGGGAGTGGCAGTGTCCATGTCGGTGATTGAAGGTCTAGATTCATTGACAACAGCTGGGTGTTCTGATGGCTGAATATGAATCGGTTGGTCATTGATGGTGTCTTCTTCAAGCTGTTCCGGTATGTCTGTGTGCCGCAATTTCGTCTGATCAATATGCCTCCTGCATGTTTGCCCATTCATGAGCCTGACAATAAGCACCCTGTTACGCTCCTTGGCCGTAACTGTGCCAGTGACCCACTTGGGGTCCTGACCATAATTTAGCACAGACACAGGATTATTAATAGAGATGTCGCGTGACACGGCAGCGCGATCATGATACCACTGCTGATGTTGACATCTGTTTTCGACATGATCGTTAAAATCAGGATGGATCAGCGAGAACCTGGTCTTGAGACCTCTCTTCACCAACAGTTCAGCAGGGGGTACCCCGGTAAGTGTCTGGGATCTCGTCCTGTAACTAAGCAGTATGCATGACAAGCGAGTCTGCTCTGCTTGATGGTTTGGACGGCACGCTCCGCTTGACCATTGGATGCGGGTTTGAATGGTGCTGACCTTACGTGCTTGATACCATTGAGACTCATAAACGCTTGAAACTCCAGACTTGTGAAGCATGATCCATTGTCGCTCAAAACGATGTTGGGTAGACCATGAGTGGCGAACATGGCACGAAGACTCTCAATGGTGGCTGTGGATGTGCTGGGTGACATGATTACACATTCTATCCATTTGGGATAGTATCCACCACCACCAAAAACATTTTGCCCAGGAAGGGATCCTTGACCATGGTTTAGATGGCCACGACTACAGGCTTAGCGGAGATTCCACAGGTGCATTGCTTAACTGCATGCAAGTGTTGCACTGATGCACGCATGACTCCAAATCAGAGTCAATGCCAGGCCACCAAATGTGAGACCTGGCAATGGCCTTCATCATCACAATACTGGGATGAGTACTGTGTAAATCCTGTACAAATCTCTCCCTGCCTCTCTTGGGCATAACAACACGATTACCCCATAGCAAACAATCAAATTGAATGGATAGTTTGTCTTTGCGACGGATGTAGGGTTTGGTCTCATAGAAACATAGAAACAGAGAAAATAGGTGCAGGATTAGGCCATTCGGCCCTTCTAGCTTGCACCGCCATTCAATGAGTTCATGGCTGAATATGCAACTCAGTACCCCATTCCTGCTTTCTTGCCATACTCCTTGATCCCCCTAGTAGTAAGGACTACATCTAACTCCTTTTTGAATATATTTAGTGAATTGGCCTCAACAACGTTCTGTGGTAGAGAATTCCACAGGTTCACCACTCTCTGGGTGAAGAAGTTTCTCCTCATCTCGGTCCTAAATGGCTTACACCTTATCCTTAGACTGTGATCCCTGGTTCTGGACTTCCCCAACATTGTGAACATTCTTCCTTCATCTTACCTGTCTAAACCCATCAGAATTTTAAACGTTTCTATAAGGTCCCCTCTCATTCTTCTGAACTCCAGTGAATACAAGCCCAGTTGATTTACTCTTTCTTGATAGGTCAGTCCCGCCATCCCGGGAATCAGTCTGGTGAACCTTCGCTGCACTCCCTCAATAACAAGAATGTCCTTCCTCAGGTTAGGAGACCAAAACTGTACACAATACTCCAGGTGTGGCCTCACCAAGGCCCTGTACAACTGTAGCAACACCTCCCTGCCCCTGTACTCAAATCCCCTCGCTATGAAGGCCAACATGCCATTTGCTTTCTTAACCGCCTGCTGTACCTGCATGCCAACCTTCAATGACTGATGTACCATGACACCCAGGTCTCGTTGCACCACCCCTTTTCCTAATCTGTCACCATTCAGATAATAGTCTGTCTCTCTGTTTTTACCACCAAAGTGGACAACCTCACATTTATCCACATTATACTTCATCTGCCATACATTTGCCCACTCACCTAACGTATCCAAGTCACTCTACAGCCTCATAGCATCCTCCTCGCAGCTCACACTGCCACCTAACTTAGTGTCATCCGCAAATTTGGAGATACTACATTTATCTCCAGATCCTACATTTATCTACAGATACTACAGTGCAGATGAATACGTGGCTTGAGCAGTGGTGCAGCAGGGAGGGATTCAAATTCCTGGGGCATTGGGACCGGTTCTGGGGGAGGTGGGACCAGTACAAACCGGACGGTCTGAACCTGGGCAGGACCGAAACCAATGTCCTAGGGGGAGTGTTTGCTAGTGCTGTTGGGGAGGAGTTAAACTAATATGGCAGGGGGATGGGAACCAATGCAGGGAGACAGAGGGAAACAAAAAGGAGACAAAAGCAAAAGACAGAAAGGAGATGAGGAAAAGTGGAGGGCAGAGAAACCCAAGGCAAAGAACAAAAAGGGCCACTGTACAGCAAAATTCTAAAAGGACAAAGGGTGTTAAAAAAACAAGCCTGAAGGCTTTGTGTCTTAATGCAAGGAGTATTCGCAATAAGGTGGATCATTTAACTGTGCAAATAGATGTTAACAAATATGATGTGATTGAGATTACGGAGACGTGGCTCCAGGATGATCAGGGCTGGGAACTCAACATCCAGGGGTATTCAACATTCAGGAAGGATAGAATAAAAGGAAAAGGAGGTGGGGTAGCATTGCTGGTTAAAGAGGAGATTAATGCAATAGTTAGGAAAGACATTAGTTTGGATGATGTGGAATCTATATGGGTAGAGCTGCAGAACACCAAAGGGCAAAAAACGTTAGTGGGAGTTGTGTACAGACCTCCAAACAGTAGCAGGGATGTTGGGGAGGGCATCAAACAGGAAATTAGGGGTGCATGCAATAAAGGTGTAGCAGTTATAATGGGTGACTTTAATATGCACATAGATTGGGCTAGCCAAACTGGAAGCAATACGGTGGAGGAGGATTTCCTGGAGTGCATAAGGGATGGGTTTCTAGACCAATATGTCGAGGAACCAACTAGGGGGGAGGCCATCTTAGACTGGGTGTTGTCTAATGAGAGAGGATTAATTAGCAATCTCATTGTGCGAGGCCCCTTGGGGAAGAGTGACCATAATATGGTGGAATTCTGCATTAGGATGGAGAATGAAACAGTTAATTCAGAGACCATGGTCCAGAACTTAAAGAAGGGTAACTTTGAAGGTATGAGGCGTGAATTGGCTAGGATAGATTGGCGAATGATACTTGAGGGGTTGACTGTGGATGGGCAATGGCAGACATTTAGAGACCGGCATGGATGAATTACAACAATTGTACATTCCTGTCTGGCGTAAAAATAAAAAAGGGAAGGTGGCTCAACCGTGGCTATCTAGGGAAATCAGGGATAGTATTAAAGCCAAGGAAGTGGCATACAAATTGGCCAGAAATAGCAGCGAACCCGGGGACTGGGAGAAATTTAGAACTCAGCAGAGGAGGACAAAGGGTTTGATTAGGGCAGGGAAAATGGAGTACGAGAAGAAGCTTGCAGGGAACATTAAGGCGGATTGCAAAAGTTTCTATAGGTACGTAAAGAGAAAAAGGTTAGTAAAGACAAACGTAGGTCCCCTGCAGTCAGAATCAGGGGAAGTCATAACGGGGAACAAAGAAATGGCAGACCAATTGAACAAGTACTTTGGTTCGGTATTCACTAAGGAGGACACAAACAATCTTCCGGATATAAAAGGGGTCAGAGGGTCTAGTAAGGAGGGGGAACTGAGGGAAATCTTTATTAGTCGGGAAATTGTGTTGGGGAAATTGATGGGATTGAAGGCCGATAAATCCCCAGGGCCTGATGGACTGCATCCCAGAGTACTTAAGGAGGTGGCCTTGGAAATAGCGGATGCATTGACAGTCATTTTCCAACATTCCATTGACTCTGGATCAGTTCCTATCGAGTGGAGGGTAGCCAATGTAACCCCACTTTTTAAAAAAGGAGGGAGAGAGAAAACAGGGAATTATAGACCGGTCAGCCTGACCTCAGTAGTGGGTAAAATGATGGAATCAATTATTAAGGATGTCATAGCAGCGCATTTGGAAAATGGTGACATGATAGGTCCAAGTCAGCATGGATTTGTGAAAGGGAAATCATGCTTGACAAATCTTCTGGAATTTTTTGAGGATGTTTCCAGTAAAGTGGACAAAGGAGAACCAGTTGATGTGGTATATTTGGACTTTCAGAAGGCTTTCGACAAGATCCCACACAAGAGATTAATGTGCAAAGTTAAAGCACATGGGATTGGGGGTAGTGTGCTGACGTGGATTGAGAACTGGTTGTCAGACAGGAAGCAAAGAGTAGGAGTGAACGGGTACTTTTCAGAATGGCAGGCAGTGACTAGTGGGGTGCCGCAAGGTTCTGTGCTGGGGCCCCAGCTGTTTACATTGT
Organism: Pristiophorus japonicus; assembly: GCF_044704955.1. Lineage (NCBI taxonomy): Eukaryota > Metazoa > Chordata > Chondrichthyes > Pristiophoridae > Pristiophorus > Pristiophorus japonicus. The sequence goes on from NC_091994.1 coordinate 87,371,449, forward strand.
AAATTAATGATTTAGACGAGGGGATTAAATGCAGTATCTCCAAATTTGCGGATGACACTAAGTTGGGTGGCAGTGTGAGCTGCGAGCAGGATGCTATTAGGCTGCAGAGTGACTTGGATAGGTTAGGTGAGTGGGCAAATGCATGGCAGATGAAGTATAATGTGGATAAATGTGAGGTTATCCACTTTGGTGGTAAAAACAGAGAGACAGACTATTATCTGAATGGTGACAGATTAGGAAAAGGGAAGGTGCAACGAGACCTGGGTGTCATGGTACATCAGTCATTGAAGATTGGCATGCAGGTACAGCAGGCGGTTAAGAAAGCAAATGGCATGTTGGCCTTCATAGCGAGGGGATTTGAGTACAGGGGCAGGGAGGTGTTGCTACAGTTGTACAGGGCCTTGGTGAGGCCACACCTGGAGTATTGTGTACAGTTTTGGTCTCCTAACTTGAGGAAGGACATTCTTGCTATTGAGGGAGTGCAGCGAAGATTCACCAGACTGATTCCCAGGATGGTGGGACTGACCTATCAAGAAAGACTGGATCAACTGGGCTTGTATTCACTGGAGTTCAGAAGAATGAGAGGGGACCTCATGGAAACGTTTAAAATTCTGACGGGTTTAGACAGGTTAGATGCAGGAAGAATGTTCCCAATGTTGTGGAAGTCCAGAACCAGGGGTCACAGTCTGAGGATAAGGGGTAAGCCATTTAGGACCGAGATGAGGAGAAACTTCTTCACCCAGAGAGTGGTGAACCTGTGGAATTCTCTACCACAGAAAGTAGTTGAGGCCAATTCAATAAATATATTCAAAAGGGAGTTAGATGAAGTCCTTTATATTCGGGGGATCAAGGGTTATGGCGAGAAAGCAGGAAGGGGGTACTGAAGTTTCATGTTCAGCCATGAACTCATTGAATGGCGGTGCAGGCTAGAAGGGCTGAATGGCCTGCTCCTGCACCTATTTTCTATGTTTCTATGTTTCTATGTTTAATCCCCTCGTCTAAATCATTAATATACAGTGTAAACAGCTGGGGCCCCAGCACAGAACCTTGCGGTACCCCACTACTCACTGCCTGCCATTCTGAAAAGTACCCATTTACTCCTACTCTTTGCTTCCTGTCTGACAACCATTTCTCAATCCATGTCAGCACACTACCCCCAATCCCATGTGCTTTAACTTTGCACATTAATCTCTTGTGTGGGACCTTGTCGAAAGCCTTCTGAAAGTCCAAATATATCACATCAAATGGTTCTCCCTTGTCCACTCTAGTAGTTACATCCTCAAAAAATTCCAGAAGATTTGTCAAGCATGATTTCCCTTTCACAAATCCATGCTGACTTGGACCTATCATGTCACCTCTTTCCAAATGCACTGCTATTACATCCTTAATAATTGATTCCATCATCTTACCCACTACCGATGTCAGGCTGACCGGTCTATAATTCCCTGTTTTCTCTCTCCCTCCTTTTTTAAAAAGTGGGGTTACATTGGCTACCCTCCACTCGATAGGAACTGATCCAGAGTCAATGGAATGTTGGAAAATGACTGTCAATGCATCCGCTATTTCCAAGGCCACCTCCTTAAGTACTCTGGGATGCAGTCCATCAGGCCCTGGAGATTTATCGGCCTTCAATCCCATCAATTTCCCCAACACAATTTCCCGACTAATAAGGATTTCCCTCAGTTCCTCCTCCTTAATAGACCCTCTGACCCTTCTTATATCCGGAATGTTGTTAGTGTCCTCCTTAGTGAATACCGAACCAAAGTACTTGTTCAATTGGTCCGCCATTTCTTTGTTCCCCGTTATGACTTCCCCTGATTCTGACTGCAGGGGACCTACATTTGTTTTTACTAACCTTTTTCTCTTTACATATCTATAGAAACTTTTGCAATCCGTCTTAATGTTCCCTGCAAGCTTCTTCTCGTACTCCATTTTCCCTGCCCTAATCAAACCCTTTGTCCTCCTCTGCTGAGTTCTAAATTTCTCCCAGTCTCCTGGTTCGCTGCTATTTCTGGCCAATTTGTATGCCACTTCCTTGGCTTTAATACTATCCCTGATTTCCCTTGATAGCCACGGTTGACCCACCTTCCTTTTTTTATTTTTATGCCAGACAGGAATGTACAATTGTTGTAGTTCATCCATGTCTCATCACACACTTCCCTGGGAATGGCCGACCAATCACCACTAAGGACACAATGTTTTACAACCGACAAGATAGGATCCTGGCTGGTCCAGTTCCTAACTTGTTGAGCAGTGACAGGCGACCCTTCACTCTCAAAGGCATCCATGACCAACAGTAGGTCTGCGGGCTGTGGCGTTTCCACGTCCGGCATGGGCAACGGTAAACGGCTGAATGCATTGGCACAATTCTCGCTGCCAGGTCTATGGCGAATGGCATAATCATAGGCAGATAATGTCAGCGCCCACCTCTGGATGCGGGACGACGCGTTGGTTGATACCTCTATGCTCTGAAACCAAAGATATGAGTGGCTTGTAATCAGTTTCAAGATCGAAACGAAGCCCAAACAGATACTAGTGCATCTTTTTAACCCCATATATGCAGGCTAAAGCTTCTTTCTCTACCATGCCGTAGGCTCTTTCCGCTTTCAACATGCTTCCAGACGTGTACAACGGGTTGTAGTTTGCCTGACTCATTGGATTGTTGGAGCACGCAACCAACCCCATATGATGAAGCATCACAGGCCAATATTAAATGCTTGCACGAGTCATAATGTACCTGCAATTTGTTGGAACAAAGCAGATTTCTAGCCTTCTCGAAGGCCCTGACTTGAGATACACCCCTAACCCAGTTGTCACCTTTTCTGAGCAGCATGTGCAGTGGCTCTAACAATGTGCTCAATTTAGGTAAGAAATTACCGAAGTAGTTGAAAGACCAAGGAATGAATTCAGTTCCGTCACATTCTGGGATCTGGGTGCATTTTTGATGGCCTCTGTTTTCGAGTCCGTAGGCCTGATGCCGTCTGCAGCAATCTTTCTTCCCAAGAATTCGACTTCCAGCGCCTTAAAGACTCACTTTGAACGTTTCAGCCTGAGCCCCACTTTGTCCAGACGACGTAGAACCTCTTCCAGGTTGTGCAGGTGTTCGGCGGTGTCGCGACCTGTGACCAGGATGTCATCTTTAAACACCACGGTTCTAGGGACGGCCTTCATTAACGATTTGGATGAAGTAATAGAGTGTAATATCTCCAAGTTTGCAGATGACACTAAACTGGGTGGCGGTGTGAGCTGTGAGGAGGATGCTAAGAGGCTGCAGGGTGACTTGGACAGGTTAGGTGAGTGGGCAAATGCATGGCAGATGCAGTATAATGTGGATAAATGTGAGTTTATCCATTTTGGGGGCAAAAACACGAAGGCAGAATATTATCTGAATGGCGGCAGACTAGGAAAAGGGGAGGTGCAACGAGACCTGGGTGTCATGGTTCATCAGTCACTGAAAGTGGGCACGCAGTTACAGCAGGCGGTAAAGAAGGCAAATGATATGTTGGCCTTCATAGCTAGGGGATTTGAATATAGAAGCAGGGAGGTCTTACTGCAGTTGTGCAGGGCCTTAGTGAGGTCTCACCTGGAATATTGTGTTCAGTTTTGGTCTCCTAGTCTGAGGAAGGACGTTCTTGCTACTGAAGGAGTGCAGCGAAGGTTCACCAGACTGATTCCCGGGATGGCTGGGCTGTCATATGAGGAAGACTGGATCAACTGGGCCTTTATTCACTGGAGTTTAGAAGGATGAGAGGGGATCTCATAGAAACATGTAAGATTCTGACGGGACTGGACAGGTTAGATGCGGGAAGAATGTTCCCGATGTTGGGGAAGTCCAGGAGACATAGTCTTAGGATAAGGAGTAGGCCATTTAGGACTGAGATGAGGAGAAACTTCTTCACTCAGAGAGTTATTAACCTGTGGAATTCCCTGCCACAGAGAGTTGTTGATGCCAGTTCACTGGATATATTCAAGAGGGAGTTAGATATGGCCCTCACGGTTAAGGGGATCAAGGGGTATGGAGAGAAAGCAGGAAAGGGGTACTGAAGGAATGGCGGGGCAGGCTTGAAGGGCCGAATGGCCTACTCCTGCACCTATTTTTCTATGTTTCTATGTTTCAGTAAACTCTCCATGTTTCTCTGAAATATGGCTGCAGCCGAACGAATTTCAAAAGGACACCTGTTATAAATAAACAGCCCTTTATGCGTATTGATGCACGTAAGTTTCTTTGATGATTCGACAAGCTCCTGTGTCATATAGGCCGACGTCAGATCTAATTTGGTGAATGACTTTCCCCCGGCTAGCATTGCAAACAGATCATCAGCCTTTGGTAACAGGTACTGATCCTGTTTCGAAACTCGGTTGATCGAAACCTTGTAGTCACCACAAATCCTGACAGTGCCATCACTCTCCAGCACAGAAACAATGGGACTAGCCCATTCGTTAAATTCGACCGGTGAAATTACCCCATCATATTTGGAGTCTATCCAGTTCGATTTCGACTTTCTCCCTCATCATGTATGGGATCTCCCGAGCTTTGTGATGGACGGGTCATGCATCCGAGTCCAGGTGGATCTGCACCTTGGCTCCCGTGAAGTTGCTGATGCCCAATTCAAACAGTGAGGGAAATTTGCTCAGCACTTGAGCACACGAAGCATCAACCACCGATGACAAAGCTTTAATATCGTTCCAGTTCCACTTTATTTTCTCGAGCCAACTGCTGCCGAACAGCGTTGGACCATTGCCTGGAATGATCCACAGTGATAGATCATGAATCGCCCCATCGTACGACACCTTGCCTGCTGCACTGCCAATCACTGGTATGAGCTCTTTGGTGTAGGCACACAATTTTGCATTTACTGGACTCAGCTTGGGCTTCATGGCCTTGGTGTCCCACAATTTTTCGTAAGTCCTCTGGCTCATAATCGACTGACTCGCACCCGTGTCTAATTCCATAGATACCAGCACGCCATTCAATTTGACTTCAATCATTATCGGTTGGCTCTTTGTCAGGAACGAATGTACACGATACACTTTCTCCTCGGGTATCTCGGGTTGCATTGCCGGATCCGCTCCGGATCGGTCATCATCATCCACATGGTGTGTCGCAGCACGTTCGCCGAAGGTGCCCCATTTTCGCACAGCCTCTACAAATATACTGCCTGGAATGGCACTGATGAGGTCGATGATTGTCCCCACAATGACAACAGGGTGAAATCGGATTCATGCCCGATGGCGGACTTCGAGCAGCTACAGCTTGCGCAAACACAGTCGGGTAGGTCCTGCCAGGTGCAGCTCTGCCAACCGACGACACAATCTGGTGCACAGTACTTGCCGTGGAGTTCCGACTCTGCGAGGATATCTGCTTTGTACTATCGACTGTGGTCAGGCAAGCCTGGGCGATCGTGATGGCCCTGCTCAAGTCCAGCGTCTCCACAGCCAGCAGCTTCCGCAGGATCACCTCGTGGTTGATGCTTATTACAAACACGTCACGCAGCATGTCTTCCAATACGCTTCCAAACTTACACAGCCCAATGAGACGTCTCATGTCGGCAACAAATTCCGCCACGTCCTGGCCCTCAGAACGAACATGTATGTAAAAGCGATATCTTGAGATAATGATGCCTTCTTTAGGTTTGAGATGGTCCTGAATCAGAGCACACAATTCCTTTATAGGTCTTGTCTGTTGGACGTGCAGGTGAGAGCAGATTTGTTATGAGGCCATAGACTTTTTGACCACAAACCATAAGGAAAACCGCCCTGCGCCTAACTGCGTCAACGTCTTCATCCATCTTGTTGGCCATGAAGTACTGGTCGAGGCGATCTGTAAAATCCTCCCAGTCTTCTCCTCCACAAATCGCTCCAGGATTCCAACGGTGCTCATGTTTGTGTGGAAGTTCGTTTTGTGCCTCGTCGCCAAATGTTGTGTATGCGATAACTCAATAGACTTGATACTGTGACCTCAATCAGGTGGTTCTCAAAGTGAGGATTAAACATGGTGGCTTTCTTTATATACAAGGGCTGCACGTGTGCGTCTGTGGCCCCATGACCTCCGACTATCAGTCCCCCTGGTGGCAGGTAAACCCAGGCCTACATACATTACACTTTGATCCTGGGTAGATGTATTTAAAAAATGCTGCATTAATGAATAGTTTCAAGGGACTTTGCAATAACCACACGCGGCTATATCTGCCCTTCCATCACCTTCCTCACTGCCTGACATAGACACACTTGGCCCTGTTCACAAAAAAAGCCCAGAGTCACCCAAAGAAAAACTTGCAATGATATAGCGCTTTTCACAACCCCAGGGCATCTCAAGGCTCTTTACAGCCAATTAAGTACTTTGCAAGTGTAGTCACTGTTGTAATGTAGGAAGTAAGAAGATTCTGTTGTCTCCCTGTCTTTTTTTTATATTTGTTGGCAGGGTGTGGCCATTGCTGGCAAGGCTGCATTAATTGCCCATCCTTAGTTGCCTGGAAAGAATTGCTTACAATGGAGTGGCTTGCAAGATTACTTCAGAACACATAAAAAAATAACTAAATGAGGTGGGACTGGGGTCATGTGTAGGGCAGAACAGGTCAGGTTCCCATCCCTTAAGGATATTATAATAATATAATTGTCCGCTGAATTAGCCAGTGATCACATGTTCGAGAAAGTGGGCAGAGCTTGTGCAACAATACATTAGAGGGGGAGATTGCACACCACTCTTCAGGGGCCACAGACAACAATTACACAGGTATACTTAACTTTTGCGTGAGACCGAATTTGGGAACAGTTTGGGAAGGATAGGGTGGTGATTACTTGGGGTTCAGCAGGCTTGTTTCTATAGGAATCTCATGATGTGCATGTAGAGATGAGGGAAACATAGTAAAGGACCAAGCATTATTTTAGTATTGAACAGCAGGCAGCACTGAGCCAGGTGCAGATTCATCATAGGCGGTCCCTCGTATCGAGGATGACTTGCTTCCACACCAAAAAGCGATGAATTCTCAGGTGTTACAATGAAGGACCTAAAATATTCCAGGTTCTGAACTACATGTTGAAGGGTGGAAGATGCCTGTGCGTGGATTTTTTTAACGTGTGGTGGCCGTTGCACACCAGCCACCACACGGGCTTGACAGAGCTAGGTCTTGTTCCAGTGGCAAGGATTAACCAAGATGACTGGAGACGTGCTCTGCTGCGCGGACCTAGTGCGCACACATATCGCAGTGTGGGCTGGCCCCTGCAAAGTAGACTGATATTGAAAGCAAACTGAGGTTGGAAATAACCAAGTTTTCAGGTGCGCATTAGGTGAACAAACAATTAAAATGGGAGATATGTGTTTGTGCATGAAGAGAATAAACTGGTTCCAATTAATTGTTCAGTCTCTTTATTGAGGACATTTCCTCTAAAACCGATTAATTTCTGATTGATTAAAAAAAGCAATAGGGCAGTTACTCCATGGGAGCACCTGCTAAATGGGACTGTTTCCCCTTTACTGCTGCTTTGCTATTAACAGGTATATTACTGTACAAAAACAAACGTCATTCACATTCGTTAGTTAAATTATAAGCTCTTAAACTTTATTAATAGTGCAGATGGGTGTAAAGGGAGAATAAAAGATGAGGAGAGCTGCTGATTATATTAAATTCCAAACGCTTCTTACACTTGAAGATAGGCAAAGAGACTGGATGACTCTGGGCTGTTATTGTGAGCAGGGCAATAGGTGTCTATAGATAAGCTTCTACCTGAGCTGAAACACTAACTCCTACTCTGCAGAGCGCTGTAAACCTTCACTATGTCCAGGCTAAGGACTGTGCGGCTGGAGTGTGGGAAACCCACCTAAGTGAATTACGTGTTGGGGACCGAACTCAACATCGACCTTTACAAGTAAGAAAACTGATTTATCTGATGTCCTCTCCTGAATATAAGATTAAAATGTGGCCACTGGTCAGGTGTTCTCTTGATGGCTCAGTTGGTAAATAGGACCAGGGTTGGTTGTGATGCCTGCCTCATACATTCTAATATCTTATCAGCCGACTCTCCAGGCTCACATGTGGACTTTTGGAGGAGGTACTGGAGGGTGCCCGTGGAACAATTGCCCAGTAAGAGGTATTTATTTCAAGAGTTTCTAAATGCTTGTTCATTTTATCCTGAATTATGGATTGAGTTTGCCTGCAATTAACATTAGACTAACTGGTCTATAATTACCTGCTTTATCCTTTTTGAATGGGAAATACAAATCACTCTTTGCCTGTGACATAAACTTGGTAGCAAGTTGGGTGTGAGAAAATGACTGAAACATGAGTATCCCGTAGTCTTGGAGATAACTGGAGAATATCCTATTACCTGATGAATGCTTCATGAAACACTAGAGGCCTCAATTATATGTTCTATAAGACTGTACTGAATTGAATGAGCACATTGATTGGTTTTAGCAATTAACTAGCCCCATTTGTACCAAAATTTGCACAAAATTGAATTTGTTGGTCAGTGGATGCCTCGGGATCATAGAGACAGGATGGGATCACTCTGATAGAGTAAGATACAAAAATAACTTGAATTTAGATAGCACCTTTCACACCCTCAGGATGTTTCAAGGCATTACACAGCCAATGAATTACTTTTGAAGTATAGTCACTTGTTTTGTAGACAGATGCAGCAGCCGATTTGTGCATAGTAAGATCACACAAACAGCAAGGAGGTGAACAACAGGTTAATCTGCTTTTGTTGGTTGATGGATGAGGGCTGAGCCGGACACCAGAAAAACTCCTTGCTCTTCAAGAGCGTCACAGGATTTTTTTCATCCACCCACTTAGACGGTTTAATATCTCACCTAAAAGAAGGCACTTACAACAATGCCGTGCTCCGTCAATCATCATCAAACTGCGAGACCAGCTTTGGTTAATGCAGAAGGGTATGTCAGGAGCAGCACCAGGAGTAGCGTAGAATGAGGCACAAACTTAGTGAAGCTTCAGCACAGGGCCCGGTGCATGTCACACACAAAAAGCAGCAGGCAAAAAACAGCTCAGCAACCCCACAACCAATGGATTCAAGAAAAGCTCTTTAGTCCCAGCACATTCAGCCGAGAATGGTGGTCAACTAACAGAAGGAGGAGGAACCTCCATGAATATCTTCACCCTCAGCCATGGCTGAGCCGAACACAGCAATTGCCAATGTCTTCAGCCATAAATGCTGAATGGGCAATCTCAGCTGGCCTCTTCCTGATGTCCCTATCATCATAGATGGCAGTGTGCAACCAACTTGGTTCATGCACTGTGACATTAAGAAGCAGCTGAGTGCAATGGACAGAATGAAGGCTAGTGACCTTGACAGCATTTCAGATATAGTGCTGAAGGTCTGTGAAAGTCTGTCCCCACCCACAACCAAGCTTTTCCAGTGGAGCTATGGCACTCGGATCAACCAACAACATGGGAAATTCTTCAGGTATGTTCTGTCAATGGAAAGTGGGATAATTTTACCCGGCGAATTACCATCCGATCAGCTTCCTTTCAATCATAGACAAAGTGATGAAAGGAGTCTCACATAATGGGCAGATTGTTAAAGTGCACTAATTCATTTTGTAAAACAATCAATTACATCAATTAAACAGTCTCTTTTTCTAGGCCATCGCCTCCAAGATCTGCTTCAGCCCTGGTGTCAAATGCTCCATTTTACATCAACAGCGTATAACCCCGGTGCCTGAACATGCAACCAAATTGGTTCTCCATAAAGTGACCGTGCTCCTGGTCACATTGGACAAAACAAGCAGGGTTGCAAATGACAATAAGGTAGCATGCAATTTACATTTCTTTTGTTCCTGTGATTGACTCTACTTGCATGTTGCAAGTGTTTCTGGTGCAACAGGGATTTCTTCCTGCAGTTCATCTCTTTTCACTCAGAATCTTGCTTCATTGCTTGTCCTCACCACTTCTATTTCCTTTCTCATTTTCTCGCAGTCTTCTCTACTCCTTTCCTGAATTGGAAATGAGAGTGATGTATAGTGGCGCTTGTCAGCAAATTGGAAAGGAAATGGAAATAGATTAGTATCTGATGGAAACCTGAGCAAAATACTGCACGTGCTGGACACCTGAAATAAAATGCTGGAAATACAGCGGGTCAGGTAGCATCTGTGGGGAGAGAAACAGAGCTAACGTTTCGGGTCGATGACCTTTCGTCAGATGTGCTCTTTCACAGTTCTGGCAAAAGGTCATCGACCTGAAACGGTAACTCTCTTTCTCTCTCTCCGCAGATGCTGCCTGACCTACTGAGTATTTCCAGCATTTTCTGTCTGATGCAATAGTCACCTCCAGTCTGTATGTTTCTATATTCTAAAGTGTAAAGGGGCTGAGCTATTAATAGTAATGTTGTATATGCTGACTATGGATGTACTCTATGTGTAGTCACTGTGTGATTGTATAAGATGGAGACTTGTTTACCTGATGTACTATCAATAAGGTTCAAACCTTTTACATACATCCTGGCACCACTAGAGGGTGTAACTGGTGGAGACCGGGGGTTTCCTGCCCTGGTGGCAGGGCCCTGTATAAAAGGCTGCACACCAGGCTTGCACAGCACTCTGGAGTTTGGAATAAAGGACCAAGGTCACTACAGTTCAAGTACAACATATTGCCTTGTGGAGTCATTCATAAGTACACTATAGACATAACAAGTAATAATAATAATAACTTTTTTAGTTATATAGCGCCTTTAACATAGTAAAACGTCCCGAGGCCCTTCACAACAGTGTTACAAGACAAACAGATAAATTTGACACTGAGCCACAGAAACATAGAAACATAGAAAATAGGTGCAGGAGTAGGCCATTCAGCCCTTCTAGCCTGCACCGCCATTCAATGAGTTCATGGCTGAACATGAAACTTCAGTACCCACTTCCTGCTTTCACGCCATACCCCTTGATCCCCCGAGTAGTAAGGACTTCATCTAACTCCCTTTTGAATATATTTAGTGAATTGGCCTCAACTACTTTCTGTGGTAGAGAATTCCACAGGTTCACCACTCTCTGGGTGAAGAAGTTTCTCCTTATCTCGGTCCTAAATGGCTTACCCCTTATCCTTAGACTGTGACCCCTGGTTCTGGACTTCCCCAACATTGGGAACATTCTTCCTGCATCCAACCTGTCCAAACCCGTCAGAATTTTAAACGTTTCTATGAGGTCCCCTCTCACTCTTCTGAACTCCAGTGAATACAAGCCCAGTTGATCCAGTCTTTCTTGATATGTCAGTCCCGCCATCCCGGGAATCAGTCTGGTGAACCTTCGCTGCACTCCCTCAATAGCAAGAATGTCCTTCCTCAAGTTAGGAGACCAAAACTGTACACAATACTCCAGGTGTGGCCTCACCAAGGCCCTGTACAACTGTAGCAACACCTCCCTGCCCCTGTACTCAAATCCCCTCGCTATGAAGGCCAACATGCCATTTGCTTTCTTAACCGCCTGCTGTACCTGCATGCCAACCTTCAATGACTGATGTACCATGACACCCAGGTCTCGTTGCACCTTCCCTTTTCCTAATCTGTCACCATTCAGATAATAGTCTGTCTCTCTGTTTTTACCACCAAAGTGGATAACCTCACATTTATCCACATTATACTTCATCTGCCACGCATTTGCCCACTCACCTAACCTATCCAAGTCACTTCTGTAGCCTCATAGCATCCTCCTCGCAGCTCACACTGCCACCCAACTTAGTGTCATCCGCAAATTTGGAGATACTACATTTAATCCCCTCGTCTAAATCATTAATGTATAATGTAAACAGCTGGGGCCCCAGCACAGAACCCTGCGGTACCCCACTAGTCACTGCCTGCCATTCCGAAAAGTACCCATTTACTCCTACTCTTTGCTTCCTGTCTGACAACCAGTTCTCAATCCACGTCAGCACACTACCCCCAATCCCATGTGCTTTAACTTTGCACATTAATCTCCTGTGTGGGACCTTGTCGAAAGCCTTCTGAAAGTCCAAATATACCACATCAACTGGTACTCCTTTGTCCACTTTATTGGAAACATCCTCAAAAAATTCCAGAAGATTTGTCAAGCATGATCTCCCTTTCACAAATCCATGCTGACTTGGACCTATCATGTCACCATTTTCCAAATGCACTGCTATGACATCCTTAATAATTGATTCCATCATTTTACCCACTACTGAGGTCAGGCTGACCGGTCTATAATTCCCTGCTTTCTCTCTCCCTCCTTTTTTAAAAAGTGGGGTTACATTGGCTACCCTCCACTCGATAGGAACTGATCCAGAGTCAATGGAATGTTGGAAAATGACTGTCAATGCATCCGCTATTTCCAAGGCCACCTCCTTAAGTACTCTGGGATGCAGTCCATCAGGCCCTGGGGATTTATCGGCCTTCAATCCCATTAATTTCCCCAACACAATTTCCTGACTAATAAAGATTTCCCTCAGTTCCTCCTCCTTACTAGACCCTCTGACCACTTTTATATCCGGAAGGTTGTTTGTGTCCTCCTTAGTGAATACTGAACCAAAGTACTTGTTCAATTGGTCTGCCATTTCTTTGTTCCCCGTTATGACTTCCCCTGATTCTGACTGCAGGGGACCTACGTTTGTCTTTACTAACCTTTTTCTCTTTACATACCTATAGAAACTTTTGCAATCCGCCTTAATGTTCCCTGCAAGCTTCTTCTTGTACTCCATTTTCCCTGCCCTAATCAAACCCTTTGTACTCCTCTGCTGAGTTCTAAATTTCTCCCAGTCCCCAGGTTCGCTGCTATTTCTGGCCAATTTGTATGCCATTTCCTTGGCTTTAATACTATCGCTGATTTCCCTAGATAGCCACGGTTGAGCCACCTTCCCTTTTTTATTTTTACGCCAGACAGGAATGTACAATTGTTGTAATTCATCCATGCGGTCTCTAAATGTCTGCCATTGCCCATCCACAGTCAACCCCTTAAGTATCATTAGCCAATCTATCTTAGCCAATTCATGCCTCATACCTTCAAAGTTACCCTTCTTTAAGTTCTGGACCATGGTCTCTGAATTAACTGTTTCATTCTCCATCCTAATGCAGAATTCCACCATATTATGGTCACTCTTCCCCAAGGGGCCTCGCACAATGAGATTACTAATTAATCCTCTCTCATTACACAACACCCAGTCTAAGATGGCCTCCCCCCTAGTTGGTTCCTCGACATATTGGTCTAGAAAACCATCCCTTATGCATTCCAGGAAATCCTCCTCCACCGTATTGCTTCCAGTTTGGCTAGCCCAATCTATGTGCATATTAAAGTCACCCATTATAACTGCTGCACCTTTATTGCATGCACTCCTAATTTCCTGTTTGATGCCCTCCCCAACATCACTACTACTGTTTGGAGGTCTGTACACAACTCCCACTAACGATTTTTGCCCTTTAGTGTTCTGCAGCTCTACCCATATAGATTCCACATCATCCAAGCTAATGTCTTTCCTAACTATTGCATTAATCTCCTCTTTAACCAGCAATGCTACCCCACCTCCTTTTCCTTTTATTCTATCCTTCCTGAATGTTGAATACCCCTGGATGTTGAGTTCCCAGCCCTGATCATCCTGGAGCCACGTCTCTGTAATCCCAATCACATCATATTTGTTAACATCTATTTGCACAGTTAATTCATCCACCTTATTGCGGATACTCCTTACATTAAGACACAAAGCCTTCAGGCTTGCTTTTTTAACACCCTTTGTCCTTCTAGAATTTTGCTGTACAGTGGCCCTTTTTGTTCTTTGCCTTGGGTTTCTCTGCCCTCCACTTTTCCTCATCTCCTTTCTGTCTTTTGCTTTTGCCTCATTTTTGTCTCCCTCTGTCTCCCTGTATAGGTTCCCATCCCCCTGCAATATTAGTTTAACTCCTCCCCAACAGCACTAGCAAACACTCCCCCTAGGACATTGGTTCCGGACCTGCCCAGGTGCAGACCGTCCGGTTTGTACTGGTCCCACCTCCCCCAGAACCAGTTCCAATGCCCCAAGAATTTGAATCCCTCCCTGCTGCACCACTGCTCAAGCCATGTATTCATCTGCGCTATCCTGCGATTCCTACTCTGACTAGCACGTGGCACAACATACCATCCTGGAGTCTCGGTTGCGTCCGCTGAAACGCCTATCTATTCCCCTCACCATCGAATCCCCTATCACTATCGCGCTCCCACTCTTTTTCCTGCCCTCCTTTGCAGCAGAGCCAGCCACGGTGCCATGAACTTGGCTGCTGCTGCCCTCCCCTGATGAGTCATCCTCCCCAACAGTACTCAAAGCAGTGTATCTGTTTTGCAGGGGGATGACCACAGGGGACCCCTGCACTATCTTTCTTGCACTGCTCTTCCTGCTGGTCTTCCATTCCCTATCTGGCTGTGGACCCTTCTCCTGCGGTAAGACCAACTCACTACACGTGATACTCACGTCATTCTCAGCATCGTGGATGCTCCAGAGTGAATCCACCCTCAGCTCCAATTCCGCAACGCGGATCGTCAAGAGCTCGAGGCGGATACACTTCCCACACACGTAGCGCCCAGGGACACCGGAAGTGTCCCCGAGTTCCCACATGGTACAGGAGGAGCATATCACATGGCCGAGCTCTCCTGCCATGTCTTAACCTTAGATACCCTTAAATTGGTAATAACAATAAAAAGAAAAGAAAAGCTACTCACCAATCACCAGCCAATCACTTACCACATTGGCTGTGACGTCACTTTTTGATTACTTTCTACTTCTATTTTGCTTTCTCTCCCGCTGTAGCTGCACCGGTACGCTGGTTCTCGATCTCCCGCTGGGCTTTTGACAGGTCGCTCCCCTCTCACCAACTGCCGCTGGCTCTCGATCTCCCGCTGGGCTTTTGACAGGTCGCTCCCCTCTCACCAACTGCCGCTGGCTCTCGATCTCCCGCTGGGCTTTTGACAAAGAAGAAGAAATTAAGGCAGATAATCAAAAGCTTATTTAACGAGATAGGTTTTAAGGTGCATCTTAAAGGAGGAAAGAGAGGCGTAGAGGTTTAGGGAGGGAATTCCACAGCTAAGGGTCCAGGCAGCTGAAGGCACATCCACCGATGGTTGAGCAGTTATAATGAGGGATGTTCAAGAGGCCAGAATTTGAGAAGCGCAGACATCTTGTGGGGTTGTGAGGCTGCAAAAGATTACAGAGACAGGGAAGGGTGAGGCCATGGAGTGATTTATAAACAAGGATGAGAATTTTGAAATCAAGGCGTTGTTTAACCGGGAGCCAATATAAGTCAGAAAGCACAGGGGTGATGGATGATCTTGACTTGGTGAGGGTTAGTACACGGGCTGCTGAGTTTTGGATGAATTAAAGTTTACGGAGTGTGGAATGTGGGAGGCCATCCAGGAGTGAGTTGGAGTAGTCAAGTCTAGAGGTAACAAAGGTATGAATGAGGGTTTCAGCAGCAGAAGGACTCAGGCGGGGCGGAGGCGGACAATGTTACGGAGCTGGAAAAAGGCGGTTTTAGTTATGCCACAGATATGTGGCTGGAAACTCGTTTCAGGGTCAGATATGATACTTGGGTTGCGAGCAATCTGGTTTACCTTCAGATAATTGCTAGGGAGAGGGATGGAGTCGGTGGCTAGGGAATGCAGTTTGTGGCGGGGACCAAAGACAATGGCTTCAGTCTTCTAAATATTTAATTGGAGAAAATTTCTGCTCATCCAGTACTGGATGTCGGACAAGCAATCTGACAATTTAGAGACCAAGCAGGGGTCGACAGAAGTGGTGGAGAGGTAGAGCTGGGTGTCGTCTGCGTACATGTGGAAACTGACTCCGTGTTTTCAGATGATATCGCCAAGGGGCAGCATGTAGATGAGAAATAAGAGGGGACTAAGGACAGAGGTAACGATGCAGGAGTGGGAAGAGAAGCCATTGCAGGAGATTTTCTGGCTACGATTAGATAGATAAGAATGGAACCAGGCGAGTGCAGTCCCACCCAGCTGGACATTGGTGGAAAGGCGTTGGAGATGGATGGAGTGGTCAACTGTGTCAAAGACTGCAGACAGGAATGATTAGAGAAGCTCAAGCTCTACCATCTCCAAAGAAGACCATTAAGTGGCGGCCCGCATCGAGGTAGATAAAATATTAAATGGAGCACATGAAGTCAATACAGAATATTGCTTCCAACTCTGAAAAGCCAGAACAGAGGCTATCCAGTAAATTATATAAAAGAAAATTTAAAACATATATATATTAAAAAGAACTTATTTACTCAAAGAGTGATAAATATTTTCAGTAATCTACCAGGCAGTGAAAGCAAAATGAAAAACTAGAGTTTTCAAACTTCAGCTGGACACATAATGGGGGAGTTAGGGTGTTAAGAGCACTGAGCTTTGATATGTCAGAGGGTCTATTCATGTCTTTTCTTATACTGCTATGACATTCTGAGGTACAGTTCCACACACCACACTGGTACCTCACCTGATTGGCCACAGAGTGAGAGTTACAACTGAGACTGATCATATTCTCACCTGGTTTCACATTCTTGTTCAAAGCCTGAATTGTATGATGCATCTTTTCAATCGTTCCTAACTCTGTCCAATCCCTTCCTGTAGGTTACAGTTACATTTTATGGCGATCAGTCTGACAACCCCATTGACAGTTTACAGCCGTCAGTAAGTGTCTCACACACACAGGTTAAATGGATGATACTGGGATTATTTCCCATGCTCATGGGAATATAATATACAAAGCATTTGAAAACGTTATCCTTAATGCATTTTATTATATTAGAATCTTCTGTTAGGTTATGGCAAAGAAGAAAAAAAATCCAAGACAATATCTTTACCTCAATATTGGTTCTCTCCAAATCCCGAGCATGTAGTGTAAGCCCATACCTCAATGCCATACTAAGGGAATGCAGCCCTTTCAATTGGATGTTAAAGTGAGGCCCCGTATGCCTGTTCCAGTGAACGTTAAAGGGCCATGGCTCTGTTTGAAGAAGAGCAGGAAGTTCTAACTGAGTCCTGACCAACATTTTCCCACAACCAACACTATCAAACACAAATTGACTCGTCATTTTTCTCCCTGCCCGCTGTATGCAAATTGGCTGCACAATAGCGACTACAATTTCAAATGAAATTATGTGAAGTGCTTCGAGGTATTTCTCAGAGAAATGATAAGGTTCTGAAGAACTGCAGATCTCGCTCTTATGATGGTTGGTACATTTTTACATGGTTGCTCAAGGTGACAATGCTGTACTGTTGTGTATAGGAGAACTGGAACAATAGAACTGTTGATAAAAGTCTGCGGGCCAGAAGCAGTTCTCTTAGCTTCTGCATCCCTTCTTTTACAGGCATTTCGCTGGATGTGGATGCAGATCGTGATGGTAAAGTTGAAGAGAATCATCCAAATAAGGTGATCACAAAAGTAATTTTATTCAAATCTCATTCAAAAACAAAAGATCCTTCCACCTCCTAGCCGCTGGTTAGACTGCTCAAGATCTGGTAGAAACAGGCAGAGCTTGCCTGCCCACCTATACCTGAATTTTGCATCGGGGCCCTACAACCAGCATAGTAAAGCAGCCTTACACCTGTATCAGGTGGGCAGGCTACTCACTCATTGACAGGCCTGTATCAATTTGGCATCAAGTGGGTGTAGAGCATCATGGGGCAGCCAAAGTGTCACCCAATTATCAAGCCCTGGTCATCCAGTTTTCAAGCACTAAATGGATGGCTGTCAGTTGAACATCTTCCCCCAAAAGGTTAAAACTGGTGGACACTCATAAGAGCAAAGTATTCTCACAGACACTAGAGAAGTATAGCTATCAAGGCCACAGGCCCAGAGATAGCTTGGTTGGAGAGATAAATGTCTGAATCTCTAACTGAAAAACTGCAAAGTTCATTGTTATGAGGAGACTTGGAAGTTAAGGAAGTGAAGTTACCTGAGGTCACTGGGGGTAATGACATGGGTGTTTGAGGTGATTGCCAACACAAGGAGGTGGACTCGTCTGACATATGTGGCACTCCGATTGGTCAATTGAATGGGTTGTGATTTCTTTGAAAATCAGGGATATATAGGACCGTGTATTGACACAGCTTGCACCTGCTTCTTATTGTTTCTAGTTATCGTCCTTTAGTAGTCTTTACCTAGTCTGTCAGATTGTATGGCTATATATGCCAGTTACAGGTAGACATAATATTGTCACTTAGATGTACACATTTTCCTGAGGTCAAGAGACGTGAGTAAGCAAGCTCGTCTGGGTACAGTGACCAAGACGTAAAGTGGATTTACCCAGGACTGGAGAATTCAAGTTACCGATATCATCATTCGGGGAAGGCAAGCCAAATCGAGGCATCATTGACTCTTGGGCATAGGCTGGGCAATAAAAACCAGAGGGTTCCTTCATGAGGAGCTGAGCTGAAGGGGTTTAAGGATTCATCTGATGCTTTGATAAATATGTGTTGTGTTCATACTGTCCAGATTTGCACAAGCTGTAGTGCTCCTAGTGGCTGTAATTGTTCGAAATTTGACTCTGGATTTTCGCCCAGGGAAAGCGCACACCATCATTATACCTGAAGTGGTCAAAATACCTCACACCTTTCATGGGATTGCAAAGCAGGAGTCTAAGTTAAAGTATAATTGGATTTGTCTTTCCTTTACAAGGCTTCTTGGTCCTGGGGTCCTAATGGACATGGTGCTGTTCTTCTTGTGAACTGTGACAAGGATGCAACATTTTCTTCCAAGCCTGACAATGCTGATAATTTGGTGAACAGTCTTTTAGGTATTGGGAATTATGTGCAAGGCACACATTTCCACTCACTGTGGTAGCCCAAATAATAGATAGAAATTCCTCCATGTCTCATATATAAACATTTACATGGTGGGGACATGACTTTGCTTCTGGGATAAATGCAACACAGGAAGGAATTTCTAGTCATTAGTGTCCCATCCAGCGTTCTTAGAATTGTGGCAAGGTAGTGGCACTGAGGTTTAGAGCCATGGAACAAGGACACATGCAGGTTCACATTGTGTTCAGAGATGTATCAAGTGGGGAGGTATTGGGGGGGGGGGGGGGGGAGCTCAACTGGAACATCAGCACTATGTGCTATCACAAGCCAAAAAGCCCAGCCAGCCATTAGTCCTGTAACTTTCCTTTGGCGCATGGTGTTGAATGTAGCAGTCTCATTGAATCCCCACACAGACAGGGAAAGGATACATTAGGACCACATCCTACATTTTCCATTTGTTTTATCGGCACATTGAAAGAGAAACATGGCCCAGATTTTTTATAATGCCAACTGATGCAGAAACTAGAGGCTATTTCAGCACCGAACTGGTGGACACAGGTTAAAATGAATGCACTGTAAATGGGATTAGAAGTTAAAAGATTTTCTTTTGATACATGTAATAGAATCAGCACTCTCACGAGAGGTGGGGAGAGAACAACGATGTCTCTGTCTTTGTTTTAGATCTGAAGGATATGTCTCGCATGATTTTAAGACCAGAGTTGCTGCAATATGGCTACAAGCTGCAGCTCTACATTTCAGCCTCCGATCAGGAGAAAGTACGGGTCTTTCTGAAAGATGGAGGTGAGTCCGTTAATCTGTCTGTCTAACTATCTGTCAGACATGTACCAGGATGTGAAACTGTGATTTAAAGAATGAATTGTCCAAGATCTGATAAGCTACTGTAGAATTAGTTGGCACAGACAAACACACCATGGAATTGGATGCAACAAGCGAACGACACCAAATATAATTGAAAAAAGGAAGCGGGGCTCAGTGTAGTTACCAAAAATAGCATTCGGCAGTTAAAGAATGGGTGTGAACAGAAAACTGTGCCAGTGCATCTGGGATATGACATATAATGTCATACTCACCCCAAACTTTCTACTTGTTTTATCTCTGTCCCAAATCGGTATCACTCCAGAGCTCAACCTACAGAGGATGTTGGGTAGAACCTTCCCCACACCCCAAACATAACCTACGCTTTGTCTTTAGATCTCGGAAATTAATTCCGTACAATGTGGAAGGACAAACAAAGCTGCTCATAATAATCTTTTTATAAAGGTATTTCTGGCTAAAAGTGTGCATATGTGTGCGTGTACATTTATGTGGGCATGTTTGAGTGATCACTTTACATTGATTTCCTCGCAGTTCTTCCTGGTATCTGAAGGTCAAATCATTCATTAATTGCACCTTAAATGCACCTCCAATTGACTCTGAGATGTATGTGCCAAATTTGATTTTCAACTCACCATATACCCACCGCACAGACTCACTGCTCCACTATTCTCTGTGTCTCTGTGCACGAGCCTACTGGCTGTGGAATGCAGATTGAGGTATACATAAAATCTGTGTGTTTGTCAGGGACAGCGGCCATTTGGGGCCTTCATCACATGTCTACATTCAGGATGAAGGTCAGAGCAGACCGGACTCCCCCACCAAAGCCCTGCTGGCTAGCTCCTGTTGTCATGGATGTTTAGTGCATGATTCTCTCATGCCAAAGCAGATGCATGAATGCCATTGGAGAGTGGCGGTTGGGGGGGGGAAGATGAGTGTTTATCACAAATTCTCTAATTCAAACAAGTCCCACAATCAGTGCATTGTATTTCTTTTATCATGAATCCCACAGGGCTTTTGCTGCATGTCCTGGGACACCAGAAACTGTCCTTTGTCACTAATTACATGTTTAGGAACAAAGAATACAACTTCTTTGTTGAAGGGCTCAAGTTTCCAGATAAGGATTTTGATGGCTTGGTGATCTTCAACCTCAGCCTACTAGAATCAATGGTAAAATCCTACCCGAATTCCTTTCCCCTCTCTCCCAAATTTCTCCCGTATTTTCATGAAGGTGCTGAATCATGATGGCTGTTGCCCTCCAGTTCCTAGCAAAGTGGCCACAATCATTTGTGAGTTAAGTGCCATCAGTGGTGGCTGGAATAGCTGAGCTTAATCCTGACCATACAATTTCCAGCAGGAGTCACTGGTTCGGAGTGCGAAACTGGGCTGATTTGTTACAAACTTACGAGCCTGCCTGAGAGCATTAACTCAGCACGTTAGACTCTGTAAGGTTCATTAACCCATTTGGGGATGCACTTACCCACTGGAGGAGCCCTATTGTGTATCATTAATGGCCAGATTCCTCATGTGTAATAGCAAAAGCTTTTATACTGCTGTCTCTCAACACTGCAGTCCAAGGGCTCCTCCGCTCCCACCCACTCTGTTCTCCAGGAAGCACGTGCATTAAATGAACTCAAGTTCCTATGACTCACACTGGCATCCTGGTTCAGAAATTAGAGTCTTATCAAATAAGAATGATTCTGTTATTACTGTATTAACATTTTCAAACATTCTTTCCAGACTGTAGGAGAGGCTCCTATCTTTACAGACCAAGTCGTATTTCGCATGGCTCCATGGATTATGACTCCAGATACTCTGGCTCCTGAGGAAGTGTTTGTGTGCAGGTTGTTTAAAACACCTTCTGCTGCTCATACTGATTACAGCATTGGCTCCAATTGACATCAGATTTAAAAAACTATCTTCTGCTATTTGGAATGTAACAGATAATAAGGAGCACATTACAAGACTGAAATGCAATGTGGAGGAGAGAAGCACAAGAAAATCAAGTGGGAATGGTAGCATAGTGGTTATGTTAATGGAGTGGTAATCCATGGGCCTGGACTAATGATCCAGAGACATGTAGTTCAAATCCCATCATGGCAGCTGGGGAATTTAAATTCAGTTAATTAAATAAATATGGAATAAAAAGCTACTATTAATAATGGTGACCATGAAACTTCTGAATTGTCATAAAAATCCATCTGTTCACGAATGTCCTTTAGGGAAGGAAATCTGCTGTTCTTATCCAGTCTGGCCTATATGTGACTCCAGACTCACAGCAATGTGGCTAACTCTTAGCTGCCCTCTGAAATGGCCCAGCAAGCCACTCAGTTGTACCAAAACCACTACAAAGAAGTATATTACCATCACCATTCTGACTGCAGCAATTAGGGATGGGTAATAAATGCTGGCATTGCCACCGACGCCCACATCATGTGAATGAATTTAAAAAAAAGGTTCCTCAAACAATGTCCCAGTGATGAATATGCATAATTATATTTTTAACAGAGTTTTTCCATATGGAGTTCATGTTTTGCTATATCAGTGCCAATGTTTTCTCACCCCTGCTGTCTGCCACCATTATTGACAGATGACTTTGCAAAACATGACATAAGGAGGACTGGGAGGTGCTGTGAGTTAGGACACTGACATTTCATTTCTGGGACCTGCCCTCAAATCCAGCCCAGGTTGTTTGGATGGAAATTTGGGTCCAAGTGAAGTGACTAAGGGCTGTGTTAACCCAGTTTCTCATAGTATGGTCTACGTTACACAATTGCCCTTAATTTAGCACAAATTTGGCAATCTCACTCAGGGAAACCAGTTGGTGAAGGTTGATAGTGAAACACTCACACTGGTGAAGTAGGAGGGCTCTTTTGATGGTGTGGCTGAGGCAGATTCTTGGGGTAATATAAATGCTTCTGGTCTTGTTCTACTTGAGCTGGTGGGACTGATTCTTTGTCAGTACTGGGTGGCTGAGTTAGCAAAAGTGTTCTATTTTCCGGCTTCATCCCGGGGAGCATACATTTCACCCAGAAAGATCTTTAAAAAATAAATGATATTGGATCAGGGTTGGAAGATTATCAATTAATAAGAAGAATAATGCTTACACATTTAAATGTAATCTTGTTTCATTTACTTAGTGTACCAGATAATGAAAAATTCCTGAAGGAATTCAAGGCTGGTGGCAAAGATCAACTGCAAGCTAACAGTTTGTCACTGGATACAGGTAAAACAATTTATTCCTAACATTCCAGTCTTCAGCAAAAATGAGGGTGTGTGTATGCGCAGCTTGGACGTAATTAAATTCACTTTGGTTCAGAGATTATTCAATACTCTGGACTGAAAACTCTCCAAACAAAATCAATCAAATGTTGGTTCAGCCGGGTCCATATTGTTTTAATCACATTTAGTGGTGAACCCATCAATACCTGGACCTTGCCTTATGTAATAGTCATGTTGATTCAACTTCAATGTCTGCTGAAGCCCAAACCTACCAACCTGTTTGGAGGGAAACTTCTTGTTGATATATCATGGAGTAGTCGTCCCACACTATTGAATTGAATACTTTTGATTTCTAGTGTGTGTTTTTCAGCAGCTTCTAATTCATTCATTAAAATTGGGTGAATTAGGTAGACAGTTTATTATACCATATGCAGGTAATTAGATTATTGACATCTCGACAATAAAGTTAGACAACTCAACTGTTGCCGGTTAAAAGGAATCTAACTGCTCTGCCCGAGGCGCACTCAGTTCTTCAGATTCATGAAGTACATTTAATATACTGAGGTTCTAACTGGAAGAACTTTTCTTCCATCAAGACTTCCTCATAGAGAATGATATATTGTGGCCTCTTTGGAAGCCCCTAAGACTCTTTAAGATTCTGCACCCCTACTATCCCCCTCTTTGTCAGACACAGGCCATAGCTTCTCTGAAACGCTAAAAAACTAAGAGCCAACAGAAGGAATAACCTCACTTCCATGAGTCACTTTCAATCCCCAATCAGTCTTGTCAATCTCTAACACATATTGCCAGACAGCCATGTGCACAGTTACTATGGGAACAATACTGAAGACAACCTTCCCCTTACTAACATCTGCTAATATATGCAACAATGAACACTCATACATCAAGTACGGCCTCTGGCTATTGCCACCTAAATCAAATCATTCATGAAAACAAAACAATTTCTTCAAGATATCACCAATGGCACAGATTATAGAGACAAGTATTCTGTTGCAGCTTCACTCTCCTAAAATGTGAAATCTTTTTGTCCATTACTGGTTGATTTTATAATCTCTGCTTCTTTCTCAATCACAATTGTCCTTTTACCCATTCCTCACTCTGTCTACTCTTTTTTTTTCTTTGTGTTCTATCCCTTGAGTTTGCCTGCCTCTGCTTACATGCCTTGTCACATTCTGTCACTCTGCATTTTTTTAAAATCTCAATCTTTATTTATTCCTTACAGGATGAAATTAAATTTGGTTACATCGAGGCCCCTCACAAGCACTTTCCTGTTGTGTTGGATTCCCCTCGAGATGGTTCACTGAAGGACTTTCCCTACCAAGAAATCCTGGTGAGATAGAATTGTTTTTAATATTGAGAATAGAAGGTGGAAGTCACGGCCCATACTGAAGAGCATCACCAAGGGTGAAAAATGTGGGAGAAGAGACAGGGTAAATCAGGAAGTTGTGGTTCGATAATAGTCAGCGCACTGTAAGAGACAGGAAGGGTTCTGCAGCTTTGTAATTCTGGGGAAGAATGGGTTAGCATAGGACAGCGTGCAATGAGTTTTGATTTCCACAGTTCAGATTCCAGGAACAAAGCAGCATTTAGAATGTCATCATTGAAGCTATGAAGGAACAAAAGCAGAAAGTTCAGAGCAGAAATGTTGCAGTATTATCAGTGAATCAGAATTCTAACTTCAAATGCTGAAGAATTTTGAAACAGCCCAAGCTTGGAGTGCAGTAAGATGGGAGTACCAGTAAGCCTCGAACATGAACCCATTCCAAACCCCAGAGACAGGGTCATTTACATAAAGGGGGTAAGCACCTTGGCCAGTTATAGCATTCTTTGCGTATCCAACCTGCTGGCTGAGAAATTTCAGAGCAGTCTTGCTGCTCCTTTGGGAGTTCCGGCCATTCAGGGCGGAGATGGTCAGAAGGCCTGGAAAAGTATAGATTTTCAATTTGGTCATTTGTCAAATGGAAAGAGTGATCCATTTAGGTTGGGAGGCGGGGAGTGGGGGGGGGGGGGAACTGTCATTGTGGCTCCACTTCCATGTTTATATCCCTCATTACAGGTGTTAGTGAAATAACTTATTCACCGGAATACGGAGTGAGCTTTGCGAATCATAAACGGTTTATTAAACAGAGTCACAGCAGCCGACTTCTCGTTTAAGCAGAGCAGAGCGCAATCATTTATACATTAAAGTAAACAAGTATAGAAAATCTTATTATTGTACAGAAAATCTCGTCATTGATAAGAAATCGCCTGACCCATGAGTCATATAGCTGCCACCGCCTTTGTCTGTCTACATGACGTCTGTATGTGATCATTCGGTTAAATGGTTTATGCTGGAGTGTGACCCCATCCCTAGTTGTGCAACTGGGGATTTTCCACCCCCTGCTGCCAAGCTGCCACTTATCTGATTTCCCAGCAAGCTCTATTTACTCCAACAGTCCCTCCTGTGGTTCATGGGGACAGGAGGAAGCACCCACCCCTCTGAACCATTATGCCCTGGACATTTCTGCTGATGTCGTTCCTCTCGCCACCTCTTCTGGTGTTTTACTTGATGTTCAGCATGTATGGGGTTCGCCAATCCTGCGATCCCCTGCTCTCAGGCTGTGGTGGTCCTACAGCCAAATTCCTTTCTTGTGAGTGTTAGCAATGTTGGAGTAACGGGATCCGGGCTGGATCACTTGTTGATATTCCGCGGCCACGGCTGGGACTATCGTTTCTCCCATTCTGGCACAACAGCACTTTACCAGTATAACCAAGAGATACAACACTATTATGACAATAACAATTGTAACAAATCCCTGCATCAGGGGGTTCCTATTGATCCCAACCAGCCAGCCGCCCATCCCACAGGGAGGAATCCGGTGTTTGTTGAGCCTTTGTTGCCTCTGTTTGGATGTGGTTAGCTAAATCATGGATAGTCTCTGAGCTATCTGGGATGTAAGTGCGATACTCTCTTCCAATTATCGCACATGTGCCTCCCTTCTCGGCTAAGATAAAGTCTAGAGCCATCCTGTTTTGTAAAACCATTGTGCGTATTGCCATGGTTTCGGCGCTTATGCCTTCCAGCGCTTCAGCCGTATCATTGGCAACCTTTTCGAGTAGGGAGGCCAGGAGTTTTATTTTGTTTATTGCTCGGGCAACACCATAGGAGGGTGCTATGATAGCAAAGAATCGGGCGGTCTCACTTATATCTCTTTTGCCGTGAGGGCCACCAGTTCGGCTACCTGAGCCAACAGGCTCCCATCTATTTGTCCTGATCTCTCAACGTCTAAGTGCTCGTTCACCACAGCCCACCCAGTCCGCGGGGCCCCATCTATATATTTACGTGACCCATCTACGTAGAAGGTGAGCTGCGGGTCCTCCAACGGTACATCCTTCAGCCTCCCCATGTTCACTTCCTCTTCCACTTCCTTACATTCATGGGGACTACCTTCCCCAGCATCCCTTCTGCTGGATTCTCCCCTGTGTCTCTGATTATCTTGACTGACTGATCGGCGGATAGTAACACTGCCTCCCACCTTGCCCGGCGCATGTTAGAGACGGGCCTCAGCCTTCCAGTGTTTAACATCTCCACAATGCTATGTTTGGTACGTAGGATAATATCTCCTGTCATTACCACTTTGGTTCACTGACTTTTACCGCCCATGCAGCACAGTCCAAGGCGGCTACACATCGCGATAGTACCTCTTCTACCAGCGACATCTTAGTAGAGTAATATGCCACCGGTCTCTTTCTATCCCATGATCTTGTGCCACTACTGCTGTGTAAAATTCTGCATGATTGTTACAGAATATATGGAATGGCTTTCGCATATCCGGCAATCCCAGTCCGGGTGCTGTAATGTGGGCCCGTTTTAACTCCTTATAGGCTTCCTGTTGTTTCGGGCCCCATTCTACCTCCGATGTGACCGGAGGGGAGCCCCTCACTAATGCCTGTATAGATTCGACTATTTCTGCAAAATTGGGAATAAAGCTCCGGCTGTAATTAAAAAGATCCAGGACCTTCCTCACCCCCCCCTTACGGAGACCGGACGAGGCATTCGTTCTACGGCACTCCGCCGGTCTCCGGCATGGTTCGTTGTCCCTGCGACAACTGTTGTCCGAGGTACGTGACCTGGGCCAACCCTATCTGTGCTTCCTTTGGATTTACCTTAAACCCGCCCTCCAGCAGTGCTTGCAATACCATGACCAGCGGCGTGCCCCCTTTCATCTTCTGAAGCGATTAGGAGGTCATCTACATATTGTAAAACCGTACTGTGGTACGGTGTCAGGTCTACTTTTTCTAATAACGCGCTCATGGCCCGGTGGAAGATGACTGGACTATTGTGAAATCCCTGTGCGAGTCTTGTCCAGGTATATTGCTTTGCCCCGACTGTGAAGGCAACAGTTGTCGCAGGGACAACGAACCATGCCGGAGACCGGCGGAGTGCCGTAGAACGAATGCCTCGTCCGGTCTCCGTAAGGGGGGGGTGAGGAAGGTCCTGGATCTTTTTAATTACAGCCGGAGCTTTATTCCCAATTTTGCAGAAATAATCGAATTTGTCCTGAGACGCCCGGTCGAGGGGGATAGACCAGAACCCATTTGCTATATCTAAAACCGTAAAAACCTTATGAGTGGGGCTGAGCCGGTTAAATATTGTGGCCGGGTTGGGTGTACCTTCGAGGTGACCTTATTTAGGGTCGTGTAGTCGATCGTAAGGCGGTAAGACCCGTCTGGTTTAGACACTAGCCACACAGGGGAATTAGTAGTGCTTTCAGCGTGTCTCACTATTCCTCTTTTCTCCAGCTCCTTAACTATCTCTTTAACCGCCTGTTCTGCTTCCGTTTTAATGGGGTACTGTCTGTGGGCGGTATGGGCTGGTCCCTCGACTGTAATGGGTGGCATAACCACCTCTCCGGTATCTTGCCTGTAATGGACGACATAACCACCTCTCCAATATCTTGCTTGTCCTTAGCCCAAACTGTGGACAAGGCACTACATACCGCTCAATAGATTCCCTTAAACTTTGTCCAATCTTGTGCCAAAACTTGTGCACTTCCAACCTTGGTCGTATGGTGGGTATATTTGGTGAGATGTGTCCTGGCCCCATTTACTTCCGGCCAGTGCAATTTAGACTGTCTGGCATCTATCAAGAGGTTAAGGTCCCTCATGAGGTCGAGCCACATGATGGTACCCTCGTTATTCTTACACACATAGAACTGTGCGGGTATCATTTTCCCATCTATTTCTACCACCTGTATTGTGCTTTTGTACGCGTGGACCCGTTCTCCTCCTAAGCCCACTATCACTATTTTATCCTTGGTTAACGGGAGGGGTATGTTGGTAATAGAGACCGAGCATCCTGTGTCCACTAACATTTCACACTGTTGGCCCCCTATTAGTGCAGACACATACACTCGTTTATTTGACCCTCCTTCCCCGGGGGCCGCAGACCCTCAATAGCTGCTCCCTGACTTCTTGAGGTATTCCAGGTATTTGCGGTACACGTCGCTACCTATTTGTTGTTCAAGTGTCCCAGGGGCCGATGTTTTACTGGCCTCAGCCTGTCCCGCCCAACATTTCTCCGCTAAGTGTCCCACCCTTCCACAATTCTCGCAGACAGGTTTCGGGGCTTTACAGGCCTTTGCCATGTGCCCGGCCTTACCACAATTAAAACAGGTTCGGGGTCGGATACAATGTGCCTGTCCCGCTGCCCCTCTCTCTTGTTTTATAGTTGGGCCCCCATGTTCTCGCTTTGCCTCTTGGGCATCTACGTTACTAGCCCACCGTACTACATCATCATCGTTGTTGGCGGCAACCACCCCCATTTTCAAAATATTTTGGTGTTCGGATGATAATCCCTCCTTAAACATTTGGACAAAGGCTGGGTCATTCATTATGGCATTTGGCTGTCCTGATGATTCCTCATAGGCGGCGAACAGTCGTTCCCCGTATTCTGACGCCCGCCTCTCCCTTTATCTGTTTGTATGTCATAATTTTTCCCCAATTAGTTTTGGACGGAGGCCTTAAAGGCAGCAAAAGGTGCCTGTTGGGCAGCTCTATCTGCCGCCAGGACAACATTCGAGGTCCAAGTCCAGTCCCGACAATTTGCATTAGCCTGGGCTCTCCACCGATCCTTCGGACACTTGGCCCTCACCAGTTGATCGATGTCCCTAGGGTGTAGGTTATGTATATTCCAGGTCTCGTCAAGGGCCTTCCAAAATTCTATGTTATTACTCTTTGGTTTCAGAGACCCAAGGTCCTTTGGGATGGTTTGTTTTTCTAATGGCGTAAACGCGGCATATTTCGCAGTTGGGTTTGCCGCAGTTCCCCCCCTTCTCACTGGAGCTGCTTTTATTTCCGTGACGCCATCACCCCCTTCTCCGTTCTGACCCTCCATTTCTGGAGGGGCCGACGCCACAGGATATATTGACGCATATGGGGCCGCCATTTCTCATCTGAACATTTCTCTTGACGCGCATGACCTATTTGGTGTACTGGTTACATTTTCCAATTGTTCCTCTAATTCTCTGATTCTTTTTGTTTCATATCTATCCTTTTCTTCCGCTATTTCCTGTAACTGTATATATGCTTGGGCCAACATTATCCCTGCCTTTTTTGTTCTATCTTTCTTCTATTTTTCCCACCAGTCCCGTTGCTCCGGGAACGGTTTGGATGGGTCCCACCCGTCCCGATTCATTTTTTCTCTCACTGTCTTTCTTTCCTCCATAAACCATCTGGTCAAGGATCCTGACGGCCCCGAACTAAATGTAGAGCCCTTACCTGCCATCGTAGTACGTCTACTATCTCACATGTCCTAGTGGGTCCCGCTTATCCAGCTGGGACGCCTACTATAATCCGTCGTCAGAGGTGCCTCACTTGTAAACCCACACTTTCCGGGTCTCTCAGCGGTGTCTCACTTGCGACTAATATGTGGCATATCACGGACCTATTTAATGTTTAGTCTTCTGTAAATGAGAAACAATACAGTTATGGAACTGCAGGTCGCGACCTATATAAGCTGTTTAAGTCACAAACCCACTCCCTTAGTTCGTTGGATCCGTCCGAGTGACCTACTCACCAGTCCCACGGTGTCAATTTATTGATGGTCAGAAATGTGACTCCTCGCCTGGTACCGCGGGCCTAGGTAGAGAGAGTCCTCGCCACGGATCCTGCCGACTACGCCAAATTGTTAGTGAAATAACTTATTCACCGGAATATGGAGTGAGCTTTGCGAATCATAAACCGTTTATTAAACAGAGCGCTCTGGGAGAGACACCGTGGACTCCACAGTCACAGCAGCCGACTTCTCGTTTAAACAGAGCGGAGCACAATCATTTATACATTGAAGTAAACAAGTATAGAAAATCTCATTATTGTACAGAAAATCTCGTTATTGATAAGAAATCACCTGACCCATGAGTCATATAGCTGCCACCGCCTTTGTCTGTCTACATGACGTCTGTATGTGATTGTACGGTTAAATGGTTTATGCTAGAGTGTGACCTCATCCCTAGTTGTGCAACTAGGGATTTTCCACCCCCTGCTGCCAAGCTGCCACTTGTCTGATTTCCCAGCAAGCTCTATTTACTCCAACACAGGGATGTGCTTTCCCGGGGCTAAGGCATGTGATGAAAACTCTGTGAGTCCACCGCTTCTGATAGCAAGAAGTGCCCATATCCCCCATCAGAATTTCTCATTATGGGGAGAAAGGTTTGTAGATTGGGTGCCACGAGGCTGTGCCCCACATTCTGGCCCCCTCCCCCTGCCTAGCATATGCCCAGAAGTGTCTCCCAGCCGTAGGAATTTCAGAGCTTATGCATATAGTGGAATTACTCCTGAGACCATGCTGAAATAGATTGAATGACAGACTGCTCTGGGACTAAGAGCCATGTGGTTCCGAAGGCAACAGTCATACCAACTATCAGTCTGTAAATATCAAAGCTAGATGGATATAAAATTTGGCCGTGAGTGAGCTAATTTTCTAAAACTTGGCAACTTGACTCCTATATTTTCTTTCATTGTCTATTTGTCCAGGGCCCGGATTTTGGACTTTTAACCAGAACATCTGATGAGATCAATGACCTGGACTCCTTTGGGAATCTGGAGGTCAGCCCTCCAGTGACCGTGAATGGAAAAGAATATCCAATGGGAAGGATTATCATCGGAAGTGCTTTTCCCACGTAATGTTATTTTATATTGAGGAGAAGTGTTTAAGAGTTTGCAATTTGAAAACAACCCTATTTTCTTTTATTTTAAAGGTCCTATATGTGATTCCCCATGAACTTGATTGCTCCAGTTTCAAACTTTCTTTTCCCCAGATTTTCAACGAAGCCAGAGACCCAGGAAACCCTTGGTTACTGAAGTTCCCAAGCAGAAAGGAGTTGAGCTGCCCTGGGTTTCAGTGTTTAGTTCCTCCACTTCTAGTGACATGAAATTAAAATGTCGCTGACCTCCTTGAAGTATCCTCAGCATCAAGCCCTTTCCATGGTTCAGGGTCCTTCAGGATGTGGAATGTAAAAATCCAAGGAAACATAGAGTGAGCATGTGCCCACCTGGATTTCAGAGTGCCCGGTCTCCTGAACAGAAGTGGTCCCAGGGAACCAGAACCTGAACTAACTGCTGGGCAAAGCACAGACAGAATGATGGGCCCAAGTGTCGGCATCTGTTGAATACGGCGCACTCCGAGACTTACGTGACCTGGCTGGGCTCGAAGGTGCGCCGGAATAAATTGCAGCAATTCTCCGGTCCTCCCGGACCGTGGCGTGGCGCAGCGTAGTCTCCCTGCAGGCGGAGCAAGCCGATCGCAGCCCGCAAGGGGGCGGGGCTAGGCATCAGCCTTCCTGTCAGTGCCGGCAGTGGGTACCGGGGTGGGGAGGGGGGGAGCGTGGGTACCGGGGAGGGGAGGGGGTGAGCGTGGCAACAGGGATGGAAGAGCGTGGGTTGGGGGGGCACTCAAAATGATTGAAGGACCGGAGGAGAGAGCAGGGGTGCCTCCTTCCAGCCTCCCCCCCCCCTCCACACACACACAGCACCCCCCCCACACACACAGCCTCCCTCCACAAATACACACCACCCCCCACAAATACTCACCACCCCCCCACACACACACACCCTCCCACACCCCCACCCACACCCCCACACACACAGCCCCCCCACACACACACACCACCCCCCCACCCCTCACTGTCAGAGACAGAGAGAGAGAGAGACACTGACAGAGACACCTTCCCTTCACATAAAGGTAGGACTTCTATTTTTTATTGATTGATTGCTTATTACTTTTTGGGCTTTGTTTAGTGCTTAGTGCTTTAAATGTACTTTGCTTCTTTAATGTTGTTGTGAAGGTGTTTATGGAAAATCCTCTAACTTCCCTTACCCCCCGCTGTTGTGATGTTGATGTGTCCTTTGTGTTTAATGCTTCCCACCTGCCGTCTCTGGCTGTGCCTGCACTAAACTTAACTCTAGGTAAGGTTTTTCAGAACTTAAAAAAGTGGACACTTACTCCATCCTAAGTTAGTTTGTAGTAAGTTTTCACTGCCGAAACTTGCAAAACAGGCCTGAGTGGGTGGACACACCCCCTTTTAAAAAAAAAAAGTACCATACCTAAAGCCAACCTAAACTAACTCACTAGAACTGGAGCAAACTAATATCCGAGAATTGCAATTTCTAACATACTCCAAACTAAACTAGTTGCTCCAAAAAACTAGGAGCAACTCCACCCGAAACTCGGGCCCAATAAGGGCACAGGTCACAACAGGGACTCACAGCAGGTCAATGTTAGGCTCATTTCCTTACATATATAGAGGAAGGAAGAAGTAAATTAATCATGTGGTGGTTATCTGCACACAGAACCGTTCAATGGAGTTGAGCTGTGGCACCGTGAAATGTCTTTCACTATGGGATTGTCGGTGGAGAGTTGTTGCAATGGGCCATCAGAAGTGACTTTGGCTCCCAATCTTCCATGCCCCATGCCAGATCCAAATCTCCGGGTCAGGGTCATTTTCAAATTGGGGTGGACACCTGTACATAGGAGACAGGAATCTCACTGCAGCACCACACCATCACATTGCTGGCCCAGCTTTCTCATCAACGTGCTCCAACAAGATTTTTATTTAAATTAAATCACTTAAAATTGCTTCTTTATAGTGACAATTGCTCAATCAATTGCCATTATGAAACTGGCATTTAATAGATTTATGGACTCCATCTCTGCCAGGATCTGGCCCGGGCATGCAAGTCCTGGCATCATGTAGGTGTACTTAGTATTGGAGACACCAGAGGGGGAACTGGCGGGAGGATTAACGGATCACGTCACCTCACCCATCCCGTCTCATCTGATAAAGTCCGCATTGAGAGGATGGATGCAAGAAATGCCTAGCCCCATATCCAGCAGAATTTGACAAGAACAAAAGGAACTCGGATCCTGTGGAATCATATCCCGCCCCAAATTCTGCCCCCTTGCCAACCCGCTCTGTCTGTACTGGCAATGTGCCCCTCCACCAGGCCCAGGAATTTCAGGTCCCAATCTAACCGAGTGAGCTCAATCAGCACCATCTGGGGCTAGTGGCAGTTTACTGGAAGATTTTGGATATTTTTAATGAGTGTAAATATGTATTTTTTAAATTACTGCAGCATTTCTGAGGGGAGGAACATGTCAAAAGCAATTTGAGATTTCCTGTATGCTCAGCAAGTCCAATCTCCTGTTGCGCTCTTCTCTGACTGGTTGTTAGTGGGTCACGTGGATGAGTTCATGACCTTCGTTCCGGCCCCTGACAGAAAGGTAATCCAAAATATTGGGCCCAAAAATGCGCTGTGCATGATCCAAGATGTGACTGCCGCCACCTAACTTTGTAGGGTTGGGGAGGAGATATGAAAAGTGGTACTTTGGCACTTGAGTGAAGCATCTGGGGTACCCCACCAGAAAAGTTGACATAGTGCGATGCAAATGGCTAGCTGGGGTGGAGTGTGGTGCCCCTCTCCCCCCCACCCACACTCCTGTGGCATCCCTTTTGGAAACAAAATGAGGGAGCGCATTGCAGCATCTTTGTAAAGGAGCCACACCTAATTTAAAAACAAATGTTCCCTTCACCTTTGGCTGCCCAGGCTCTGATCCTGGCCTGGACCATCACTCCACCCATCAGTGGGGCCCACTAGCACCTCAATTGGAGACTGATATACCTGTCCTGACTTAGCAGGATGGCCTTGAGTTTAACACCAGGTCCCTGGAGGCTGAGAGGCCGGGATCTCCCAGTGTTGAAATCCCTGTTCTCGGGTTCTCTCCACTCTAATGTAGATGCTCAAATAAGGGGCGGATGGAGGTACTGCCCCTTACTGGGCCCTAGAAAAATTATCGGCACATCCACGTTTCCGCTGCCTTCCAAGGTTCTACTGATCTCCAGCTGGATACTAGCGGAGCCCTTGAGGAATTCTGTTGAAGATGCTGTCTTTCAGATGAGATGTTAAACCAAAGCCTCATCTGCCCTCTCAGATGGACATAATAGATCCCATGGCACTATTTGATTGGGAGCAGAGGAGTTCTCTCCGAAGCCCTGGCCAAAATTTATCCCTCAACCAGCACCACTAAAACAGATTATCTGGTCATTATGATGTAGCTGTTTGTGGGAGCTTGCTATGCGCAAATTGGCTGCTACATTCCCTTACATTACAACAGTGACTACACTTCATTGGGTGTAATGCACTTTGGGATGACCAGAAGTCATGAAAGGCGCTATATAAATGCAACTTTTTTCTTATCTTACTAATGGAATAATTGATTCTGATTCCGACTTCTCCCCTGTTCCTGTAGGGTTTTCGGCTTGTTCTGATCAGTCCTGATACCTGCTGCAAGTTGTTCAAGAAGCTCCAGCACGAAGGTCATGGGGAAGCCCAAATGTTTGAAGGTGAGTTTCTGAGCAGATGTGGTCCGTAGTAGGCAGTGGTGCATGCATCAAACTTAATGCTTTCCTCGCGTAGAGCTGACGCCATTTGCACAGCTTAAAGTGGCAGAATATATACCATACAAAGATGTATGTTCTCTTCCGGTGCAGTGCTAGGAAAATGAACACTCATTTCCTTTGTGGTTGACTACGTGTGCCATAGTGGCTATTTCTGTACATGATCATCCACTCTTGGCAAAAGGCATTAGGTAACACCTAATTAACTGGGACTAGGAGAGGTGGAGAGCCGCCGTTTTAAGGAAAGAAGATGCAGTAAGGATGCAGGGAGAATGAAGAGCATGTAGAATGTTTGAAGCTTGGAAGGAACAAGAAAGGACTGACCATAGAACTATCAATAAAATCGGGAGAAGGTTGGAGACTAAAGGTGAGATTGCAATTATCTGTCTGAGTGGGAAAGAGGTGCTAGAGAGTTTTTCAAAGATCAGGGGGTGAAATTGCCACTTTCTTAAAAGGCCTATTAGAGTGCTAATGAGGTAGAAGAGTCTTCGCCTGGCTGGGGGATGAGGGTGGGAGGGGGGTGGCACTACCGGCTCCCGGGAGTCTGCGGAGGTGCTGTCCTACCGTCATCACGGTGCGTAGCAACCCCTCACCGCCCTGCACCAACATCTTACCACCACGTGGGCCTCGCCCACCATCTTTTCTGGTTTGCCGACTCTCGGGTAGGCACCAGTATGATGACCCTAGTGTGGTCCGGGCCGCCATCGTGCAGGCCGGCACTCCGTTTTGTGTGCCGAGCTGTAGGCTCAGTCCCACGCTGCCCTCATAGCCTAGTGGAGGCCCTCAGAGGCCTTGCAGAGTTCACAGCGGCTCTCCCCTTTAAGCGAAGGGGAGGGGTGTTGAAGCGCATCAGCTGCTGCATGTAGCGCTTCACTTCCCCCCAGAATCCCCCTGGGAACCGTCCCTAAAGGAAGTGGAGCGTGCGAGATTGGGCTCTACTTCCTTTGTGGGGCGGTAAACCCAATTCAGTGGGGGGGGCGGGGGGTGGGTAGGACTTCCACTCCGGGTGCAGAATGCCCCGGCCCCAGCTGGTTACCGCCCCTAATCGGGAGGCAGGGCAATTTCGCCCCCTAGGTATTAGTAAATAACCCTAGAGTTGTTTTCCACTTTAACTGTGACTTTAATGTACAGAACCCAGGGAGAATAATGCAGCGAATCGCAGCGGGTCAGGCAGCATCTGTGGAGAGAAAAATAGAGTTAACGTTTCAGGTCGATGGCCCTTCATTAGAACAGAAGGGTCTTCGACTCACTTCTGACAAAGGGTTGTGAATGTTTAAAAATGTATAAAGTCGAGAAGTTGAGAACGTGGGAATTGTATAGGGACAGTATAAGCTAACAAAGAATTCATGGAGAATAGCCATGATATCTCAGACTCGAGACTGCAAAATGTTACAACACTAACACATATTGAAACAAAACCCACAGCTTGCAGAAAAACCTCAAGGTCTTATTAAATCATGTTATTAACCTGAAAAATTAACAGAAGGTCTTTGTTTAAAATCAGACCATACTTAGGTCGGCTTATGAGTGGACAAAGGGAAAGAGGGATCAAAAGGGATAGGCTAAACTGGATGTCACTCTAGCCCTATCTTGTTATCTTTTGCCGAAAATGTATAACCGTCGTGCCTTTACAATGTAACGTCACTTTGTCCGTAGGAAGTGGGTGCGATCTATCAGAATTGCATTCCTTCTGTCTCATAAGGTGCCCAATCGGGATTTGCTTTTTAAATAAAAGCTTGCTTTGTTTAAAGCACAATCGGTATTCGACTCAGTGATTTCACTGAACCAGATTGAGAGAAAAGAATCCAGTAATCAACATTTGGTGTCAGAAGTGGGATCTCAACGGACGACTGCCGAAAACTTGCGA
Source organism: Pristiophorus japonicus (assembly GCF_044704955.1). Lineage (NCBI taxonomy): Eukaryota > Metazoa > Chordata > Chondrichthyes > Pristiophoridae > Pristiophorus > Pristiophorus japonicus. The sequence continues at coordinate 87,408,050 of NC_091994.1, forward strand.
ATTAAGAGCCAGACTAGCCTTGGACGAGACGAGGGGAAAGTGGCCACTGGAGTAAGTATACTTTCAATACTGCTCCAGTTTCCCCCGGTTTCAAAAGTTTGAGGAAAGTTTAGCCACTCGCTGGTTCTCAGGTAGTGTCTGAACGAGATCCAGGACAATCTGATGAATACCTTTCAAACTTAGAATAGGGATAGAGATAGGGAAATTGCGCGGTGACACAAACCAAGCGGCGACTCGGAAAGATAGGTTAGAATAGGTAAGTGTTCCTGGGTTCGAGGCCCAGAGCCTGCCTGGGTTCGAGGCCCAGTGTCTGTGTGGGTTCGAGGCCCAAGTAAAACCACGCGGCAACACGGAGAGAGAGAGAGAATCGCGCGAACCGCGTAGGGAAACGCGGAGGTTAGGGAATTACGTAAAATTAAGCTGCGGGACTACGCGGGACTGTGTAAATTTTAAATTGTACTTACACCAGGTATGGCGTCGATCTTGTATATCACTTAGTCCGCCTAGGTTCTGGGTGAGATAACTGAAACCACCACGGGGCGACGTGAAGACAATCAGGACTAATTAGGACCCTGATCCAACGTGCGGCGACACAGGATGGGTAATTTAGATAAAACTACGAAGTCCCTGAAAGGTCATGGATCCAAAAATTAATAGGAAAGAAGAGAGACTCTTGTGAACATCTGTTTTAAATGAGAAATGCTTGTGTGATTTTTACTGTGGAAAAAAAAAAGCCGGGGAGTTGTGGTTTGTTTTAGCTCCACCCACTTTTTCAAACAGAATGAAAGTTTTTTTAACCCTTTGTAGTGTTGTCCTATATGTGGGAAGTTTAAGAGTGTGAACCTTATTGAATTACGTATATTCGGATGATAAGTTACGGAGCCAGGAAATGCACAAAGGATAGGTTTGTTGAGTAAAAAAAAAGAAAAAAATACATGGTCCCGGTGGTTAAAAAAGGATTTGACATGCTCACTTACTTGTCGAAAGAAAACATTCAGAGAAGGCACAGCAAAACAACTGAGATGGATTCAAAAGGATTCAAAAAAAATATTATATTAAATAACACGACCTTGAGGCTGGAACAATTAAGATAACGAAAAGCAGTCCACAGCCTACGTGCCAGACTTCCCTCTAGTTATGGAAAAGACAAAAAAAAGAAGTAACGTACTAAATAGGTGCTGAAAAAAAAAAAAAATGTTCTGAGATTTTAAATTATGAGAAAAGTTCCATTGCAGTCTGAAAAAAAAAATGCATCATTCCTGTCGAGTTGGCAGAAAAACTCCATTAAATTAGGGCTTTCATTGTCAGAAGGAGGACATATTAAAAACCGTAGACGTCTTAAAGAGTGCTCGCACGAGAAATGTACTCAGAGTTCCACTGGGACCTCTGAGAAAGGTATCGATAGACTACGAAGTTAAAATGGTTGGCTTTGCATTGACCGAGGCTGATGACGAAATTGAATTTCAGTAAACAAATAGCTATTAAAAATGTGTGGTCTCGTTTTAAATCAATTAAAAAAAATATCTTTGGCAAGTACTTGAATAAGAAGTTTAAAAATATTAGAGTTTAATCAAATGCTGCCTTTCCTGATGAAAAGATTTTTTTTTCAGATGGTTACGTGAAGTCACGTAATGACATCTGGTCTTCTTACAAACCTGTAAAGGAGTTAACCCTTTCCATTGACAGCCGTTTCATACTGAACATTATTCATTTGGATTTCTTAATAGAAAAAAGACTCACCTAACAGAGGAATGGTGCGATAGTCAGAATAAAAATAAAAACAGAACTAGCTTATGTAATAATACTTGCCTGATACAATAAAGAAATAGATACTCAAACAAAACAAATTGAAGAGTTAAAAGGCTAAGATAAATAAGCTGAAAGGGATCCACAAACCCAACTTAACCCTGACCTCCGATTTCACGGAGTGACCTCGACATGCATGGATATAATGCAGAATCAAGGGACCTGTGGGCCCTGGTAAAGCAAACCCTGAGCCCAACTGAGCATGCCCGATTTCTAACTCACCTAGGACGTGCTACTCATGATGCATTGTTGGTTGCTCACCCTAACGATGTCCAGGATCGCCTAAACGCTATCTTTAATGCTCTCACCACGACCCTTCAGGAGCCCATCAGTATGGCCGCAGTATTAGAAACTAAACCCAAACGAGAAGAAACTGCCGATGAATTCATGGAAAGATTTATTGAAATATACGGAAGTCAATCAGGAGATAATGCCTTCAGGGCAGGAGAGGATTCTCCTCAATTCTGCTCTATCCTACTTCAGTGCCTGCCCTATTCGATTGCTCACGCTATCCGGACAAATAATATGAATTGGGCAGATAACAGTAAAGCCCAGATGGAAAGGGCGGTTAAATATTATTGGCAGGAAAAGAAAGGAGAGGGGGGAGGTGCGCCCACAACCCGGGTCAAGACTGAATACGTGACTAAAAAGGAAGAGCCACCTCGGGTGGAAGGACCAAAACCTGACCCAAGGGGATACCAGATGGAACCGCAGTGTTGCGTGCAGGGTTGGGTGGATAAACAGGGATACGGTTATACCAAACACCCAAATGGCCCGGGCCCTGCTAATTACGGACCGCCCTACTGTCCCTGGCCTGGTATGGGAAGAGGTCGGGGCTGAGAAAGACGAGATAGATGCTTTATTTGTGGGCAAGAAGGACATTGGAATAGAAATTGTCCCTCCCGTCAGCACGACAAAGGAAGAGGAGGACGAGGAGGGGGGCAAGGGGGGAGAGGACGAGGATCTTACACTAACTTCTCCCAGAACAACCCCTTTGGCCAACCGTCCCCCGATTATTCGTATTGACTACGCAGCTTGATTGTGCAGGGACCCTCCCCGGATGACGAACCGATGATATTGTTAAAAATTCGGAATGAGTGGCAACCCTTCTTGATAGATACGGGAGCCTTCATGTCTTCTGTACAATCAAAGCTTAAACTCCCCGCCTTCACAGAAACACAGGGACTGTCAGGATTCCTGGGACAAGTCTCTACATTCCCGGTGTCCGAACCGGTTAAAATGGGTTACCAGGAAGAATCGGTGGAACATCGATTTGTTATCACAACCAATCTGGACTGTAACTTGATGGCTAGAGACCTCCTCTGCAAATTCCAGTTGCATTTGGAGTGTGGAGATGATGGGATTATTGTAAAACAGGGAACCTTTAAGCGGCAGTATACCACTAGAACCCCTCAGTGGTGGTCTCTGGACCTGCCGCAGGCACCCTATCACGTGACCCTAGCATACGATCCCAGTGGAAAGAATCAGGACCTGCAGAACTTTTATCAGGATCACGAAGGGGAAGTGAAGGAAATTCTATTAAGGGCTAGAGTGACTGGACCGGAAGGGAAGGCAGATTTTATGGAAATGGACAGCCCCCAACGGTGGCACGACATATTACTCGTGAAGTATTACCTCCCCACCACGCTAAAGATTTGGGAGTTATGGTGCGCCAGGCTATAGACGAGGTTGACCCTACCAGCCGGGATGTGCAAATTGTAAAACATGGCCGAACAGTCCAATTCCATGGGGACCCCGAGAAGGTCTTAACGACTCTGCAGCATCATACTGGCTCTGACATACCTGACTATGTGGATCCTCATGTGTGGGTAGAGGACCCCTCCCAAGTGGGTTATACTCCCATTGATCCGATTGAGATCCCAGTGCAGGGCAATGTGGACTGGCCCTCTATCCGACAGTACCCACTGAAATCACAGGCAATACCGAGTATCCACCGAGCTTTGGAGGCTAGCCGAGTCGAACCAATTTGCCAGTTTCCAGTCCCTAGCACAGCTAAACAAATGCGACAGTGGTTGGGGATGATCAATTACTGCAGATCCTGGATCCCAAATTTTGCCCTGATGACTAAGCACCTCACCCCGTATACAAATAAGTAAGGCAGCTTTGAAATAGAAACCGCAGACGTCCAAGCCTTTAAGGAACTAAAGACAGCCCTGCTGCAAGCTCCGGCTTTGGGCCGGCCCCTCTATGACCGGCCCTTTCAACTGTATTGTACAATTCTGAAAGACTGTGCTACCGTTGTCTTAACACCTCTCACTCCGTAGCTGCCCTCCTGGGTCAACTGCAGACTCAACACCTTACCATGGCCAGGCAAAGCAGATATGAGATCTACTTACTAAACAATCCTAAGCTGACCTTTCAGCACTGTACTGCAATTAATCCGGCCTGTTTTCTTACTGAGCCACCCCAAGATGAGGAAGAACCCAGTCATGATTGTTTATCTTTAATTCAAGAGGCCTCATCAGTCAGGGAAGATTTAGTTGATGTACCCATGGAAGACCCAGATTGTATTATGTACGTTGACGGAAGCTCTTCTGTTGATCCAGAAGGTGCACGAATTTCAGGATATGCCATAGTAAACCAGGAGAATCAGGTCTTGGAATCTGCCGCCTTTGAAACCGCCTATTCCGCCAAACAAGCTGAACTATTCCCACAGGGGAATGAGATATCCCATATGCAACTAATATCTGACTTGTTGCAAGCCCTCATGCTCCCCAAGCGCACTGCCATTGTTAAATGTACCGCCCACACCACCGGAAAATCCCCGGTAGATAAAGGGAACCACTGTGCTGACAAAGAGGCTAAACAGGCCTCTCGTGACCAACAGATGGTAGTCCCCAAAATGATGAGTCAGACTAAAAAATCCTGCGAAGGATAAGTTAGCCTCGGAAAAACCAATGCCAACCATCCAAGATGTTATTAAAGCACAGGAGGACGCTCCTGAAAAAGAAAAACTGTTGTGGAAAAATTATGGATGTACTTATGACAATGTTTCTAAACTCTGGACCACTCCCGCGGAACAGACTTGCATGTCTGACGAGTTGGCTCTATGGGTTATTGAATGTATGCATTTTTGCTACTCATTGTGGAGCAAGGACCATGAGTGACACACTTTTGGCTACTTGGTGGCACCCTAGACTCCAGGCGCTCGCCCAGAACATCAGTAGTCGTTGCCTGGTTTGCCAGCAACATAATCCAGGGAAGGGAGTCCCCTGTGATTGGGGTAAAACGCCCCTACCCGAAGGTCCCTTTGAGACATTTCAGTTGGACTACATTGAGTTGCAAAAAGTTCAGTGTTACAAATATGTGTTAGTAATAGTAGATGTGTTTAGCAGATGGATTGAAGCCTACCCTACCCTGGACAATAAGGCTCAAACTGTTGTTAAGGTGTTAATGAGGGAAATTGTTCCTAGATATGGTATCTCAGCTCGACTGATGACCACCTATGTTCTTTCTCTGACTCAGGCTCTGCGACTAGCTCACAACCAGGTCCGAGAGGCACACCTCGACCTCCCACTTTTACCCAAATCGTCCCTCGTGGTACCTGGGAAGTATGTCCTGATTAAGAGGTGGATTCGGAAGGGATTGGAGCCACGATGGGAGGGTCCTTTTCAGGTGTTGCTCGCTACCCCCACTGCAGCCAAGGTTGAGGGGAGGGGTGCCTGGGTTCACCTGCACCACTGCAAGCTCACCACTCTCTAACGAACCTATTTTGCTGGTTATTCTAATTCCTGTTTCTGTTCCAGATTTCCTCTTCTCCATAGCTGAACAAGGCCGTTGACATCCTAATTGTAATGTGGACCAGTTTGAACTTTTACCCGTAGTGATAGACAGCCAGCTACACCGACGGTGACCTAAGAAGAGAGACGGGAAAACTGAACTCTTTTAATCAGCAAAATAATTGGACTATTTATCTGAATCCTGAGCCAGAAGATGAAACTGTGTCTGTATGCCACAGTCTGTATAATAGTGTTGATATATGACAGTTTCGGCGCATGGGAGGGGAGACAGAGACGAGAGCTCCATGTAAACACCTTTTTGTACATGTCTTATGTTTATGCGCAAAATGGGAACTTTTCTAGATGTTGGGTGTGTTCACATATCCCTTTACATTCCAAAGGGGGAATTCCTTTGCGCCCCGTTCCACTAACCCTAACTGAGACTGTCAGATGGATTCAGAGCCAAACTATCACGAGGGGAGGGGGGCCAATACAAATACGAGAGAGGAAAGGCGGGTCAAAAGAGGGATCACAGAGATCAGGAGGAGTATCATACCGTTACCACATGAACGACCACGGGGAGGTCACCAAGTGGGAGAGTGCTGGAGACCCCATTAGTTAGACGTTTCAGGGATGGTACCAACCAACCTACGACTGTGGAAAGGAACCCCCATTCTTAGCCCTGACCAATACCTCGGGGATTGGGAGGCCAACCGGGGACATATGTCTAACCTGAAATGACACCAGTAACAAGGGACATATCATAGGGTACAGCAAATGCCCAAACAGTCTCAACATCACCACAGGTGCACGAGTCACCATCCTCTCTCACCTTCCAAATAAAACAGGTGGAGGTTTGTGGGCCCAGTCCTGGGACCCGGAAGCAATATATCAGAAAGCAGCTTTTAACGGCACGTATTTCATGTGCGGTCATAAGGCATATCCTTGGTTGCCTAGGCGATGGACAGGGTCCTGTTATCTGGGATATGTGGTGCCATTTGTGCGGCAAGTACGTACCCTGGCGGAAGCACATGCCTCCAGCCGATACAAACGAGCCATCACCCCCGCCGACAAGTTCTTTGGGGTCATGATGTTCCCAATCAGGATAGGACGTCTCATGGATGAAGTACAGAACCTAGAGACGATATTGGAACAGATAGCTAACAATACTGCTGAAGCTCTGGAGGGCATCACAGCTGAAATGGAGCAATAAGGACCGTAACATTACAAAACCGAATGGCCCTCGATTACCTGTTAGCTGAGAAAGGGGAAACGTGTGCCCTGATAGGATCTGAATGTTGCACTTACATTCCTGATAGTTCAGAAAACATAATCAATCTCGCTGATTACATAAGAAGGGAGGTGAAGAAGTTATCCACACCAGCAGAAGGATCTAGCTGGGTTGATGGGCTATCAGATGGATCTTGGAGATCCTATCTAATGCATGGGGCAATTATTCTCATCGTAGTAATAATTACCTGTTGTTTGATTGTTGGTTGCCTTAACCTTTGTTGTAAAGTAATGATGGCAAGGTTAGCAAACCCTCTTGTGGTCAAGGGCTCCCGAGTTATGATCCAACGAACTAAAGAACTACTCGACACTAACAACAATATGATTCAGGAAATAGAGTGTGAACGGATGAATGCGATACTCCTAGAATGATCCTAAGTGTTATCATGGAATGATAAAAGGGGGAAATGTGAATGTTTTAAAAATGTATAAAGTCGAGAAGTTGAGAACGTGGGAATTATATATGGACAGTATAAGCTAACAAAGAATTCATGGAGAATAGCTATGACATCTCAGACTCGAGACTGCAAAATGTTACAACACTAACACATATTGAAACAAAACCCACAGCTTGCAGAAAAACCTCAAGGTCTTATTAAATCATGTTATTAACCTGAAACATTAACAGAAGGTCTTTGTTTAAAATCAGACCATACTTAGGTCGGCTTATGAGTGGACAAAGGGAAAGAGGGATCAAAAGGGATAGGCTGAACTAGGATGTCACTCTAGCCCTATCTTGTTATCTTTTGCCGAAAATGTATAACCGTCGTGCCTTTACAATGTAACGTCACTTTGTCCGTAGGAAGTGGGTGCGATCTATCAGAGTTGCATTCCTTCTGTCTGATAAGGTCCCCGATCGGGATTTGCTTTTTAAATAAAAGCTTGCTTTGTTTAAAGCACAATCGGTATTCGACTCAGTGATTTCACTGAACCAGATTGAGAGAAAAGAATCCAGTAATCAACAGGGTCATAGACCTGAAACGTTAACTCTGTTTTTCTTTCCGCAGATGTTGCCTGACCCACTGAGATTTCCAGCATTTTCTGTTTTCATTTCAGATTCCAGCATCTGCAGTATTTTGCTTTAGAGTAATGCAGGGGTTAGTGGGAACAACAGAGTAAAGAATAAACATATTCTTTAAAAATGTACAGATGCCCACAAGGGGGACTGGGAAAGATTAGAAGAATGCAGGGGGCAGAGTACCAATGGGTGGAACTGTATATCTGATCAGCCTCACTGAGGTTATTGAGGAGATATTCAATGAGCCAATTGAATAAGGTCAGTAATGTTGCTTTGTATTTTTCAATCAGGTCAACAGACGCAATTATCCAAAATTAATGAACTCCTTCGCAATCAAAGCCTGCTCGACTATAACGCTTATGTGCAGGTGAGTCAGTGGGATATTCATCATCATAGGCAGTCCCTCAAAATCGAGGAAAACTTGCTTCCACTCTAAAAATGAGTTCTCAGCCTGATTGAACAGTCGAATAAGGGAATTACAGTCTCTGTCACAAGTGGGACAGACAGTCATTGGAGGAAAGGGTGGGTGGGGAGTCTGGTTTGCCGCACGCTCCTTCCGCGGCCTGCGCTTGTTTTCTGCATGCTCTCGGCGACAAGACTCGAGGTGCTCAGCGCCCTCCCAGATGCTCTTTCTCCACTTAGTGCGGTCTTTGGCCAGGGACTCCCAGGTGTCGGTGGGATGTTGCACTTAATCAAGGAGGCTTTGAGGATGTCCTTGAAACATTTCCTTTGCCCACCTAGGGCTCACTTGCCGTGTAGGAGTTCCAAGTAGAATGCTTGCTTGGGGAGTCTTATGTCTCGCATGCGGACAGTATGGCCCGCCCAATGGAACTGGTCGAGTGTGGTCAGTGCTTCGATACTGAGGATGTTGGCCTGATCAAGAACACTGACATTGGTGTGTCTGTCCTCCCAGGGGATTTTCAGAACCATGCGGAGACATCGTTGGTGGTATTTCTCCAGCAATTTGAGGTGCCTACTGTATATGGTCCATGTCTCTGAGCCATACAGGAGGGCGGGTATTACTACAGCCCTGTAGACCATAAGCTTGGTGCCAGATTTGAGGGCCTGATTTTGAAAACACTCTTCCTCAGGTGGCTGAAGGCTGCACTGGCGTACTGGATGCGTTGAACCTCATCGTCGATGTCACCGCAGTCAAGTCCACCTACGGCCCAATCACCCAAGGCCCCACCCCACTGCTGGCCAAGAACAGGGAGACACTCATCAAGGACACTGAGGCAGTCAGGACCTGCTGGAAGGAGCACTTTAAAGATCTCCTTAATCGAGACACTGCCTTTGACACGAGTGTCCTCGACTGCATCCCGCAGTATGCTACCCGCCACCATCGCAGTGGGATAATCAGGTTAAGTTTAATCATACTTTGTATGAAATTCTGTATCATTGTTGTTCATTTTCTTACTTTCGCTTCCTTTATTCTTTCTGATCTTTTTCTCAGCGATGCGTTGACTGGAACCGAGATGTTTTAAAGAAAGAATTGGGATTAGATGAGGAAGATATTCTTGATATTCCTGCATTGTTTACATTGGATCAGCAGTATGGAAAAGCAAAGTCGTGGTTTCCAGACATGGTGAGTAAAAGGTGGAGGGGGTTGAAAAGAGAATGGAGCTCATCTCCTTACCTAACCCCCTCCACTGCTGAAACCCCAGTCTATTCTTTTATCACCTCATGGTGCGATGTTTCCAATGCTCTCCCAGCCAACTTCCCTATTTCAGCCTCTACAAGCTGCAACACATTGGAAAGTGTTCAGCCTGTGTCCTCAAATGCACTTTGACCCACACTCCATTCATCTGCATCCTCTCCAAGTGTCACTGGCTCCCTGTGCCTTGCCCCATCATACCTTATTGATCTCATCCTGTTTCACGCCACACACACATCCTCCACTCCTCCAACACTGGGCTTCTCCTTGTCCTCCACTCCACAATTGCTGGCTTCTCATGCAGTCACTACACTCCTGCTGTCTGAAGCTTCCTGCCTAGCTCTGTTTGTTGCCACCTCTCTTTCTGCTTTCCAAAGCCCCTTCAAAACACTTTTCTTTGATCTTGCCTTTGCTCCTGCACTCCCATGCCCTCACTGCTGAAAACCTGATAGACCGGCATGCAGCTTTGTGGCTGTGGAAGGACAAAGGTAACTTTTGTTGCTGTGTTTATATTATAGGAACAGCCTACCTAAACCTCTTTGCCTCTCTACCTCTCTTTCCTCCTGCAAGATGCTCCTTAAAACCTATCTCTTTGACCAAGCTTTTGGTCACCTGTGCTAATTTCCATTTACGCAGTTCAGTGTCAAATTGACTGGATTCCAAGGCACCTGGTATCTGCAGCACAACCACCTCGACTGCACTGCACCGTAAATGTGCCATAAAACAAGAGTAATAGTACTTTTTGTCCCTTTAGGTGAACATGATCATCCTCGGCAAATACCTGGGTATACCAAAGCCGTTCGGACCTCTGATAAATGGTGACTGTCCACTGGAAACTGCGGTGCGCTCAGCGCTAGAACCACTCGCCCTGGATTGTTACTTCATCGATGACTTTTCTGCCTATCACCCGAAGTTGGGTGAAGTTTACTGCGGCTCCAATGTTCGTCGCCAGTCATTTGCTTTGAAGTGGTGGAATATGGAGATGTAATTACCACAAGCAACAAAGCATTTTTTTAGTTTTTATTTTATTTTGTGCAGACTTGAGTTACTTGTAATTTCTGCATTCTTCAGAGTAATTGCAATCTTTACACCAGTTATCTATTACATTTCTAAGCCTGTCACATGAGGGCAGAGAAGACGGGTATTCAAAGGTGGGGGAGCAATTCGCAGAGGGGAAGCCAGTGGTGGGAGGATCTTTGATTCCACCAGTAACTCCTGGTAACTCACTAAAATTGCACTGCTAACTAATAATAATAGTGGTTACAATTAGTTTCCCCTCATAACCAATAGTAATACAATATCTCACTGATAGATATGTAACTGGTAGTAATAAGTGTAATGCCTTGATATCCTACCTGTAACTAGTAGTCACGCTGAAACCATCGTCAGAAACCCCATGCATTACACAAGATATGGTCAGGCTCACCAGTCAATGTTACTTTTATCAGGCCCGATCTTTCTCCCCATCTCCTTGGACTGTGGTTCTGTGTGATGGTGACAACTCTGAACTGGGAACCTCACTCCGAGTACTTGGACGTCACACGTCATAACCGGCCGATACAGACCGACCCGAACCAAAGCGAAAGATGGCACAAAGGGCAGCGGGCTCAATGTTTGGGTAATTCTCACAGGGCACATTGTCCTAAACTCAGCTTAGCACCAACTAAACCACTCCCTGAGCATGGACTCAATAAAAGAACGTTTTCATAGAATTATAGAAATTACAGCACACGAGGAAGCCATTCGGCTCCCAGTAGTGGTGCACTCTCCTGTAAGCCCATTCCCCCACTAAATCTTTCCAAATATTTATCCCTTTCCCTTTGAAATTATATTTTAGTCTCTATCTCAATAGCCACATGTGGTGAAGTATCCCACGGTCTAATAGCTCTCAGTTCAAGAACCTTCCTCCTCTTTCCCCCTTCCTTCTTCCAGTGAGAATCCTTGGTTTCCATTCCCCAGTTCCCCATTCGCCCACCAGTGGAAATCATTTTTCACTATTTACCCACAGTAAGGTCCCCAGGTTTCACTTACCCCTACACTGGCTGCTCCTCTTTCAGTGCTGCCCCCAATCACTATCTCCCCCTCAGCCCCCATTCTCCATCTTTGTTTGATTCCCCATCTCCATCTCTCCCTGAGCTCACATTCCCATCTTCCTCTCTCCCTCAAGCCCCGATTACTTGTTGCCATCTCTTCCTTGAACCTCCATTCCCCAGTCTCCATCTTTCCTCCCCAAGCCACCATTCTCCATCTCTCCTCCTGATCCCCCAATCCTGGTCTCCACCTCGACCTCAATCTCCCATCTTTCGTTTAACACTGATTCCCATCTCACTCTTTTCCCCGAGCCCCCATTCCCCAGTCTCAACTGAAGCCGAAACAGTGTTTTATACAGGTTCATCATAATTTCCACATGTTGATTATTTGAATCACAATTGATTTTAAAGCTCTGTGGCTTTTTACACATTCCAGAATTCCTTCTCTTCCCACGGTGGCAGAGTGGCCGCCCGTTACACACAGCGCCTGGTATTTAGTTCCATTGCCTGCAATGGGCAGCCGATCCGATTCCTCCCGTTTTGCACCACCGTCCAAGATGAATGTTTGGTCTGTACAATTCCCTTGAAAGAAATCACCCCCTCATTAGGGTTAAATTTCATGAATGGTATCCTGCCCAAATGACATTATTCCTGTGTGCATCTAGACAGTGAGTGTTGGTGGGCTGAGCCCATTGCCATTCCTCGTCCCACATCCTCACACATGCGTTTCCAGTAGGAATTGTTGGAAGGTGATCAGGCACGGGAACCAGGGTATATTTATCTTTCTCTAACCCATGCGGCTTAGACTAATTATATTGTGCCTACTGCTGCTCCACCCCTGGCCAGTTGAGGAACCACTTGGCCCTTTGGTCGTAACAACAGGTTTCACCAAATAAACAATAAGAAAGATTATTGGAGTTAATTGCTCCAAGTTGACACCGAACAGATATTTTTAAGTGAGCTCATAGTTTCTAATTCAAAAGCCATATGTGTATCAACTTCCTCTCTCCAGTATTTTAGCAGAAGCGTTATTAACCTGTTCAAAATAAATGGGTGATGCCTCTGTTAAAATGCTGGTCAGGGGAATTGAATACAATGCATGAAGCAATAATACCAGTGTGAAATCCAAGTCTTAGATTTAGGATTTCTGAAACCTGGTCAGTAATGTTAGCTCAATGAAACACCAAACTGCTGCTGGTGCTCTTTTATAAATCAATGTTAATCAGAATCCAGAATTGCACCTCTGACAAAAGGATAGCATAGTATGTCTAGACGGTTCACATTGAATGGAATGCATTTATTCAGGGAGACAGGGATACTCAAATATCCACTCACACACTAAACACTGTGAGTAGATGTGTAGAAAAGGAGAGTGGGGAATGGAGGAGAGGAAGACTGAGGAATAGGGGCTCAGGGGAAAGAGTGAGATGGGAATGAGTGCTAAGTGAAAGATGGGAGATTGAGGTCGAGGTAGAGACCAGGATTGGGGGATCAGGAGAAGAGATGGAGAATGGTGGCTTGGGGAGGAAAGAGGGAGACTGGGGAATGGAGGTTCAAGGGAGAGATGGCAACAAGTAATCGGGGCTTGACGGAGAGAGGAAGATGGGAATGTGAGCTCAGGGAGAGATGGAGATGGGGAATCAAACAAAGATGGAGAATGGGGGCTGAGGGGGAGATAGTGATTGGGGGCAGCACTGAAAGAGGAGCAGCCAGTGTAGGGGTAAGTGAAACCTGGGGACCTTACTGTGGGTAAATAGTGAAAAATGATTTCCACTGGTGGGCGAATGGGGAACTGGGGAATGGAAACCAAGGATTCTCACTGGAAGAAGGAAGGGGGAAGGAGGAGGAAGATTCTTGAACTGAGAGCTATTAGACCGTGGGATACTTCACCACATGTGGCTATTGAGATAGAGACTAAAATATAATTTCAAAGGGAAAGGGATAAATATTTGGAAAGATTTAGCGGGGGAATGGGCTTACAGGAGAGTGCACCACTACTGGGAGCCGAATGGCTTCCTCGTGTGCTGTAATTTCTATAATTCTATGAAAACGTTCCTTTATTGAGTCCATGCTCAGGGATTGGTTTAGTTGGCGCTAAGCTGAGTTTAGGACAATGTGCCCTGTGAGAATTACCCAAACATTGAGCCCGCTGCCCTTTGTGCCATCTTTCGCTTTGGTTCGGGTCGGTCTGTATCGGCCGGTTTTGACGTGTGACGTCCAAGTACTCGGAGTGAGGTTCCCAGTTCAGAGTTGTCACCATCACACAGAACCACAGTCCAAGGAGATGGGGAGAAAGATTGGGCCTGATAAAAGTAACATTGACTGGTGAGCCTGACCATATCTTGTGTAATGCATGGGGTTTCTGACGATGGTTTCAGCGTGACTACTAGTTACAGGTAGGATATCAAGGCATTACACTTATTACTACCAGTTACATATCTATCAGTGAGATATTGTATTACTGTTGGTTATGAGGGGAAACTGATTGTAACCACTATTATTATTAGTTACCAGTGCAATTTTAGTGAGTTACCAGGAGTTACTGGTGGAATCAAAGATCCTCCCACCACTGGCTTCCCCTCTGCGAATTGCTCCCCCACCTTTGAATACCCGTCTTCTCTGCCCTCATGTGATTAAATACCACGTGATCAAGCATCACATTGTCAGATTTCATGTGGTCAGAATGTCACCAGATCAACTGTCAGAGAGTGCCTCCAACCAGTGTTGGCAACCCTTGCACAAAGTCCTGAATCATTTACCAACAACAGGGAGGCAAATTCTTTTGGAAAATCTAAGTAACTGAGCATAGATGTTAAGTTCCGATTGTGGGACCCGAGGTGTTTGAATGGCACAGGTTACACGTCACTGTGTGGGCATTGATAAACGGCATTCTTTTGTAAGCAGGTTGCATTTTATTAAGAATTGCATTTATGTAATGCCTTTAATGACCACCAGACGTCTGAAAGCGCTTTCCAGTCAATGAAATACTTTTGGAGTGTAGTCACTGTTGTAATGTGGGAAACGCAGCAGCCAATTTGCACACAGCAAATGGCAATGTGATAATGACCGGCTAAACTGTTTTTGTTATGTTGATTGAGGGATACATATTGGATAGGACACTGGGGATAACTCCCCTGCTCTTCAAAATAGTACCATGGGATCTTTTACATCTACCTGAGAGAGCAGACGAGGTCTCAGTTTAATATCTCATTCAAAAGACAGCACCTTCGACGATGCAGCGCTCCCTCAGCACTGCACTGGAGTATCAGCCTAGATTTATGTGCTCAAGTCCCTGGAGTGGGACAACCTTCTGACTCAGAGGCGAGTGTGCCACCCCCTGAGCCACAGCTGACACAAGCTCATATTAGAATGGCATGAAGTGTACAATGCTGTACTATTCACTAGTTGTTTCAGGCAGACAGATAAACTCTTGACCCTGCTAAAACATACATGGTTAATGCTTTCACTACTTCCCAAGTAAAACAAAGTAAGTTGTTTTTCTTCACTTTGTAACTTTATTTGTAAAATATTGCGGCCACCAGAATGTATGCACCATAAATGCATTGCCCTTATTGCCTTTGCACAATTTTGCCTCAGCTAAAACTTCAGATGAGATCATACACTATACAATTATTTAAACTGTAGAGTAGAACCAAAGATAGGTGCTTCATTGGGTCGGAACACAAATATCGCATTCACTCACAACCTTTATTCTCATTCAGCTGTCCAGATTCAACAAATATTTGATTTTCACAAAGAACAAATACTTTATTATAGATATAGCAACCTGAATCATTTGAACTTAACATCACTTTAATAATACAGTATAACATTGTATGCATAAAAGTACTAGCAAGTTCATAATGACCTTTGATTTGCGGGACCAGCAAGTATCGTTCTTTTGCGAATGAATAAAAGTTCCAATAGTTTTCTTCTACATTTGCAGTGTGAGACCATTTATTTTCAGCCTGCGTTTATCAAGTTTTAGTACAGGTTGGCTTCTCAGTGATGTGCAAACTCACCCTTACTAAAGAGCTATTGATTACTAAATGCACCTATATGGGGGAGAAGGGGTACAAAACGTATTTTCTGTGCTATAAACAAGATGATTTCTTTACAGAGTGGAAACTCAGGAATTGCTTAAGTAGCGGAACAAATCCTCGCAAGAATGGGTGGGTTGGAGACTTGAGCAGGTTGTGGAATACTTGCCTTTGGCATAGTGTTGCTGTACAGTTACCGAGCAAGGCCTAAAGGAAGCTTTGTTAAAAAAAAATTAAAAAGCACACATGACTTTTAAAATCAAGGAAAGGGCCCACAGCCTAAAATCATTTCCCTAATAAGAACATGCAGCACTATTCTGATCTGCAAATACTCCTATTCACTAGTGCCAGTGATGTAGTTCAAAGGACACAGTACAAGCAAAATGGATTGTTGATTATGATTGTATTTTTAGAACACACAAAAGGCAATACCTCATCACCTGTCCATTGTGGCAGGCTCAGAAATGTAATATATAACTGCTGTAAAGATTGCAATTACTCTGAAGAAAGCAGAAATTACAAGTAACTCAAGTCTGCACAAAATAAAATAAAAACTAAAAAAATGCTTTGTTGCTTGTGGTAATTACATCTCCATGTTCCACCACTTCAAAGCAAATGACTGGCGACGAACATTGGAGCCGCAGTGAACTTCACCCAACTTCAGGTGATAGGCAGTAAAGTCATCGATGAAGTAACAATCCAGGCCGAGTGGTTCTAGCGCTGAGCGCACCGCAGTTTCCAGTGGACATTTACCATTTATCAGAGGTCCGAACGGCTTTGGAATACCCAGGTATTTGCCGAGGACGATCATGTTCACCTAAAGGGACAAAAAGTACTATTACTCTTGTTTTATGGCACATTTACGGTGCAGTGCAGTAGAGGTGGTTGTGCTGCGGATCCCAAGTGCCATGGAATCCAGTCAATTTGGCACCGAACCACGTAAATGGAAATTAGCACAGGTCGAGATATGTTTTAAGGAGCATCTTGAAGGAGGAAAGTGAGGTAGAGAGGCAAAGAGGTTTAGGCAGGCTGTTCCTATAATATAAACACAGCAACAAAAGTTACCTTTGTCCTTCCACAGCCACAAAGCTGCGTGCTGTCTATCAGGTTTTCAGCAGTGAGGGCGTGAGAGTGCAGGAGCAAAGGCAAGATCAAAGAAAAGTGTTTTGAAGAGGCTTTGGAAAGCAGAAAGAGAGGTGGCAACAAACAGAGCTAGGCAGGAAGCTCCAGACAGCAGGAGTGTAGTGACTGAATGAGAAGCCAGCAATTGTGGAGTGGAGGACAAGGAGAAGCCCAGTGTTGGAGGAGTGGTGGATGTGTGTGTGGCGTGAAACAGGATGAGATCAATAAGGTATGATGGGGCAAGGCACAGGGAGCCAGTGACACTTGGAGAGGATGCAGATGAATGGAGTGTGGGTCAAAGTGCATTTGAGGACACAGGCTGAACACTTTCCAATGTGTTGCAGCTTGTAGAGGCTGAAATAGGGAGGTTGGCTGGGAGAGCATTGGAAGCATCGCACCATGAGGTGATAAAAGAATAGACTGGGGTTTCAGCAGTGGAGGGGGTTAGGTAAGGAGATGAGCTCCATTCTCTTTTCAACCTCCTCCACCTTTTACTCACCATGTCTGGAAACCACGACTTTGCTTTTCCATACTGCTGATCCAATGTAAACAATGCAGGAATATCAAGAATATCTTCCTCATCCAATCCCAATTCTTTCTTTAGAACATCTCGGTTCCAGTCAACGCATCGCTGAGAAAAAGATCAGAAAGAATAAAGGAAGCGAAAGAAAGAAAATGAACAAAAATGATACAGAATTTCATACAAAGTATGATTAAACTTAACCTGATTATCCCACTGCGATGGTGGCGGGTAGCATACTGCGGGATGCAGTCGAGGACACTCGTGTCAAAGGCAGTGTCTCGATTAAGGAGATCTTTAAAGTGCTCCTTCCAGCAGGTCCTGACTGCCTCAGTGTCCTTGATGAGTGTCTCCCTGTTCTTGGCCAGCAGTGGGGTGGGGCCTTGGGTGATTGGGCCGTAGGTGGACTTGACTGCAGTGACATCGACGATGAGGTTCAACGCATCCAGTACGCCAGTTCAGCCTTCAGCCGCTTGAGGATGAGAGTGTTCAAAATCAGGCCCTCAAATCTGGCACCAAGCTTATGGTCTACAGGGCTGTAGTGATACCCGCCCTCCTGTATGGCTCAGAGACATGGACCATATACAGTAGACACCTCAAATCACTGGAGAAATACCACCAATGATGTCTCCGCAAGATCCTGCAAATTCCCTGGGAGGACAGACGCACTAACGTCAGTGTTCTCGATCAGGCCAACATTCCCGGTATCGAAACACTGACCACACTCGACCAGTTCCGTTGGGTGGGCCACATTGTTCACATGCCCGACACGAGACTCCCCAAGCAAGCATTCTATTTGGAACTCCTACACGGCAAGCGAGCTCCAGGTGGACAGAGGAAACGTTTCAAGGACATCCTCAAAGCCTCCTTGATAAAATGCAACATCCCCATCGACACCTGGGAGTTCCTGGCCAAAGACCATCCTAAGTGGAGGAAGAGCATCCGAGAGGGCGCTGAGCACCTCGAGTCTTGTCGCCGAGAGCAAGCTGAAAAAAATGCAGGCAGCGGAAGGAGCGTGCGGCAAACCAGACTCCCCACCAACCCTTTCCTCTAACGACTGTCTGTCCCACCTGCGACAGAGACTGTAATTCCCGGACTGGACTGTACATCACCTGAGAACTCACTTTTAGAGTGGAAGCAAGTTTTCCTCTATTTCGAGGGACTACCTATGATGATGAATATCCCACTGACTCACCTGCACATAAGCATTATAGTCGAGCAGGCTTTGATTGCGAAGGAGTTCATTAATTTTGGATAATTGCGTCTGTTGACCTGATTGAAGAATACAAAGCAACATTACTGTCCTTATTCAATTGCTCATTGAACATCTCCTCAATAACCACAGTGAGGCTGATCAGACATACAGTTCCACCCATTGGTACTCTGCCCCCTGCATTCTTCTAACCTTTGCCAGTCCCTCTTATGGGCATCTGTACACTTTTAAAGAATATGTTTATTCTTTATTCTGTTATTCCCACTAACCCCTGCATTATTCTAAAGCAAAATACTGCAGATGCTGGAATCTGAAATGAAAACCGATAATGTTGGAAATCTCAGTGGGTCAGGCAACATCTGCGGAGAGAAAACAGAGTTAACGTTTCAGGTCTATGACCCTTTGTCAGAAGTGAGTCGAAGACCCTTCTGTTCTAATGAAGGGCCATCGACCTGAAACGTTAACTCTATTTTTCTCTCCACAGATGCTGCCTGACCCGCTGCGATTCGCTGCATTATTCTCCCTGGGTTCTGTACATTAAAGTCACAGTTAAAGTGGAAAACAACTCTAGGGGTATTTACTAATACCTAGGGGGCGAAATAGCCCTGCCTCCCGATTAGGGGCGGTAACCAGCTGGGGCCGGGGCATTCTGCACCCGGCGTGGAAGTCCTACCAACCTCCCCCCCCACACAGAATTGGGTTTACCGCCCCACAAAGGAAGTAGAGCCCAATCTCACACGCTCCACTTCCTTTAGGGGCGGTTCCCAGGGGGATTCTGGGGGGAAGTGAAGCGCTACATGCAGCAGCTGATGCGCTTCAACACCCCTCCCCTTCGCTTAAAGGGGAGAGCCGCTGTGTACTCTGCAAGGCCTCTGAGGTCCTCCACTAGGCTATGAGGGCAGCGTGGGACTGAGCCTACAGCTCAGCACACAAAACGGAGTGCCGGCCTGCACGATGGCGGCCCGGACCACACTAGGGTCATCATACTGGTGCCTACCCGAGAGTCGGCAAACCAGAAAAGATGGTGGGTGAGGCCCACGTGGTGGTAAGGTGTTAGTGCAGGGCGGTGAGGGGTTGCGACGCACCGTGATGATGGTAGGACAGCACCTCCGCAGACTCCCGGGAGCCGGTAGTGCCACCCCCCTCCCACCCTCATCCCCCCAGCCAGGCGAAGACTCTTCTACCTCATTAGCACTCTAATGGGCCTTTTAAGAAAGTGGCAATTTCACCCCCTGATCTTTGAAAAACTCTCTAGCACCTCTTTCCCACTCAGACAGATAATTGCAATCTCACCTTTAGTCTCCAACCTTCTCCCGATTTTATTGATAGTTCTATGGTCAGTCCTTTCTTGTTCCTTCCAAGCTTCAAACATTCTACATGCTCTTCATTCTCCCTGCATCCTTACTGCATCTTCTTTCCTTAAAACGGCAGCTCTCCACCTCTCCTAGTCCCAGTTAATTAGGTGTTACCTAATGCCTTTTGCCAAGAGTGGATGATCATGTACAGAAATAGCCACTATGGCACACGTAGTCAACCACAAAGGAAATGAGTGTTCATTTTCCTAGCACTGCACCGGAAGAGAACATACATCTTTGTATGGTAGATATTCTGCCACTTTAAGCTGTGCAAATGGCGTCAGCTCTACGCGAGGAAAGCATTAAGTTTGATGCATGCACCACTGCCTACTACGGACCACATCTGCTCAGAAACTCACCTTCAAACATTTGGGCTTCCCCATGACCTTCGTGCTGGAGCTTCTTGAACAACTTGCAGCAGGTATCAGGACTGATCAGAACAAGCCGAAAACCCTACAGGAACAGGGAAGAAGTCGGAATCAGAATCAATTATTCCATTAGTAAGATAAGAAAGAAGTTGCATTTATATAGCGCCTTTCATGACTTCTGGTCATCCCAAAGTGCATTACACCCAATGAAGTGTAGTCACTGTTGTAATGTAAGGGAATGTAGCAGCCAATTTGCGCATAGCAAGCTCCCACAAACAGCTACGTCATAATGACCAGATAATCTGTTTTAGTGATGCTGGTTGAGGGCTAAATTTTGGCCAGGCCTTCGGAGAGAACTCCTCTGCTCCCAATCAAATAGTGCCATGGGATCTATTATGTCCATCTGAGAGGGCAGATGAGGCTTTGGTTTAACATCTCATCTGAAAGACAGCATCTTCAACAGAATTCCTCAAGGGCTCCGCTAGTATCCAGCTGGAGATCAGTAGAACCTTGTGGAAAGCAGCGGAAACGTGGATGTGCCGATAATTTTTGTAGGGCCCAGTAAGGGGCAGTACCTCCATCCGCCCCTTATTTGAGCATCTACATTAGAGTGGGGAGAACCCAAGAGCAGGGATTCCAACACTGGGAGTTCCCGGCCTCTCGGCCTCCAGGGACCTGGTGTTAAACTCAAGGCCATCCTGCTAAGTCAGGAGAGGTATATCAGTCTCCAATTGAGGTGCTAGTGGGCCCCACTGATGGGTGGAGTGATGGTCCAGGCCAGGATCAGAGCCTGGGCAGCCAAAGGTGAAGGGAACATTTGTTTTTAAATTAGGAGTGGCTCCCTTACAAAGATGCTGCAATGCGCTCCCTCATTTTGTTTCCAAAAGGGATGCCAGAGGAGTGTGTGTGGGGGGGAGAGGGGCACCACACTCCACCCCAGCTAGCCATTTGCATCGCACTATGTCAACTTTTCTGGTGGGGTACCCCAAATGCTTCACTCAAGTGCCAAAGTACCACTTTTCATATCTCCTCCCCAACCCTACAAAGTTAGGTGGCGGCAGTCACATCTTGGATCATGCACAGCGCATTTTTGGGCCCAATATTTTGGATTACCTTTCTGTCAGGGGCCGGAACGAAGGTCATGAACTCATCCACGTGACCCACTAACAACCAGTCAGAGAAGAGCTCAACAGGAGACTGGACTTGCTGAGCATACAGGAAATCCCGAATTGCTTTTGACATGTTCCTCCCCTCAGAAGTGCTGCAGTAATTTAAAAAATACATATTTACACTCATTAACAATTTCCAAAATCTTCTAGTAAACTGACACTAGCCCCAGATGGTGCTGATTGAGCTCACTCGGTTAGATTGGGACCTGAAATTCCTGGGCCTGGTGGAGGGGCACATTGCCAGTACAGACAGAGCGGGTTGGCAAGGGGGCAGAATTTGGTGCGGGATATAATTCCACAGGATCCGAGTTCCTTTTGTTCTTGTCAAATTCTGCTGGATATGGGGCTAGGCATTTCTTGCATCTATCCCCTCAATGCGGACTTCATCAGATGAGACGGGATGGGTGAGGTGACGTGATCCGTTAACATTCCCGCCAGTTCCCCCTCTGGTGTCTCCAATACTAAGTACACCTACATGATGCCAGGACTTGCATGCCCGGGCCAGATCCTGGCAGAGGTGGAGTCCATAAAACTATTAAATGCCAGTTTCATAATGGCAATTGATTGAGCAATTGTCACTATAAAGAAGCAATTTTAAGTGATTTAATTTAAATAAAAATCTTGTTGGAGAACGTTGATGAGAAAGCTGGGCCAGCAATGTGTTGGTGTGGTGCTGCAGTGAGATTCCTGTCTCCTATGTACAGGTGTCCACCCCAGTTTGAAAATGACCCTGACCCAGAGATTTGGATCTGGCACAGGTCCAGGGGCATGGAAGATTGGGAGCCAAAGTCACTTCTGATGGCTCATTGCAACAACTCTCCACAGATAGCATATACAATCCCACACTGAAAGAAGGAACCCTGCACCTAAAGCACCAAGACCAAAGTAATAAGCAATCAATAAAAAATAGAAGTCCTACCTTTATGTGAAGGGAAGGTGTCTCTGTCAGTGTCTCTCTCTCTCTGTCTCTGACAGTGAGGGGTGGGGGGGTGGTGTGTGTGTGTGTGTGGGGGGGCTGTGTGTGTGGGGGTGTGGGTGGGGGTGTGTGTGTGGAGGTGTGGGAGGGTGTGTGTGTGTGTGGGGGGTGGTGTGTATTTGTGGGGGGTGGTGTGTATTTGTGGGGGGAGGCTGTGTGTGTGGGGGGGGGGGGTTGCTGTGTGTGTGGGAGGGTTGTGTGTGTGGGTGTGGGAGTGGGTGTGTGTGTGTGTGTGGAGGGGGGGGGGAGGCTGGAAGGAGGCACCCCTGCTCTCTCCTCCGGTCCTTCAATCATTTTGAGTGCCCCCCCAACCCACGCTCTTCCATCCCTGTTGCCACGCTCCCCTCCCTGGTAGCCACGCTCCCCCCCTCCCCACCCCGGTACCCACTGCCGGCACTGACAGGAAGGCTGATGCCTAGCCCCGCCCCCTTGCGGGCTGCGATCGGCTTGCTCCGCCTGCAGGGAGACTACGCTGCGCCACGCCACGGTCCGGGAGGACCGGAGAATTGCTGCAATTTATTCCGGCGCACCTTCGAGCCCAGCCAGGTCACGTAAGTCTCGGAGTGCGCCGTATTCAACAGATGCCGACACTTGGGCCCATCATTCTGTCTGTGCTTTGCCCAGCAGTTAGTTCAGGTTCTGGTTCCCTGGGACCACTTCTGTTCAGGAGACTGGGCACTCTGAAATCCAGGTGGGCACATGCTCACTCTATGTTTCCTTGGATTTTTACATTCCACATCCTGAAGGACCCTGAACCATGGAAAGGGCTTGATGCTGAGGATACTTCAAGGAGGTCAGCGACATTTTAATTTCATGTCACTAGAAGTGGGGGAACTAAACTCTGAAACCCAGGGCAGCTCAACTCCTTTCTGCTTGGGAACTTCAGTAACCAAGGGTTTCCTGGGTCTCTGGCTTCGTTAAAAATCTGGGGAAAAGAAAGTTTGAAACTGGAGCAATCAAGTTCATGGGGAATCACATATAGGACCTTTAAAATAAAAGAAAACAGGGTTGTTTTCAAATTACAAACTCTTAAACACTTCTTAATATAAAATAACATTACGTGGGAAAAGCACTTCCGATGATAATCCTTCCCATTGGATATTCTTTTTCGTTCACGGTCACTGGAGGGCTGACCTCCAGATTCCCAAAGGAGTCCAGGTCGTTGACCTCATCAGAAGTTCTGGTTACATGTCCAAAATCCGGGCCCTGGACAAATATACAATGATAGAAAATATAGGAGCCAAGTTGCCAAGTTTTAGAAAATTAGCTCACTCACGGCCAAGTTTTATATCCATCTAGCTTTGATATTTACAGACTGATAGTTGGTACGACTATTGCCTTCGGAACCACATGGCCCTTAGTCCCAGAGCAGTCTGTCATTCAATCTATCTGTTTCAGCATGGTCTCATAGAAACATAGAAACATAGAAAATAGGTGCAGGAGTAGGCCATTCGGCCCTTCGAGCCTGTACCGCCATTCAATAAGATCATGGCTGATCATTCCCTCAGTATCCCTTTCCTGCTTTCTCTCCATACCCCTTGATCCCCTTAGCCATAAGGGCCATATCTAACTCCCTCTTGAATATATCCAAATGAACTGGCATCAACAACTCTCTGTGGCAGGGAATTCCATAGGTTAACAACTCTCTGAGTGACGAAGTTTCTCCTCATCTCTGTCCTAAATAGCCTACCGCTTATCCTAAGACTATGTCCCCTGGTCTGGACTTCCCCAACATCGGGAACATTCTTCTCGCATCTGACCTATCCAGTCCCGTCAGAATCTTATACGTTTCTATGAGATTCCCTCTCATCTTTCTAAACTCCAGTGAATAAAGGTCCAGTTGATCCAGTCTCTCCTCATATGACAGTCCAGCCACCCCTGGAATCAGTCTGGTGAACCTTTGCTGCACTCGCTCAAAAGCAAGAACATCCTTCCTCAGATTAGGAGACCAAAACTGAACACAATATTCCAGGTGAGGCCTCACTAAGGCCCTATACAAATGAAGTAAGACTTCTCTGCTCCTATACTCAAATCTCCTAGTTATGAAGGCCAACATACCATTTGCCTTCTTTACTGCCTGCTGTACCTGCATGCCCACTTTCAGTGACTGATGAACGATGACACCCAGGTCTCGTTGCACCTCCCCTTTTCCTAATCTGCCGCCATATTCTGCCTTCGTGTTTTTGCCCCCAAAATGGATAACCTCACATTTATCCACATTATTCTGCATCTGCCATGCATTTGCCCACTCACCTAACCTGTCCAAGTCACCCTGCAGCCTCTTAGTGTCCTCCTCACAGCTCACACAGCCACCGAGTTTAGTGTCATCCGCAAGCTTGGAGATATTACACTCAATTCCTTCATCTAAATCGTTAATAAATATTGTAAAGAGCTAGGGTCCCAGCACTGAGCCCTGCGGCACTCCACTAGTCACTGCCTGCCATTCTGAAAAGGACCCGCTTATTTCTGCTTCCTGTCTGCCAACCAGTTCTCTATCCACGTCAGTACATTACCCCCAATACTATGCGCTTTGATTTTGCACACCAATCTCTTGTGCGGGACCTTGTCAAAAGCCTTTTGAAAGTCCAAATACACCAACATCCAATGGTTCTCCCTTGTCCTCTCTGCAGGTTACATCCTCAAAAAATTGCAGAAGATTTGTCAAGCATGATTTCCCTTTCATAAATCCATGCTGATTTGGTCCGATCCTGTCACTGCTTTCCAAATGCGCTGCTATTTCATCCTTAATGATTGATTCCAACATTTTCCCCACTACTGATGTCAGGCTAACCGGTCTATAATTACCCGTTTTCTCTCTCCCTCCTTTTTTAAAAAGTGATGTTACATTAGCTACCCTCCAGTCCATAGGGACTGATCCAGAGTCGATAGACAGTTGGAAAATGATCACCAATGCATCCACTATTTCTAGGGCCACTTCCTTAAGTACTCTGGCATGCAGACTATCAGGCCCCAGGGATTTATCGGCCTTCAATCCCATCAATTTCCCTAACACAATTTCCCGCCTAATAAGGATATCCTTCAGTTCCTCCTTCTCACTAAACCCACTATCCCCCAGTACATTCGGAAGGTTATTTGTGTCTTCCTTCGTGAAGACAGAACTGAAGTATTGGTTCAATTGGTCTGCCATTTCTTTGTTCCCCATTATAAATTCGCCTGAATCTGACTGTAAGGGACCTATGTTTATCTTCACTAATCTTTTTCTCTTCACATATTTATAGAAGCTTTTGCAGTCCGTTTTTATGTTCCTGCAAGCTTCCTCTCATACTCTATTTTCCCTCTCTTAATTAAACCCTCAGTCCTCCTCTGTTGAATTCTAAATTTCTCCCAGTCCTCAGGTTTGTTGCTTTTTCTAGCCAATTTATATGCCTCTTCCTTGGCTTTAACACTATCCTTAATTTCTCTTGTTAGCCATGGTTGAGCCACCTTCCCTGTTTTATTTTTACTCTAGACAGGGATGTAAAATTGCTGAAGTTTATCCATGTGATCTTTAAATGTTTGCCATTGCTTATCCACTGTCAACCCTTTAAGTATCCTTTGCTAGTCTATTCTAGCCAATTCACGCCTCATACCGTCGAAGTTACCTTTCCTTAAGTTCAGGACCCTAGTTTCCAAATTAACTGTGTTACTCTCCATCATAATAAAGAATTCTACCATATTATGGTCACTCTTTCCCAAGGGGCCTCGCACAACAAGATTGCTAATTAGTCCCTTCTCATTATACATCACCCAGTCTAGGATGGCCAGCTCTCTAGTTGGTTCCTCGACATATTGGTCTAGAAAGCCATCCCTAATACACTCCAGGAAATCCTCTTCCACCGCATTGCTACCAGTTTGGTTTGCCCAATCAATATGTAGATTAAAGTCGCCCATGATAACTGCTGTACCTTTATTGCACACATCCTTTATTTCTTGTTTGGAGAATGTTGTCCCCAATCTCAGGAGTAATTCTACTATATTCATAAGCCCTGAAATTCCTGAGTCTGGGAGATACTTCTGGGCATATGCTAGGCAGGGGGAGGGGGCCAGAATGTGGGGCACAGCCTTGTGGCACCTTTCTCCCCATGATGAGAAATTCTGAGGGGGATGTGGGCACTTCTTGCTATCAGAAGCGGTGGACTCACAGAATTGTCATCACACGCCTTACCCCAGGGAAAGCACATCCCTGTAATGAGGGATATAAACATGGAAGTGAGGCCACAATGACAGTTTCCCTCCCTAACCTAAATGGATCACTCTATCCATTTGACAAATAACCAAATTGAAAATCTATACTTTTCTAGACCTTATGACCATCTCCGCCCAGAATGGCCTGAACTCCCAAAGGAGCAGCATGATGCTGCTCTGAAATTCCACACCCAGCAGGATGGATACCCAAAGAATGCTATAAATGGCTAAGATGCCTACCCCCTTTATGTAAATGACCCTGTCTCTGGGGTTTGGGATGGGGTCATGTTCGAGACTTACTGGTACTCCCATCTTACTGCACTCCAAGCTTGGGTTGCTTCAAAATTCTTCAGCACACCTGAGGGCACACCTTGAATAATGTGTACAATTTTGGTCTCCTAATCTGAGGAAGGACATTCTTGCTATTGAGGGAGTGCAGCGAAGGTTCACCAGACTGATTCCCGGGATGGCAGGACTGACATATGAAGAAAGACTGGATCGACTAGGCTTATATTCACTGTAATTTAGAAGAATGAGAGGGGATCTCATAGAAACATGTAAAATTCTGATGGGATTGGACAGGTTAGATGCAGGAAGAATGTTCCCGATGTTGGGGAAGTCCAGACCAGGGGTCACAGTCTAAGGATAAGGGGTAAGCCATTTAGGACAGAGATGAGGAGAAACTTCTTCATTCAGAGAATTGTGAACCTGTGGAATTCTCTACCACAGAAAGTTGTTGAGGCCAGTTCATTAGATATATTCAAAAGGGAGTTAGATGTGGCCCTTACGGCTAAAGGGATCAAGGGGTATGGAGAGAAAGCAGGAATGGGGTACTGAAGTTGCATAATCAGCCATGATCATATTTGTTATATACGTGGACTTGTATTTACTCTGTACAGCCACCAGAGGGCTCATTCCCCGGAGTCCCAAGGGATCCCATAATCCTTTGGGAGCACAGGTATTTAAGAAGGCTTCACAGGTTGGAAAGGCACTCTGGAGACCTGCAATAAAAGACTAAGTTCACACTTTACTTTGAGCTCACAGTGTTCAGTCTGAATCTTTCTCCATACACAACAACTGGTGACAAGATACAGATAGTGAACCCAAAGATGCAGAGAACAGTGGGCATCCTGGAGAAATTTTCAGAGGGAGATGTTTGGGAAACTTTTGTGGAGCGACTCGACCAATACTTCGTGGCCAAGAGAGCGCTGCCAAAGTAGAGCGATCCTCCTCACCATCTGTGGGGCACTAACGTATGGCCTCATGAAAAATTTGCTCACTCCAGCGAAACCCATGGAGAAATCGTACAACGATTTGTGCACACTGGTCCGAGAGCATTTGAACCCGAAAGAAAGCGTTCTGATGGCGAGGTACCGGTTCTACACCTACAACATGTCTGAAGGCCAGGAAGTGGCGAGTTATGTCGCCGAGCTAAGATGCCTTGCAGGACATTGCGAATTTGAAGGACATTTGGAGCACATGCTCACAGACTTTTTCTTACTTGGCATTGGCCAGGAAACCATATTTCACAAGCTTTTGACTGTAGAGACCCCAACCTTGAGTAAGGCCATAGCGATAGCCCAGGCATTCATTGCCACCAGTGACAATACTAAGCAAATCTCTCAGCACACAAGTGCTGCTATAAGTACTGTGAACAAAGTGATATTGTTTTCGAATCGTAACGTACAGGGCAGGTCATACATACCTGCAGCTACATGTCCGCAGATGTCTCAGAGTCCACCATCAAGGGTGATGAATGCAAGGCCATTAACACCTTGCTGGCGCTGCGGGGGTGATCATCATTTCCATTCATGCCAATTCAAAGGATATGTTTGCAAGGGCTGTGGAACAATAGGACACCTCCAACGAGTGTGCAGGCCAGTTGTTAAGCCTGTTAAACCTGCAAACCACCACGTTGCAGAGGAGGACAGATCCACGGAGGATCACTATGAACCAGAGGCTCAGATAGAGGAGGCAGAGGTATATGGGGTGCACACATTCACCACGAATTGTCCCCCAACAATGCTGAATGTTGAACTAAATGGACTCCCGGACATGGACACGGGCGCGAGCCAGTCCATCATGGGCAAAAAGACTTTCGAAAGGTTGTGGTGCAACAAGGCCTCAAGGCCAGTCTTAACTCCAGTTCGCACAAGACTAAGAACTTACACTAAAGAACCGATTCCTGTAATTGGCTGTGCTACTGTAAAGGTCTCCTACGATGGAGCGGTGCACAAGCTACCACTCTGGGTGGTACCAGGAGATGGTCCCACGTTGCTCGTCAGGAGCTGGCTGGGAAAGACACGCTGGAACTGGAACGACGTCTGAGTGCTATCGCCCGCTGACGACACTTCGTGTGCCCAGGTCTTAAACAAATTTCCTTCACTGTTCGAAACAGGCATCGGGAAATTCCAAGGAGCAAAAGTGCAGATCCACCTAATTCCAGGGGCACGACCCATCCATCACAAGGCGAGAGCAGTACCGTACATTGTGAGAGAAAGGGTAGTGATCAAGCTAGACCGGAGGGCATAATTTCACTGATCGAGTTCAGCGAGTGGGCCAGTTCTATTGTCCCATTCCTCAAGGGAGACGGCACTGTCAGGATCTGTGGCGATTACAAAGTAACTATCAATCGTTTCTCCCTGCAGGACCAATACCCACTACCAAAAGCCGACGACCTCTTTGCAAAGCTGGCGGGAGGAAAGATGTTCACAAAGCTGGATCTGACTTCAGCCTACATGACGCAGGAACTGGAGGAATCATCGAAGGCCCTCACTTGCATCAACACGCACAAGGGTCTTTTTGTTTATAACAGATGGCCATTTCGAATCCGATCAGTGGCGGCGATATTCCAGAAAAACATGGAAAGTTTACTGAAGTCGGTTCCGCACACCATGGTCTTCCAGGACGACATCTTGGTCACAGGTCGGAACACAGTCGAGCACCTGCAGAACCTGGAGGAGGTTCTTAGTCGAATCAACCATGTGGGGCTCAGGTTAATATGCTCGAAGTGCGTTTTCCTGGTGCCTGAAGTGGACTTCCTGGGAAGGAGGATTGCGACGGGTAGCATCCGCCCACCAACGCGAAGACGGAGGCAATCGAGAATGCACTGAGGCCACAGAACGTGATGGAGCTGCGGCATTTGTGGGACTTTTGAACTATTTTGGTAACTTCTTACCGGTTATCAGCACGCTGCTAGAACCACTACATGTCTTACTACAAAAAGGGGGCGAATGGGTTTGGGGCAAAAGCCAAGAAAATGCCTTTGTAAAAGCGAGAAAATTGTTATGCTCAAACAAATTGCTTGGGTTGTATGATCCTTGTAAGCGTTTGGTACTAGCATGTGATGCGTCGTCATATGGCGTCAGGTATGTATTGCAACAAGCTAATGATTTCGGGAATGTGTAACCGGTTGCTTATGCATCTAGGAATCTGTCTAAGGCCGAGAGAGCCTACAGCATGATTGAAAAAGAAGCCTTAGCGTGTGTCTATAGGGTAAAGAAAATGCATCAATACCTGTTTGGGCTAAAATTCGAATTGGAAACTGACCATTAGCCACTTATATCCCTGTTTTCCGAGAGTAAAAGGATAAATACCAACGCATCGGCCTGCATCCAGAGATGGGCGCTCACGTTGTCCGCATACAACTACGCCATCCGCCACAGACCAGGCACAGAAAACTGCGCCGATGCTCTCAGTAGACTGCCATTGCCCACCACGGGGGTGGAAATGGTGCAGCCCGCAGATCTAGCCATGGTTATGGAACCATTTGAGAGTGAGCAATCACCCGTCACTGCCCGGCAGATCAAAACCTGGACAAGCCAGGACCCCTTATTATGTCTAGTCAAAAGCTGTGTGTTTCACGGGAGCTGGCCCAGTGTCCCAGTGGAAATGCAGGAAGAGATAAAGCTGTTGCAGCGTCGCAAAAATGAAATGTCTATGCAGGCACACTGCCTTCTGTGGGGCAATCGAGTAGTGGTCCCCAAGAAGGGCAGAGACACCTTCATCAATGACCTCCACAATACCCACCCAGGCATCGTAATGATGAAAGTGATAGCCAGATCCCACGTGTGGTGGCCCGGTATCGATACGGACTTAGAATCCTGCGTTCACAGATGTAATTCATGCTCGCAGTTAAGCAATGTACCCAGGGAGGCGCCGCTAAGTTTATGGTCTTGACCCTCCAAACCGTGATCTAGGGTACACGTAGACTATGCAGGCCCGGTCTTGGGTAAAATGTTCCTTGTGGTTGTAGACGCATACTCCAAGTGGACTGAATGTGAGATAATGTCGGCTAGCATGTCCGCTGCCACCACTGAAAGCCTGTGGGCCATGTTTGCCACACACAGCTTACCCGATGTCCTGATGAGCGACAACGGACCATGTTTTACCAGTGCTGAGTTCAAAGAATTATGACCTGTAACGGGATCAAACATGTCACATCTGCCCTGTTTAAACCAGCGTCCAATGGTCAGGCAGAGAGAGCAGTGCAAACCATCAAGCAAGGCTTGAAGAGGGTAACTGAAGGCTCACTGCAGACTCGTCTATCCCGAGTCCTGCTTAGCTACTGCACGAGACCCCACTCACTCACTGGGATCCCACCTGCTGAACTTCTCATGAAAAGAGCACTTAAGACAAGGCTCTCGTTAGTTCACTCTGATCTACATGAACAGGTAGAGGGCAGGCGGCTTCAACAAAGTGCATTCCATGATAGCGCAAATGTGTCACACGAGATTGAAGTCAATGATCCTGTATTTGTATTAAATTATGGACAAGGTCCCAAGTGGCTTCCCGGCACTGTCATGGCCAAAGAGGGGAGCAGAGTGTTTCGGGTCAAACTTTCAAATGGACTCATTCACCGGAAACACTTGGACCAAATCAAACTTAGATTCACGGACTACCCTGAGCAACCCACCTTGGACCCTACCTTTTTTGATCCCCCAACAAACACACCAGTGGAAACTGACACCACGGTTGATCACGAAGCAGAACGTATCATCCACAGCAGCCCTGCAGGGCCCAACACACCAGGCAGCCCAGCAAGGCCAGCTGCACAGCAGCCCAACGAGGGCACAACAAATGATTCAACAACACCAGCTTTCACACCGAGACAATCAACCAGGGCAAGAGAGTCCCAGATCGACTCACATTGTAAATAGTTACACTATTGACTTTGGGGGGGAATGTTGTTATATATGTGGATTGTATTTACTCTGTACAGCCACCAGAGGGCTCATTCCCGGAGTCCCAAGGGATCCCATAATCCCTTGGGAGGACAGGTATTTAAGAAAGCTTCACAAGTTGGAGAGGCACTCTGGAGACCTGCAATAAAAGACTAAGGTCATACTTTACTTTGAGCTCACAGTGTTCAGTTTGACTCTTTCTCCATACACAACAATATTGAATGGTGGTGCAGGCTCGCAGGGCCGAATGTCCTACTCCTGCACCTATTTTCTATGTTTCTATGTAATTGAAGTTAGAAATCTGATTCACCGATAATACTGTAACATTTCTGCTCTGAACGTTTTGCTTTTGTTCATCCCTATCTTCAATGATGTCATTCTAAATGCTGTTCTGTTCCTGGAATCTGCACTGTTGAAATCAAATCTCATTGCACGCTTTCCTATGCAAATCCATTCTTCCCCAGAACTACAAAACTGCAGAACCCTTCCTGTCTCCTACAGTGCGCTGACCATCATCTAACCACAACTTCCTGATTTACCCTGTCTCTTCTCCCACATTTTTCATCCTTGGTGATGCTCTTCAGTATGGGCCGTGACTTCCACCTTCGATTCTCAATAATAAAAACAATTCTATCTCACCAGGATTTTTTGGTAGGGAAAGTCCTTCAGTGAACCATCTCGAGGGGAATCCAACACAACAGGAAAGTACTTGTGAGGGGCCTCGATGTAACCAAATTCAATTTCATCCTGTAAGGAATAAATAAAGATTGAGATTTAAAAAAAATGCAGAGTGACAGAATGTGACAAGGCATGTAAGCAGAGGCAGGCAAACTCAAGGGATAGAACGCAAAGAAAAAAAAAAGTAGACAGAGTGAGGAATGGGTAAAAGGACAATTGTGATTGAGAAAGAAGCAGAGATTATAAAATCAACCAGTAATGGACAAAAAGATTTCACATTTTAGGAGAGTGAAGCTGCAACAGAATACTTGTCTCTATAATCTGTGTCATTGGTGGTATCTTGAAGAAATTGTTTTGTTTTCATGAATGATTTGATTTAGGTGGTAATAGCCAAAGGCCGTACTTGATGTACGAGTGTCCATTGTTGCATATATTAGCAGATGCTAGGAAGGGGAAGGTTGTCTTCAGTATTGTTCCCATAGTAACTGTGCACATGGCTGTCTGGCAATATGTGTTAGAGATTGACAAGACTGATTGGGGATTGAAAGTGACTCGTGGAAGTGAGGTTATTCCTTCTGCTGGCTCTTAGTTTTTTAGCGTTTCAGAGGAGCAATGACCTGTGTCTGACAAAGAGGGGGATAGTAGGGGTGCAGAATCTTAAAGAGTCTTAGGGGCTTCCAAAGACGCCACAATATATCATTCTCTATGAGGAAGTCTTGATGGAAGAAAAGTTCTTCCAGTTAGAACCTCAGTATATTAAATGTACTTCATGAATTTGAAGAACTGAGTGCACCTCGGGCAGAGCAGTTAGATTCCTTTTAACCGGCAACAGTTGAGTTGTCTAACTTTACTGTCGAGATGTCAATAATCTAATTACCTGCATGTGGTATAATAAGCTGTCTACCTAATTCACCCAATTTTAATGAATGAATTAGAAGCTGCTGAGGAAGATGCACTAGAAATCAAAAGTATTCAATTCAATAGTGTGGGACGACTATTCCATGATATATCAACAAGAAGTTTCCCTCCAAACAGGTTGGCAGGTTTGGGCTTCAGTAGATATTGAAGTTGAATCAACATGACTATTACATAAGGCAAGGTCCAGGTATTGATGGGTTCACCACTAAATGTGATTAAAACAATATGGACCCGGCTGAACCAACATTTGATTGATTTTGTTTGGAGAGATTGTGGCTCAGTGGATAGCACACTTGCCTCTGATTCAGAAGGTTGTAGGTTCATATCCCACTCCAGGGACTTGAGCATGAGAAAATTTAGGCTGACATTCCAGTGGAGTGCTGAGTGAGCGCTGCACTGTCGAGTGCCATCTTTCAGATGGGACGTTAAACTGAGGCTATTATGTCTGTAATGCACTTATGAATGACTCCACTAGGCAATGTGTTGTACTCAAACTGTAGTGACTTTGGTCCTTTATTCGTAACTCCAGGGTGAGGCAGCCGCATGGTGGCTCCCCTTTTATAAAGCCCCTGCCACCATGGCAGGAAACCCTGATCTCCACCAGTTGCACTCTCTAGTAGTGCCAGCATGTATATACACAGTGTAAACCTTATTGATAGTACATCAGGTAAACAAGTCTCCATCTTATGCAACTATACAGTGACTACACAGAGAGTCTATCTATAGTCTGCACATATAACATAGACCCCGTCTGCTCTCAAGTGGATGTAAAAGATCCCATGGCACTAATTTCAAATAGAGCAGGGGAGTTATCCCCGGTGTCTTGGTCAATATTTATGCCTCGATCAAGACAACAAAAAAAACAGGTTATCTGGTTATCACATTGCTGAATGTGGGAGCTTGCGGAGTGCAAATTGGCTGCTGCATTTCCCACATTACAACAGTGACAACACTTCAAAAAGTACTTAACTGGCTGTAAAGTGCTTTGAAATGTCCAGTGGTCGTGAAAGGTGCTATATAAATCCAAGTCTTTCTTGTATTGAACAATCTCTGAACCAAAAGGAATTAAATTACATCCAAGCTGCGCATACACACACCTTCACTTTTGCTGCAGACTGGAATTTTAGGAATGAGTTCGTCTACCTGTATCCAGCGATCTCCGCGATTCATATACTTGGAACAAATTGTTAGCTTGCAGTTGATCTTTGCCACCACAGCCTTGAATTCCTTCAGGAATTTTTCATTATCTGATACACTAAGTAAATGAAACAAGATTACATTTAAATGTGCAAGCATTGTTCTTCTTATTAATTGATAATCTTCCAACCCTGGTCCAATATCATTTATTTTTTAAAGATCTTTCTGGGTGAAATGTATGCTCCCCGGGATGAAGCCGGAAAATAGAACACTTTTGCTAACTCAGCCACCCAGTACTGACAAAGAATCAGTCCCACCAGCTCAAGTAGAACAAGACCAGAAGCATTTATATTACCCCAAGAATCTGCCTCAGCCACACCATCAAAAGAGCCCTCCTACTTCACCAGTGTGAGTGTTTCACTATCAACCTTCACCAACTGGTTTCCCTGAGTGAGATTGCCAAATTTGTGCTAAATTAAGGGCAATTGTGTAACGTAGGCCATACTATGAGAAACTGGGTTAACACAGCCCTTAGTCACTTCACTTGGACCCAAATTTCCATCCAAACAACCTGGGCTGGATTTGAGGGCAGGTCCCAGAAATGAAATGTCAGTGTCCTAACTCACAGCACCTCCCAGTCCTCCTTATGTCATGTTTTGCAAAGTCATCTGTCAATAATGGTGGCAGACAGCAGGGGTGAGAAAACATTGGCACTAATATAGCAAAACATGAGCTCCATATGGAACAACTCTTAAAAAGGTAACTATGCATATTCATCACTGGGACATTGTTTGAGGAACCTTTTTTTTATTAATTCACAGGATGTGGGCGTCGCTGGCAATGCCAGCATTTATTACCCATCCCTAATTGCCCTGGAGAAGGTGGTTGTAAGCCGTCTTCTTGAACTGCTGCAGTCAGTATGGTGACGGTAGTATACTTCTTTGTCGTGGTTTTGGTGCAACTGAGTGGCTTGCTGGGCCATTTCAGAGGGCAGCTAAGAGTTAACCATATTGCTGTGGGTCTGGAGTCACATATAGGCCAGACTGGATAAGAACAGCAGATTTCTTTCCCTAAAGGACATTAGTGAACAGATGGATTTTTATGACAATTCAGAAGTTTCATGGTCACCATTATTTATACTAGTTTTTTATTCCATATTTATTTAATTAATTGAATTTA
This sequence comes from Pristiophorus japonicus, assembly GCF_044704955.1. NCBI lineage: Eukaryota > Metazoa > Chordata > Chondrichthyes > Pristiophoridae > Pristiophorus > Pristiophorus japonicus. Next base: position 87,443,631 of record NC_091994.1, read on the forward strand.
AATTCCCCAGCTGCCATGATGGGATTTGAACTACATGTTTAAGTCTATGATATATGGAACGTCCTCCTCCATTTCAGATGCCTCCAAAAGTTCGTCACCTTCCTCTGCCTGCTCCACAACGACATGCGGGCCGTGAACCTTACCAACGGATCCATTACAGACCCAATCCACGTTCGGACTGGGGTCAAACAGGGCTGTGTCATCGCCCCAACCCTCTTCTCAATTTTCCTTGCTGCCATGCTCCACCTCACAGTCGACAAGCTTCCCGCTGGAGTGGAACTAAACTGCAGAACCAGTAGGAAGCTGTTCAACCTTCGCCGTCTCCAGGCCAGGTCCAAGACTACTCCAACCTCTGTCGTCGAGCTACAGTACACGGATGACCCCTGCGTCTGCGCACATACGGAGGCTGAACTCCAGAACATAGTCAATGTTCTGAGGCGTACGAAAGCATGGGCCTTATGCTAAATATCAGCAAGACAAAGGTCCACCACCAGCCTGTCCTTACCGCACAATACTGTCCCCCAGTCATCAAGATCCACGGCATGGCCCTGGACAACATGGACCACTTCCCATATCTCGGGAGCCTCCTATCAACAAGAGCAGGTATTGACGACGAGATCCAACACTGCCTCCAGTGCGCCAGTGCAGCCTTCGGCCGCCTGAGGAAAAGAGTGTTTGAAGACCAGGCCCTCAAATTGCCATCAAGCTCATGGTCTACAGGGCTGTAGTAATACCCGCCCCCCTGTATGGCTCAGAAAATAAGAACATAAGAATTAGGAGCAGGAGTAGGCCATCTAGCCCCTCGGCCTGCTCCACCACTCAACAAGATCATGGCTGATCTGGCCGTGGACTCAGCTCCACTTACCCACCCGCTCCCCATAACCCTTAATTCCCTTATTGGTTAAAAATCTATCTGTCTGTGATTTGAATACATTCAATGAGCTAGCCTCAACTGCTTCCCTGGGCAGAGAATTCCACAGATTCACAACCCTCTGGGAGAAGAAATTCCTTCTCAACTCGGTTTTAAATTGACTCCCCCGTATTTTGAGGCTATGCCCCCTAGTTCTAGTCTCCCCGACCAGTGGAAACAACCTCTCTGCCTCTATCTTGTCTATCCCTTTCATTATTTTAAATGTTTCTATAAGATCACTCCTCATCCTTCTGAACTCCAACGAGTAAAGACCCACTCTACTCAATCTATCATCATAAGGTAACCCCCTCATCTCCGGAATCAGCGTAGTGAATCGTCTCTGTATCCCCTCCAAAGCTAGTATATCCTTCCTTAAGTAAGGTGACCAAAACTGCATGCAGTACTCCAGGTGCGGTCTCACCAATACCCTGTACAGTTGCAGCAGGATCTCCCTGCTTTTGTACTCCATCCAGAGGGAGACAAAAGGGAGGCAGAGGCAGGAGACGGAGGGGAGATGGGGGGGGGGGGCGGAGAGGCCCGGGGTGGGGAACAGGAAGGGCCACTGTGCGGCAGAATTCTAAAAGGACAAAGGGTGTTAAAAAAACAAGCCTGAAGGCTTTGTGTCTTAATGCAAGGAGTATCCGCAATAAGGTGGATGAATTAACTGTGCAAATAGATGTTAACAAATATGATGTGATTGGGATTACGGAGATGTGGCTCCAGGATGATCAGGGCTGGGAACACAACATCCAGGGGTATTCAACATTCAGGAAGGATAGAATAAAAGGAAAAGGAGGTCGGGTAGCATTGCTGGTTAAAGAGGAGATTAATGCAATAGTTAGGAAAGACATTAGCTTGGATGATGTGGAATCTATATGGGTAGAGCTGCAGAACACTAAAGGGCAAAAAAACATTATTGGGAGTTGTGTACAGACCTCCAAACAGTAGTAGTGATGTTGGGGAGGGCATCAAACAGGAAATTAGGGGTGCATGCAATAAAGGTGCAGCAGTTATAATGGGTGACTTTAATATGCACATAGATTGGGCTAGCCAAACTGGAAGCAATACGGTGGAGGGGGATTTCGTGGAGTGCATAAGGGATGGGTTTCTAGACCAATATGTCGAGGAACCAACTAGGGGGGAGGCCATCTTAGACTGGGTGTTGTGTAATGAGAGAGGACTAATTAGCAATCTCATTGTGCGAGGCTCCTTGGGGAAGAGTGACCATAATATGGTGGAATTCTACATTAGGATGGAGAATGATACAGTTAATTCAGAGACCATGGTCCAGAACTTAAAGAAGGGTAACTTTGAAGGTATGAGGCGTGAATTGGCTAGGATAGATTGGCGAATGATACTTAAGGAGTTGACTGTGGATGGGCAATGGCAGACATTTAGAGACCGCATGGATGAATTACAACAATTGTACATTCCTGTCTGGCATAAAAATAAAAAAGGGAAGGTGGCTCAACCGTGGCTATCTAGGGAAATCAGGGATAGTATTAAAGCCAAGAAAGTGGCATACAAATTGGCCAGAAATAGCAGCGAACCTGGGGACTGGGAGAAATTTAGAACTCAGCAGAGGAGGACAAAGGATTTGATTAGGGCAGGGAAAATGGAGTACGAGAAGAAGCTTGCAGGGAACATTAAGGCGGATTGCAAAAGTTTCTATAGGTATGTAAAGAGAAAAAGGTTAGTAAAGACAAACGTAGGTCCCCTGCAGTCAGAATCAGGGGACGTCATAACGGGGAACAAAGAAATGGCAGACCAATTGAACAAGTACTTTGGTTCAGTATTCACTAAGGAGGACACAAACAACCTTCCGGATATAAAAAGGGTCAGAGGGTCTAGTAGGGAGGAGGAACTGAGGGAAATCTTTATTAGTCGGGAAATTGTGTTGGGGAAATTGATGGGATTGAAGGCCGATAAATCCCCAGGGCCTGATGGACTGCATCCCAGAGTACTTAAGGAGGTGGCCTTGGAAATAGCGGATGCATTGACAGTCATTTTCCAACATTACATTGACTCTGGATCAGTTCCTATCGAGTGGAGGGTAGCCAATGTAACCCCACTTTTTAAAAAAGGAGGGAGAGAGAAAACAGGGAATTATAGACCGGTCAGCCTGACATCAATAGTGGGTAAAATGATGGAATCAATTATTAAGGATGTCATAGCAGCGCATTTGGAAAATGGTGACATGATAGGTCCAAGTCAGCATGGATTTGTGAAGGGGAAATCATGCTTGACAAATCTTATGGAATTTTTTGAGGATGTTTCCAGTAAAGTGGACAAAAGAGAACCAGCTGATGTGGTATATTTGGACTTTCAGAAGGCTTTCGACAAGGTCCCACACAAGAGATTAATGTGCAAAGTTAAAGCACATGGGATTGGGGGTAGTGTGCTGACGTGGATTGAGAACTGGTTGTCAGACAGGAAGCAAAGAGTAGGAGTAAATGGGTACTTTTCAGAATGGCAGGCAGTGACTAGTGGGGTACCGCAAGGTTCTGTGCTGGGGCCCCAGCTGTTTACATTGTACATTAATGATTTAGACGAGGGGATTAAATGTAGTATCTCCAAATTTGCGGATGACACTAAGTTGGGTGGCAGTGTGAGCTGCGAGGAGGATGCTATGAGGCTGCAGAGTGACTTGGATATGTTAGGTGAGTGGGCAAATGTATGGCAGATGAAGTATAATGTGGATAAATGTGAGGTTGTCCACTTTGGTGATAAAAACAGAGAGACAGACTATTATCTGAATGGTGACAGATTAGGAAAAGGGAAGGTGCAACGAGACCTGGGTGTCATGGTACATCAGTCATTGAAGGTTGGCATGCAGGTACAGCAGGCGGTTAAGAAAGCAAATGGCATGTTGGCCTTCATAGCGAGGGGATTTGAGTACAGGGGCAGGGAGGTGTTGCTACAGTTGTACAGGGCCTTGGTGAGGCCACGCCTGGAGTATTGTGTACAATTTTGGTCTCCTAACTTGAGGAAGGACATTCTTGCTATTGAGGGAGTGCAGCGAAGATTCACCAGACTGATTCCCAGGATGGTGGGACTGACCTATCAAGAAAGACTGGATCAATTGGGCTTGTATTCACTGGAGTTCAGAAGAATGAGAGGGGACCTCATAGAAACGTTTAAAATTCTGACGGGTTTAGACAGGTTAGATGCAGGAAGAATGTTCCCAATGTTGGGGAAGTCCAGAACCAGGGGTCACAGTCTAAGGATAAGGGGTAAGCCATTTAGAACCGAGATGAGGAGAGACCTCTTCACCCAGAGAGTGGTGAACCTGTGGAATTCTCTGCCACAGAAAGTGGTTGGGGCCAATTCACTAATTATATTCAAAAGGGAGTTAGATGAAGTCCTTACTACTCGGGGGATCAAGGGGTATGGCGAGAAAGCAGGAAGGGGGTACTGAAGTTTCATGTTCAGCCATGAACTCATTGAATGGCGGTGCAGGCTAGAAGGGCTGAATGGCCTGCTCCTGCACCTATTTTCTATGTTTCTAACCCTCTCGCAATGAAGGCCAACATTCCATTCGCCTTCCTGATTACCTGCTGCACCTGCAAACTAACTTTTTAGGATTCATGCACAAGGACCCCCAGGTCCCTCTGCACCGCAGCATGTTGTAATTTCTCCCCATTCAAATAATATTCCCTTTTACTGTTTTTTTTCCCAAGGTGAATGACCTCACATTTTCCGACATTGTATTCCATCTGCCAAACCTTAGCCCATTCGCTTAACCTATCTAAATCTCTTTGCAGCCTCTCTGTGTCCTCTACACAACCCGCTTTCCCACTAATCTTTGTGTCATCTGCAAATTTTGTTACACTACACTCTGTCCCCTCTTCCAGGTCATCTATGTATATTGTAAACAGTTTTGGTCCCAGCACCGATCCCTGTGGCGCACCACTAACCACCGATTGCCAACCTGAAAAGGACCCATTTATCCCGACTCTCTGCTTTCTGTTAGTTAGTCAATTCTCGATCCATGCTAATACATTTGCTCTGACTCCGTGTACCTTTATCTTCTGCAGTAACCTTTTGTGTGGCACCTTATCGAATGTCTTTTGAAAATCCAAATACACAACATCCATCGGTACACCTCTATCCACCATGCTCGTTATATCCTCAAAGAATTCCAGTAAATTAGTTAAACATGATTTCTCCTTCATGAACCCATGTTGCGTCTGCTTGATTGCACTATTCCTATCTAGATGTCCCGCTATTTCTTCCTTATTGATAGCTTCAAGTATTTTCCCCAGGACAGATGCACCAACATTAGCATCCTCGACCAGGCCAACATCCCCAGCATTGAAGCACTGACCACACTCGATCAGCTCCATTGGGCAGGCCACATAGTCCACATGCCAGACACGAGATTCCCAAAGCAAGCGCTCTACTCAGAACTCCTTCATGGCAAACGAGCCAAAGGTGGGCAGCGGAAACGTTACAAGGACACCCTCAAAGCCTCCCTGATAAAGTGCAACATCCCCACCGACACCTGGGAAACCCTGGCTAAAGACCGCCCCAAGTGGAGGATGTGCATCCAGAAGGGCGCTGAGCACCTCGAGTCTCATCGCCGAGAGCATGCAGAAATCAAGCGCAGGCAGCAGAAAGAGCGTGCGGCAAACCAGTCCCACCCACCTCTTCCCTCAATGACTATCTGCCCCACCTGTGACAGAGACTGTGGTTCTCGTATTGGACTGTTCAGCCACGTCAGAACTTATGTTAAGAGGGTAAGCAAGTCTTCCTCAATTCTGAGGGACTGCCTATGATAATGATGATGATGAACTACATGTCTCTGGATCATTAGTCCAGGCCCATGGATTACCACTCCAGTAACCTAACCACTATGCTACCATTCCCACTTGATTTTCTTGTGCTTCTCTCATCCACATTACATCATTCAACACTTTGCATTTCAGTCTTGTAATGCGTTCCTTATTATCTGTTACATTCCAAATAGCACAAGATAGTTTTTTAAAATCTGATGATGTCAATTGGAGCCAATGTTGTAATCAGTATGAGCAGCAGATGGTGTTTTAAACAACAGGTTCATACCTGCACACAAACACTTCCTCAGGAGCCAGAGTATTTGGAGTCATAATCCATGGAGCCATGCGAAATACGACTTGGTCTGTAAAGATAGGAGCCTCTGCTACAGTCTGGAAAGAATGTTTGAAAATGTTAATACAGTAATAACAGAATCATTCTTATTTGATAAGACTCTCATTTCTGAACCAGGATATCAGTGTGAGTCATAGGAACTTGAGTTCATTTAATGCACGTGCTTCCTGGAGAACAGAGTGGGTGGGAGCTGAGGAGCCCTTGGACTGCAGTGTTGGGAGACAGCAGTATAAAAGCTTTTGCTATTACACATGAGGAATCTGGCTATTAATGATACACAATAGAGTTCCTCCAGTGGGTAAGTGCATCCCCAAATGGGTTAATGAACCTTACAGAGTCTAACGTGCTGAGTTAATGCTCTCAGGCAGGCTCGTAAGTTTGTAACAAATCAGCCCGGTTTCGCACTCCGAACCAGTGACTCCTGCTGGAAATTGTATGGTCAGGATTAAGCTGAGCTATTCCAGCCACCACTGATGGCACTTAACTCACAAATGATTGTGGCCACTTTGCTAGGGACTGGAGGGCAACAGCCATCATGATTCAGCACCCATGAAAAATGGGAGAAATTTGGGAGAGAGGGGAAAGGAATTCGGGTAGGATTTTACCATTGATTCTAGTAGGCTGAGGTTGAAGGTCACCAAGCCATCAAAATTCTTATCTGGAAACTTGAGCCCTTCGACGAAGAAGATGTATTCTTTGTTCCCAAACATGTAAGTAGCAACAAAGGACAGTTTCTGGTGTCCCAGGACATGCAGCAAAAGCCCTGTGGGATTCACGATAAAATAAATACAATGCACTGATTGTGGGACTTGTTTGAATTAGAGAATTTGTGATGAACACTCAACTTCCCCCCACTCCCCAGTGGCACTCATGCATCTGCTTTGCCATGAGAGAATCATGCACTAAACATCCATGACAACAGGAGCTAGCCAGTGGTGGGGGAGTCTGGTCTGCTCCTACCTTCATCCTGAATGTCATCATCATAGGCGGTCCCTCGAACGAGGATGACTTGCTTCCACACCAAAAGGGATGAGTTCGCAGATATTTTATTGAAGGACCCGATATTCCAGTCCTGAGCACCAGGGGTGGAAGATGCCTGTGCGTGGATTTTTTTAACGTGTGGTGACCGTTGCACATCAGCCACCACACGGGCTCGACAGAACTCGGCCTTTATCCAGTGGCAAGGGTTAACCAGGACTGGAGACCTGCTCTGCTGCATGGACCTAGTGCGTACACATATCGCAGTGTGGGCTGGCCCCTGCTGCCCCTGGGCCCTCTGCTCTTCTGGGCCCCGTACCACCATTTGCCGCACCTTCGCCACGATCTCTCGCCGCTCGTTCACCACAAACATTCGCCGCACCTCCATCACAATCTCTCACTGCTCCTCCGCCCCGATCATCCGCTGCATTTCTGTCTCGATCTCTCACCGCTTCTCCGCCTCAATCAACCGCTGCAACCTCCGCCATGATCTCTCGCCGCTCATCCGCCCCGACCTTCCCACTCCTCTGTTGTACCTGGGCCCTGCATATTCAGTTCTTCACCTGGCCTAGCGCCCCAAAATAACTGTGGAACACCTCGCATAGTGCTCCACTCCTCTGTCAGTGCGCAGCTGCTGAATCTTTTGGCTGCCGAGGCAAACCATGTCCCGGCACTAAACTTATCCACCACCTGACATTAACACCTCAAAAAACCATCAACCTAATTTCCAGCCCCTGAATGTAGATATGTGATGAAGGTCCCAAATGGCCACTGTTCCTGACAAACACACAGATTTTATGTATATCTCAATCAGCATTCCACAGCCAGTAGGCTCGTACACAATGGCACAGAGAATAGAGGAGCAGTGAGTCTGTGCGGTGGGTATTTGGTGAGTTGAAGATCAAATTTGGCACATACATCTCAGAGTCAATTGGAGGTGCATTTAAGGTGCAATTAATGAATGATTTGACCTTTAGATACCAGGAAGAACTGCGAGGAAATCAATGTAAAGTGATCTCTCAAACATGCCCACATAAATGTACACGCACACATATGCACACTTTCAGCCAGAAATACCTTTATAAAAAGATTATTATGAGCAGCTTTGTTTGTCCTTCCACATTGTACGGAATTAATTTCCGAGATCTAAAGACAAAGCGTAGGTTATGTTTGGGGTGTGGGGAAGGTTCTACCCAACATTCTCTGTAGGTTGAGCTCTGGAGTGATACCGATTTGGGACAGAGATAAAACAAGTAGAAAGTTTGGGGTGAGTATGACATTATATGTCATATCCCAGATGCACTGGCACAGTTTTCTGTTCACACCCATTCTTTAACTGCCGAATGCTATTTTTGGTAACTACACTGAGCCCCTTCCTTTTTTCAATTATATTTGGTGTCGTTCGCTTGTTGCATCCAATTCCATGGTGTGTTTGTCTGTGCCAACTAATTCTACAGTAGCTTATCAGATCTTGGACAATTCATTCTTTAAATCACAGTTTCACATCCTGGTACATGTCTGACAGATAGTTAGACAGACAGATTAACGGACTCACCTCCTTCTTTCAGAAAGACCCGTACTTTGTCCTGATCGGAGGCTGAAATGTAGAGCTGCAGCTTGTAGCCATATTGCAGCAACTCTGGTCCGTCAGTTCTTAAAATCATGCGAGACATATCCTTCAGATCTAAAACAAAGACAGAGACATCGTTGTTCTCTCCCCACCTCTCGTGAGAGTGCTGATTCTATTACATGTATCAAAAGAAAATCTTCTAACTTCTAATCCCATTTACAGTGCATTCATTTTAACCTGTGTCCACCAGTTCGGTGCTGAAATAGCCTCTAGTTTCTGCATCAGTTGGCATTATAAAAAATCTGGGCCATGTTTCTCTTTCAATGTGCCAATAAAACAAATGGAAAAAGTAGGACATGGTCCTAATGTATCCTTTCCCTGTCTGTGTGGGGATTCAATGGGACTGCTACATTCAACACCATGCGCCAAAGGGAAGTTACAGGACTAATGGCTGGCTGGGCTTTTTGGCTTGTGATAGCACATAGTGTTGATGTTCCAGTTGAGCTCCCCCCCCCCACCCAACATCTCCTCACTTGATATATCTTTGAACACAATTTGAACCTGCATGTGTCCTTGTTCCATAGCTCTAAACCTCAGTGCCACTGCCTTGCCACAATTCTAAGAATGCTGGATGGGACGCTAATGACTAGAAATTCCTCCCTGTGTTGCATTTATCCCAGAAGCAAAGTCATGTCCCCACCATGTAAATGTTTATATATGAGACATGGAGGAATTTCTATCTATTATTTGGGCTGCCACAGTGAGTGGAAATGTGTGCCGTGCACATAATTCCCATTACCTGAAAAACTGTTCACCAAATTATCAGCGTTGTCAGGCTTGGAAGAAAATGTTGCATCCTTGTCACAGTTCACAAGAAGAACAGCACCATGTCCATTAGGACCCCAGGACCAAGAAGCCTTGTAAAGGAAAGACAAATCCAGTTATACTTTAACTCAGACTCCTGTTCTGCAATCCCATGAAAGGTGTGAGGTATTTTGACCACTTCAGGTATAATGATGGTGTGCGCTTTCCCTGGGCGAAAATCTAGAGTCAAATTTCGAACAATTACAGCAACTAGGAGCGCTACAGCTTGTGCAAATCTGGACAGTATGAACACAAGTAAGGACATTGGGATCAGTACCAGCCCCAACACATATTTATCAAAGCATCAGATGAATCCTTAACCCCTTTCATCTTAGCTCCTCATGAAGGAACCCTCTGGGTTTTATTGCCCAGCCTATGCCCAAGAGTCAATGATGCCTCGATTTGGCTTGCCTTCCCCGAATGATGATATCGGTAACTTGAATTCTCCAGTCCTGGGTAAATCCACTTTATGTCTTGGTCACTGTACCCAGACGAGCTTGCTTACTCACGTCTCTTGACCTCAGGAAAATGTGTACATCTAAGTGACACTATTATATCTCCCTATTACTGCTATATATAGCCATACAATCTGACACACTAGGTAAAGACTACTAAAGGACGATAACGAGAAACAATAAGAAGCAGGAGCAAGCTGTGTCAATACATGGTCCTATATATCCCTGATTTTCAAAGAAATCACAATCCTTCAATTGACCAATCAGAGTGCCACATATGTCAGACGAGTCCACCTGCTTGTGTTGGCAATCACCTCAAACACCCATGTCATTACCCCCAGTGACCTCAGGTAACTTCACTTCTTTAACTTCCTAAGTCTCCTCATAACAATGAACTTTGCAGCTTTTCAGTTAGAGATTCACACATTTATCTCTGGGCCTGTGGCCTTGATAGCCTATACTTCTCTAGTGTCTGTGAGAATACTTTGCTCTTATGAGTGTCCACCAGTTTTAACCTTTTGGGGGAAGACGTTCAACTTACAGCTGTCCATTTAGTGCTTGAAAAATGGATGACCAGGTCTTGATAATTGGGTGACACTTTGGCTGCCCCATGATGTGGAATCTATATGGGTGGAGCTATGGAATACCAAGGGGCAGAAAACGCTAGTGGGAGTTGTGTACAGACCTCCAAACAGTAGTAGTGATATTGTGGAGGGCATCAAACAGGAAATTAGGGGTGCATGCAATAAAGGTGAAGCAGTTATCATGGGTGACTTTAATATGCACATAGATTGGGCTAGCCAAACTGGAAGCAATACGGTGGAGGAGGATTTCCTGGAGTGCATAAGGGATGGTTTTCTAGACCAATATGTCGAGGAACCAACTAGGGGGGAGGCCATCTTAGACTGGGTGTTGTGTAATGAGAGAGGATTAATTAACAATCTCATTGTGCGAGGCCCCTTGGGGAAGAGTGACCATAATATGGTGGAATTCTACATTAGGATGGAGAAGGAAACAGTTAATTCAGAGACCATGGTCCAGAACTTAAAGAAGGGTAACTTTGAAGGTATGAGGCGTGAATTGATTAGGATAGATTGGCGAATGATACTTAAGGGGTTGACAGTGGATGGGCAATGGCAGACATTTAGAGACCGCATGGATGAACTACAACAATTGTACATCCCTGTCTGGCGTAAAAATAAAAAAGGGAAGGTGGCTCAACCGTGGCTATCAAGGGAAATCAGGGATAATATTAAAGCCAAGGAACTGGCATACAAATTGGCCAGAAATAGCAGCGAACCAGGGGACTGGAAGAAATTTAGAACTCAGCAGAGGAGGACAAAGGGTTTGATTAGGGCAGGGAAAATGGAGTACGAGAAGAAGCTTGCAGGGAACATTAAAATGGACTGCAAAAGCTTCAATAGATATGTAAAGAGAAAAAGGTTAATAAAGACAAACGTAGGTCCCCTGCAGTCAGAATCAGGGGAAGTCATAACTGGGAACAAAGAAATGGCAGACCAATTGAACAAGTACTTTGGTTCGGTATTCACTAAGGAGAACACAAATAACCTTCCGGATATAAGAGGGGTCAGAGGGTCTAGTAAGAAGGAGGAACTGAGGGAAATCATTATTAGTATGGAAATTGTGTTGGGGAAATTGATGGGATTGAAGGCCGTTAAATCCCCAGGGCCTAATGGTCTGCATCCCAGAGTACTTAAGGAGGTGGCCTTGGAAATAGCGGATGCATTGACAGTCATTTTCCAACATTCCATAGACTCTGGATCAGTTCCTATGGAGTGGAGGGTAGCCAATGTAACCCCACTTTTTAAAAAAGGAGGGAGAGAGAAAACAGGGAATTATAGACCGGTCAGCCTGACATCGGTAGTGGGTAAAATGATGGAATCAATTATTAAGGATGTCATAGCAGCGCATTTGGAAAGAGGTGACATGATAGGTCCAAGTCAGCATGGATTTGTGAAAGGGGAATCATGCTTGACAAATCTTCTGGAATTTTTTGAGGATGTTTCCAGGAGAGTGGACAAGGGAGAACCAGTTGATGTGGTGTATTTGGACTTTCAGAAGGCTTTCGATAAGGTCCCACACAAGAGATTAATGTGCAAAGTTAAAGCACATAGGATTGGGGGGTAGTGTGCTGACGTGGATTGAGAACTGGTTGGCAGACAGGAAGCAAAGAGTAGGAGTAAATGGGTACTTTTCAGAATGGCACACAGTGACTAGTGGGGTACCGCAAGGTTCTGTGCTGGGGCCCCAGCTGTTTACACTGTACATTAATGATTTAGATGAGGGAATTAAATGTAGTATCTCCAAATTTGCAGATGACACTAAGTTGGGTGGCAGTGTGAGCTGCGAGGAGGATGCTATGAGGCTGCAGAGTGACTTGGATAGGTTAGGTGAGTGGGCAAATGCATGGCAGATGAAGTATAATGTGGATAAATGTGAGGTTATCCACTTTGGTTGTAAAAACAGAGAGACAGACTATTATCTGAATGGTGACAGATTAGGAAAAGGGGAGGTGCAACGAGACCTGGGTGTCATGGTACATCAGTCATTGAAGGTTGGCATGCAGGTACAGCAGGCGGTTAAGAAAGCAAATGGCATGTTGGCCTTCATAGCGAGGGGATTTGAGTACAGGGGCAGGGAGGTGTTGCTACAGTTGTACAGGGCCTTGGTGAGGCCACACCTGGAGTATTGTGTACAGTTTTGGTCTCCTAACTTGAGGAAGGACATTCTTGCTATTGAGCGAGTGCAGCGAAGGTTCATCAGACTGATTCACGGGATGGCGGGACTGACCTATCAAGAAAGACTGGATCAACTGGGCTTGTATTCACTGGAGTTCAGAAGAATGAGAGGGGATCTCATAGAAACGTTTAAAATTCTGACGGGTTTAGACAGGTTAGATGCAGGAAGAATGTTCCCAATGTTGGGAACCAGGGGTCACAGTCTAAGGATAAGGGGTAAGCCATTTAGGACTGAGATGAGGAGAAACTTCTTCACCCAGAGAGTGGTGAACCTGTGGAATTCTCTATCACAGAAAGTTGTTGAGGCCAATTCACTAAATATATTCAAAAAGGAGTTAGATGTAGTCCTTACTACTAGGGAGATCAAGGGGTATGGCGAGAAAGCAGGAATGGGGTACTGAAGTTGCATGTTCAGCCATGAACTCATCGAATGGCGGTGCAGGCTCGAAGGGCCGAATGGCCTACTCCTGCACCTATTTTCTATGTTTCTATGTTTCTATGCTCTACACCCACTTGATGCCAAATTGATACAGGCCTGTCAATGAGTGAGTAGCCTGCCCACCTGATACAGGTGTAAGGCTGCTTTACTATGCTGGTTGTAGGGCCCCGATGCAAAATGCAGGTATAGGTGGGCAGGCAAGCTCTGCCTGTTTCTACCAGATCTTGAGCAGTCTAACCAGCGGCTAGGAGGTGGAAGGATCTTTTGTTTTTGAATGAGTTTTGAATAAAATTACTTTTGTGATCACCTTATTTGGATGATTCTCTTCAACTTTACCATCACGATCTGCATCCACATCCAGCGATATGCCTGTAAAAGAAGGGATGCAGAAGCTAAGAGAACTGCTTCTGGCCCGCAGACTTTTATCAACAATTCCATTGTTCCAGTTCTCCTGTACACAGCAGTACAGCATTGTCACCTTGAGCAACATGTAAAAATACATATACCATCATAAGAGAGAGATCTGCAGTTCTTTAGAACCTTATCATGTCTCTGAGAAATATCTCGCAGCACTTCACATAATTTCATTTGAAATTGTAGTCGCTGTTGTGCAGCCAATTTGCATACAGCGGGCAGGGAGAGTCAATCTGTGTTTGATAGTGTTGGTTGAGAGAAGAATGTTGGTCAGGACTCAGATAGAACTTCCTGCTCTTCTTCAAACAGAGCCATGGCCTTTTAACGTTCACCGGATCAGTCAGACGGGGCCTCACTTTAACATCCCATGGAAAGGGCCGCATTCCCTTAGTATGGCATTGAGGTATGGGCTTACACTACATGCTCGGGATTTGGAGAGAACCAATATTGAGGTAAAAGTATTGTTTTGGATTTTTTTCTTCTACGCTGTGCCCTAACATAAGATTCTAATATAATAAAATGCATTAAGGATTAAAGTTTTCAAATGCTTTGCTTATTATATTCCCATGAGCATGGGAAATAATCCCAGTAACATCCATTTAACCTGTATGTGTGAGACACTTACTGATGGCTGTAAACTGCAGGATCATCTTGTCAATGGGGTTGTCAGACTGATCGCCATAAAATGTAACTGTAACCTACAGGAAGGGATTGGACAGAGTTAGGAACAATTGCTAAGATGCATCATACACTTCAGGCTTTGAACAAGAATGTGAAATCACGTGAGAATATGATCAGTCTCATTTGTAACTCTCACTCTGTGGCCAATCAGGTGAAGTACCAGTGTGGCATGTGGAACTGTACCTCAGAATGTCATAGCACTATAAGAAAAGACATGAATAGACCCTCTGACACATCAAAGCTCAGTGCTCTTAACACCCTAACTCTCCCATTATGTGTTCAGCTGAAGTTTGAAAATTCTAGTTTTTCATTTTGCTTTCACTGCCTGGTAGATTACTGAAAATATTTATCACTCTTTGAGTAAATAAGTTCTTTTTAATACATATTTGTTTTAAATTTACTTTTACATAATTTATTGAATCGCCTCTGTTCTGGCTTTTCAGAGTTGGAAGCAATATTCTGTATTGACTTCATGTGCTCCATTTAATATTTTATCTACCTCGATGTGGGCCGCCACTTAATGGTCTTCTTTGGAGACGGTAGAGCTTGAGCTTCTCTAATCATTCCTGTCTGCAGTCTTTGACACAGTTGACCACTCCATCCATCTCCAATGCCTCTCCACCAATGTCCAGCTGGGTGGGACTGCACTCGCCTGGTTCCATTCTTATCTATCTAATCGTAGCCAGAAAATCTCCTGCAATGGCTTCTCTTCCCACTCCCGCATCGTTACCTCTGTCCTTGGTCCCCTCTTATTTCTCATCTACATGCTGCCCCTTGGCGATATCATCTGAAAACACGGAGTCAGTTTCCACATGTAAGCAGACGACACCCAGCTCTACCTCTCCACCACTTCTGTCGACCCCTGCTTGGTCTCTAAATTGTCAGATTGCTTGTCTGACATCCAGTACTGGATGAGCAGAAATTTTCTCCGATTAAATATTGAGAAGACTGACGCCATTGTCTTTGGTCCCCGCCACAAATTGCGTTCCCTAACCACTGACTCCATCCCTCTCCCTAGCATCAATCTGATGGTGAACAAGACTATTCACAACCTAGGTGTCATATTTGACCCTGAAATGAGTTTCCAGCCACATATCCGTGGCGTAATTAAAACCGCCTTTTTCCAGCTCCATAACATTGCCCGCCTCCGCCCGTCTCAGCTCTTCTGCTGCTGAAACCCTCATTCATGACTTTGTTACCTCTAGATTTGACTACTCCAACTCACTCCTGGACGGCCTTCCACATTCCACACTACGTAAACTTGAATTCATCCAAAACTCAGCAGCCAGTGTAATAACCCTCACCAAGTCAAGATCACCCATCACCCCTGTGCTTTCTGACTTACATTGGCTCCCAGTTAAACAACACTTTGATTTCAAAATTCTCATCCTTGTTTACAAATCACACCATGGCCTCGCCCCTCCCTATCTCTGTAATCTTTTTCAGTCTCACAACTCCACAAGATGTCTGCGTTCCTCAAATTCTGGCCTCTTGAACATCCCTCATTATAACTGCTCAACCATCGGTGGACGTGCCTTCAGCTGCCTGGACGATAAGTTGTGCAACTCCCTCCCTAAACCTCAACACCTATCTAGCTCTCTTTCCTCCTTTAAGATGTTCCTTAAAACCTACCTCGTTAAACAAGCTTTTGGTCATTGGCCTTAATTTCTTCTTCTGTGGCTCAGTGTCAAATTTATCTGTTTGTCTTGTAACACTGTTGTGAAGCGCCTTGGGATGTTTTACTACGTTAAAGGCGCTATATAAATAAAAGTTATTATGACTATTAATAGCTCAGCCCCTTTACACTTTAGAATAAAGAAACATACAGACTGGAGGTGACTATTGCAGCCGATCAGATAAAAAATGCTGGAAATACTCAGCAGGTCAGGCAGCATCTGCGAAGAGAGAGAAACAGAGTTAACATTTCAGGTCGATGACCAGAACTGTGAAAGAGCACATCTGACGAAAGGTCATCGACCCGAAACGTTAACTCTGTTTTTCTCCCCACAGATGCTATCTGACCCGCTGTATTTCCAGCATTTTATTTCAGGTGTCCAGCACGTGTAGTATTTTGCTCTGGGGTTTCCATCAGATACTAATCTATTTCCATTTCTTTTTCAATTTGTTGACAAGAGCCACTATACATCACTCTCATTTTCAATTCAGGAAAGGAGTAGAGAAGACTGCGAGAAAATGGGAAAGGAAATAGAAGTGGTGAGGACAAGCAATGAAGCAAGATTCTGAGTGAAAAGAGATGAACTGCAGGAAGAAATCCCTGTTGCACCAGAAACACTTGTAACATGCAAGTGGAGTCAATCACAGGAACAAAAGAAATGTAAATTGCATGCTACCTTATTGTCATTTGCAACCCTGCTTGTTTTGTCCAATGTGACCAGGAGCACGGTCCCTTTATGGAGAACCAATTTGGTTGCATGTTCAGGCACCGGGGTTATACGCTGTTGATGTAAAATGGAGCATTTGACACCAGGGCTGAAGCGGATTTCAAATGACTGGGATCTTGGAGGCGATGGCCTAGAAAAAGAGACCGTTTAATTGATATAATTGATTGTTAAAGGGCACCAATTCATTTTGAAAAACAATGTGCCCATTATAGCACAGTGAGACTCCTTTCATCACTTTGTCTATGATTGAAAGGAAGCTGATAATTCGCCGGGTAGAATTGTCCCACTTTCCGTTGATAGAACATACCTGAAGAATTTCCCATGTTGTTGGGTAGATCCGAGTGCCATAGCTCCACTGGAAAAGCTTGGTTGTGGGTGGGGACAGACTTCCACAGACCTTCAGCACTATATCTGAGATGCTGTCAGGGTCAATAGCCTTCATTCTGTCCATTGCACTCAGCTGCTTCTTAATGTCATAGTGCATCAACCAAGTTGGTTACACACTGCCATCTATGATGATAGGGACATCAGGAGGAGGCCAGCTGTGATTGCCCATTCAGCATTTATGGCTGAAGACATTGGCAATTGCTGTGTTCGGCTCAGCCATGGCTGAGGGTGGAGATATTCATGGAGGTTCCTCCTCCTTCTATCAGTCGACCACCATTCTCTGAATGTGCTGGGACTAAAGAGCTTTTCTTGAGTCCATTGGTTGTGGGGTTGCTGAGCTGTTTTTTGCCTGCTGCTTTTTGTGTGTGACATGCACCGGGCCCTGTGCTGAAGCTTCACTAAGTTTGTGCCTCATTCTACGCTACGCCTGGTGCTGCTCCTGACATACCCTTCTGCATTAACCAAAGCTGGTCTCGCAGTTTGATGATGATTGACGGAGCACGGCATTGTTGCAAGTGCCTTCTTTTAGGTGAGATATTAAACCGTCTTCGTGGGTGGATGAAAAAAGTCCTGTGACGCTCTTGAAGAGCAAGGAGCTTTTCTGGTGTCTGACTCAGCCCTTATCCATCAACCAACAAAAGCAGATTAACCTGTTGTTCACCTCCTTGCTGTTTGTGTGATCTTACTGTGCACAAAGGCTGCTGCATCTGTCTACAAAACAAGTGACTATACTTCAAAAGTAATTCATTGGCTGTGTAATGTCTTGAAACATCCTGAGGGTGTGAAAGGTGCTATCTAAATTCAAGTTATTTTTGTATCTTACTCTATCAGAGTGATCCCATCCTGTCTCTATGATACCGAGGCATCCACTGACCTACAAATTCAATTTTGTGCAAATTATAGGTACAAGTGGGGCTAGTTAATTGCTAAAACCAATCAATGTACTGATCCAATTCAGTGCAGTCTTATAGAATAAGGCTTTAAAACTTATAATTGAGGCCTCTAGTGTTTCATGAAGCATTTCATCAGGTAATAGGATATTCTCCAGTTATCTCCAAGATTACGGGATACTCATGTTTCAGTCATGTTCTCACACCCAACTTGCTACCAAGTTTATGTCACAGGCAAAGAGTGATTTGTATTTCCCATTCAAAAAGGATAAAGCAGGTAATTATAGACCAGTTAATCTAATGTTAATTACAGGCAAACTCAATCCATAATTCAGGATAAAATGAACAGCATTTAGAAACTCTTGAAATAAATACCTCTTACTGGGGTATTGTTCCACGGGCACCCTCCAGTACCTCCTCTAAAAGTCCACATGTGAGCCTAGAGAGTCGGCTGATAAGATATTAGAATGTATGAGGCAGGCATCACAACCAACCCTGGTCCTATTTACCAACTGAGCCATCAAGAGAACACCTGACCAGTGGCCACATTCTAATCTTATATTCAGGAGAGGACATCAGATAAATCAGTTTTCTGACTTACTTGTAAAGGTCGATGTTGAGTTCGGTCCCCAACACATAATTCACTTGGGTGGGTTTCCCACACTCCAGCCGCACAGTCCTTGGCCTGGACATAGTGAAGGTTTACAGCGCTCTGCAGAGTAAGAGTTAGTGTTTCATCTCAGGTAGAAGCTTATCTATAGACACTTATTGCCCTGCTCACAATAACAACCCAGAGTCACCCAGTCTCTTCGTCTGTCTTTGAGTGTGTTATATATGTGGACTTGTATTTACTCTGTACAGCTACCAGAGTCCCTTGGGAGCACAGGTATTTAAGGAGGCTTCACAGGTTGGAGAGGCACTCTAGAGACCTGCAATAAAAGACTAAGGTTACACTTTACTTTGAGTTCACAGTGTTCAGTCTGACTCTTTCTCCATGCACAACAACTGGCGACGAGATATAGATAGTGAACCCAAAGATGCAGAGAACAGTGGGCATTCTGGAGAAATTTTCGGAGGGAAATGATTGGGAAACTTTTGTGGAGCGACTCAACCAATACTTTGTGGCCAAGGAGCTAGATGGGGAAGAGAGCGCTGCCAAACGAAGGGCGATCCTCCTCACCGTCTGTGGGGCACCAATGTATGGCCTGATGAGAATTTGCTCACTCCAGCAAAACTCATGGAGAAATCGTACGACAATTTGTGCACACTGGTCCTAGAGCATTTGAACCCGAAGAAAAGCGTTCTGATGGCGAGGTATTGGTTCTACACTACAAAAGGTCTGAAGGCCAGGAAGTGGCGAGTTATGTTGCCGAGCTAAGACACCTTGCAGGACATTGTGAATTTGAAGGACATTTGGAGCACATGCTCAGAGACTTTTTCATACTTGGCATTTGTCACGAAACCATACTTCGCAAACTTTTGACTGTAGAGACCCCAACCTTGAGTAAGGCCATAGCGATAGCCCAGGCGTTCATTGCCACCAGTGACAATGCAAAACAAATCTCTCAGCACACAAGTGCTGCTACAAGTACTGTGAACAAAGTTGTTGTTTCAAATCATAATGTACAGGGCAGGTCATACATACCTGCAGATGACTCAGAATCCACCATCAAGGGTGATGAATGCAAGGCCATTAACACCTTGTTGGCGCTGCATGGGTGATCATCGTTTCCATTCATGCCAATTCAAAGGATACGTTTGCAAGGGCTGTGGAACAATGGGACACCTCTGAGTGTGCAGGCGAGCTGCTCAGCCTGTTAAACCTGCAAACTACCATGTTGCAGAGGAGGACAGATCCACGGAGGAGCACGATGAACTAGAGCCTCAAATAGAGGAGGCAGAGGTACATGGTGTGCACACATTCACCATGAATTGTCCTCGATAATTCTGAATGTTGAACTAAATGGACTCCCAGTGTCAATGGAGCTTGACGGACGCGAGCCAGTCCATCATGGGCAAAAAGACTTTCAAAAGGTTGAGGTGCAACAAGGCCTCAAGGCCAGTCTTAAGTCCAGTTCGCACGAAACTAAGAACTTACATGAAAGAACTGATTCATGTAATTGGCAGTGCTACCGTAAAGGTCTCCTACAATGGAGCGGTGCACAAGCTACCACTCTGGGTGGTACCGGGCGATGGTCCCACGCTGCTTGGCAGGAGCTGGCTGGGAAAGATACACTGGAACTGGGATGATGTCCGAGCGCCAATAGCCGCTGACGACACTTTGTGTGCTCAAGTCTTAAACAACTTTCCTTCGCTGTTCAAACCAGGCATGGGGAAATTTCAAGGAGCAAAAGTGCTGATCCACCTAATTCCGGGGGCGCGACCCATCCGTCACAAGGCAAGAGCAGTACCGTACATGATGAGAGAAAGGGTAGAGATCTACCTAGACCGGCTGCAACGAGAGGGCATCATTTCACCGATCGAGTTCAGCAAGTGGGCCAATCCTATTGTCCCAGTCCTCAAGGGATACGGCACCGTCAGAATCTGTGGCGATTACAAAGTAACTATCAATCGTTTCTCCCTGCAGGACCAATACCCACTACCAAAGGCCGACGACCTCTTTGCAACGCTGGCTGGAGGAAAGACGTTCACGAAGCTGGAGCTGACTTCAGCCTACATGATGCAGGAACTGGAGGAATCATCGAAGGCCCTCACCTGCATCAACACGCACAAGGGTCTTTTTGTTTATAACAGATGCCAGTTTGGAATCCGATCAGCGGCAGCGATATTCCAGAGAAACATGGAAAGTTTACTGAAGTTGGTCCCGCACACCGTGGTCTTCCAGGACGACATCTTGGTCACAGGTTGGAACACAGTCGAGCACCTGCAGAACCTGGAGGAGGTTCTTAGTCGACTCAACTGCATGGGGCTCAGGTTAATATGCTCGAAGTGCGTTTTCCTGGTGCCTGAAGTGGAGTTCTTGGGAAGGAGGATTGCGGCGGATGGCATCAGCCCCATCAACGCGAAGATGGAGGCAATCGAGAATGCACCGAGGCCACAGAACGTGACAGAGCTGGGACTCTTGAACTACTTTGGTAACTTCTTACCCGGTCTCAGCACACTGCGAGAACCACTGCACATCTAATTACGAAAAGGGGGCGAATGGATTTGGGGCAAAAACCAAGAAAATGCCTTTGTAAAAGCAAGAAAATTATTATGCTCAAACAAATTGCTTGTGTTGTATGATCCATGTAAGCATTTTGTACTAACGTGATGCGTCGTCATATGGCATCGGGTGTGTATTGCAACAAGCTAATGATTTTGGGAAACTGCAGCTGGTTGCTTATGCATCCAGGAGTCTGTCTAAGACCGAGAGAGCCTACAGCATGATTGAAAAAGAAGCCTTAGCGTGTGTCTATGGGATAAAGAAAATGCATCAATACCTGTTTGGGCTAAAATTCGAATTGGAAACTGACCATAAGCCACTTATACCCCTGTTTTCCGAGAGTAAAGGGATAAATACCAACACATTGGCCCGCATCCAGAGATGGCCGCTCACGTTGTCCACATACAACTACGCCATCCACCACAGGCCAGGCACAGAAAACTGCGCCGATGCTCTCAGTCGGCTGCTATTGCCCACCATGGAGGTGGAAATGGTGCAGCCCGCAGATCTAGCCATGGTTATGGAAGCATTTGAGAGTGAGCAATCACCCATCACTGCCCGGCAGATCAAAACCTGGACCAGCCAGAACCCAAAAGCTGTTTGCTTCACGGGAGCTGCTCCAGTGTCCCAGTGGAAATGCAGGAAGAGATAAAAACCGTTCCAGCGGCGCAAAGATGAAATGTCTATACAGGCAGACTGCCTTCTGTGGGGCAATCGAATAGTGATCCCCAAGAGGGCAGAGACACCTTCATCAATGACCTCCACAGTACCCACCCAGGCATCGTAATGTTGAAAGCGATAGCCAGATCACACGTGTAGTGATGTGGACTTAGAGTCCTGCGTTCACAGATGTAATACATGCTCGCAGTTAAGCAATGTACCCCAGGGAGGCATCGCTAAGTTTATGTCTTGGCCCTCCAAACCATGGTCTAGGGTACACGTCGACAATGCAGGCCCGTTCTTGGGTAAAATGTTCTTTGTGGTTGTAGACGCGTACTCAAAGTGGATTGAATGTGAGATAATGTCGGCTAGCACGTCCACTGCCACTACTGAAAGGCTTACCTGATGTCCTGGTGAGCGACAAAGGGCCATGTTTTACCAGAGCTGAGTTCAAAGAATTCATGACCCGTAACAGGATCAAACATGTCACATCTGCCCCGTTTAAACCAGTGTCCAATGATCTGGCTCAGAGAGCAGTGCAAACCATCAAGCAAGGCTTGAAGAGAGTAACTGAAGGCTCACTGCAGGCTCGCCTATACCGAGTCCTGCTTAGCTACTGCACGAGACCCCACTCACTCACTGGGATCCCACCTGCTGAACTGCTCATGAAAAGAGCACTTAAGACAAGGCTCTCGTTAGTTCACCCTGATCTGGTGAGGTAGAGAGCAGGCGGCTTCAACAAAGTGCATACCATGATAGTGCAAATGTGTTCTCGCAAGATTGAAATCAATGATCCTGTATTTGTTTTAAATTATGGACAAGGTCCCAAGTGGCTTCCCGGCACTGTCGTGGCCAAAGAGGGAAGCAGGGTATTTCGGGTCAAACTTTCAAATGGACTAATTCACCGGAAACATTTGGACCAAATTAAACTCAGATTCACGGACTATCCTGAGCAACCCACCTTGGACCCTACCTTTTTTGATCCCCCAACACACACACCAGTGGCAACTGGCAACATGGTTGACCATGAAGCAGAACCCATCATCCACAGCAGCCCAGCAGGGCCCAACACACCAGGCAGCCCAGCAAGGCCAGCTGTACAGCAGCCCAGCGAGGGCCCACCAAATGACTCAACAACACCAGCTTTCACACCGAGACGATCAACCAGGGCAAGAAGGGCCCCAGATCGACTCACATTGTAAATAGTTACACTATTGACTTTGCGGGGGGGGGGGGGGGGGCGGGGAGACTGTTGTTATATATGTGGACTGGTATTTACTCTATACAGCCACCAGAGGGCTCATCCCCTGGAGCCCCAAGGGAACCTATAATCCCTTGAGAGTACGGGTATTTAAGAAGGCTTCACAGGTTGGAGGGGCACTTTGGAGACCTGCAATAAAAGACTAAGGTCACACTTTACTTTGAGCTCACAGTGTTCAGTCTGACTCTTTCTCCATACACAACAGAGTGTTAGAGGCATTTGTAATTTAATATAATCAGTAGCTCTTCTCATCTTTTATTCTCCCTTTACACCCACCTGCACTAATAATATAGGTTAAGAGCTTATAATTTACAAACAAACTTGAATGGCAATTGTTTCTGTACCATAATATATCGGTTGATAGCAAAGCAGCAGTAAAGTGGAAACAGTCACCTAATGGTCACCAGTGAATGGTTAACCTGGAAACCTAATCCACAGAACCACCTTGTTGTTTTTACTTCAGACCTCAGTTTGCTTTCAGTATCAGTCTGCTCTGCACCTGGCTCAGTGCTGCCTGCTGTTCAATGCTAAAATAAAGCTTGCTCCTTTCCCATGTTTCCCTCACCTCTACACATATCTTAAGATTCTTACAGAAACAATCCTGCTGAACCTAAAGTAACCGCCACCCTATCCTTCTCAAACTGTTCCCAAATCCAGTCTCATGCAAAAATTAAGTATACCTGTGTAATTGTTGACTGCGGCTCCTGAAGAGCGGTGTGCAATCTCCCCCTCTAATGTATTGTTGCACAAGCTCTGCCCACTTTCTGGAACATGTGATCACTGGTTAATTCAGCTGTCAATTACATTCTTATTAACATTGGTTCTCCAATGTCTTTAAGGGATGGGAACCTTACCTGTTCTGGCATACACGTGACTTCAGTCCCATCTCATGGAATTATTTTTTTATGTGTTCTAAAGTAACCTTGCAAGCCACTCCATTGTAAGCAATTCTTTCCAGGCAATTAAAGATGACCAATTAATGCAGCCTTGCCAGCAATGGCCACACCCTGCCAACAAATATAAAAAAAGACAGGTAGACAACAGAATCTTCTTACTTCCTACATTACAACAGTGACTACACTTGAAAAAATTGGCTGTAAAGAGCCTTGGGAGGCCCTGGGGTTGTAAAAGACGTTTTATCATTGCAAGTCTTTCTTTGTGAGCAGGGCCAAGTGTGTCAGGCAGTGAGGAAGGTGATGGAAGGGCAAATATATCTGTGTGGGGTTATTGCAAAGTCCCTTGAAATTTTTCATTGATGCAGCATTTTATAAATACAGCTACCCAGGACCAAAGCATATTTCACAGCCTTTAAAACAAATCATGGGACAGTGTTGCAATTAAGAACAGCCATGGGTTTTCTTTTCTCTCCAGGATGCTCCTAAAGTACTGGGTGTTTGCTAAGAGTACTGAATACAGTAGTGGTATACTACATCTACGTAGCATATATGGGTAATATACTACATCTAAATAGCACCTATGTGTGGTATACTGCATCTACATCGCACCTATGGGTGGCATACTGCGTCTATATAACACCTGAAGTGGGGCAATAAGTCACACTGGACAAATCAGACATGGAATAGATGGTTAAAGTGTTTTCGATAGAAACAATCTTTGCAAAACCTAAACCAAGAAACAAAATGTGCATCTGCACTGTCTCAAGGCCTCGTCAGATCCTTGCTGTCTCTACAGAAGAGATAACTCAGGGATAGTTGATTTCAAACCGACACATGAGCAAAACTGGTACCCTGTAGAGCAAAGGTCAAAGCAGAGCAAGAGCACGGAGAGATAAGATAACATTCCAAAACTGCATAAACAACCGAGAAACACATTGGGAGAAAGATCCCAGGGGTAGGCGGGATGGAAACCATCTTCACCTTGAGTGACAAGGGGCTGTGTCCATTCAAATCAATGTATGTCTCATGTATTGAATGTCTGGCCATTATAGGCTGAGTAACTGTATAAAAACCCAATGTGTTCTTTGTTTGTAGAGAAATGGGTACGGAGAGTTCAGTAGGGACTGACTGTGGCCTGTTTTCTCCCTTGCAAGTAAAATAAACTTACATGTGTGGGAGTCATCGGAGAGCCTGGGTGCAGCCCTGCACCTCTGTGCAGCGCTTGTCAGTGTCTGCAGCACCTCAATGCTGTAGAACACTGACAGCACAAATGTCAAAATCAATTTGTGCATAGTCCCTTTAAGGAAACCGGCTGATGATGCGTCGTCAAATGACATCACCAGACACGCTTCCTCTAATTGGCCGGGAAACGCACTCGGTGGGCGTACCACGGCCCATTTCGGGAAATTCATTTCACAGGCCAGGATGGTTCCAGCAGCGAGGTCGGGACCCACCACCGATATCGTTCGTCACGGACCCGCTGAGATTTGTAAAATCGCGGCCTTAAACTTAAACATTGAATAGGCAAATAATTAGTAAATAGAGTTGACTGACTAAATAAATAACAGAGGTTACAAAGGCAGTTCAGTTGTATCACAGTAGTTCAGCAATATCTAGCTTGCTGATTATAAACTTACAATTGAGATCAGTCTCTTAGAGTGATATAAATTAGTCACATTAATTTAGGATTGGACTCCTTAGATAGTAGTTAACAGCATTAGGCAACCAGTCTGATGAATATATTAAAGCCTATATGCTTGTAGTTAGCAATGTTTCCAGAACGTCTACAACCTTTTCAATAAGAGCTGACATAGAGGGACTGTTTGTCATGGGTAGCTGTATTTGAACCAGCTGGCTTAAACCTCAGGAAAACTTTTACACTTAAGTGAAACACTTATGTCTGACTGGATAGCCATACAATCTTAACTTCTGTAACCTCTCTCTTTCTCCCTATCAGAGCTGCACTTTCTATTTTTTTACAGAGGCACCCTTCTACACAGACTAGACAAAAAACTCTTACAACTTTTTACTATTAAAACTACTAAACTAAGAACTGAACTGAACTGGCTGCAGTGTAAAAAAAACATTTTATATATCCTTGATTTTAAAGAAACCTCTTTGATTTTATTAACCAATCTAAATGACGTATTAAAAGATTTCACCCCTATTGCTGGCAATCACCTCACACAGCAATGTTGGCACCCTTGTTGAGGTCCAAGTTAATTAAGCATCAGTACCTAGACATGCCAGGCTACACTTTTACTCCCTAGCTTCTCAGGTTCTCACTAATGAAGGGTCTCACGCAGGTCCAGATAGGCATGATATATTTTTATTCCCCTAATGAGCTTTCTCTATGTTTGTGATCTTGATGCCTTGTTTTCTATCACTGGTAAGGAATGTTTTGTTTATATAAGAACTGATCATTTTAATTAGCAATTGCTATCTTGATTTCCCAGCATTCAGCCTGACTACCTACATCATTCTGCAAACATATTTAATCTGTAACTCCATTTCGAGGGCATATTGAAGATGGTTCTTAATTGAGAAGCGGTTCCAAATAGAACACAGTGTACAGAAACTGGAGACATTTTATTTTGGTGCAGTCTGAGAATGATTGGACGGATACAGAGAAACATCACTCGGCATCTAAACACGCTTTACCTAATTTAGAGCTTGATACAGGCTCTGGGTGCCTAAAATTAAAAGCTTTTCAAAGACTGACACAACTGAAAAAAATTGCAGAACAAGATGATTTAGTGATATTGTGTAACTAACGGCAATATTCTGTAACAGGAACTACAACAGCTAAAGGCATAACATGGTTCTGTTCTAGTTGCAGGAATATTCGCTTAGCATTAAAGTGATTGTTGTTATTTTAAGTGTCCTCTGTGAGTGATCTGATGGGTGGTAATGAGTTCTAAATATTAACATTTTCCCATCTCTCTGTCAGTCACATTCACCATGGCGCTTCCTGCCAGATGCTGTGGTGTCTGACATATCACAGAGTCCGATTTGCTGATAATCCCAATCTTGACAGTATTTCTGTGATGTTTGATCCAGCAGCGAAGGTAATTGTTACCAGAGTCGCACCTCCAGGGGTTCTGATATAATCTGATGGTACTGAGGTTAGCTAGTGGCTCAAATGCTCCATCAGGCACCAACTCTAACTGGTTCTCATGCAGATCCAAGTAAGTGAGGTCCTGTAAAACACATTATTTTTTTATCATGTAGCTGTTAGAATATAAATTCCAGCTCCCACATATAACTCCGAACCACTTGATTGAATTTTCGCCTGCCACTCAATCCTGGATATCCACTATTTCAATCCATAAACCATACAGACACTTTGATTAGATTACACCCTCACTGCTATTGCTTCTCAGCAAATTCATTCAGTGACTAAACGGAGCAAATCAGAAGGTCCTAAGTTAAATTACCGATCTGTGCTGAGTTAGCTGGTTGCAGCTGGGGTGATGGCAGTAGTGGTACCATTAGCCTCAGTGCCTCTGAGTCGGAAGGTTGTGGGTTTAAGTCCCACTCCAGAGGCTTGAGCGCATAACCTAGACTGACACACTAGTGCAGTACTGACAGCACTGCACTGTTGGAGATGCTGTCTTTCAGATGAGACAGAGAGCCCCGACTGCTCTCTCAGGTGGACGTAAAAGATCCCATGACACTATTTCGAAGAAAAGCAGGACAATTGGAAAAGCATAATTCAATCAAGCATGGTTTTATGAAAGGGAAATCATGTTTGACAAATTTGCTGGAGTTCTTTGAGGATATAACAATCAGGGTGGATAAGGGGGAACTCGTGGATGTGGTGTATTTAGATTTCCAGAAGATAAGGTATAAAAGGTTACTGCACAAGATAAAAGTTCTTGGGGTCGGGGGTAATATATTAGCATGGATAGAGGATTGGCTAACTAACAGAAAACAGAGAGTCAGGATAAATGGGGCATTTTCCGGTTGGTAAACAATAACTAGTGGGGTGCCGCAGGGATCGGTGCTGGGGCCTCAACTATTTACAATCTGTATTAAGATTGAAGGATGAAGGAACTGAGTGTAATGTAGCCAATTTGCTGATGATACAAAGATGGGTGGGAAGCAAATTGTGAGGAGGACACAAAAAATCTGGAACGGGATAAAGACAGGTTAAGTGAGTGGGCAAAAATTTGGCAGATGGAGTATAATGTGGGAAAACATGAATTATCCACTTTAGCAGAAAAAATAAAAAAGCAACTTATAATTTAAATGTAGGCAGTTCGGGGAAGGTTCACAAAGTTGATTCCAGAGATGAAGGGGTTGACTTATGAAGATAAGTTGAGCCTATACTCATTGGAGTTCAGAAGAATGAGAGGTGATCTTATTGAAACATATAAGATAATGAGGGGACTTGACAAGTTGGATGCAGAGAGGATATTTCCACTCAAAGGAGAAACTAAAACTAGGGGACATAGTCTCAGAATAAGGGGCCGCCCATTTAAAACTGAGATGAGGAGAAATTTCTTCTCTCAGTGGGAAGGTTGCCGGAAAGCCCTGCGGAGCACAGAGACCGAGAGCTGGATTTTCCGGGGGATCAGCGGGCAGACTCGACATGCAGCGTGGGTTCATAGCGGGGGACACAATTCAGGTAATGTGGCTTGTTTAGAACCACTTAAGAATGAATTTCAGCTCACCTTCTGCATTCCAAAGCTCGCCTACAGGGTTCACGCTGGTCGTGGACCACGTCTATCAGGCTGAGGCAGGAGTTCAGTGGCCATTGAATCAGCTGTTGAGTTGACAGCTTCAAATATACAGTAAAAGCTCCCACCTTACAGAGATATCTTCCCTCAGCCACAATATCTTCCCCATTGCATTTCCACAGCAGATTCACTATGTTGTTACACAAGTCTCCATCCAGTCTGACCTCATTACCTCCATCACCATTGACAGATCACTTCTATCAGCTCTACTTCACCTCCCATCTCTTCCATCAACATGAGTGCCATTTATACGGTCTCACCTTGGTCCTTAGAATCCCACCACGATCAGCCCCAAAACCAGCAGCACCAGGCACAACAGTAGCATCAACAACAACACCACCAAACTTCTCCGCAATCACCTGACATAACACAGGACAGAGGGCATCAGCACCCAACCACGTTGCTGCCCGGGAGGCCAGAGATGGCCTCACCATGGCCAGATTTACTTCACTTGAAGCTGTATACCCTGACTGCCACATGATGCGCCAGGTTGGCACTACCCCACACCAACACCATAAAGCATCCCTACAATGCCCAAGCCATTCCTTTCACACTCATCACCATTACCGTTACACCTCACCATTCACTGCAACTCACTAAGCCACTTCCAAAGGTGCACACAAATCTGTCCAAGAACGCAAAGTGTTAAAAATAAAGGTTTCAATGTTTGACACCACATTAACCGAAACTTTACATGAACATTGCATAAAACACCCAAGTGACTACCATTGTGTGTTGTTAGTTAGTTAAAATCTCCCCCACCCACTCCACCATTGTCCTCGTTATTTGAATATTTCAGTGAATGTTAATGTTAAATGATTTTGTCCTACCTTTAAAGAATGCAAAAGTCCTGTGGGTATCCTCTCCAGTTGGTTACTGTAGAGAAGGAGTTTCAGGAGCGGCGTGTGGCTGAAAAGCTTATTGGGTAACTCTTGGAGGTTGTTATTTGCCAGCGTTATCCAGGTCAAGTTTCGCAAACCATAGAAGATCTTCTCAGGGAGGGACTCCAGTCTATTGTTGTTGAGAGCACATATTCTGAGATTATGCAGTGGTTCAAAAAGTGCCTCTGGAAGAACAGAGAGATAATTGAATGCCAGAGACAATACTTTCAATGCTTCCAAACCTAGGAAAGTACCCGGGGAAATCACTTGGAGATGGTTGTTGGACAAAACTAGTGTCTTGAGTTTCTTCAGGGGGAGGAAAAGTTGACTAGAAACATTGACTAACTGGTTTCCATTAAGAAGAAGGTATTCTAGATTGGGAACATTGTTGAAGATATTATCTGGTAAGTGTGATAGCTGGTTGCTATACAAATAAAGCCCTCTTAGCTGAGGAACCCAAGCAAATAAGTCATTTGGGAGCAAGATGAGCTTGTTCATCTGAAGATGAAGCACTTTAAGATCTGATGTATTCTGGAAAGAATTTGTTTCTAATTGAATTGAATTATTTCTTAACTTTAGAATGTTGACGTCCTTGGGTATATCAAATGGAAGAAAGTGGAGTCCTGCGCTTGTACAGTCCACTGTTAGATTATCCTGCGTGCGGCTACAGATGCAGACACTTGGACAGGAGT
The DNA here is from genome assembly GCF_044704955.1 of Pristiophorus japonicus. Lineage (NCBI taxonomy): Eukaryota > Metazoa > Chordata > Chondrichthyes > Pristiophoridae > Pristiophorus > Pristiophorus japonicus. The sequence continues at coordinate 87,473,808 of NC_091994.1, forward strand.
GGAACCCGTCAACAATCGACACAAGACCAAAAATCAAGCACTTCCACGACATGGCCTACCCCTGCAGAAACAACAACAATTTGCATTAATATAGGGATGCAACTATTTGTACTCATTGTGTCTGTAATGTGTTGTACTCAAACCGTAGTGACCTAGGTCCTTTATTCGTAACTCCAGAATGAGGCAGCCGCATGGTGGCTACCCTTTTATACAGCCCCTGCCACCAGGGCAGGAAATCCCGGTCTCCACAAGTTACACCCTCTAGTGGCGGCAGCATAGTATATACACAGTGTAAACCTTATTGATAGTACATCAGGTAAACAAGTCTCCATCTTATGCAACCATACAGTGACTACACAGAGAGTATATCTATAGTCTGCATATATAACAAACTGAATGGCAGCCATTTCTCTGATTGGCGCTCCATTATCACATGACCTATTGCTGATTGGTCTCCTTGGAGGATAAGCCACATCCCGAATTTTCTCTGGAATGTGTAAATGGAAGCACTCCGCCCAAGTTCTGACTGAGTTTGCAAATTGTAATTTGATCCATTCTAACTTCTGAAGCCAAAGAAGACAGATCTCGATCAACCCAGCAAAAGCCTCCCAAGTTCCAGCCGAAGTCCTTTACCCCAACACATGTGCTGCATCACTCAGTCGGTCCCTTGCCCATGCGCATGTGCATCCCTCCCTAGCCAATGTCCCTTGCCCCAGCGCAAGTGCATGATGTTACCCCACCGCCGCACCCCCAACGCCCCCCCCCCTCGGCCATAGATGGGGTATTGTGTGCGGATTGTTAACAGGTTTATTGGGTATGCAGTGAATAGTGACAATGTCATGACTTCTGGATTTCATCCATTTCAACAATGCTCCTTGTAACACACGCACTAAGCTTTACTAGAAATCGGGTGTGTGAGTAAAGGGGGTTGGAAGAACCTGGTCTTCCCTGAGTTCCCTCTCTCCACTCCGATCCCCACAGGCTTTCTCTCCCCCCACTCCCCCAGGTTCTCTCTCTTCCCACATCCCCAGGCTCTCTCTCTGTCCCCGTTCCCATCTCCCAAGGCTCTCTGCCACCCCCCCCTCCCCACCCGCAGGCCCTCTCTCTCTCTCGCCCCCGTAAGAAAGAGGCTCGAGGCTCGGTCAGGGGCTCAGCGGCTTGTGGCTCAGTCGGACAACATGGTCAGTTCAGAATCAACGTGTTCGGGGCTCCACTTCAGGTTTCGGGGGGGAGCAGAGTCGGGAGGATGCCTGCGCAGAAAACGTTAGTACAAATATTCACTTTGATAAATAAACAGTGATTATCTGTGTCCTTCTGTCATCATCATCATCATCATCATCATAGGCAGTTCCTCGAAATCGAGGAAAACTTGCTTCCACTCCTGAAGTGAGTTCTTAGGTGGCTGTACAGTCCAATACAGGAATTACAGCCTGTGTCACAGGTGGGACAGACAGTCGTTGAAGGAAAGGGTGGGCCTGCACACTATCGGACCAGCCTCTTTTTGCGCATGCGCGCCCAAATGCATCTGCGTGCTGTCACTGAGGTTCGGCCGCGCATGTGCAGTACCCACTGTTGCGGCTGCAGTGCAGCATGAACCACACTTTGTTCAGCTCCGTGGGAGAAGATCCGTGAGAAGTTTGGATTGAAAGACGAAGGGGAATTGGAGAGGGAGGGGAGGATCAGAGAAAGGGGAAGGATCGAAGAGAGGGGAAGATCAGAGAAAGGGGAGGGATCGGAGGGAGAGAGGGGGGTATTGGAGAGAGAAGGGACTGGAGAGAAAGAGACAGGGGAGAGAGGGGAGTGGATTGGGATTTAGATGGTAAGACTAGATGAAATCTGGAAGTCGCGACACTATACCCAATAAACCTGTTAACAATCTGTGACCCACACACAATACCCCATCTATGGCCAGGAAGGGGGAAGAAAGTCAGGAGCTTGTTGGGGGTAGAAGGTCATGAATCCATGGACGAGGTGTGTGGTGGGGGAAGAAGGTTAGGAACTTGGGCGAGGGGGGAATGGTCAGAAACTTGGGCTGGGGAAAGGAGGTTAGGAACTTAGGCTGGGGGGGGCGGAGGAGGTCAGCAAGTTAGGCTGGGGGGGTGGGGAGGAAGTCAGGAAGTTGGGTTGGGGGGGAAGGAGGTCAGGAACTTGGGCTGGGGGTGGGAGTGGGGAAGGTCAAGAACGAGCTGGGGGTGGGAGGAGGTCAGGAACGGGCTGGGGAGGGAGGAGTTCAAGAACTTGGGCTGGCGGGGGTGGGGAGGTCAGGAACGGGCTGGGGATGTAGGAAGTCAGGGGCAGGTCAGAAGGCCTCCTCATAGGACTCTCCTGGGCATGGCCAAGGTGGCCATTAACCGGTCCAGGCAGCGGGCTGTAATATATCGCCTATTGACAGATGTTAGAAGTTAGAATTAAGAAAGTTATTTTACACGTCTTTAATTAATGAATAACCTTTATGTTTGTAACTTCCTTTATATGCATTGATTGTATGTAAAACTCGCTTATAAATGATAGAAAATGGCCATATAACATAAAATGGGTTTTAAAATGGCCAAAGGCTGAGAAGCAAAGCATCATAGTAAATTGAGCCATTATTATGCCAACCATTTTTGTAACTGCTGATACAGCTTCATTTAGAACTAGAATGATCAAGGCTAAAATTATTAATCAATAAGATAAAGGAATGCAGCATGTACGATTTTTATCCTAATTTTGTAAAGCCAAGCTCAGTAATTCTGTGTGACATGGTCTGTATAATTGTTCTCAGAGAGGTGATTCCTGCCACAGAGAGCGGAGATATAGATAACATAGAAGGTCAAAGGCAGTAGACTCAATATGATCTATTGAGGATGTAACGAACAGGGTAAATAAAGGGGAACTAGTGGATGTGTATTTGGACTTCCAGAAGGCATTTGACAAGGTGCCACATAAAAGATTACTGCACAAGATAAAAGTTCACGAGATTGGGGGTAATATATTTGCATGGATAGAGGATTGGCTAACTAACAGAAAACAGAGAGTCAGGATAAATGGTTCATTCTCTGGTTGGCAATCAATAACCAGTGGGATGCCTCAGGGATCAGTGCTGGGACTGCAACTATTTACAACCTATATTAACAACTTGGAAGAAGGGACTGAATGTAACATAGCCAAGTTTGCTGATGATACAAAGATGGGAGGAAAAGCAATGTGTGAGGTGGACACAAAAAATCTGCAAAAGGACATAGACAGACTAAGTGAGTGGGCAAAAATTTAACAGATGGAGTATAATGTTGGAAAGTGTGAGGTCATGCACTTTGGCAGAAAAAATCAAACGCAAGTTATTATTTAAATGGACAAAGATTGCAAAGTGCTGCAGTACAGCGGGACCTGGGAGTACTTGTGCATGAAACACAAAAGGATAATATGCAGGTACAGCAAGTGATCAGGAAGGCCAATGGAATCTTGGCCTTTATTGCAAGGGGAATGAAGTATAAAAGCAGGGAAGTCTTGCTACAGCTTTACAGGGTATTGGTGAGGCCACACCTGGAATACTGTGTTCCATATTTAAGAAAGGATATACTTGGTTTGGAGGCAGTTCAGAGAAGGTTCACTAGGTTGATTCCGGAGTTGAGGGGGTTGATTTATGAGGAAAGGTTGAGTAGGTTGGGCCTCTACTCATTGGAATTCCGAAGAATGAGAGATGATCTTATTGAAACGTATAAGATTATGAGAGGGCTTGACAAGGTGGATGCAGAGAGGATGTTTCCACTGATGGGGGAGATTAGAACTAGAGGGTATGATCTTAGAATAAGGGGCCGCCCATTTAAAACTGAGATGAGGAGGAATTTCTTCTCTCAGAGGGTTGTAAATCTGTGGAATTCGCTGCCTCAGAGAGCTGTGGAAGCTGGGATATTGAATAAATTTAAGACAGAAATAGACAGATTTTTGAGCGATAAGGGCATAAGGGGTTATGGGGAACGGGGAAGGGAAGTGGAACTGAGTCCATGATCAGATCAGCCATGATCGTATTAAATGGCGGAGCAGGCTCGAGGGGCCGTATGGCCTACTCCTGCTCCTATTTCTTATGTTCTATTGTAAGGCTGAAACAGCTGCAAATTTTCACAGCATTTGAATGGGAGGAAAAGGGTATAAAGTAACAGCTCTTCTACCAGAAAGGCAATGCGAATCAAGACAACAGGAGATGAGGAGTCAGCACCACGGTCTCTCGAGAGGACGCTATCGGGAATCAGGCTGTGACTATCATTGGGTTAAGTATTACTTTTTGTAACAGAACGTAATTTACTTGATAAATGTCTGTTGTTTTTACTCAATATACCTGTATTAAAAGCATTTGTTATAATCTGAACAAGAGTCTCCTAGTTTGAATTAAATATAAACCCTGAGAATAGTTCAATTGTTATAATTAGCAAAGCGGCAAAAAGCTGCTACGTATTTAAAAACTACAGGGCAGTTGAAGGAATCATTCAGCCCAACTGCCTGCCTCTTCCGCGGTTACGTTCGAGCCAGGGTGGTCACCGGAACGCTCGCAGCCTTCCGCGAGAGGTGGGTGCCGGAGGAACTGGAGTGCATCACCACCCCGGCAAACAAATTTTAATTTAATCCATTAATGTTAAAAGTTTAATTTGTTGGTTTTATTGCCCCTTTAATAAGGGGGCCCTTGAATTATAGTTTTACAAAAATAGTGTCGGCGGTCAGGAACTTGGGCTGGGGGAGAGGAGGTCAGGAACTTGGGCTGGGGGAGAGGAGGTCAGGAACTTGGGCTGGGGGATATATGTAGGAGGTCAGGCACTTGGGCTGGGGGATGTATGTAGGAAGTCAGGAACTTGGGCTGGGGCGGGAGGGTGGGGGGAAGGACATTGTTTGGAGGGGTGGGAAAAGATTTTAACCCATGATAGTGAGCTCTCTCTGTTCCAAGTGAGCTCTGTTCTGTCTAGAGTCAACAGTCAGAGTGGCTAAATTAGAGTTTGCAAAGAGAAACTGCTGGGTGTGTCCTAGCCTCCAAGAGAACCAATCAGCAATCAGGACTTGTGATCAACGGGGCCCAATCAGAGCTTTAGGTATTGCAAATTAATGCATCCATAAATAAACCCATCTCCTAAAGCTTACCTGCTCCACAGTTAAAACTGTTCCAGTTTGAACCTTTTCTGTACCGCCCTTCCCAAAAACAAACATGCACACTCCTCTCTCTATTTCACTTTCATTCTCGCACACAAGGAGAAGCCTAACTTCTTCATGCTTGGGTTTCTGATGTAAGAACATAAGAACATAAGAATTAGGAACAGGAGTAGGCCATCTAGCCCCTCGAGCCTGCTCCGCCATTCAACAAGATCATGGCTGAACTGGTCGTGGACTCAGCTCCACTTACCCGCCCTCTCCCCATAACCCTTAATTTCCTTGTTGGTTAAAAATCTATCTATCTGTGATTTGAATACATTCAATGAGCTAGCCTCAACTGCTTCCTTGGGCAGAGAATTCCACAGATTCACAACCCTCTGGGAGAAGAAATTTCCTCTCAACTCGGTTTTAAATTGGCTCCCCTGTATTTTGAGGCTGTGCCCCCTAGTTCTAGTCTCCCTGACCAGTGGAAACAACCTCTCTGCCTCTATCTTGTCTATCCCTTTCATTATTTTAAATGTTTCTATAAGATCACCCCTCATCCTTCTGAACTCCAACGAGTAAAGACCCAGTCTACTCAATCTATCATCATAAGGTAACCCCCTCATCTCTGGAATCAGCCTAGTGAATCGTCTCTGTACCCCCTCCAAAGCTAGTATATCCTTCCTTAAGTAAGGTGACCAAAACTGCACGCAGTACTCCAGGTGCGGCCTCATCAATACCCTGTACAGTTGCAGCAGGGCCTCCCTACTTTTGTACTCCATCCCTCTCGCAATGAAGGCCAACATTCCATTCGCCTTCCTGATTACCTGCTGCACCTGCAAACTAACTTTTTGGGATTCATGCACAAGGACCCCAGGTCCTTCTGCACCGCAGCTTGTTGTAATTTCTCCCCATTCAAATAATATTCCCTTTTACGTTTTTTTTCCCAAGGTGGATGACCTCACACTTTCCGACATTGTATTCCATCTGCCAAACCTTAGCCCATTTGCTTAACCTATCTAAATCTCTTTGCAGCCTCTCTGTGTCCTCTACACAACCCGCTTTCCCACTAATCTTTGTGTCATCTGCAAATTTTGTTACACTACACTCTGTCCCCTCTGCATTTTATAACAGAGTGAGGAGCCCTTGTTAAAGTTAACTCATGCACAATCAGAGAAAAATTGCAAAAAGCAAAGAATTTAAAAAAAATACACTGCTGTGAAAAAATGTACACCAAAATATTAAATATTTTGCAATAATAACAGTTTCTCAGTGAAGTCGGTTCAGCTTTAATGCAGTCTATAGTTGAATAACTCAACAACATTCATCTAGATTCAAAAATTAAATTGGTGCTTTTGTGAGGAATTGGATTGTGGCAAGCTACTCCTATAGGACCGGAAAGGTGAAAAATGGAAAGATGTATATGTCGTTTCTTGGCAACAAAACTACAAGTGTTTTGCACCACCGGCTCTACCCATGGGTGCATTAAACTTTTAGGTCATTGGATCGTTTGAAGTCACTAGCAGTGGCCTGTACCAGATTAGTCAGTCAGCTATTGCAGGTTAAGTGGCAAGAGTTTGTTGGCAAGAGGGCAACACGTTAATCATTTTCCCCACGGAAAGGAAGAATCAGCACAACAGAGCACTGATCTTTTCCTGGGTGGCAATATTCCTGGACTGCTGAGCCTATAGATGGCACACATGTGAATGGAATGGAAAAGATAAATTCAGAATATTACTTTCAATTACACTACGAGAGTAGGATAAGGGGAGATGGGTTCAACGTAGCAAAAGGTAAATTTAGAACTAAGATATGGAAATTCTTCAACAAAGAATGATTAACATATGGATAGACGTCCAGAAAGAATAACTGAGATGGAAACCCTGGAATCTTTAAAGAAATAATGATAATTACATAGGATATACGGCACAGAAACAAGCCATTCGGCCCAACCAGTCCATGCCGTGTTTATGCTCCACTCGAGCCTCCTCCCGTCTTTCTTCAGCTAAATAACCCTCTATTCCCTTCTCCCTCATATGTTTGTCTAGCCTTCCCTTAAATGCATCTATACTATTCGCTTCAAGCACTCCTTGTGGCAGCAAGTTCCGCATTCTCACCTCTCTTTGGGTACAGAAGTTTCTTCTGAATTCCCGATTGGATTTCTTGGTGACTATTTTATATTGATAGCCTTTAGTTAAGTTCTTCCCCACAAGTGGAAACATTCTCTCTGTATCCACTCTATCAAAACCTTTCATAATTTTGAAGACCTCTACTAGATCACCCCTCAGCCTGTTTTCAAGAGAAAGGAGACCCAGCCTGTTCATCCTTTCCTGATGTGTATACAATCGCATTTCTGGTATCATCCTTGTAAATCTTCTCTGCACCCGCTGCAGTGACTCTATATCCTACTTACCATCGGGGACAGACCAGCCTCCAGCCAGCAGTCCATCCCTGTTCTGCTGCCGATCTCCCGCCCACATCAATATCGCATCTCGGTGGGCAGGAGTCCACTTGTGCCACTTGGCCGTCCGCTGATGTCGGCGGGGACTTCCCAGCGTCTCTCCCCTCTCCAGGCCACGTCGAAAGTGGCACTGGGCGGTTCGACCAGAGGAATGTCGGTGGAAGTCGGCAGTAAGTTCACCAATTTCAGGCCCTAGATGTTCTTCTATTTTCTCCTTGAGGAATTCCATTACTTTTCCTAATACTGATGTTAAGCAGACTAGGATATAATTTCCTGGACATGTTCTATCCCCCTTCTTAAATATAGGTACAGCTTATTACATTAGCTAACTACCAATCCTCTAGCACTACAGTTTTTTTTTAACGAATTATTAAATATGTGTAGTAATGTCTCTGCTATTTTTTACACTTTTTTATGTTCCTTGATAATTTAATATCATAGATCCTCTTTGCCTTCCTAATTGATTTTTGGACTTTTTCCTTAATCTTTTCATATTCTCCTTTATCACGCACTCCCCTGCTGTCTATGTACTTAGGGGACCTCATAGAAACATATAAAATTCTGACGGGGTTAGACAGGTTAGATGCAGGAAGAATGTTCCCAATGTTGGGGAAGTCCAGAACCAGGGGTCACAGTCTAAGGATAAGGGGTAAGCCATTTAGGACCGAGATGCGGAGGAACTTCTTCACCCAGAGAGTGGTGAACCTGTGGAATTCTCTACCACAGAAAGTTGTTGAGGCCAATTCACTAAATATATTCAAAAAGGAGTTAGATGAGGTCCTTACTGCTAGGGGGATCAAGGGGTATGGCGAGAAAGCAGGAATGGGGTACTGAAGTTGAATGTTCAGCCATGAACTCATTGAATGGCGGTGCAGGCTAGAAGGGCCGAATGGCCTACTCCTGCACCTATTTTCTATGTTTCTATGTTTTTAATGTACGCCTCTTTTCTCATCCTCAGTTATTCCCTAATGGCTTTATTTATCCATGGAGTCTCATTTGTGTTTAGTTTGTTCTTTCTTTTTAGCAGAATATATTGTCCTGCACTCTGTTGAACACTGTTTTAAATGTTTACTATTGCTGTTCTGCATTATTTTTTTGCCAATATTGTTGCCTTTGCTATTCTCTGTCTCTCAAAATCATCTTTTCTCCAATCTATTACCCTGGTTTTTGTTATACTTAGGTCCTTCTCAATTATCCTCTTAAAGCGCATTATACTATGGTCACTAATGCCTAAATGTTCCCCTACTTTTACTTCTCTTGTCCGCTTTGGTTCATTCCCCATTACTAGATCCAATAGAGAATCCTCCTTATTGGGCTTATTACATATTTGGTTAAAAAGGAGTCCTGTACACATTGTGGGAACTCCATTCCCTTATCCACTTTACCTACCTCTTCTGTCCAATTAATATCAGGGCAATCCCCCATGATTATTATTCTATGTTTTTTACTCATTTCCCTAATTTGTCTGCATATTTCTTTCTCCACCTCCCTTCCACTATTAGGTGGTCTGTAGACTACACCTATTAATGTGATTGATCCTTTATTATATTTTATCTCTATCCATATGGATTCTATTCAAATCACTTGACCCCACAAAATGAATCATGCAACACTTACCTTACTCTTGCAGGATACAGACTAAATACACCAACACAGGCTCCAGTGCAGTGCAACAAGCCTAGAATAATCTTTCTGGGACTTAGTGAATCAACTTTCAACAACAACTAAAATGGTGCATAGACACTCCGTGCAATTAATATTTAACAGTGTTACAGGAAAGAGCCACTTATGGTAAACGGTACTAGATAATACTTCAGGGACATCCAGATCGTACCAAGCCAATTTCTGCTGCTCAGATTTTTTGAGAAGCACCTTGCTTCCAGAAAGTTTTCCTGTATCATGGCCTCTCTATTTCATTGAAACTGCTATGGCTATTGTTCCTTTGAACTTTACTCTCTTGTTCCTCCTAAGATCCAAATGTACCATCCTGCATTCTGTTCCTGCTCCCTGCAACCTCACTGTTCTAACGTCATGACTCAATGTACTGCCTCCTACTTTAACTCATTCTTGCCCAGATTCGCACCTCTCCCTGTTGTCTCAAACTGATATGGATAACAGTTTCAATGGCTGGTACAATCTCTCATTTTGAAATAACTTATTTACGTACCTAAACCCCTTTTGTCCCAGTGGCTCCAGCCATTTTCAATCAAGAGGAAAATAAAAGTTTTAGACCTTGGCGAATTCATTATTAGAATCATTAATCTGACTTTATATGAAAAACATATCGGATTAATTTTCACTTTCAATGCCTGGGAGCAGACTGTCACCCATTGTAGAAACCATCCGATTTTCATCATATTGCTTTCACCCTATTATAACTTAAACCAAAATTCCCCTTTAGGACAAATTGAAATCCAGAAGCACGACAGAGGGATTGAAAGCAAGACCCATTTGGCACTGTAAATGAATTCCACCAGTAGAGAGAGCAGTTGCATCTGACACAGCTGAGGATCCCACCAACGTCTTATTCTGAAGCAGAGAACTTCTTTCAACGCACGAGTTCTATGTTGTGATTGCCAGCTGACATCAGTTTTGAATTCATTCTTGGTGTTGATGAGCAAGTCCTGGCATGCGGATTGCTAACTGACGTGAAATTTGCTACGGCTGTGTGGGAAGATGCTAATGCTAATGGAGACAATGTAATGGAGTGTATTGACTTGGCCATGTCAACTATCAGGCACCTCTTCTTAGAATCATAGAATGACACACATAAGAAGTCCATTTGGCCCATCATGCCTGTGCTTGCTAATCCCACTCTCCTGCTCTTTTCCCATCGCCCTGCAATTTTTTTTCCCTTCGAGTATTTATCTAATTCTCTTTTGAATGTTACTGTTGAATCTGCTTCTACCACCCTTTCAGGCAGTGCATTCCAGATTGTAACTTCTTGTTGGAGTTGGTTAATTCCTATGTCTTGTCACCACCATAGAATCTATCATTATGTTCTCAGAAAGACTCCCAATATAACATAACTAATTCTGAGAGCTTGATACTCCTCTGGTGGACAGGAAGGGATGGAAGCAGAATTCTCTTTAACAAGTAAGCATGCCTGTTGAATAGATTAGCCATACAGACCAGAAATGTTCAAGGTTCTGCGCTCAGTCTGTGCTGAATTAACTGATCCCCACTTGGTCAGTGGTATGGGGAGTACAATTGCCCACAGCGCTCTTGGAGAGGAAAAAAAGATGAGGGTTTCCAATCCTGATCATTATCTAGTGACCCTGCTGCAGCTCTATGTCTGGACATAAGGTGAAGACAAAATTGGGTTTGGCTATGATGACTCTACATTCCAATAACCAGACAATGCTCACTAAACTTGAGCATGAAGAATGGCCATTTCACCGAGGTACCAAAGAGCAGCTGGGTGTCTGTGGAACCATAACCCCAGCATAATTTGGTGCTTTTGGGAGAGGAGAAAATCGAGGAAATAAAAAGATAACATTTATGGTTATACAGGTTGAGTGTCAGAAATCTGGAACCCTCAGGACCGATTCCAGATTCTGGGTTTTTCCTGATTTTCAATTTGTTTTCTGACATCACGAATTCGGAAACACCCGAGCCCAGGTTCGGGTATTTCCGGATTTTGGAACATCAGAAAGCCGGGGGGGAATTTCCACCGAAGAACTGTTCGGACAGTCCAGCCCCACCAAGGAGGTTGTCGGGCGGGCCCCGCCTAGGATGTCATCATCGGGCAGGACAGCCCCACCAAGGAGGTGTTCGGGCAGGCTGGCGAGAAAGCCCTGAGGTAAGGGCAGCGAGGCGGGGCCCCGAGGTCGGGCAGCGGCGAGGCCCCAAGGTCGGACACCGTCGAGGCCCCGAGATCGGCAGGGTTGTCTGGTTCAGATTCCGGAACATTTTACAGATTCCGGACAACCCTGCCACGGATCGTCCCAGAGTCCGGATTCCGGAACATTCCAGACGCCGGAACTCCGGATTTTGGACGCTGCACCTGTATTTGAATCGGGTGACAAAAGCTGTCCTTTTATGTTAAACCTTAAGAACTCTGAAAACTTCATCTTAAAGAACAAATATTGCAGTGTGAAACTCTCTAAAGCACACATTGCGGATTCCAATCACTTTGTTGCCTCATTAAAAGGGAAATGAGAATGGGGAACAAGAAAATAAACATTGTGCAAAAGCTTGCAATGTTATTTCCTATTCCCCATTTATTTAATTAAAACATGTGTATTTTTCATCCTTTAGCTCTTCCGACATGGCATCTCACTCCCTACCTCGTTGCAACTAGTGCATGAGGGTAACCAGGCTCAGTTCACCCCTTCCCTCTTCCCTCGAGGGTAGGAAGCACTGGGTCGCATCAGACCAGTGCTCCAAAACATGCAGTACAAAGTGGCAACATTTCCTGTGCCCTGGTAGTCAGATCTCTTACTGCAACAAATAAATATACTTGGACAGATATGTTGCTGTAGCTTATATTGACCACACAGAAAAGTTTTGTTGTGAGTGAGTTTGAGTATATCAGTATCAAAGAGGTAGCAAACATTTTTATCAAATTTTTATTGCTTGCAATAGACCTTGGGGCCGATTTTGATTGCCAGCCATTTCTCAACGGCCCCCGGGCGGCACCTACCTTTGTGCCGCCTGCTGCCGCCGGGTCCCGTTGGGAGCCACTTTCGGCTCCGTTGTGTGGGCGGGATGGTGACCAATGCCGGAAACATTGGAACGATTTGGTGGCGGCAGCAAGTGTGAGCAAAAATTTATTCGGCCCCTCCTGTCCAACGGCAAATGGGTTGTGCGCCAGATATGTGTGTGTGGGAGTGTGTGTGGGGGACATCAGCAAAGTGGCTAAAGGCAGCAATGTTTCTTTGTGCAGAAGAAAAACGCATCCAAGGCAGCAAGCCTGCGTGGGATGGGAGGGGGACCTGCAGAGGTGGTCGAATTGAACAGGCTGGAGGAGCGTGCGTTGGCATTGGTGGGTGACCGCCGCCGTGCAACCACAATGGTTGATGCAGATCTGGTGCTACAGCATGGTAAGGTTATACTAATCTGCGGTCTGAGCCACGCTCATGGCATAAAAGGTCATGCAATGTTAAGGCACTTGCGGTTTACCGCATACTTTGTTGCCCAGTAGTGGTGTGGATGCAACTCCTTGCTAGCAGAATGTGAGATGACACGGCTCACATCTCAGCTTGACCAGCACCCCACTCCTACAGACTGCAATGTCATCCTCCATTTGCAGATGTTGACTCGGACAGCACACCATTGATCTCTGGCCTTCAGAGAAGCTGTCAGACCCCAACATCTCCCACTCTGACGTCACCCCCAGCCCAAGACAGCGGATCCCTCCTCCACCACCCGCCCCCACCCAGATCACCCATTTCCACGGCTCCCACCCCTGCCACCTTGAGCCACAAGGAGGAGGGAGACGGGCCCATCTTTGAGCCCCTTGAGCTCCAGGAGGAGGAACAGGATGACAGCAACCTCCTGCCATGTGAGCCAGGTGTCAGCAGAACCTCGGCATCGGCCTTTGAGTTCCTGGGGTTTGGAACGGACTCCACACTGGCAAGCTCAACCAAGCACAGAGGCCATGGCACAAAGGCAAGCAAGGTGCCAGAACCCACCAGGAGCGAGTGTTAGATCTCTTAATTTCCAATGAAATACAAACTCCGATTGTAGTTTCAATGTAACTTTATTCTGGCAGCAGCAACAAGCTTCTGGCTTTAAGCCAGGCCTTTGTCCTTCTGAGACCACATGGCCAAAATGGCTGTACTTATACCTGGTTCAATTTACAGAAAAGAACTCGCCTTCTTTGAACTTATTGGCTCAATTGATAGTCTGTTAACCTATTAATTGGCTCGCTACCCAAGGTCCTAAAATGTCAAGTTGATTGATGACTTAATGCAATGTGGTCTGTGTGTTTTCAAAACTGCAGCCAGGCTTCAGAGCTTGAATTCTCTATCAATCCCCCCTTTGATTCTTTCACAAACTGAATCATAAAACATCAGGTATCACTGGTTAAACATTCTACAAAATAATTTCATACATGTTAATAGAGTTTCCTTCTAAAATTTGTTGATGTGTTTCGCCACATGTCCGGACTAGTAGCTTCCACACAAATTTACAGCAACCCAAATTCCATCGTGGCCACAATGGAAGTCTGGTTTTAGTAGGTTAATTAACCTTATTCCAATTTAATCCAAATCAATATCTTAATTCAACCAGTAAACAACCTTCCCTTAAGCATAATATACCCAGTGCCACTTACAGACGGTCTACTGGGACCTGCTAGGCGTCTCACCTGCGGGACAGCAACTACAGCCGCCTGGTTGCAACAACATTTAATCAACATAAACAAACAATATAAAAGTAAAACAATTACAACAAATAGAATTAAACCTTCCACCAATGAAGTTCCTATTGAACCTAGCCATTCAGTGGCTCCGCTCCACAAAGTGAATGATGGTGGTTGCTTAAGTTTTTCTACCTCCTTTTGGATATGCTCCGCTAAGTGGGTAATTTCTTCGGAGCTATCTGGGATATATGTGCAACACTCAGTTCCGAGTAGGGCGCAAGTACCTCCCTTTTCAGCCAGGATGTAATCAAGGGCCAGTCTATTCTGTAGGGCTACTGTGCGGATTGCTACCATTTCTGCATTGATTTTAACTAGGGCCTCTGAGGTATCATTGGCTACCTGTTCCACAATGGATGCCATGTTAATGGATTCCCTTGCCAGTCTGGCGGTCCCATACCTGGGGATCAGAATGGCAAAGAACCTCTCTGTTTCTGTGATAGCTCTCTTAGGATGGTGTAAATGTTCCGACAGTGACTTTATATGATACATATAAGGCACAATGTAGGCTAAATAGCAGGATCCCGTCCAATTCTGGGGCAGCCAAGGGTAGGCCTTGTGGCCACACACCCAGTAGGTGCCATTATAGGCAATGAAGGTTAGCTGTTTCTTTGTCAGCAACCCTCCTGGGCCTGTCCAGGCTTTTCCATCTGTTTTATTCAGAATCCCCGTTACGTTAAAAATTCCCACATCGGCCCAGTTTGGACGGTTCCGTGGCTTGATTATATTATAATTCTGGGAGCAGTTACTATACGCCATATTTTGGCCTCCTTTGATGTTTCTAATCAGACAGACCGATTCCCCCGGTCTTCCTATTCCCGTTGTATTAGTGATAACAAAAAATGGGGGCCGTTTAAAATTATTGTAGCTTGGTTGGTATCCCCCTTCAAAGGTAGTCAGATTGTAACCTGCTGACTTCCATTTACGTGCTCAGTTTCCCGTATCCTGAAATGCATTGCCTGTTTTGTTTTGAGTAATTATCCACTCAGCCATTTCCGAGATATTCAAGGGAACTGGCCTCAAGGGAATCCCTCTCTTTGAGTGAATAGGAATATGCGTACACACCCAACAACTAGAAATGTTACCTTGTTTGGCATAAATGTATGGCATATATAAAAAGGTATTTACATATAATTCCCTTGCTACCCTACTATTTCCCTTTGGTGCAGAGGGTCGGCTAGTAAGAAGTAGGCCTATGCCTAGAATACCTACAATCAGTAATACAGTAAATTTATACATTTTGGCAAAAAGTAATTGTCCTTTCTTCGATTTCAGCTTCAGTTACGGGTGCTCGTTTAACATGTGAAGCGTGGATCCAGGCTTTCTTTCCTTGGACTTTAACAGCTGCCTGGGTGATCAATAACACTTGATAAGGTCCCTTCCACTTGGCACCCAAAGGTTCTTTATGCAACCTTTTCACATACGCCCAGACTCCCGGGATGATGTTGTGTCCTCCTTCGGGTGGATTACCCCAAGCTGCCGATACCTGTCAGGAAACAGAACTAATAGCATTGGTTAGGTTCTGACAGTATGATAACAAAGTGTCACTCATTAAGTGAACATCAGCTTTCCTTAAATCGATAGTTCCTGGCAGCGACATGGGTCTTCCTGTTATAATTTCAAATGGGCTTAGACCTGTAGTTCTATTCGGGGTTGCCCTAATGCTACATAGCAATATTGGTAGTGCCTGGGGCCATCGTGTTCCTTCTTGGTGATATTTGTCAAGCTGTGGTTTCAGAGTTCGATTCATTCGCTCTACTTGTCCTGATGATTGTGGATGATAAGGACGGTGTAAATCCCACGTAATGTTCAGTAACCTACAGACTTCTGGCAGACAGCACCTGTGAAGTGTGTTCCCTGATCTGAGTCAATGCTATTCGGGACTCCCCATCGGGGAATGTAATCCTTACACAAGACCTTTGCAGTGTGATTGGCTGTGGCTCTTTTAGTTGGGACAGCTTCTACCCATCTAGAGAATCTGTCGACCATGACAAGAATGTTAGTGTATCCTTGGCATGAAGGAAGAGATATATAATCAACCTGCGAATGCTGGAATGGTCCGACAGGGGCAGTTGGGCCACACAGCGGTCTGCTACCAGCTGGGCATGTTTTTTAAATCCCCGACCCCACCAGCTTTTCTGGAACCGTGCCGTCATCTGTTGTGAGGCCAAGTGTCCCCACGAGTGGATCTGTTGGGCCAAAAAAGGCATAAGTGCTTGTGGCGCGATTGGCTTGTCGGTAACTCTTTGTCTCCAGACACCAGCTTCACATAGCTTAATTCCTGCCTCAATCCATGTCCATTTTTCCTCTCTGGAGCACTCGCCTTGCATTGTTTGAAGGTCTCGTGTCAGAGTCCTGAGTGCTTTCAATCTGCACATCTGTGTTGGTTCTTCTGGGGGAATGCCCTGTGAGGCGGCATCTTTAGCTGCCTGGTCGGCTAGGGCATTTCCCTGTGCTTCTGTGGTATTTTCCTTGGAATGGGCCTTACACTTCAGGATGGACACTTCCTGAGGTAATTGTATGGCCTCTAGTAAGTCTCGGACTTCTTTTCCATTTCGGATAGGTGTACCAGCAGCAGTGAGGAATCCTCTTTTCCGCCATAACAGACCAAAGTCGTGAGCGACTCCAAAAGCATAACGCGAATCTGTGTAGACATTAGCTGTCTGTCCTTCTGCTATTCGACATGCTTCTGACAGGGCCTGTAACTCGGCCTGTTGTGCTGACGTTCCTGAGGGTAAACATCCTTTTGCCACTACCTCATATAAGGTTGTAACTGCCCATCCTGCTTTTCTGGTGCCAGTCAACAAAGGAAGAACCATCTGTAAACAGGATGAGGTCTGGGTTGTGCAGATGCTCCTCTGCTGCTAATGCTGCTTCTTCTGTTTCTTTTAAAATCTCCACGCAGTCATGCTCTTCACATTCTCCCCCCTCTTGCTCCCTCGATTCTGACATCGGGAGCATAGTTGCGGGATTAACCGGGCTGGCCCGAATGATATGGAGATTAGGAGCTTCCAAAACTGCTGTCCAGCGGGTCCATCTAGCTGCCGTCACCTGAGACATTCTTTTCAAAGACAGCAAAGCATGTACGGTGTGGGGACACTTGACAATCAGCTTTTGGTCGAGGACTAGACCCGCAGTGATTATTACCGCTCGACATGCAGCTTCCATGGCCCTTAGGCAACTTCCCCATCCGAGGGCTACCGCATCCAGTTTTGCCGAATAATAGTCAATAGGTCTTTGCCAATCCCCATGTTCTTGTGCCAGTATAGCTGTCATATATCCTTCTTTCTCATGGACAAACACGGTAAATGGCTTACCACTGTCGGGGATTCCCAGAGCCGGTGCCGAACACAAAGCCTTTTTCAAACTCAGGAAGGCCTCTTGCTGTTCCTTAGTGAGGGTGATGGCTTCTTTAGAGGCACGTTTCCCCTTTAAAATATCATTCAGTGGCTGATCAAGCTGTATGAAGGAGTCAATCCAATTTCAGTTAAAGTTACACAATCCCAAAAAAGACCTTAGTTCCTGAATAGTGGTGGGTTTTTTTAGCAGCCCGAATAGCTGCAGTTCTATCCTGGGTAAGTTCTCTCTTTCCTTGTGAAATCTTTTGTCCCAGGTATACAAGCTCTTCTTGGGATATTTGTGCTTTGTAGATGCTGGCTTTATGTCCTTTCAGCCAAAGGTGATCCAGCAAAGCTCGTAAATCTTGTTCATGCTGTTCTTCCGTGTTTGAAGCTAGCAGGATATCGTCTACATATTGGATGACTGTGGATGACAGGGGAGGTAATTCTCGCAAATGGCTTTGTAAAGCCATGTGGAATACCGTAGGGCTGTTGTGGAAACCCTGCGGTAACCGGGTCCAAGTATACTGTTATCCTTGGACCGTGAAAGCAAACCACTGTCGAACCTCCGGTGCCAGAGGCACCGACCAAAATCCATTGGCCATATCTATAACCGAGAAATATTTATGTTCCGGTTTGAGGGCATTAAAAATGGTGGAGGGATCTGCGACCGAAGGAGCTTTTTGATCAATACACTGGTTAGCTTTCCTATAATCGACAGTCAAACGCCAAGTCTCATTAGATTTCTGTACCGGCCACACGGGGCTATTGGAGGAGCTATACGTTTTAATAAGCACCCCTTGTTTCTCCAATTGCTGAATAACCGGTAAGATTCCCGCGATGGCAGTTGGACTGATGGGATACTGTTTAGTGATGGAGGCTTGGTCCCGGTAAATGACGCAGGCTCCATCTGGAGTAGGCCACAATCGTTCTTCTCTTTAGCCCATATCGGGTGTTCCTTCAATTCTTCTTTCTTCAAAGTTCTAATTGACCATGTCACCTGACCATCCTCGAAATGCAATGATGAATCTACTTGGATTAGAACGTCCATTCCCAAAAGGGGTTAATCTACTGGGCCTATCCAGACTGGCGTGGTTAGTTCATGTGGACCCAGCCCTATAAGTACCGGTGTTGTCCTTTTAATTTCCATTTTATGGCCCCCAACTCCATAGGCTGTACGTGCCCTACCATCCAACGGCAAAAAGTCTCCATATTGTAGGGGTAAGCATGTTAATTCCGCCCCTGTGTCTAAAAGACAGTCCATATCCTTATCGCCCACCCTCACAGTTATATATAGCCCATCTCCCCTTTGTTGTATTAGTGCGAGGAGGGGGGCCAGGGTGGGCTCTAATCGTTTTTTGCTATCCCAAGTAACTCCTTCTGTTGTTGTATTATCAGTCGCTTAAATGCTTCTATGAGGTCGGTATCTTGTGACAAGCCTGGTTTGTTGGCTGAATTGTATCCCTGGCTGCGTCCTCTTCCCCAGCCACGACCTTGCTGTTTTGCCCTGCACGTCTTGGCCCAGTGACCTTCTTTCCCACAATAATGACATTTTCCGGGTAATTTTCCTAATAACTGTTTACCGGAATCCTGGGATTTCCATCCCACAGCCTGTACAGCTCGGACTTTAGCTCCCATATCCCTGTCTAATTGGTTACATCGATCCACCAATGCTGCAAAGGTAGTTCCTCTACCTTCCCAGTCCAGTAACACTACCTTAAGCATTTTGGACGGTTCTGGCTTTAGACCTGCCACGAAAGCTGCTTTCAGGGGTCCAAACATTTGTTCATCCATTTTCTCATCCGTATTATTCATACCCGAATGTTCTAGCCATGTGCACCTAAACCGTTCGTCATACTCCAGGACCTCCTCTGTTCCTTTCTGTTGGCAGGCTGTAATTTTTCCCCTGTCTGTCTTAGCTGGACTGAAGGCTTGCAGCCAGTGTTTAATCGCCTCCCACCCTGCGTTTAATTCTTGCTCATCCTGCCCCAAAGCTTCTTCTACCTGGTCGTGCAATTTTCTTCCTTGTGTTTTTGGCACCATTATGGTCAAAATTTGCACTCCATCCCAGGGATGAAGTTGATATATATTTCTTAAGCTGTCCAATTGGTCCCACGCTTTTACTCCCCCTTTCTCTGGATTGGGCAATTCCTTGGACCATTTATCAATTTTCTCTGGGTCTGCCGGATCATGAAATAAGTATTCTGCACACACCCTTTTCTTCGTTTTTTTTGGTTCCGCCCTCATCCGCAGTCTCTTCTGATTTGACTACAACTCGTCTTTTTTTAAACGGGGCAAAGCGCACCCCTAATTTTTCATCCTCCGACCCTGTATCGTCAGAGGATTCCGAATCCGTATCTATTCCTCAGTCGTGTCTTCGGGTTGGCGCTTTTAATTTATCCAAACATGGGTACCCTGGGAATTGACTGATACATTTTTCTTTTCCTATTACTGTCTCTTGACCTAATTATTTTTTCCATTCTTTAATTTCACCTTTAAGATCTTTAACTTCCGCTTCCGATTTTTCACGTTCAAGTCTTTTCTGTCGCAGCTGTGCACAAACAGCTTGCAATTGGTCCTTTGTACTGGTCAGTTCTTGATCATGTTGGGAACGCATTATAATTTCATTCTGCTTTCGGTTCTGTCCCATAACGGCTCGGGACCATCTAGTTCGCTCTTTATTTTTCATAAGGGTCGTTTTTCCCCAACCCTTTTAATCTCGTCCAAGGACCATTGTCCTTTGAAGGTACCGTATTTTTGTTCGATCTTAATACAGGTTTTAGATAAGTTGACTTGTTGCTCTATGTATTCTTTCAACTGTTCGAGGATTTCATCTATCGAAACCTCAGGTGGTGCCCGCCTGCCTTTAACAGTTGTAGGCAACAGTCTTTGCTCTTATCTCCTGCTGCCATAATACTGATTTCTTTACTGGAGTCTCGAGTCGTAGGCTTTCCAGCCGATCAGTGGGTCGGTGATTAATTAACTAACACACCGCTGAAGTTAGACGTCTATGGGACCTCGAGCCGACTACCAACCGGAGGGTTCGCAAACCGGAGGCTTTCGGAATCGCGAAGGAGAGGCGAATTTAGACTTTTGACCGAGGACTTTTATAAAGAGGAGTCCTTACCTCAGTATGTAGGTCCGATGTCCAAAATTCAGTTTCTTCCCTCAGCGATCCTGTTCGTGATGTCAAAATTGTTAATCTCTTAATTTCCAATGAAATACGAACTCTGATTGTAGTTTTAATGTAACTTTATTCTGGCAGCAGCAACAAGCTTCTGGCTTTAAGCCAGGCCTTTGTCCTTCTGAGACCACGTGACCAAAATGGCTGTACTTATACCTGGTTCAATTTACAGAAAAGAACTCGCCTTCTTTGACCTTATTGGCTCAATTGATAGTCTGTTAACCTTTTAATTGGCTCGCTACCTAAGGTCCTAAAATGTCAAGTTGATTGATGACTTAATGCAATGTGGTCTGTGCTTTTTCAAAACTGCAGCCGGGCTGCAGAGCTTGAGTTCTCTATCAATGAGCATCCACCTAAGGATCTCCCACGGCTCTCTGAGATGGTCCAGCTATCACGGACAAGCGTGCAGATAGGTCGCGATATGCTCCAGCCCATGACTGAGATAGCTGCCAGCATGGCCACCTTCATCCAGCAGCATAATGACAAGATGAACCAGCTCATCACTGTGTTGGAGCACACAACCGAGAGCGTTAAGGCGATGAGGCAAGAGATGGCTTCTGGACGTGAAGTGCAAGTCCCCTGACCCCACACCCTCAAGGCAGACAGGTCCAGAGGAGCAAGAGATCCCGGCGCCTTTGGCCATGCCCTCTGCCTTCTCACCAAGACGCACACGTCTGCAGACATCCCGTTGCCCTCCTGCACAAGCTTGTCAATCAGAGGCAGTGAGGGGCAGGGGAGCAGCACGCCGTGGTGTAGGCGGGACGAGGAAGAGGAGCTTGGGCATCGCTTCAAGGAGAGGTGGGGGGGGAAGAGAGGTGGTGGTGCTGGGCAGAGGAGTGGGTGTTGGTGGTGTAAATGATTGTAAATGTAATAATGTTATGTAACCTTTGTTATTGTGCACTTGTAAATACACTCACATTATTGATCCTATCTTGGTAAGTGATTTTAACGTCATGTGTGGTGCCTTGTGAGAAACACATCAGTCCCTCAAGTCATCTGCTTTATCAGGAATATCTTCCCATCCACATATGACTGCACTGTATAATGGGTACGGTCATCAGGCTATTACTCTTTATGTGCTGTGAGGGTTATTCAATGTGTCAGATTAATTACATCTCTCAGAATAGACTTATGTCCATCGCCACAACAAGGCACGCTGGGTACAGGTCTTTTGTGATGAATCAGAACAGATTTTATGAAGTAGTTTCCTTGCAGTACAAAGAAAGACACAAGGTGATAGTGACAGTCTAGTCGTTGAAACCTCAATGGTCGGCCACTGAGTCACAGCAGCGCTGGTCTCTTGCTGTGTTTTATTGACTGTAGTCCTTCCTCAGTTTGGTCTGCAATCGTGCTGCCCCTAACGTCGAATAGCTGTAACATTATATCCTTTTCCTTCCATACAAATGCTGTCAGAGTCTGTAGCTGTCTCAGGCTTACACTAGATCATTCTAACCCTAACCCTCTCACCCTCTATGTGATATGCAGTGCTTCCCTGAGAACTTCTTGAAGGACTGTGTCACAGAATTAATTAATCAGCTTGGATGGACAAAATGTGACTTTTCACTTATTCATAATTATTTTGCCTTCGCCATTGGGCTTCTCAGTGAAGGTCTTTCAGCAAGGTCAAATAAGAAAGTTTCCATCAGCCTCGATTTATCACATCCAAATTAAACATGACCATCAGCAATAAAGTAAAGCAACATCCAGCTAACTTTTTTCCAGCAGTCCCACTCAGGATGGTCCAGCAGCTGCACCAATAGCCGCGATGTGCAGTGCTGCAGCACTCGGAGCCCTTCTCCCTGCCGCCCGACTCACGGCCAGGTCAGACCTGCTTTTTGCCAGTGGTCCTACTGGCGGGCGGCAGGTTGATCTGAGGCCAGCATCCCTCACCAAAATTGTCGATTTGCAGCATTCGGCATGACGTCATGCCGGCAGATCCCTCTGTGACCAGTCTCGCGCCAGGCAGATGGGTGGTTCCGGAGGAATCGCCCAGGAAACATACATTTACTGCGGATCGTTGGTCACTGCAGGCGCAACCTGCACCAAATTCGTCCCCCTTAACTTTTTAAACTCTTTACACCAAAGTAATTTATTTTAATCTACTAAACCCCAAGATATATTAAGCATGGCAAGGCTTCTGCATGCACTTTGTAGCTACCTTCTTGTGTAGTTTTGTATATATCAATGCTAGTGTGCAGCAAAAATATGATAATCAAACAGAATCGCTTTTCTCAACTGACAAGCCCACTCATCATCATCATCATAGGCTGTCCCTCGGAATCGAGGAAGATTTGCTTCCACTCTTAAAGTGAGTCCTTAGATGGCTGAACAGTCCAATAACCACAGTCCCTGTCACAGGTGGGACAGACAGTCGTTGAGTTAAAGGGCGGTTGGGACAGGTTTGCCGCATGCTCTTTCCGCTGCCTGCGCTCGATTTCTGCATGCTCACAGCGATGGGACTCGAGGTACTCAGCGTCCTCCCGGATGCACTTCCTCCACTTAGAGCGGTCTTTGGCCAGGGACTCCCAGGTGTCAGTGGGAATGTTGCACTTTTTCAGGGAGGCTTTGAGGGTGTCCTTGTAACGTTTCCTCTGCCCACCTTTGGCTCATTTGCCGCAAAGGAGTTCAGAGTAGAGCGCTTGCTTTGAGAGTCTCGTGTCTGGCATGTGAATGATGTGGCCTGCCCAGCAGAGCTGATCAAGTGTGGTCAGTGCTTCAATGCTGGGGATGTTGGCCTGGTCGAGGATGCTAATGGTGGCGCGTCTGTCCTCCCAGGGGATTTGTAGGATCTTGCGGAGACACCGTTGGTGGTATTTCTCCAGCGACTTGAGGTGTCTACTGTACATGGTCCATGTCTCTGAGCCATACAGGAGGGCGGATATTACCACAGCCCTGTAGACCATGAGCTTGGTGGCAGTTTTGAGGGCCTGGTCTTCAAAAACTCTTTTCCTTAGGCGGCCGAAGGCTGCATTGGAGGCGGTGTTGAATCTTGTCGTCGATGTCTGCTCTTGTTGATAAGAGGCTCCCAAGGTATGGGAAATGTCCAGGGCATCACTGGAGAGCAGTTTCACTACAGAACCCACTACACATTAAAAACAAAGGTCCATCTGGTGGAAATGCTTCTTGGATAGTGCCCAAGACATTTGCACCATTGTTTACAATCTGGGTTACCTTGAAATGAAAATGCTCCACTTTACATTAATGAGGAAGGAGAGATTTCCTCGACCTTTCAGTTGTAAGGATGAAAGCGGAGCTGTAGAGTCTCAGCTGGAAATAAAAGCTAATGTATGAGCCTCAAGGTCTGGCCTGGAACTAGTTTCATTGGAAGGAAAAAGAGTCCCAGCACAGAACCAAGCTGCATCTTGCACTTGGAACTCCCTTCAACAAAATTGGAAACTTGCCATGGAGAACTGTATGTTTAAAAGCAAGTCTTGCTATTCTATTGTGTATTTTGTTATTAACCCACTGGATTACCAGAACTATTCGAATTATACACGATCCTCTGAAGGCAAAATACATTTATTCCATTAAGGAACTATGCCACACAGACTAAAAAAGTTCCTAATTCAATCGCTAGTTGGTGCTAAATCAGCTGATCTAGCAATAAAGCACAATGCAATAAAGCACCAGGCAGCAATAAAGCACAATGACCGGTTTCAGTGTCCAAGTTACAACAACAACTTACATTTATATAGTGCCTTTTGCATAGTAAAACGTCCCAAGGTACTTCACAGGAGCGTTATCCTACAAAATTTGACACCAAACCACATAAGGAGATATTAGGACAGGTGATCAAACGCTTGGTCAAAGAGGTAGGTTTTAAAAAGCGTCTTAAAGGAGAGAGAGGCAAAGAGGTTTAGAAAGGGCATTCTAGAGCCTAGGCAGCTGAAGACATGTCTGCCAATGGTGGAGTGATTAAAATCGGGGATGTACAAGAGGCCAGAATTGAAGGAGCGATGAGGTTTTGGAAGGTTGTAGTGCTAGAGGATGTTACATCGATAAAGAGAGGTGAGGCCATGGAGGGTTTTGACTACAAGGATGAGAAATTTTAAATCGAGGCATTGCTGGACTGTAAATCATCTATTCAGTGACTCCAGGTGAAAATTGTGTGTAAGAGGTGTCAGGTGAAGACGGTATCAGGCTCAGCTGTGATGTCAAGGTATATAATAAAAAATTATGACACATTTCCAGTTAAAATTTTCAATCAATAGTTCATTGTTGTTCAGCTTTCTTGCTCTTTTCGCTTCGTTGCTTTAAATGTTGAATCACACGCACAAACACTCAGTTGTAGGATCAGGTCTTTTATTTAGACATTCATACTATACAAACCAAGTATGAAAGTTACTGAAGGCAGCTCTCTGCTTGTTCCGATTTCCGTAGCTGCTTGTGACACACACACTGTCCGAGTTTCCATTGTCTAGTGTGTGTGTCTAACAGCCAGTTCCATCTCTTATACCTAAAAAGCCTTTGAACTCATTTCTTTGCATTGTACATACAGACAAATAACATGCAGACTCAAATGGCATTGTCCTGAAATCACGACTGCTTTCTGAATTACTATACACAAACCAGCTCGTTTCCTCACATAGTAACAAATGGTACATTCAAATACAGACGATATCATGAATTACTGTACATGAACCAGATGATCAGCAGAGGAGTTTCTTTGATTCCATGCATAGATAGTAATGGATCCGTTGCGTAGCATAACCGACCTGTGAGAAACCATCAGCACAAGTCAGGGCCATAAAAGGAGCGACGAGCAGCAGCCATGAACAGCGTGGCAGCATACCGCTCAAGATACAGCGCGAGCTGGTGCAGGAGGGAGACGGCAGTGAAGAGGACCGTCATCAAGGTCCAGGTCGGTGATTGGAGCGTGGGCAGACACAGCAGGAATGGTGAGGTCGGGGCGAAGGAGCGATGAGAGATTGTAGAGGGACATGATCGGGAGAGTCGTGGGTTCGGGGCCAAAAGAGAAGAGGGCCCGGGGCAGCACGGGCCAGGCCACACTGCGATATGTGGGTGCACTAGGTCCATGCAGCAGAGCTGGTCTCCAGTCATCTTGGGTAATCCTTGGCACTGGACCAAGACCGAGCTCTGTCAAGCCCGTGTGGTGGCTGGTGTGCAACGGCCACCACACATTAAAAAAACCCACGCACCGGCATTTTCCATAACATGTAGTTCGGGACCTGGAATATTAGGTCCTTCATTGAAACAGCTGTGAACTCATCCCTTTTTGGCGTGGAAGCAAGTCATCCTTGTTTTGAGGGACCGCCTATGATGATGGAAAGATAGTATCGATGATACATACAAATTACTATTTACAATCTATATTAATGACTTGGAAGAAGGGACTGAGTGTAACGTAGCCAAGTTTGGTAACGATACAAAGATGGGAGGAAAAGCAATGTGTGAGGAGGACACAAAAAATCTGCAGACAGGCTAGGTGAGTAGGCAAAAATTTGGCAGGTGGAGTATAATGTTAGAAAGTGTGAGGTCATGCACTTTGGCAGAAAAAAATCAAAGAGCAAGTTATTATTTAAATGGACAAAGATTGCAAAGTGCTGCAGTACAGCGGGACCTGGGGGTACACAAAAGGATAGTATGCAGGTACAGCAAGTGATCATGAAGGCCAATGGAATCTTGGCCTATATTGCAAATGGGATGGAGTATAAAAGCAGGGAAGTCTTGCTACAGCTATACAGGGTATTGGTGAGGCCACACCTGGAATACTGCGTGCAGTTTTGGTTTCCATATTTACGAAAGGATATACTTGCTTTGGAGGCAGTTCAGAGAAGTTCACTAGATTGATTCCGGAGATGAGGGGGTTGACTTATGAGGAAAGGTTGAGTAGGTTGGGCCTTTACTCATTGGAATTCAGAAGAATGAGAGGTGATCTTATCGAAACATAGAAGATTATGAGGGGTCTTGACAAGGTGGATGCAGAGAGGATGTTTCCACTGATGGGGGAGACTAGAACTAGAGGGCATGATCTTAGAATAAGGGGCTGTACATTTAAAACCGAGATGAGGAGAAATTTCTTCTCTCAGAGGGTTGTAAATCTGTGGAATTCGCTGCCTCAGAGAGCTGTGGAAGCTGGGACATTGAATAAATTTAAGACAGAAATAGACAGTTTCTTAAACGATAAGGGGTTATGGGGAGCAGGCAGGGAAGTGGAGCTGAGTCCAAGATCAGATCAGCCATGATCTTATTGAATGGCGGAGCAGGCTCGAGGGGCCGTATGACCTACTCCTGCTCCTATTTTTTATGTTCTTAAATAATTAACATGCAGATAAATGACCAGCCACTATTATCCCAAAATCAAGTCTCACTGATTTAATCAACTTGCACCATGAAGTACTGTAAACACACAGGTGATCAGATAGACACATTTGAATGGTTAAATGGCTCCAGCAGCCTGTTGTGATCCAAACCTCAACCTTCAACCCCTTCGATTTCTCAAGACTGCGCCAAAGTGTTTCAGAAATACGGGCTTTCGCTCCCACATTCATCACTTCGCAAGATGGTGAAAGCTAGGTCATTAGTATCTACTGAACACAAAGGAACTAGCAATACCAGCAGTCTGAAGCATTTTAGGATGTTTTCCAATGTTAAAGCTGCCAAATAAATGTACGTTGCCGTCGTTTACTTGGCTTAAATGAAAATGAGCAGATTTGCAAAAGGACATCTAAGTTGACATCTACAGGAATGTCAACAGCAGGCTTTATTTGGCTTAAAAATTCAACTTATTCTTAAGAGAAACTGAGTGAACACAGATCCTGAGATCAGACTATAGGACAGGAGGCGTTTGAATGGCACAGGTTGCATGCCAATGTCCTCATATTGTTAGGCGCTAGTCTTTTGTCAACAGGTTGCGTGTTATCAGGGCTGCGCAGAAGCATATTAAAACTAAAGCAATGTTTCATTACCTATAGCAATTGTGACTGGTAATTACATCTCCATATTCCACCACTTTAAAGCAAATGGCTGGCGACGAACATTGGAGCCGCAGTGAACTTCACCCAGCTTCAGGTGATAGGCAGAAAAATCATTGATGAAGTTACAATCCAGGCCGAGTGGTTCTAGCGCTGAGCGCATCACAGTTTCCAGTGGACATTTTCCATTTATCAAAGGTCCAAATGGCTTTGGAATACCCAGGTATTTGCCGAGGACGATCATGTTCACCTAAAGGGACATAGACACAGTCCTTTGACTGAGCACTTTCAAACAGTCAGAATCATAGTAATAGAAAGACATATGAGACAAAGAAGGTAACCAGGAAGAGAAAGAGAATGCAGATAAATGAATGCAAGACAATGAATGATAAAAATGATAGATCATGATCAAGTGGATAATGAACAAAATACAACTGAAGGAGGAGAAGGAAAAGGCTGATAAAACAATTACCCATTCTGACAATTAATTTCTCATAGTTGACACACAAAACAGGTCCCATATTATGTTTGTAATTTATCTAAGCAAGGCTCAATTCCTGCAGAGGTGCTGATGAGTAGATAGCAGACATCTCCCTAAGGGGATGAATTCTGATGGCTGCTCTTGTGCACCTCTGAGCAACCGGCAAGCAGATGCTGGGATTCAGTCTCCCACCCTCACCAGTTAGCACTTACCATATCTGGAAAGAATGAATCTACTGTACCATAAGTCTCATTCATCTCAAACAACATAGGAATATCAATGATATCTTCTTCAACCAAACCCAATTCCTTCTTCAGGATATCTCGGTTCCAATCAATGCATTGCTGAGAGTAAGACAGAGAGAATTTGAAATACTTATACAATAATTTTCACACAAGAACACAATTGTACTATATTATTATATCATATTGATTCACCTGTACATAAGCATTATCTTCAAGCAGTTTTTGATTGCTTAGGATTTCATTAATTTTGACAGGGTTTTTCTTTGCACCTGGTTGAGAAACACAAAAGCAATATTATTGTTTCTTATTCAGTTGACTTCTTGAATATGTCATTAGGGCTTGTGAGACCGACAGTTCCAGCCATTAATGAATCATAGAATACAATCATAGAATGGTTACAACACAGGCCATTCGGCCTTTCGAGCCTATGCTGGCTCTCTGCAAAAGCACTTCAGCTGGTTCCACACCCCTGCCCTTTTCCCATAGCTCTGCAAATTTGTTTCCTTCAGGTACTTATCCAATTCCCTTTTGAAAGCCATGGTTGAATCTGCCTCCACAACCCCTTAAGGCAGTACATTCCAGATCCTAATCACTCGCTGCGTAAAATAATTTTTCCTCATGTTGCCTTTGGTTCTTATGCCAATCACCTTAAGTCTGTGGTTCTCGACCTTCCGCCAATGGGAACAGTTTCTCTCTATCTACTCTGTCTAGACCCCTCATGATTTTGAACACCTCTATCAAATCTCCTCTCAACCTTCTCTGCTCCAAGGAGAACAACTCCAGCTTCTCCAGTCTATCCATGTAACTGAAGTCCCTTATCCCTGGAATAAATTCTCATATCTTTTTTGCACCTTCTCTAAGGCCTTCATGTCCTTCTTAAAGTGCGGTGCCCAGAATTAGACACAATACTCCAGTTGAGACTGAACCCCAATGTTTTATAAAGGTTCGCCATAACATCCTTGCTCTTGTACTCTATGCAGTTATTTATGAAGCCCAGGATCCCGCTTTTGTAACCGCTTTCTCAACCTGCCCTGCCACCTTCAACGATTTGTGCACATATACCCCCAGATCTGTGTGTTCATGCACACCCTTTAGAATTGTACTCTAGTTTATATTGCCTCTCCTTGTTCTTCCTAACAAAATGCATCACTTCGCACTTTTCTGCATTAAATTTCATCTGACACATGTGCATCCATTCCACCAGCCTGTCTATGTCCTCTTGAGGAGATTAATACAATAGTTAGGAATGACATTAGCTTGAATGATGTGGAATCTATATGGGTAGAGCTGCAGAACACCAAAGGGCAAAAAACGTTAGTGGGAGTTGTGTACAGACCTCCAAACAGTAGTAGTGATGTTGGGGAGGGCATCAAACAGGAAATTATGGGTGCATGCAATAAGGATGCAGCAGTTATAATGGGTGACTTTAATATGCACATTGATTGGGCTAACCAAACTGGAAGCAATACGGTGGAGGAGGATTTCCTGGAATGCATAAGGGATGGTTTTCTAGACCAATATGTCGAGGAACCAACTAGGGGAGAGGCCATCTTAGACTGGGTGTTGTGTAATGAGAGAGGATTAATTAGCAATCTCGTGCGAGGCCCCTTGGGGAAGAGTGACCATAATATGGTGGAATTCTGCATTAGGATGGAGAATGAAACAGTTAATTCAGAGACCATGGTCCAGAACTTAAAGAAGGGTAACTTTGAAGGTATGAGGCGTGAATTGGCTAGGATTGATTCGCGAATGATACTTGAGGGGTTGACTGTGGATGAGCAATGGCAGACATTTAGAGACCGCATGGATGAACTACAACAATTGTACATTCCTGTCTGGCATAAAAATAAAAAAGCGAAGGTGGCTCAACCGTGGCTATCAAGGGAAATCAGGGATAGTAGTAAAGCCAAGGAAGTGGCATACAAATTGGCCAGAAATAGCAGTGAACCCGGAGACTGGGAGAAATTTAGAACTCAGCAGAGGAGGACAAAGGGTTTGATTAGGGCAGGGAAAATGGAGTACGAGAAGAAGCTTGCAGGGAACATTAAGACAGATTGCAAAAGTTTCTATAGATATGTAAAGAGAAAAAGGTTAGTAAAGACAAATGTAGGTTCCCTGCAGTCAGAATCAGGGGAAGTCATAACGGGGAACAAAGAAATGGCGGACCAATTGAACAAGTACTTTGGTTCGGTATTCACTAAGGAGGTCACTAACAACATTCCGGATATAAGAAGGGTCAGAGGGTCTAGTAAGGAAGAGGAACTGAGGGAAATCCTTATTAGTCGGGAAATTGTGTTGGGGAAATTGATGGGATTGAAGGCCGATAAATCTCTAGGGCCTGATGGACTGCATCCCAGAGTACTTAAGGAGGTGGCCTTGGAAATAGCAGATGCATTGACAGTCATTTTCCAACATTCCATTGACTCTGGATCAGTTCCTATCGAGTGGAGGGTAGTCAATGTAACCCCACTTTTTAAAAAAGGAGGGAAAGAGAAAACAGGGAATTATAGACCGGTCAGCCTGACATCGGTAGTGGGTGAGATGATGGAATCAATTATTAAGGATGTCATAGCAGCACATTTGGAAAGAGGTGACATGATAGGTCCAAGTCAGCATGGATTTGTGAAAGGGAAATCATGCTTGACAAATCTTCTGGAATTTTTGGAGGATGTTTCCAGTAGAGTGGACAAGGGAGAACCATTTGATGTGATATATTTGGACTTTCAGAAGGCTTTCAACAAGGTTCCACACAAGAGATTAATGTGCAAAGTTAAAGCACATGGGATTGGGGGTAGTGTGCTGACATGGATTGAGAAATGGTTGTCAGACAGGAAGCAAAGAGTAGGAGTAAATGGGTACTTTTCAGAATGGCAGGCGGTGAGTAGTGGGGTACCGCAAGGTTCTGTGCTGGGGTCCCAGCTGTTTACACTGTACATTAATGATTTAGACGAGGGGATTAAATGTAGTATCTCCAAATTTGCGGATGACACTAAGTTAGATGGCAGTGTGAGCTGCGAGGAGGATGCTATGAGGCTGCAGAGCGACTTGGATAGGTTAGGTGAGTGGGCAAATGCATGGCAGATGAAGTATAATGTGGATAAATGTGAGGTTGTCCACTTTGGTGGTAAAAACAGAGAGACAGACTATTATTTGAATGGTGACAGATTAGGAAAAGGGGAGGTGCAACGAGACCTGGGTGTCATGGTACATCAGTCATTGAAGGTTGGCATGCAGGTACAGCAGGCGGTTAAGAAAGCAACTGGCATGTTGGCCTTCATAGCGAGGGGATTTGAGTACAGGGGCAGGGAGGTGTTGCTACAGTTGTACAGGGCCTTGGTGAGGCCACACCTGGAGTATTGTGTACAGTTTTGGTCTCCTAACCTGAGGAAGGACATTCTTGTTATTGAGGGAGTGCAGCGAAGGTTCACCAGACTGATTCCTGGGATGGCGGGACTGACCTATCAAGAAAGACTAAATCAACTGGGCTTGTATTCACTGGAGTTCAGAAGAATGAGAGGGGACCTTATAGAAATGTTTAAAATTCTGATGGGTTTAGACAGGTTAGATGCAGGAAGAATGTTCACAACGTTGGGGAAGTCCAGAACCAGGGGTCACAGTCTAAGGATAAGGGGTAAGCCATTTAGGACCGAGATGAGGAGAAACTTCTTCACCCAGAGAGTGGTGAACCTGTGGAATTCTCTACCACAGAAAGTCGTTGAGGCCAATTCACTAAATATATTCAAAAAGGAGTTAGATGTAGTCCTTACTACTAGGGGGAATCAAGGGGTATGGCAAGAAAGCAGGAATGGGGTACTGAAGTTGCATGTTCAGCCATGAACTCATTGAATGGCGGTGCAGGCTAGAAGGGCCGAATGGCCTACTCCTGCAACTATTTTCTATGTTTCTATGTTTCTATCACTATCCTCCTCATTGTTCACTATACTTACAAGTGTTCTGCAAATTTTGAAATTGTGCCCTTTACACCCAAGTCATTAATATATATCAAGAGAAGCAGTGGTTCTAGTACCGACTGCTGGGGAAGGCCTTCCTCCAGTCGGAAAAACAAACATTCACCATTATTCACTGTTTGCTAGCCACCTCTCAAACCTGACCACATACAATCCTCCTTCGAGACCATGGGCTGAATTTTACCAACGTCGGCGGGTCCATGGCAGACGACATCGGTGGTGGGTTCTGGTCTCGCTGCTGGTCCAGCAAGCTGCCCAAAATGACTTCCTTCTGCTTGAGCTTGTTAAACCCACCCAGCACGTTTGCCGGCCAATTGAAGGAAGCAGGTTTGATGATGTCATTTGATGATCAGCCGATTTTCTTAAAGGGACCATGCGTAATTTAATTTTGACATTTGTGCTGTCAGTGTTCCACAGCATTGAGGTGCTGCAAACACCGACACACACTGCACAGAGATGCACGGCTGCACCCAGGCTCTCCCATGACTACCTCCATATGCTTATGGAGTCACACCATAGAGGGAGGTTCTCTCCCCTTCCAATGGGCAGAAGAGACCTCCCCAGGAAACCAATGCAGCCTCGTTGCACATTGCACAGGAGGGAACAAGCAGGGATGTTGTCAGGAGGACCTGTCTGCTGTGACACAAACCTTTCAATGATCTCAGTAGATCACGAAACGTTATTGCAAAGCCACACTCAACCTCATTCTGCTGTGCCTCTCATCACATCCCCATCACTCTGCCTTCCCTACCCTACTCTTGCACATCCTTACTCACACCAACTTACCTTGCACCTTCACCCATCTCTCTGTTTACATTATCACTTCCCCATTTCACTAGGCACCCCTCACACTTGCCCTCATCCGTGGGCAATCATATCAACTAACAACACACAAGGGTAGGCACTTTGGTGTTTTATGCAATTTTCATGTAAAGTTTCTGTTAATGTGGTGTCAAATATTGAAGCCTTTATTTTTTAACACTTTGCGTTCTCGGACAGATTTGTGTGCACCTTTGGAAATGCCTTAGCGAGTTGCATTGAATGGTGAGACATAACAGTACTTCCCACAATGGTGATGAGTGTGAAAAGAATGGCTTGGGCATTGTAGGGATTCTTTATGGTGTTCATTTAGGGTGGTGCCAACCTGACACATCATGTGGCAGCCAGGGTGTACAGTGTCAAGTACATCTGGCCATGGTGAGGCCATCCCTAACATCCTGGTCAGCAATGTGGTCGGGTGCTGATGCCTTGTGTCCTGTGCAGCATCAGTTGATTGTGGAGAAGATTGGTGTTGTTGTTGGGGCTGCTGGTGTGCCTGGTGCTGCTGGTGTTGGGGCTGATCGTGGAGGGATTCTGAGGACCAAGGTGAAATAGTTTCAAGGGCACCGATGCTGATGTAGTAGATGGCAGGTGAAGTTGAGATGATTGGGCAAAGTGGTGACAGAGGTTGCTCCAATGAGGTGACACTGGATAGGGTTTGCTCCAAACACTTGCAACCTGCATAAAGCTCAATCTGTCTTCCAAATGTAATAAGCAACAGTTTCTGAGCTTGGACAGTGAACAGCTGTGAGATGGGAGCTTTTATAGCACATTTGTAGCTGTCAAGTAATGAGATGATTCCATGGCCATTCAACTCCTGACCCGCTTACCCGACGTGATCCTTGAGCAGCGTGGGCTCTGTAGGCAACCTGGTAAACTCCGAAGGTGAGCTGAAAATAGTTCTTAATGGTCTTTTAACAAGGTCTTAATGACCTGAATTGCCTCCCCCACTTTTGCATCTGCTCAGCACTGACAGACCCGACGTTTGGGAAAGGCACATGGCAGCGGGTCCTGAACTGCTGTCAAAAAAAATAATTTTCCCACCTGACCCGCCACCGATTGCTCCCGCTGATCCCCCCCCACAAAATTCCCCCCCCATGTTTCTGCTATTTCTGTTTTATCAGCCCTCTCAATGAAGTAACACGGTAGCACATACTGGCTCATGAAAGGTGCCTGGAAAGCGGTCCACCTTTGGGAAAGCACCTGGCCTCCACTCTGCATGTTCCCTATCTGATTAACTTATACAGGCAATCAAAGCCACAAATCCATGTGCATCTCTACATGGATTGCTATTTCTATACATCATGTGTAATGTATCAAATGCAAACATATTCAAAGGAGATCTACGTTCATTTTGTGGAGTCCAGCACCAGCAGACAACACACACTTTTGCCTGGTGGACATTCTGTCACTTTAGGCTCAGTGCAAGGTAGGAATTGACTTTCACATGTCTACTACTGAAATGTTACAACTGGTAAGAAACTTGCCTTCAAACATCTGGGTTTCCCCATGACCTTCTTGCTGTAGCTTCATGAACAACTTGCAGCAGGCATCAGGGCTGACCAGGAGAAGCCGAAAACCCTGCCGGAACAGAGGGCAAATGTTGATATTTGAACACTGAGTTTCTCTCAGCACAGCATCCTGACTGACCTGCCCACTGTGTTGCTTTATCTTTTTTCTCCCTGCATTCACATGAAGTAGTGGGAAGGGGTGTCATCTCTCCAATTTTTCTACTGACCAGAGTTTGGCCATCATGATTTCTCCTTGCCCTTACAGCAGCCTTTGACGCAGTTAATAAATCATCCTTCTACAACATTTCCCCTCTGTTGTCCAGCTTGGTGGGACTGTCCTTGCTTGGTTCCAGTCTTACCTAACTAATAGTAGCCAGATCATGTCTATCAATAACTTCTCTTCCCACCATTACCTCAGGAATTTCCCAATAGATCTGAGCATGTTGCGGATGAACTTAAGCAGCTGAAACATGGGAGAGCTGAGAAGAGTAATCCAATGGAAGCCCTTTTAGTCCCTCTTCCAGTTGTCCCAGACCTCAGGTTGCTGTATTCAATGTTTGTTTTTCATAGTTTGCACATTTCCTGCCTCTACTGTCAGTATCACTGGGATTGAATTCTCCTGATTGTCAACCATAACTTCGGTTTAGGATTTGCAAGAATCCTGGAGAAACCACGTTTCTGCAGATCTTGCATCAAAGTTACATCAGAAGATTTCCATTATCTGTAATCACACAGACTTTCAGAATATATCCCAAACAACAAAATAAATACACAGGAGTTTGACCCTGGTCATTTGGTAGAATTATATTGGTTACCTTTCTGTCAGGAGCTGGAACAAAGGTCATGAACTCATCTACATGACCTACAGACAACCAGTCAGAGAAGAGCTCAATAGGACACTGCACCTTCTGAGCATACAGGAAGTCCCGAATGACCTTTGTCATGTTTCTCCCATGAGTAGTGCTAGAGCAATAATTTTAAAAAAAAAATACATATTTCACTTTTAATTATCATCAAGATTTGAAGAACAAAACTTTCAAACTTTTGAGCCCTTGGAATCTGCAGTTTCAAATTAACATCAAAACCTAGATCTAGGAATGAGATCTAACACAGGCCAGAGAACCAAACCTGTTGGAACTTCTCTAATTTATGATTTTTAACAATTTCCCCTGCAGTTTCACAAGGGCAGCCAGCTTTTATCTGCTGATCAATACAGCAGATCCTCAGAAAATACCAGGGCAGATCTGAGCCATAAAGGAAAGACTTAGGGGATCGGTAATGTTATGCGTGCAACACACAATCGATGCAGGTGTCTCACGGATGCTATACATGCCTGTGTACAAATGGGCCGACCTCACCATATAAAGCAAGGTCAGTTTATTTTCATAATTTACTGGTGTTGGAGGGTCATTTCATGACACACGGAGATTACCAGCACCACTCTTTTGGGTGTCAGCAGGCAATAAAGGGCTGCTAGCTGCCCGTTGTGTGTTGGACAATTTCTCTGCATAGGCAGAGGGCAAGGTGGGGAGCTGCAGTGAGGCAGTAGACAAAGGCAGGGCGGGGAATGCCTTATTTTCAAACTTGGGCACTTAGGGAGGTCCGAGTGGGAGGTCCGTTTGTGGCGCCAGTGCCACCGGGTCCTGTCGGGAGCCAATTTCGTCACTGTAGTGTGGGGAGCGGCAGTCGACGGGCGAGAGCGGGACTCAGCAGCAAACGTCATTAGAGTGCGGCAGGTGGAGGCCTCTCCACTCGGGTATTGTCGGAGGGCCTCCACTGCGCAGGCGCGGGATTTTGGTGTTTTTTTTTGTAGTTTTGTTGATGGGATCTGTAGTCCTTTTGTGGCCCTTGCAGGCTAATTGAGGAAGTGCTCATGGTCATATAAAGAGAGCACTTAATTGCACCTATGAGGGGAGAGGGGACAGAGAAGAGAGGAGAGAGAGGAGAGAGGAGAGGAGAGAGTTGGAGGTTAGAGAGCAGAG
This sequence comes from Pristiophorus japonicus, assembly GCF_044704955.1. NCBI lineage: Eukaryota > Metazoa > Chordata > Chondrichthyes > Pristiophoridae > Pristiophorus > Pristiophorus japonicus. Next base: position 87,510,193 of record NC_091994.1, read on the forward strand.
GTGGCATTGGAGAGGGGCTGTCTGAGTTGCAGAGGGGGCAGTGTAACAAACTTATACCCAGACTCTTGAGCAGCCATTCCTCTCATCACAGAGGATGAGTGGGCAGAAATCGTCAATGAAGACGGGCAAAACCAGGCTCAGGGCTAGGTGGTTCACTGAAGCAGGAGTTGGAGGAGCTAGTGACAGAGGTGGAGCGCAGGTACAGCGACTTCACCCGGGATGGGCAAGGCAAGCCTCCACCAGCCCAATACCACTGTCTTTGAATGGACATAGGCCAGATGGTCAGTGCAATGGGCAACGTGGAGCGGGATGGGGACCAATCCCACAAATGTTGGATCGATTTGGTGACGGCAGCTAAAGTGTGCACAAATTTATTTGCCCCCCGCTCCTGTCCAAGGCCAAAAAGCTTGTGAACCAGGTGTGTAGGAGTATGCGTGTGGGGGGCATGAGCAAAGGGGGTAAAGGCTGCAACGTTTCATTGTGCAAAGAAAACAAGCAGCTAAACAGGCAAGCCTGAGTGCGACTGGAGGGGGTCCAGAAGATGTGGTCCAATTCACCACGCTGGAGGAGCATACATTGGCATTGGTGGGTCATTGCCGCATTCCAACCACAAATGTTTATGCAGATCCGGTGCTACCACAGGGTAAGGCTACACTTATCTCTGGTGTCAGCGACAGTCATGGTATGAAAGTACTTGCAATGTTAAGGCACTCGCGGTTGAACGCGCACTTTGTCGCCCATTTTTGGTATGGACATATAGAAATGGAACTCCTTGCTGGCATAATGTGAGATGGAATGGTTCACATCTCACTTTCAACCCCACCCTTCCCACAGACTGAAATTTTGTTCTCTACTTGCAGGTGCTAAGTCGGACACCACGGATCTGGAGAGACCATCGACCTCTGGCCTTCACAGATGCCGTCACACCCCAGCATCTCCCACCCAGACGTTCCCCACACCTGAGGACGCCAGATCCTTCCTGCACCCCCAGCCCAAATCACCCATGTCCATCGCTCTCACCTCCGCCACCCAGGGCCAGGAAGAACAAGAGAGAGAGAAGGGAGACGGGCCCATATTTGTGCCCCTTCACCTGGAAGAGCCGGAAGCGGCTGACATCAGCCTCCTGCCATGTCAACCAAGTGTCCGCAGAACCTCGGCGTCGAGTTCAGATTTCCTGGGGTTTCCAACGGACACAACTGAAGCAAGCTCAAGCAAGCACAGAGGCCGTGGCTCAAAGGGAAGCAAGGCCCCACCACCCAGCAGCAGCGAGCAAACACCTGCATCACGGCTCGCTCTAATGAACCAGATGGTGCAGCTATCAAACACCGGCGGGAGGTAAGTCACGAGATGCTGCAGACCATGGCTGGGATAGCTGCCAGCATCGGTATATTCACCCAGCAGCACGATCAAAGGATGGAGTGCCTCCTCACAGTGTTGGAACGCACACTAGAAAGCGCTGAGGCCATAAAGCAGGAGATGGCTTCTGCACATGTGCTACAAGCCCCCGACTCCACGCCCTCAAGGCAGACAGGTGCGGAGAAGCAGGAGATCCCGGCGCCTTCGGTCCTGCGGCCTACGTTCTCACCAATCTGCACACATCCCCCTGTCTTCCTGCACAACCCCCTCAACCAGAGGTAGTGAGGGGCAAGGGAGGGCCACTCTGTCATGTAGGCATGGGGAGGAAGAGGAACTCGGGCATCGCTGCAAGAGGGGGAAAGAGAGGTGGTGGTGCCGGGTAGAGGGGAAGTGTTGCTTCCTCGTGTAAATGTATGTATATGTCATAATGTTATGTAACATTTGTCATTGTGCACTTGTAAATACACTCACATTGTTGACCCTCTGTTTGTGCGTGTGTCATATGTGGTGAGTTGCGCGAAACAGGTCATCTGTTTCATCAGGAATATCTTCCCATCCACATCTGACTGCAGTGTATAATGGGTCCTGTCATCAGGCCATCGCAAGACCACAATGAATGCAGGAAGGCTGCCATTCAGTTACTCTAGTTTACCAAGTTGCAGGGCAGACCTTAAGGCTTGCACTTCAACCCTCTTTTTGCGAGGCCAAACATGGAGGAGTGTCACCCCTGAGATGACATGGTCATCAGTTACATTGCAGTACATTGTGCGAGACAATTAATGAATCAGCTTGGATGTACAAAATGTGAGATGCTGAACACTTTTCAGACACATAATAATTTTCCCTTCGCCATTGGCTTCTCAATAAAGGACTTTCAACAAGGTGCAACAAAAAAGCCTCCATTAGCTTAGAGACATTTCAGTCGGTTTTATGACATTCAATTTAAACATCACCATCAGCAATAAAGTAATGCAATATTGACCTAACTTCTGTCCAGCAGTCCCACTGATATGGTGCAGAATCCGACTGGCTGCCGTGATGTGATGGCCACTCCCTCCCAGCCGATGTGCGTTTGCTGACCAGCTACTGTCCAGCTCAGACCTCCTTTTCCAGAGCGGTCTTTCTGGCAGGCGGCAGGTCGACGGGAGGCCAGGAAATGGCATCAAAATGGCCGTTTACAGACATCTGGCATGGGCGGGCAGGACGATGTGACGTGGGCTGAACCCTTCCACACTAAGTTCCTGCCGGGCGGAACCTCGACAGCAGATGGGCGGTTCCGGAGGAATCGCCCAGAAAACAACCATTTCCGAAGGGACCTCGGCGACTGCAGGCGGGACAGTGACGAAAGTCGGCCCCTTAGATTCTTCATGGGTTCCACCAGTCTCCCACTGTAGCTCCAGTGGAAGCCCACAGAAACGGTGCAGTTGGGGAGGTTCCTCAATGCCTTTAAGTGTTAGTTCTTCTGTCCGCCGCTTAATGCAAATAGCGGGCAAGGTGCGGGAACTCACTAAGCCAAAAGTTCCTACTTTTGATGCACAGTTGGAACTCAGCACTTGAGTGGCGACTGGTAAATGAATGGAGACGTACCATCCTCCACTAAGTCATATGTACCCTGGGGTACAGGCCAGACAAGTGTCCCAACCCCCCAAAGCATTGAATTTTTAAATAGGAATTCAGTTGGTGGCGAGCCCCCTGTGTATTTCCAACATTTTCTGTTTTTATTCCCTAGTGCTCAGTAGATGAATTCACATCTTTCTGGTGATATACTGCTAGGAGTCTGTGCTGACCCAAAATATGCCCTGTCACATTGGACAGGGCACTTTGGCATAGAATGCATTACAATGCACACGGAAGCTGGTACCAGAGAGAACAGATTGAGAATTATGATTCAATGTTTGATTTAAAGGCTGACCGAGCTTCATGTTTGTCCAATTAAAAGTAACTTTAAAAAATAGAAATGCTTCATGTAAGACTGAACTCAGAAAAATAAAGGATGTTGATGGATCACACTAGGGTGCATCAAAGAGCTTGCTGACTCTCACTATCTAATCTCACAGATAAAGCATAGTTACTAGGTCAAGGTACTGGAGGTGGCTATCACCTGAGAAATGTATCCCAGGAGAGGAGGGGCAAGAACTCTTCACCTTGGTCTCCCTCCCCCACAGAATGAATAAAGCAACATTACGTGGGAAAAGCACTTCCGATGATAATCCTTCCCAATGGATATTCTTTTCCATTCACTGTCACTGGAGGGCTGACCTCCAGATTCCCAAAGGAATCCAGGCTGTTGACCATTTCAGTTGTTCTGGTTACATGTCCAAAATCCGGGCCCTGGACAAAAATACAATGATAGAAAATATGGTAATCAAATTGGCAAGTTTTAGAAAATTCGCTCACTAATGACAGAGTTTTATATCCATCTAGCTTTGATAGTTATAGACTGATCGTTGGTACAACTGTTGCCTTATGAACTACATGGCCATTAGCCTCAGTGCAGTCTATCATTCAATCCATCTGGGCAAATTATACAACAGTAGCAAAGTTGAGAATCAGGTTGTCAAATTTCACTAAAAATAAGTTTTCGATGAATTTTTGTGTTCGTCAAGGAGAAAGGAAGGGATTTTTTCCACCACCCTTTTAATGCTATTAACAACATTAAGCATCCTCAGATTGTGTGTAGCATAGGCTAGATTCAGAGCATCCCTATTTATTATCCCTATTTAGCACTTCCAAGTCATGGTCAACACAGGATAGCTGCAGAGTGGAGCTCTCTCTACTCTCTCATCAAGCACTCCTGATGATTATCCAGTGACGTCCTCTGGAAAGTGAACCTGCATGTTAAAATCTACTGATAAGGTTGCCAATCCTCCAGGATTGCCCTGGAGACTCTAGGAATTAAATATTAATCTCATTAGCATTGCAACCCAGGAGACAAATCTTAGGGGAATTAAATAAAATGTGTTTTTCATTTTCTTGGTATACTTTCATTTGTTAGTTATAAAAATATGGGAGATGGGGAAGAAAGGCTATATGATTGTAGGATTAGGATTTGGTTTATTCTCCTATGATTAAAGTTTTTGGTTACTTTTTACTTTTTACTTGTAGATTTTTACTCTAGCTAGAAATAAGGAAATGGTAAAAAGTTATCCATTCCTCGGGTGCTTTAGGGTTTAATGTGTTGGGGTCTTCTTAGGCAGTCCCTCGGAGTCGAGGATGACTTGCTTCCACACTAATATAAGTTCTCAGGTGACTGATGAGACCAATGTGGGATCTACAGTCTCTGTCACTGATGGGACAGACGATGGTTGGAGGGACAGGTGGGTGGGATGCTTGGTTTGTCGTGCGCTCGTTCCGCTGTTTGCGCTTGGCTTCCACGTGCTCCTGGCGAAGAGACTCGAGGTGTTCGGCGCCTTGGCCAAGGATTCCCAGGTGTTGGTGGGGATGTTGCACTTTTTCAAGGAGGCTTTGACGGTGTCCTTGAAGCGTTTTCTCTGCCCACCTGGGACTCACTTGCCGTGTCGGAGCTCTGAGTAGAGTGCTTGTTTTGGGAGTCTAGTATTGGGCATGCGGACGATGTGGCCCATCCATTGGATCAAGCGTGGTCAGTGCTTCGATTCTCGGGATGTTGGCCCAAGCGAGAACACGGACGTCGGTGCGCCTATCCTGCCAATGGATTTGCAGGATCTTGCAGAGGCAGTGTTGGTGGTACTTCCCCGGTGCTTTGAGGGGCCTGCTGTGCATAATCCATGTCTCTGACGCATATAGGAGGGCAGGTATCACTACTGCTTTGTAGCACATGAGCTTGTTGGGGTACAATTTAGCTGACTCTGCTGCTTAGTTTTTGCTGAAAGTGCAGGATGTGTCATTCGTGCCTGCTGACTTATTATTGTGGCCAAGGCAGTCTTGTGATAGTAAGTGGGACACTGGAGCTCAGGATGTATGTTACATCCTGAATGGTAAACAAGTTGGCATCTGGTGTTATGAAGGAAATATCTCATTTCTGGGGGTCTTGCTCACAAGGTTCAGTGCTAGGACCCCAGCTATTTACAATATACATCAATGATTTGGATGAAGGAAGTGAGTGTAATATCTCCAAGTTTGCAGATGACACTAAGCTGGGTGGCAGTGTGAGCTGTGAGGAGGATGCTAAGAGGCTGCAGGGTGACTTGGACAGGTTAGGTGAGTGGGCAAATGCATGGCAGATGCAGTATAATGTGGATAAATGTGAGGTTATCCACTTTGGTGGCAAAAACAGGAAGACAGAATATTATCGAAATGGTGACAGATTAGGAAAAGGGGAGGTGCAACGAGACCTGGGTGTCATAGTACATCAGTCATTGAAGTTTGGCATGCAGGTACAGCAGGCGCTGAAGAAGGCAAATGGCATGTTGGCCTTCATAGCTAGAGGATTTGAGTATAGGAGTAGGGAGGTCTTACTGCAGTTGTTCAGAGCCTTGGTGAGGCCACACCTGGAATATTGTGTTCAGTTTTGGTCTCCTAATCTGAGGAAGGACGTTCTTGCTATTGAGGGAGTACAGCGAAGGTTCATCAGATTGATTCCCGGGATGGCAGGACTGACATACGAGGAAAGACTGGATCAACTGGGCTTGTATCGACTGGAGTTTAGAAGAATGAGAGTGGATCTCATAGAAACATATAAAATTCTAACGGGATTGGACAGGTTAGAGGCAGGAAGAATGTTCTCATTGCTGGGGAGTTCCAGAACCAGGGGTCACTGTCTAAGAATAAGGGGTAAGCCATTTAGGACTGAGATGAGGAGAAACTTCTTCACTCAGAGAGTGGTTAACCTGTGGAATTCTCTACCGCAGAAAGTTGTTGAGGCCAGTTTGTTAGATATATTCAAAAGGTAGCTAGATATGGCCCTTACGGCCAAAGGGATCAAAAGGTATGGAGAGAAAGCAGGAAAGGGGTACTGAGGTTGAATGATCAGCTATGATCTTATTGAATGGTGGTGCAGGCTTGAAGGGCCGAATGGCCTGCTCCTGCACCTAATTTCTATGCTTCTATGTTTCTAATGTTTTCCATGCCATAACGCATCAGCAATGACAGTGTTCGTGAGAGATGACCTATAACGATCTTAAGCTTTCCTTAACAATATGTAGTGAGTCAGAATTGAAAGGATCAAGAAATGTTAAATATCTACCCAGGGAATTATCATTTATCATTTTAATATCATTTTAATATCATTTATTTCTCTGTATGTCTACTGCTCAAAGACATAAGAAATAGGAGCAGGAGTAGGCCATACAGCCTCTCGAGCCTGCTCCGCCATTTAATACGATCATGGCTGATCCGATCATGGACTCAGGTCCACTTCCCTGCCCGCTCTCCATAACCCCTTATTCCCTTATCGTTTAAAAAACTGTCTATTTCTGTCTTAAATTTATTCAATGTCCCAGCTTCCACAGCTCTCTGAGGCATCGAATTCCACAGATCCACAACCCTCTGAGAAGAAAGTTCTCCTTATCTCAGTTTTAAATGGGCGGCCCCTTATTCTAAGATTATGCCCCCTAGTTCTAGTCTCCCCTATCAGTGGAAACATCCTCTCTGCATCCACCTTGTCAAGCCCCCTCATAATCTTATACGTTTCGATAAGATCACCTCTTATTCTTCTGAATTCAAAATGAGTAGAGGCCCAACCTACTCAACCTTTCCTCATAAGTCAACCCCCTCATCTCCGGAATCAACCTAGTGAACCTTCTCTGAACTGGCTCCAAAGCAAGTATATCCTTTTGTAAATATGGAAACCAAAACTGCACGCAGTATTCCAGGTGTGGTCTTACCAATAACCTGTACAACTGTAGCAAGACTTCCCTGCTTTTATACTCCATCCCCTTTGCAATAAAGGCCAAGATTCCATTGGCTTTCCTGATCACTTGCTGTACTTGCATACTAACCTTTTGTGTTACATGCACAAGTATCCCCAGGTCCCGCTGTACTGCAGCACTTTGCAATCTTTCACCACTTAAATAATAACTCACTCTTTGATTTTTTTCTGCCAAAGTGCATGACCTCACACTTTCCAACATTATACTCCATCTGCCAAATTTTTGCCCACTCACTTAGCCTGTCTATGGCCTTTTGCGTTTTTTTGTGTTCTCCTCGCACATTGCTTTTCCTCCCATCTTTGTATCATCAGCAAACTTGGCTACGTTATACTCGGTCCCTTCCTCCAAGTCACTAATATAGATTGTAAATAGTTGGGGTCCCAGCACTGAACCCTGCAACACCCCACTGGTTACTGATTGCCAACCCGAGAATGAACCATTTATCCCGACTCTCTGTTTTCTGTTCGTTAGCCAATCTTCTATCCATGCTAATATATTATCCCCAACCCCGTGAACTTTTATCTTGTGCAGTAACCTTTTATGTGGCACCTTGTCAAATGCCTTCTGGAAGTCCAAATACACCACATCCACTGGTTCCCCTTTATCCGCCCTGTTCGTTACATCCTCAAAGAATTCTAGCAAATTTGTCAAACATTTCTTCCCCTTCATAAATCCATGCTGACTCTGTCTGACCGAATTTTGCTTTTCCAAGTGTCCTGCTACTGCTTCTTTAATAATGGATTACAACATCTTCCCAAACACAGATGTTAGGCTAACTGGTCTATAGTTTCCTGCTTTTTGTCTGCGTCATTTTTTAAATATGGGCATTACATTTGCAGTTTTCCAATCTGCTGGGACCTCCACAGAATCCAGGAAATTTTGGTAAATTACAACCAATGCATCCACTATTCCTGCCACTACTTCTCTTAAGACCCTAGGATGCAAGCCATCGGATCCAGGGAATTTATCCGCCTTGTGTGTTAGGACTTGGTTGAACAAAATAAATAGATTTGTTGTTGTAAACCACTTAGTTTCAGATTCGAACTGTCTTAAACCAGGAATACTTCCAGAGTTGACAACCCTATCAACTGAGGCTATGATCAGGTTAGCCTATGATGTCTCTCACCATAAAATAGCCCACTAACATCACTGCTTAAGGTCACGAATCAAGATTGACTATTTGGTAAGGTACAGGCTGAATGCACGATCCCAACAAGATTCAGTACCAACAACAACAGCTTTTATTTAGATAGCGCCTTTAACATAGTAAAACGTTCCAAGCCGCTTCCCAGCAGTGTTATAAGACAAAACAGATAAATTTGACACCGAGTCACACAAGAAGAAATTACAGCAGATGGCCAAAAGCTTGGTTAAAGATGTAGGGTTTAAGGAGTGTCTTAAAGGAGGAAAGAGTAGAGAGGTGGAGAGGTTTAGGGACGGAATTCCAGAGCTTATGGCCCAAGCAGCTGAAGGTATGGCCCCCGATGGTCAAGAAGGCAGAATTTGAGGAGCCCAGACATCTCGTGGGGTTGTGAGGCTGAAGGAGATTGCAGAGATAGGGAGGGGCGAGGCCTTGGAGGGATTTGTAAACAAGGATGAGAATTTTGAGATCGAGGCGTTGCTTAACCAGCAGCCAATGTAGGCAGCGAGCACAGGGGTGATGGGTTAGTGGGACTTGGTGCGAGTTAGAACACAGGCTGCCGATTTTTGGATAACCTCAAGTTTACATAGTGTAGAATGTGGGAGTCCAGCCAGGAGTGCGTTGGAGTTGTCAAGTCTAGAAGTAACAAAGGCACGGATGTTATACCATACAAGAGATGAGGAGAAGACTTAAGGGATAAAAAAGTCACACAGCACAGAAACATTGTGCCTCACCAGGAGTTTTTTGTAGGGAAACTGGCTCAGTCCGCGATTTCGAGGAGAATCCAGCACAACAGGGAACTTTTTGTGAGGAGCCTCCGAGTAACCAAGTTCAATTTCATCCTGAAAGAAAGAGAAAGGTCAGCTTGGCTATCTCTCAGGAAGGTTACAAAAAATCCCAAAGAACTAAGAAGTGACGCAAGCAAGAGACCGATAGTATTGGAAAAACATGTGAGAGAGGAGAGAAGAGACTAAATGTAAGTGTAAAATACAAGTGGATGGGTAAAGAAAAAGTGCAAATGAGAGTGGACGCCATTGCGTTGAGACCTGGGAGGGGTATGCTTCAGTGTACCAGAAGGAAGATGATATCACAACTATCTGTGACCAGCATTTCCTCCGTTTCTGCTGGCTGCAGGTAAGAGGTAAGCTGTCCCTGTATAAACTTGGCATTCCTGGACTCTGCAGGCTGAAAACGTTTCAAGGGATAAATGTTCTTGTGTCCAAATCCATTGGATAGAAGGTGTGCATTAAGAGCTGAATTCTGTTAAAGGGAGCACGATTTTTGTGGGGCCTGGAAGATTATTCATGCTCTTCCTGGCTCCACAAATACCATTCAAAATTGACCTTTTAGGAGTAGGTTCCAGCAGTGCCTTTAAGGACTACCGATTGCACCACTCTACATATCGTTCCACTGGGTACAGGGCAACAAAGAGCTTTTTCTTGCACCTATATGAGCAACGATCCACAAGTTTCCGTGAAGATGCCTGCTGACCTTTGTAACATAGAGGAATCTGACCTGAGGCCATAGTCGAGGAAAAAGCTGTTCTGTCTGTGGAGATGAAGGTCACTACAGCGCTCACCTTTTATGTATGTTCGGTGTTGCTACAGATGGGAATTTTAGGAATTCAATGCTTTACCTGTATCCAGCGATCATCGCGATTCATTTCCGCAGAACAAACTGTCAGTTTGCACTTTGCCTTTTCCACCACAGCTGTGAATTCCTTGAGGAATTTTACATTATCGATTACTCTAAGGAAAAATAAATGAGATTTCAGAGAGTGGTATAGCTGAATTAGATCACCCCTTAATCTTCTGAACCCCAGGGAATATAAGCCAAGTCTATGCAACCTGTCCTCAAAATTTAATCCTTTCATAATTTAACACCTTCATAATTACCCCGGTATCATTTTAGTGAATCGAGGCTGCACCCCCTCCAATACAATATATCCTTCCTGAGGTGGTCTAACCAGAGCATTATACAACTGAAGCATAACTTCCACCCCTTTGGATTCCAGCTGCCTTGAGATAAAGACTAACCTTCCATTTGCCATTTAGATTATTTTTTGTACCTGTCTATTACCTTTTAGTGATCTACGTACATGGACCCCTAAATCTCTCTGCTCCAGTTTCTAGCTACTCAATAGAATCATAGAATGGTTACAGCACAGAAGGAGGCTATTTGGCCCATCCAGCCCATGCCAGCTCTCTGCAAGAGAATTTCAGCTAGTCCCACTTCCCCTGCCCTTTCCCCGTAGCCCTGCAAAAATGTTTCTTTCAGGTACTTATCCAATTCCCTTTTGAAAGCCACAATGGAGTCTGCCTCCACCTCATTTAAATCCATACTGGCTTTTCTCTGATCAGGTTATTTGTCCAAGTGCTCAATCATTTTCCCTAATAACAGACTCTAGTAATGTCCCCACAACAGACATCAGACGAATCGGTCTATAAACTAGAGGGATCGAGAGGAAGGATTTTGGGTAGTCAGTCACTATGGCCTCAGTTTTGGCCTAGCCCATTTTTCGGCACACTTACCGGAGTTGCGCCGCTTCTCTCTGTTCTGAAGTGCGGCAAAAAATGTCCTTCCCACTTTGGCCGCTGTCCGGCCTCTTCCCTGTAGTCACGCAGCGTGGCCAGTCGAGTCGGGGGTGGAGCCAGCGTTCTGCACCGAAAATTGTGCCAGGACGTCAGCACATGCGCAGAGAGTGTTCGCGCATGCGCAGTAGCTCCTCGCCCCCCAGCCTCTCCGGGGATTTGCTTGCTGCAGCCGCTCTGTGGACCCAGATGCCAGCCAGCTGAATTGCTCCTGTCCCTAGCGCAGGCCGAATGGCCTCCCAGTGCGTTGTCGTCCCGCCCCTAGCCCAGGCCGAGTGGCCTCCCAGTGCGATTTCTAAGAGATCGATCGCACCGGGAGGCCACTTGTCTAGGGCTACAGGCGGGCGGGCAGGAGAACTGATAGAAATCATCGGCAGGCAGGAGCACAATCAGTTCTCCTGCCCGCCCCCAGCCCTGGCCAAATGGCCTCCCGCACCGGCTGGCCCGCTGCCTTCCCGGGCAGATGAAGATAGGACTTACTTCAATTTTTTATTTCTTATTGAATTTTTATTACTTTGTTTTGCAAGGTTTGGTGGTTTGTAAGGCTTGGTAGTTTAGGTGCAGACAGGTCCTCTCCGCTTCCCACCCTATCCCAGGCCGATGTACCTACCTGCGCCGATTTCTTTAACTCTCCGCAAGGGTTTTCTGAAGTGGCCACATATGCTGGCCTAAGTAGATTTGGAGTAACTATTAGCTGGCCAAAGTTGCCTAAATGGGTAGAACTGGCGCAGGCGGCTGGTAACGCCCCCTTTTGAGAAAAAAAAACTTTAAAAATTGTAACTAACTCCGGTACACTGGTGCAAATTGATTGGAGAAAATGGGGATTTTTAAGTTACGCCAGAAAAACCAAGTTACTCCAAAAAAGAACGGAGCAACTCCTGGCCAAAATTGAGCCCAGTATTGGGATATTAATCGCACCCTGCTGTATCAGGGCCCTAATCCTATTATGGGAATTACATCCAGGCACAGATTCCTCCAGGACGACCTCAATGATGTCACAAGCTCAGCCAGCACTCAGCAAAACACAATGGCCAGGTTTCCACTACAGCAGCAGCAAAACAGTGGTTCTCGTGACCAAACTCAGGCAAACTGCAGCTGGCAGTTTCAGCAAACAGACATCTAGGTCTGGTTTGGGACGTTGGTGCTGTATCCACTCGGAAAATCAGTCGCTACTTTAAGCAACAGCCTCTTACCTGCAGACATACACTTCCTCAGGAGCCAGAGTATTAGGAGTCATAATCCATGGAGCCAAACGGAATACGGCTTGTTCTGTGAAAATAGGAGCCTTTCCAATAGCCTGGGAAAAAAGATGTTAAAGTGCGACATAGTTACAGAAACATTTTATCGATTTTATATTTATATTGGTGTTTCACTTTCCAACAGTAATCCCCTTTACTTTGTTTAGTACAACTTGGTACCATGAAATCTAAGTTTTTGTTTCACGGCTTTGCGGCCAGACAGGACAGGAAACCCGAGCAGTCCTGTTGGCGTTGGGGGGGGATTTCTTTGAGGTAGGACCCATATCTGCCGGGTTTCCGCCCCACATACCTTACCTCGAAATCCCGATCAGTAGGGGGAGGATGAGTCTTCTGCTCACCCCCTTACATCTAGAAGTAATGTTTGGGGCATGCTTTGGTTGCTCTGGCAATTTTGCCTATTATTTCCTCCTTAGGCCCAGTGGAAGTCCTGCCAGCTGAGAACCAGCTTAAGCTTGGCCTTTCAAAAGCCCCTAAATTCTTCTCAGATTAATTACCGTTATAAGATAGGGCTTGTAACAAAGAAAATGGCACTGATTCCTTCAGTCAGGACTTCCCCACAGGAGTGACAAAGTGTCACCCCAATTTTTTAACAGGCAGTCTAAGGTGGAACCTCGGATGTAACTGCTCCAATTATGTAAATGCCCCCCCATCCCTGCCTACAGGTGGCCAAGAGTCCTGGGGGATGAAATTGCCCCGTGCCCCAGTTGGGGCGTACAATTTGAATTAAATGAAAATTTAGGGCCTGGCGAGATGGGCAGCTAAATGTCCCAGAATTGAGGTCTTTAAATCCAAAAAATCTACGGGCGGTATCAAAGGCGTCATTTACTTCCGTGGGACGATAGAGGGGTGGAAGCACGCACTGACGCATCACAACGTCCCTCCCCTCCTTTTAAAGGGGTGGGCCGCTGCGAGCTCTGCAGCCACTTTCCTGGTACCCACAGAGCCACTAGGGAGGGTTTCGGCCGGACCAGCGGCCCGGCACCCACGATGGAGTGTGGGGCCGCATATTGGTGCCCTGCCGATCCAGTGGCCGCCGTTGTCGGGTCGATTGCAAATTCGGCCGAGAAAAAAAAGATGGCGGCCGCAGTGCTAGGCCCTCTCCTTGCAACCCGCAAAGCTGTCGGTGGCATTGCCCCGTGCCAACCTCGCTCCCGCGGGGCAATTTCCCCCGCTGTGCGAAAAGATGATGTCATCGCCGTGTGAGCCGCCACCCGAGGTTCTTGGATAAAGCCCTGCAATATGGGGCATCGGCTTAAGGCCTCATACAAAAATACCACCAACAAGATTGCAGCAGTCCCTTAGTACTGCACTGAAGTGCCAGCCTATATTATGTGCACTTCCGCCGATTGCAAGTCAGGATCTGCCTGCATACTGAAGATACTTTCATCCCATCAATCTGTGTAGGTTTTATTAACATAAAATGGCTAACATACATGGACATAAAATGGCTGATACATTGTGCACAATGGGAATGTGGAGCTAGCTTAAGTTAGAAATGCTGGTAGGCACTTCACTGCAGACAGTTTGCCAAGGCAACACTAATAAGGCATTTCTCACAACAGCTAACTGGAACAGAATGAGATAGGGAGGAAGAACAGGGCTTTGCCTGTCATAAGAGATAATAAAAATTTAAGCAAGAGTGAGTAATCGAACAGACTAGATTATAATGGATGTTTGTATATAAGATTGTCAAACTATAAGAAATAACATAATTAACAGTTGGCAAATTAGTTTAGGGATATATATGAACAATGACAGGCAGGAAAGTCCTACTGGTTAATCCAGCCTGTTCCATAATATAGGCAACTCTTGATTATGCGGATCCCTCGGGGATTGGGTTATTCTGGGTAAACGATTTTGCCGCTAGGGTGAGTGCACGTCTCAAAGCCGAAATTTGACGGTGATAGAAATAACCACGAAGACTTAGTTCGTGTTATCATAGGTGAACGTAATAAAATACATGACAATGGATTCATATCATATCAAAATTATAAATTATTTTATTATGTTAGCTTCATACTTCTGCCAGCTTCATACTTCTTTATAATTTCTAAATTCTGCTGAATGCACAATACCTTTCGTTTCCTTTTAGTGCCTCCACAAGACATTTTAAATTGTGCACCCGACTGCTTGAACTGCTTTCAATGCGTGTGGTAGTTGCAAAGGGAGAAAGAAGTCCCCGCCTGCTTCAATTTATGTGTGCTTGCTAGTTGAAGTGATCGAAATTTTCACGTGTGTGACAGTTATTTAATGCCTGTATCAGTTGCGAAGTGAGAAAGGAGTGCACGCCTGAGTCTTTTTATGTGTGATTGACATTTGAGGTGATCGAGATAGTCACTTGTGCGACAGTTCTTAAAAATGCCGTTACAGTAGGTTCTCTGTTAGATCTGTGTACGGATAATCGAGAGTTGCCTGTATTAAAATTACTGAAGGAAAGCAACTAAAGACTATTGGGTACCACAGAATGTGTCCCTTTAAATCACAGATTTCTTTTGCTAGCTTCCCTTCAGAAGCAAGCCAGAATAGTCAGATGACAAAGATGGATCACAACAGGGTATAAAGAGTGAGAAAATCCTGGTGTCAGGGGGCACAGTTTGAACTTAAGACACCTAGGTCCCATCCAGCTGGCTGACTGATGTAAGATACTGTGGGCATGCAACTGTGATTCACGTGTCAATATAAGATACGGTAGAGGACAGAAAACCTGCTAATCTTAAAGTTCTTAAAGTATTAAAGTACCTGACACTATTAAGTAGCGAGGCAAGGCAGCTAAAATCTTACAGTCTGCACTAGATTTAAAGGCTTTAACCTGTTGATGCATCCAATCCCACCATTCATAGAATACATCTTGAATTAGATCAGAATTTTACCAGTGGTTGTAGCAGGCTGAGGTTGAAGGTCACCAAGCTACTAATCTTCTCATCTGGAAACTTGAGCCCTTCGGCGAAGAAATGATATTCATTGTTGCCTTTTGTAAAATCCATAACAGTCGACAGATTCTCTCTACCCAGGACAGATGTCAATTTTGCTGCAGTGTTCAGAAGAAAAGGAGAATGATGCAATAACAACTGAAGGACATCTTTAATAAGAAAACTTGTAAGCAAGGGTAAAAACAAAGGAGAGGAAGAAACTAATCAAGAGTTGGTATGAAGTTCAAAGTTTCTTTGTGAAAGTTTTTATTTCATTTTATAAAATTGAGAAATTTGAATGAACAGCCAAAGCCCATAATGCAGTACAGCACCAAGGTGGCACAGAAATAGAAAATGAGACAGATCAGGAAGCAGGAGTTCGGTGTTGCCAAGCTCAGCTTTCAAAAACCTGGAAATTGTAATAGAAAAGAAGAAGGACCTTAATGAAAATCTGCTCCTTCTGGAGAACATCAGAGAGATCGACTCACTTAGATCATGACGAAAGACTTGTACTTTCTCTCTATCAGAAGCTGAAATATACAGCTGGAGTTTGTAGCCAGGTGGCAGAAAGTTGGGTCCTTCAGTTCTTAGGATCATCTGAGACATATCTCCAAGATCTGAAAAGAAGAAAAAATATTTTTGTCAGTTGTCAGTAAAACAATGGGTGTAGCTACATTCGTAAGGTGAATAACGAGTCAAGTGACCAGAAATCAATACTTTTCTGGACATGTTTTTAGTCATCTCTCAGAAGAAATTATATTTTTTTATTACTGTTTTTAACGGTTACATTTCAACTTTTCCGTTTTCACAAAAGGATCTCATTCGTAGAAGTCTGAGTGCACCTGACTCAGCCAACCTGAACATGTGTAGCAGTACACATTTCTTGTTACCTTCAAATAGGGGCACTGAACTATCACTGTTGTCAACTCCTTCAGTAGACAGCTCATCATTGTCACAGTTCACAAGAAGAATAGCTCCGTGTTTTTTAGGACCCCAGGACCAAGAACCCTGGTAAAGAAAAGAAAAAAACATTACAACTTGCATTTATATAGTGCCTTTTTCTTAGAAAAATATCTCGAAGTGTGGAGAAAGCGAACATCATGGCAAAAAAGTTTATTCAAAGCGGTGGTGTTTAAAGAGGATCTTAAAGGGTCCATAATTAGGCATGCAGAGTATGTTGGAAGCAATAATATCGCTTTTCATTGGGTTACCACTGCTGCGATGGAGGGAAAGAGCGCTGCTACACTGCTTAAAACACTGGAGCTAATTAAAGGGTGCTTGCATGTTGGCGGCCCAGTCACAACAGCGGCCGCCATTGTCGGGCCAGCTGAAAAGTCGTCCAACAGAAAAAAAATGGCGGCCGCCACGGTACTACCTCCCTTTTAAGGGCGGCTGGGGCACCACAGCCATCACAGCGTCTCGCACTGAGAAGCTGTTGGTGGCATCGCCCCTCGCGAACCTCACGTGCCACAGGGCAATTTCCCCCGAGGGGCACAAAGGAGTTGGTGTGGTGTGATAAGGGGTTCGCACGCATGGCGATGACATCGCAGGTCGCGCCGTAAACCACTTTTCGCCAGCGAAGCCCCGGGGCAATTCCGCGTGGGTCGATGTGGCCACCGTGCCCGCATGCTAATTCATTAGCGCTGCATAATTGCTGGATGGCAGCGCTAACTGGCCCTGCGCAAAGGGGCAATTTTGGCCCCTATGTGTCTCTAATCTAGCCTCTTCCATATCTGCTTGCTCCTACTCTTCAAAAGATATGAATAGTGCAGTTTCCCATTCCATGTTCCCAGTGTAAAACTATATTTTCTGCAGAGCTGACCAAAGATGGCAGATAATGCATTGACAGGACCCGTAGAGCACCAAACAGCTACAATTAATATGCAGATCAAGTAGCAGAAAGCCAATTGGTTTCCGCAATACAGCATGTGCCTCGGGGATACCACTGTGCTACTTGTGAAGTGGTGGTTTTAATTAGAGTTGGGTTTGGATGAAAGTTGGAGAAAATGCAGTGGGAATATTGGCCACACTCACCTCGGTTAAGTATAGGGGAGCACTGGAGTTTGGGGAGGACAGTTCTGGATCAGATTATCTGGGGGCAGGTTTGATACATTCGCCCTTACCATTGCAGCCTTTTTAGTTTAGTGCTCCAAAACCACCCAAAAACCAGCAGTAATTCAAAGGAAAATCCATCCCAATGTGTCGGAACATTAGATCGAAATCTACTTTCTTATGCTTTCTTCCCAATATAATCACAATTAGTATGCACAGAAGCCTCCGTTGTTCAATACTGTCTGAATTCTTTGCAATTGCTTTTGTCACACAATGGAAGTGAAGTCCCACAGAGATTCTCTCACTGGTCCACTGTAACTTCAGCAGAAGAAATACGGAAACCCCAGAAAAATAGCTCAACCACCCCCCATAAACTTGAGGTCATTCAAAATTCTGCTATCCGTATCTGAACTCGCATTAAGTCCAGCTCACCCACCAGCCCTACATGTTAACCTACATTGGCTCCAGTCCAGCAGCGCCTCAATTTCAAAATTCTCATCCTCATGTTCAAATCCCTCCATGATCTTGCACCTCCCTATCTCTGTAACCTTCTCCAGCCCTACAACCCTCCGAGATCTCTGCGCTCCTCCAATTGTGGTCTCTTGTGCATCCCCAACTTCCGTCGCTCCACCATTGGCAACTGTGCCTTCAGCCGCCTAGACTCTAAGCTCTGGAATTCCCTCCCCAAACCTCTCCGCTTCTCACCCTCTCTTTCCTCCTTTAAGTCATTCCTTAAAACCTTTGACCTTTGGTCATGTCCTAATATCTATACGTGGCTCGGTGTTAAATGTTGTCTGATAATTTTCCTGTGAATTCACTTGGGACGTTTTACTACGTTAAATGCGTTGTATAAATGCAAGTTGTTTTCTGTTTCTTCAGTTCTTCCGCCAACATTACAGTAAACGAGAGGGAGAATCCCACGGAAATCATCCCAAAAGTGTTGTAAAGCATAAACTGTGTGGTTCCATTTTTAATCACCTTATTTGGATTATTCCTCTCAATTTTACCATCACGATCTGCATCCACATCCAGGGATATGTCTGTCAAAGAAGGAATACAGAAGTTAACCAGCAGTTGGGGACTGTACTAATTGGTATGGGAGAAGTAAGAAGTGAGAATATCACCCTGTCAAAGTCAAGTCAAGTAATTGCTGTTAGGGGCTATGGGTAGCCATAATGTAAGATTCAGAGTCAGTGCTCCCCTTAAGCAGAGTTCATTGTGAAGGGTTAGTTGTACAACTGTTGTTTTTGGAGTCTGCTAGTGACCGTGGTGGCCAAGGAAGAAAAGGGTGAGTGGATGGTGTATCACCCTATCTCTCCTGGCCAGGTCATTAAACTTTTTGCAGCACTTGTCTGCAACCCTTGGGGATGAGAGAGTTGGCATTCAGTTCCAGTGCCACCTGCCTCCAAGTGGTATGACTGATCTTTTTTGATAGGTTTCCTGCCACAGACACGCAACACCTGTCCCTCCTATGTTCTATTTCATCAAGGAAAGTTTGGAGGTTTGAAATTGTGGCATATTCTTCTCCACCTCTGTGCCATGCCCTTGCCCCTTCTTTGGCTGTCTCTTGCCAGGTTTTCCTGTGTTAGACATTCTTGTAAAGTGGCACAGTCGCGAAACATCCAGTCAAGCTAGCTGGCAGTTAACTGACTGAGCCGAACGCTGTTCCTTACTTACTGGCTTTTTAAAAGTAGCACTATAGTTCCATGCACTCAGCACGTTATTCCTGTTTAACTCTGGTTTTGCACTGCTCCATTGAATATGTAAATAAGCTGCCCACAAAATTCTGCTGTAACTCTCCAGACCCCGGGCAAAGCACAACTCATTTTCCACTGACATGAAAGCAGTGCAACTCACCGCACAGAATTATCGGACCTGTCTGTTTAACCTGAGTGTCAATCACTTACCAACTGCCGTGAGCCAGAGGACCATCTTGTCAATCGGTTTTTCCAACTTGTCTCCATAAAATGTAACCATAACCTACAGGAAGAGTGCAGAAACCAGATTAGGAACAATGGGGGGATTTTAATTTTCGGCAATGGTGTAAACAGGAAGAATATTGGATCAGCTGCACATTATACACCCTGCCCGATTTTCCTTTCTGTTGAAGTCCATTGAAGAAAGGGGAAAGGGGAAAGTCATCAAATTATAGGCAGTTAGTTGTGGCTAAACTTCTAGAGCCATAATATGGGATGAATGAGCCTATATTCTCTGCAGTTTAGAACAATGAGAGGTGATCGCAATGAAACATAGGATTCTGAGGGGGCTTAACAGGGTAGATGCAGGGAGGCTGTTTTCCCCTGGCTGGAGAGTCTAGAACTAGGGGGCATAGTCTCAGAATAAGGGGTAGGCCATTTAGGACTGAGATGAGGAGGATTTTCTTCACTCAGAGGGTTGTGAATCTTTGGAATTCTCTACCCCAGAGGGCAGTGGATGCTCAAACATTGAGTATATTCAAGGCTGAGATCAATAGATTTTTGGATACTAAGGGAATCAAGGGATATGAGGATTGTGTGGGAAAGTGGAGTTGAGTTCGAAGACCAGCCTTGATCTTATTGAATGGCGGAGCAGACTCAAGGGGCTGTTTAGTTTACTCCTGCTCCTATTTCTTACGTTCTTATGTAATTTGGGAATGACTTGTCATGAAAATTAAAGCATATTGCATTAAAAAAAATGTATCTTCATGGATTCACACATTATAGTATCCTCCAGCAAGGTTCCCTCTAAGCTGTGCTTTGTTGTGCGTGGCTTGTTTATTTCAATGCGTAGTCTGTTTAAATTTCTGCGCATGTGGGGTAGTCCCAATGGAAAAGCTTATGTGCGACCTGCGCGGTACCTTGCATCAGCGTAAGCGTCCTCGACCAGGCCAACATCCCCAGCATCGAAGCACTGACCACACTTGATCAGCTCCGCTGGCCAGGCCACATAGTCCGCATGCCAGACACGAGACTCCCAAAGCAAGCGCTCTACTTGGAACTCTTTCATGGCAAACGAGCCAAAGGTGGACAGAGAAAACGTTACAAGGACACCCTCAAAGCCTCCCTGATAAAGTGCAACATCCCCACTGACACCTGGGAGACCCTGGCCAAAGACCGCTCTAAGTGGAGGAAGTGCATCCGAGAGGGCGCTGAGCACCTCGAGTCTCATCGCTGAGAGCTTGCAGAAATCAAGCGCAGGCAGCGGAAAGAGCGTGTGGCAAACCTGTCCCACCCTCCCTTACCCTCAACGACTATCTGCCCCACCTGTGACAGGAACTGTGGTTCTCGTATTGGACTGTTCAGCCACCTTGTACATTACTGTGCTGCCCCGCACACGCGCAGCTTAGAGAGAGCATTGTCCTCCAGTTTCTCATACTTTCTGTCATAAATCTCTTACATTGAATCATATATTCCTGGAGAATTGAGTGAAGCAGTGGAAGGGTTTGCTCTCAGGCTGATTAACAGTCTGATAGGCTGACATGAGAATGCTCCTTCCATGGCTATCACCATCTTTATTCCAGCCAATAGGGTGATTAGCCCTATACAAGGAGGAGTTTTTTGGGCTCCCACAACCCATACAATGAAGAGGGCCACCCACACCTACTGGACACGAGTATCCTGTAGGATATCAACCCAGAATTTAGAGACAGCGCTCACTGGGAATGCATGGAGCAGGGTTTCTACCCAACATGGGTAGAAAGATGGGTTAGAAAGCTAAGTGTAAGGTTAAATGGATAGCAAAAAAAACTGTAGATGCTGGAAATTTGAAAAAAAGTCGAAAATGCTGTAGATGCACAGCTGGTCAGGCAGCATTTGTGGAGAGAACAGATAAGTGAACATTTTGGGTGTGAGTGATTAAAACTGGAAAATTTTATAGGTGAACAGCATTTAAAAAGCAACGTAACAAAGGGGAGGAAAAAACAGACACAGGAAATGATAAAATGGCACTTATGGTTATTAGCATGAAACAATAGGCGACATAATGAGAGAAATCAAAGACACTTTGGAAAACATTGAGAATGTGTGGCTAGCTGAGAAAGTGGGGGTTAAAGTAGGTGGAAATGGATGCACAAAAACTGGAGCCTGAGAGAATAAAATAATGCAGGTGGCACACGCATTAGGTGGCCGTATTGATGAACCTCTCCGTTCTGTGCGCAAATTCAACCCTGAGCTGTCTGTTGCTTGCCACTTCAATTCCCCATCACACTCCCACTCTGACCTCTGTCTTCAGCCCTCCACACTTTTTCAATCAAGTTCAGCGCAAGCTCAAGGAACAGCACCTCATCTTTGTATTGGGCGCTTTGCAACCTTTCCACCTTAATACTGACTTTATTAATTATTTCAGTTGTTAACCACAGCACCCCACTTTCTGTTTGGTAGAAAGCGCTGGTAATGTGGGATTGGTTTGCCACCATTCCTGGGGACCCTCTGTCAGAACATCATACTGGCAGGGTGGTCTTCACACTTGGTGCTGACCTGCACTTTTTAATCTCCTACCCACGTTGACAGTTTTTTATCCTTCCATTTTCACCTACCTCTTCCCCACCTCCAGCTGTTCACATGCTCTATGTATATCAGACTATCTATAATTTCTCTCTATGCCTCCTGTTGTCTCGTACTGATACCACTTCTGTCATTTTACCATTTTCTGGTTTCCACTTAAGTACTTTACAGGTCATTCTATTTCAATATAAATCTACGGCTTTAAGCTCTATAGTCTTATAGTAGGTCTGCAGATGTATTATAATTTTACCTTTTTATCGTTGAGGTCATTGCTTGTTTTTTCCACCGTGACCACAAGTAAGATCCCTTTGCTGAGGGTCATTCTTATTGCATGTTTAGCTGCAATTTGTCCATTTGACACTGGTGCAATGAAACAACTGACACCAGGACTGGAGCTGATTTCAAATGTTCGGGATCCTGGAGGGGATGGCCTGAAGGAAGAGTAAATATTTAAGTCTAGGTAGTTATTTGCTTCATTGAAAACAGGAACCTAATTCAGCACTAATTGGATGCAGTTTCAGTTTTACCTCAAAAGGATAATTTTTCAGTTACTGTGATGCTCTGAGAGCAGCAAACTTAGCGTATGGAAACATAACACTGGGTGAGTTCCCAGACCAGATCGCACTTGCCAACATGTGCTCACAACAGCAGGGGTGGGGAATAAGATGCAGCTCTTAAAAGGTGACAGGTGAAATTTAAAGAAGCTATTTTATTTTTGCTTGGTAGAAAACTAAAACTAGCTGTCCAACATAACAACAACAATTTGCACCTTTTAATGTAGTGAAAGGTTCCAAGGCATTTCACAGGAACGTTATCAAACAAAATTTGACTCCAAGCCACACAAGGAGATATTAGGGTAGTTGACCAAATGCTTGGTCAAAGAGGTAGGTTTTAAGTAGAGTCGTAAAGGAGGATAGAGCGGCTGTGCGGTTTAGGGAGGGAATTCCAGTTTAGGACCTTGGCAGGAGAAGGCACAGCCGCCAATGGTGGAGTGATTAACATCAGGGATGCTCAAGAGCCCAGAATTGGCGGAGCGCAGAGATTTCGGAGGGTCGTGGGGTTAGAGGAGATTGCAGAGATAGGGAGGGTCGAGGCCTTGGAGCCACTTGAAAACAAGGATGAGAAGTTTGAAATCAAGGCGTTGCTAACTGTAAGTCAGTGTAGTTCAGCGAGTACAGGGGAGATGGGTGAATGGGTCTTGGTGTGAGTTAGGACATGGGCAGCAGAGTTTTGGATGACCTCAAGTTTATGGAGGTGGAACTAGGGAGGCGGGCTAGGAGTGCGTTGGAAGTCTAGTCCAGAGGTACTAAAGGCATGGTTGAGGGTTTCAGCAGCAGATAAGCTGAGGCAGGGTGGAGACGGGCGATGTTACGGAGCTGGAAATAGGCGGTCTTAGTGATGGCGGAGGTATGTGGTCGGAAGCTGATTTCAGGGGTTAAATATAGCAGTCTGATTCAACCTCAGACTGTTGCTAGGGAAAGGAATGGAGTTGGTGGCAAGGGAACGGAGTTTGTGGCATGGACCGAAGACAACGGCCTGAATTTTAATAGTTTGGTGGGTTGGGAGGTGGGAAACCCGAATTTAACGGCAGGGCCTGAATTGCATGGGAAACATCTGTTTCCCACCTGCAGCCAGCCAGATTGAGAGGCTGCGAGCAGGTAGGCCTGAGGCACTAGGCTGCAGAGAGGAGGGAGGGAGGGATTGCAGGGTGTGTGTGTGTGGGGGGGGGGGGGGGAGGGGGGGGGTGCCAGAGGAGCATGTGGAGGGCCGGAGGAGAAAGATCAGGGGCTGAAGCGGCTGTCTGGGGGCAGTGGGCCATGAAGGCTGAAGGAGGGAGAGGGAGTCAGGTGAGCATTGGATGGCTGGGAGCAGCAGATCAGTGGATTAGGAGCACCCACGCAGGGCCAGGCTGCATCCACAGCTGAAGTTTGCAGCCAGCAGCAGGACCACTTTAGATCCATGTACTCAGCAGTCGAGTGCCACTTCAATCCCAGGACTCTTAGACATAGTCAGCCACTACACAGTTTGTAATCTTTCGTCATTAAGAAAATATTACGATATATCTTTCTTGGATACAAAGTGGATGACCTCACACTTCCCCACGTTGATCTCCATCTGCCACAATTTTGCCCACTCACTTAATCTATGTCTCTTTGTAACTTGCTGTTACCACCTACACAACTTTCTGTGCCTGCTAACTTAGTGTTGGATCTTGCGGGAGGGTCAGCAGACGCGATTGGTGGCGGGTCTCGTGGGCAAGTGTTTATTTTTCCCAGTAGGTCGTGATCCTACTGTGAACCCGCCACCACATGCCGTTACCAAATGTTGGGTCTGTCAGCGCTGAGCAGCGCTGACATGAAGCGGCGGGGGCAATTAAAATCATTAGTGGCTTGTTTATATCCACTTATCAATGTGTTCCCCCCCCAGATTTTGGTATTTGACAGGTCTCCCAGGGTTTCCCGCTGTGAGTGGCCATTGAATCAACTGATGAGTTTACAGCTTCAAATGTCAAGCCAAAGCTCCCAGCTGATTGAGATATGTTCCCTTAACCACTAATTTCTCTAAACTGCATTTCTACTACAGGTTCAGGATTCTGCACGTCTTTACACAAGTCTCCATTCAGTCTGACCTCATCACCTCTCTCACCATTGACAGATCGCTTCTCTCATCTCTGCTTCACCTACCATCTATTCCATTAGCATGGGTTCCCTTGAAACGCTCACCTTAGTCTCAGAATCCCACCACGATCAGCCCCAATACCAGCATCATCAGGCACACCAGCAGTACCAACACCAACCTTCTCCACAATCAACTGATGCTGCATAGGACAGAGGGCATCAGCACCCGACCACATTGCTGCCTGGGAGGCCAGGGATAGATGCACCATGGCCAGATTTACTTCACTTGACGCTGTACAGCTTGGCTGCCACATAATACACCAGGCTGGCATCACCCCACACCAACACCATAAAGCATCCCTACAATGCCCAAATGATTAATTTCACACTCAATACTATTGTGGGGGTACTGTTCTGTCTCACCATTCACTGCAACTCACTAAGCCATTTCCAAAAGTACACACAAATCTGTCCAAGAACGCAAAGTGTTAAAAATAAAGGCTTCAATGTTTGACACTACATTAATAGAAACTTTACATTAAATTTGCATAAAACACCCAAGTACCTACCCTTGTGTGCTGTTGGTATGATTGCACTCGGATGAGTGTGAGGGATGGCTAGTGAGATGGGGATGTGATAATGTAGATAGAGAGGGATGGGTGGAGGTGCAAGGTAGGTTGCTGTGAGAAGGATGTGCAGGGGTAGGGTAGGGGAGGCAGAGTGATGAGAGGCACAGCAGGATGAGATTGAGTGAGGCTTTGTACTAATGTTTTGTGATCTACTGAGACCTTGAAACGTTTGTGGCACTGCAGCCAGGTCCTCCTGACTACATCGCTGCTTGTGCCATCCTGTGCAATTTGGAAGCATACTGTGTTGATCTCCTGGGGAGGTCTCGTCCTCCCATGGAAAAGGAAAAGGACATCTCTGTATGCTGTGACTCAAGGGAGAGCCTGGGTGCAAGCCTTCGCCTCTGTGCAGTGTTTGTCAGCATTTAAAGCACCTCAATGCTGTAGAACAATGACAGGACAAATATCAAAATAAAGTTGGCCAAGGTCCCTTTAAGGAAACCGGCGTGTCATCAAATGACTTCATCAGACCCGCTTCCTCTAATTGGCCAGGAAATGCACTGGACGAGCTTAACAAGCCCAATCTCTGGAAATTCATTTCAGAGGCCAGGATGGGGCCAGCAATGGGGTCAGGACCCATCACCGACATCGTCCACCACGGACCCGCTGAGGTTCGTAAAATCGAGGCCTTAGTGTCATCTGCAAACTTGGATATAAAACTTTCTATTCCTTCATCCAATTTACTGAAAGTTATAGTGAAAAGCTGAGGCCCTACTACAGATTCCCAAAGAACACCATTTGACACATCCCGTTCATCAGAGTGCATTCCCTTTATCACTGCTCTCTATCTCCAATGATCTAACCAATTACCAACATGTCAAAAGGTTACCCAATTTTGTGCACTTTCATTTTTAAAGAACCTATTTTTCTGATTTTTTATTTTCTCACCTGGATGGTTTCCATAGATGAGTTACTGATTTTTCATTCAGATGGCACTGTTATATAATGTTGTCATGTAACATTATGCTAACAGCACCACTGACAGATGCAGGTCCTTTGGAATGTTGTTAATATATATTAATTTGCTGCAGGAGTTCCTTTGGGCAGTGTCCCAGGCCCAACCATGTTTAGCTACTTCATCAATGACCTTACCTCCATCATAAGGTCAGAAGTGAGGATAATCACTGATGATTGCACAGTGTTCAGTTCCATTTGGAATTCCTCAGATAATAAAGCAGTCTGTGCCCGCATGCTGCAAGACCTGGACAACATCCAGGCTTAGGCTGATAAGTGGCAAGTAACATTCGCACCACACAAGTGCCAGGCAATGGCTATCTCCAATAATCAAGAGTCTAACCATTCATTGGTATTACCATCGCCGAATCCCCCACTATCAGCATCTTGGGGGGGGGGGGGGGGGGGCGGGGGTCACCATTGACCATAAACTTAACTGGACCAGCCACATAAACACTATGGCTACAAGAATAGGTCAGAGGCTCGGTATTCTGTGGCGAGTGACTCACATCCTGTCCTGAATCCCCAAAGTCTTTCCACCACCTACAAGGCACAAGTCAGGAGTGTGATGGAATACTCTCCACTTGCCTGGATGAGTGCAGCTCCAACAACACAGAAGAAGCTCAACACCATCCAGGACAAAGCAGCCCGCTTGATCGGCACCGCATCCACCACCTTAAATATAATTTCCGTCCACCCACCGGTGCATCGTAACCGCAGTGTGCACCATCTACAAGATGCACTGCAGCAACTCACCAAGGCTTTTGCGACAGCACCTCCCAAACCCGCGACCTCTACTACCTGGAAGGACAAGGGCAGCAGGCGCATAGGAAGACCAGCACTTCCGAGTCCCCCTCCAAGTCACACATCAAATTGACTTGGCAATATATCGCCGCCGTTCATTCATCGTCACTGGGTCAAAATCCTGGAACTCCCTACCTAACAGCACTGTGGAAGTGCCTTCACCACACAGACTGCAGTGGCTCACCACCACCTTCTCAAGGGAAATTAGGGATGGGCAGTAAAAGCTGATCCCGTGAATTCAGAAATTAAAAATATAATAGGTATGTTAATAAAATCGGTATTGACATGTCTTACATTGATAACACCTGTATAAACGCCTCAAAGGGAATTCCTATTTTAAACATGCCCATACCTATCTGCTAAGCTTTTCTGGTAACACCAATAGAGCTGTGTTTAGGGATTTTTGGATGAAAATGCAAGCGATGTGTGAAAATTACCATTTTTGTTTTGTTACCGATTTAAGGCCTAACCTTCGGCACTTGGTGTCTGCGCCAGGGGCACATCGCAAAGGGAGTGGTTGCATTATTTTCGGGGTGCAAAAATGCGATCCTCGCCAACTTTACTGCGGGGCCAGGAGCGCTGCAAGAGAGGCCTTGGGAGGGGGAAAAAAACATTACCAAAGGCTCAAAATGTATTGGGAATGTTTTTGGTGGATTTTTTTCAGGTTTTTACTCTCCCAGGCATCTCTTAAGAGTGGTACCGGGCCGGCTCGGAATTTCCACATGCTCAACCGGCCTAGCACCCTAACAGAGGTGTGCAATGCCTCCCTTACCGCTCCACCCTACAATCAGGCCCAGCTGCCCAATTTTGCTGACTGAGACGCAAACTTTTTCAAGGCGGTATCAGGATTTCCCCACCAAAATTAACGCCCCGTAATCCTAAAAACTGTAAATCAAGTCTAATTGGTCCTTATTTTCACGTACTACAACAGCAACTTGATTTATATAACACCTTTAAAGTAGCAAAATGTCCTAAGGTGCTTCATAGGAGAGTTATCAAACAAAATTTGACACCAAGTCACATAAGGAGATCTTTGAACAAGTTTTTGTTCATCTGTCCTAAGTGATAAGTTTTAAGGAGCGTCTTAAAAAGAGGAGAGAGGTAGAGGCAGAGGGATTTATGGAGGGAGTTCCAAAGTTTATGGCCTTGGCAACTGAAGCTATGGCTGCCAATGGTGGAGTGATTAAATAGGGGACGCACAAGAGGCCAGATTTGGAGAAGTGCAGAGATCTCTGAGGGTTTTAGGGCTGGAGGAAATGACAGAGCTAGGGATGGACGAGACCATGGAGGGATTTGAAAAGGATGAGAATTTAAAACTCGAGGTGTTGCCAGACTGGGAGGCAATGTAGGTCAGCGAGTACAGGGATGATGGGTAAATGAGACTTGGTGTCAGTTAGGATACGGGCTGCAGAGTTTTGGGTGAGCTCAAGTTTATTAGGCTTAAAGACAGGAATAGGCCAGGAGAGCACTGGAATAGACAAATCTAGAGGTATCAAAGACATGGACGAGGGTTTCAGCAGCAGATGCACTGATACAAGACTAGCAAGAGAAACCTGGCTCCTCTACTTCAGCAATTCGCAGTTCCTCTCCATCAATCCTGTCATGGCAAGCAGCAGCCTAAAGACAGCCACTCAAGGAGGGGGCTTAGTTAGTGAGACAGGGGAGTTCACATGGTGACACACAAAACATGTGGCCAGGATGAGCTGAGGATAGAAAATGAAGAGGCAGTTGGGAAATGGCTACCCTAGCTGAGGAGCCTCGCGATTCATATTTCAGAGGGCCAGTGTTTGCAAGAAGGATGTTTCAAGGGCATCAAACATATGTACATGGATCAACTAGCAAAAATAAATCAAATCAGTTTGCTGACTTACTTGTAAAGGTCAATGTTAAGTTCAGTTCCCAGCACATAAATGACATTGGTGGGTTTCCCACACTCCAGGCGCACGGTCCTTGACTTGGTCATACTGAAGGTTTACAGCGCTCTGCAAAGTAAGAGTCAGTGTTTCAGCTCAGGTAGAAGCTTATCTATAGATACCCACTGCCCTGCTCACAATAACACAGCTCAGAGTCACCCAGTGTGGGGAATTTTATCCTGAAGAAACGGGCGGGTTGGGGTCGGGTGGGAGGTTAAAGAGTTAAAACAAAACTGAATCCCGACTCCAACCCGCTGACTTCCTGTTTTAACAGTTGTGTACAGACCTCCAAACAGTAGTAGTGATGTTGGGGAGGGCATCAAACAGGAAATTAGGAGTGCATGCAATAAAGGTGCAGCAGTTATAATGGGTGACTTTAATATGCACATAGATTGGACTAGCCAAACTGGAAGCAATACGGTGGAGGAGGATTTCCTGGAGTGCATAAGGGATGGTTTTCTAGACCAATATGTCGAGGAACCAAATAGGGGGGAGGCCATCTTAGACTGGGTGTTGTGTAATGAGAGAGGATTAATTAACAATCTCATTGTGCGAGGCCCCTTGGGGAAGAGTGACCATAATATGGTGGAATTCTGCATTAGGATGGAGAATGAAACAGTTAATTCAGAGACCATGGTCCAGAACTTAAAGAAGGGTAACTTTGAAGATATGAGGCGTGAATTGGCTAAGATAGATTGGCGAATGATACTTAAGGGGTTGACTGTGGATGGGCAATGGCAGACATTTAGAGACCGCATGGATGAATTACAACAATTGTACATTCCTGTCTGGCGTAAAAATAAAAAAGGGAAGGTGGCTCAACCGTGGCTATCAAGGGAAATCAGGGATAGTATTAAAGCCAAGGAAGTGGCATACAAATTGGCCAGAAATAGCAGCGAACCTGGGGACTGGGAGAAATTTAGAATTCAGCAGAGGAGCACAAAGGGCTTGATTAGGGCAGGGAAATTGGAGTACGAGAAGAAGCTTGCAGGGAACATTAAGGCGGATTGCAAAAGTTTCTATAGGTATGTAAAGAGAAAAAGGTTAGTAAAGACAAACGTAGGTCCCCTGCAGTCAGAATCAGGGGACGTCATAACGGGGAACAAAGAAATGGCAGACCAATTGAACAAGTACTTTGGTTCAGTATTCACTAAGGAGGACACAAACAACCTTCCGGATATAAAAGGGGTCAGAGGGTCTAGTAAGGAGGAGGAACTGAGGGAAATCTTTATTAGTCGGGAAATTGTGTTGGGGAAATTGATGGGATTGAAGGCCGATAAATCCCCAGGGCCTGATGGACTGCATCCCAGAGTACTTAAGGAGGTGGCCTTGGAAATAGCGGATGCATTGACAGTCATTTTCCAACATTCCATTGACTCTGGATCAGTTCCTATGGAGTGGAGGGTAGCCAATGTAACCCCACTTTTTAAAAAAGGAGGGAGAGAGAAAGCAGGGAATTATAGACTGGTCAGCCTGACCTCAGTAGTGGGTAAAATGATGGAATCAATTATTAAGGATGTCATAGCAGCGCATTTGGAAAATAGTGACATGATAGGTCCAAGTCAGCATGGATTTGTGAAAGGGAGATCACGCTTGACAAATCTTCTGGAATTTTTTGAGGATGTTTCCAGTAAAGTGGACAAAGGGGAACCAGTTGATGTGGTATATTTGGACTTTCAGAAGGCTTTCGACAAGGTCCCACACAGGAGATTAATGTACAAAGTTAAAGCACATGGGATTGGGGGTAGTGTGCTGACGTGGATTGAGAACTGGTTGTCAGACAGGAAGCAAAGAGTAGGAGTAAATGGGTACTTTTCAGAATGGCAGGCAGTGACTAGTGGGGTACCGCAAGGTTCTGTGCTGGGGCCCCAGCTGTTTACATTGTACATTAATGATTTAGATGAGGGGATTAAATGTAGTCTCTCCAAATTTGCGGATGACACTAAGTTGGGTGGCAGTGTGAGCTGCGAGGAGGATGCTATGAGGCTGCAGAGTGACTTGGATAGGTTAGGTGAGTGGGCAAATGCGTGGCAGATGAAGTATAATGTGGATAAATGTGAGGTTATCCACTTTGGTGGTAAAAACAGAGAGACAGACTATTATCTGAATGGTGACAGATTAGGAAAAGGGAAGGTGCAACGAGACCTGGGTGTCATGGTACATCAGTCATTGAAGGTTGGCATGCAGGTACAGCAGGCGGTTAAGAAAGCAAATGGCATGTTGGCCTTCATAGCAAGGGGATTTGAGTACAGGGGCACGGAGGTGTTGCTACAGTTGTACAGGGCCTTGGTGAGGCCACACCTGGAGTATTGTGTAGTTTTGGTCTCCTAACCTGAGGAAGGACATTCTTGCTATTGAGGGAGTGCAGCGAAGATTCACCAGACTGATTCCCGGGATGGTGGGACTGACCTATCAAGAAAGACTGGATCAACTGGGCTTGTATTCACTGGAGTTCAGAAGAGTGAGAGGGGACCTCATAGAAACGTTTAAAATTCTGACGGGTTTGGACAGGTTGGATGCAGGAAGAATGTTCCCAATGTTGGGGAAGTCCAGAACCAGGGGTCACAGTCTAAGGATAAGGGGTAAGCCATTTAGGACCGAGATGAGGAGAAACTTCTTCACCCAGAGAGTGGTGAACCTGTGGAATTCTCTACCACAGAAAGTAGTTGAAGCCAATTCACTAAATATATTCAAAAGGGAGTTAGATGAAGTCCTTACTACTCGGGGGATCAAGGGGTATGGCGTGAAAGCAGGAAGGAGGTACTGAAGTTTCATGTTCAGCTATGAACTCATTGAATGGCGGTGCAGGCTAGAAGGGCTGAATGGCCTGCTCCTGCACCTATTTTCTATGTTTCTATGTTTCTATGATAACGGTGGTGGGACAGTGGGGTGAGCATCCACCCCACTCCCAGGATGTGGGGCATCCCTTTAAATATGGACCAGCTTATTTTGTACTGCCAAAATGGCCACCATGCTCCATTCTTTGTCTATGATCGGTCCCCTTGGAGGATAAGTCATACCCTGAAGATTCACTGGAATGTGTAACTGGTGCCGCCCATCCCAAAGTCTCACTGACTTTGCAAATTGTAACTCGATCTACATTGACTTCCTGAAGTGACAGAGGATAGAGCTCCCCAGAAAACAGCAAGGGCCAGCCCAGCCGCAGTGCCTTACCCCAGTCCAAGTGCATGCCTCCCCCAGCCAAAGTACCTTATCCCAGGCAAGTACATTCCTCCCCCAGCCAAAGTGTCTTACCCCGGTCCAAGTACATCACTCCCCCAGCCGGTGCCTTACCCCATCGCAAATGCATCCTTCCCACTCCCCCGCCCCCCCCCCCCCATCCCCATCCCATAGATGGGGCCAGCATTGTGTACGGATTGTTAATAGGTTTATTGGATATAAAATCAATAGTGACAGTGTCGTGACTTCTGGATATCATCCACTACAACAATGTCCCTTGTGATCCATCTTCTCCCCACTCATGTCTCTCTCTCTCTCTCTCCCAACCTCTCGCTCTCTCTCTCTCCCCGCCTCAGCCTCTCTCGCTCCCTCTCCCCCCTCCAGCCTCTCTCTCTCGTTCTCTCCCCGCCAGCCTCTTTCTCGCTCCCCCAGCCTCTCTCTCTCGCTCCCCCCAGCTCCTCTCTCTCACCCCCCGCCCCCCCCCCAGCCTCTCTCTCTCTCCCCCCAGTCTCTCTCTCCCTCTCGGCCCCAGGACCGGCGTTCTCGGCCCCAGGCCTGCAGTGGGGGGTGGGGGGGGCGGGGAGGAGGAAGAGTGGGGGGGGGGGAAAGAGAGAGGGCCGGGGCCTGAGCGGGTGAAGAGCGTCGGGGCTTCAGGTCCTGCTTCTCAGCAGCACTTTCCACATCTCGGGAGCCTACTATCAGCAAGGGCAGACATCGACGACAAGGTCCAACACCGCCTCCACTGTGCCAGCGCAACCTTTGGTCGCCTGAGGAAGAGAGTGTTCGAAGACCAGGACCTCAAATCTGGCACAAAGCTTATGGTCTACAGGGATGTAGTGATACTCACCCTCCTATATAACCATACACAGTAGACACCTCAAATCGCTGGAGAAATAGCGCCAACACTGTCTCCACAAGATCCTGCAAATCCACTGGGAGGATAGATGCATAGTTAGTGTTCTCGATCAGGCCAAAATCCCCAGCATCGAAGCACTGACCACACTTGACCAGCTCTGCTAGGCGGGCCACATCATCCACATGCCAGACACAAGACTCCCAAAGCAAGCTCTCTACTCGGAACTCCTACACAGGAAGCGATCCCCAAGTGGGCAGAGGAAATGTTTCAAGGACACCCTCAAAGCCTCCTTGA
Organism: Pristiophorus japonicus; assembly: GCF_044704955.1. Lineage (NCBI taxonomy): Eukaryota > Metazoa > Chordata > Chondrichthyes > Pristiophoridae > Pristiophorus > Pristiophorus japonicus. The sequence goes on from NC_091994.1 coordinate 87,543,076, forward strand.
TAAAGTGCAACGTCCCCACCGGCACCTGGGAGTCCCTGGCCAAAGGCCGCCCTAAGTGGAGGAAGAGCATCCGGGAGGGTGCTGAGCACCTCGAGTCTCATCGCCGAGCATGCAGAAAACAAGCGCAGGCAGCGGAAGGAGCGTGCGGCAAACCAGACTCCCCACCCATCCTTTCCCTCAACCACTGTCTGTCCCACCTGTGGCAGAGACTGTAATTCCCATATTGGACTGTTCAGTCACCTGAGAACTCACTTTTAGACCGATGATGATGATGATGATAATGATGGATATGATGATGATGATGATGGATGGAATGATTCGGCCGTGCTGGGGCGGCGGAGCTTGACAGGGGCCGTATGTCTGTCAAAAACTGCAGTACAAATAGTTACATGTTAATTATATTAAATGAGGTTGGTGTGCCTCATGGTAATCTACCATTACAAATTTAATTCTGGCTGGTCGGTTTTCCCGTCCCTCCAGGAACTCGCCGGCGAAAGGGAGGCGGGGACTGCGGATCCGGGAGATGTGTCTTTCCCCAGCTGCTGGATCCAGCGTCTCCGCCTCACCCCCGGCTTCTGATCTCCCCCCGAACCCCTCCCTGAGGCTTCACCCCGCCCCAATCGCCTTCCCGGCTCCCCCCTCCCGCCCGATGCTCCTCCGGGCACCAACTAAGAAAAAGCTATTAGTAAATAAGTGTTTGGTCGTGCACATCACAGCTTGCACAACGACACAATACTGCATTGTTCTCGGAGAACGCAAGATCTGTAAAAACAGCTGGAACCACTTCAGTCAGCCCAGCGGGTAAACTAGTTTATTCCTTCCATTCCCAATCCACTCCACCTCGATCCTCCCCCGGCTCCTTCCCCCCGACCCCCCTTCTCCGTCCCCTTCCCCTCCCCTCCGGCTCTGACTCACCCCGATCATCCTCTGGCCCCGATTCAGCTCCACTCTCCCCTCCTCCCACCACTACAGCTAGCTTCTCAATCTGGCAGGATGTGGACACGAAACAAAACTTTCAAATGCTAATCGGGAACTGCCTTTAAATTCGGCAAGGTCTGCGGGAAACCGGTTCTCTCAAGTTTCCCGATCCGGCCAATCTCGCTCTCTCTCTGCCTGTCTTCTGGTGTACAGAAGTCTGTAATTTTATCTAATCGGCAGCTCCCATCTCTCATTCAGCCATTACACTTATCTGCAACATTAATACAGTTAGGAGTCAATCATTCAACAAATTTCCTGATCCATCAGCAATAAATCTGTTTGAGGAAAAATATCCCCAATAAAGGGACCCCTTTATGGCACAAGTCCTCACTGGAGTTAGTGTCATTCCCTTTCTTTAATACACTTAGACAAGTCTCCATTTTTCTTTCCCTTATCTGATATTCAAAATGACTGTCCTAACTTCTTGTAACTCACATCAGCAACAACTGAGTTAATGCCTTGCTCTAATTCTCCTGAACCGAAGCTTACACTGTCTGTGCTTACACTGTAACTCATGTAAGTGTTCCAGGTAAGGGAGAGGGAGACAGCGAGCTATCCTTCACGCACTTTGGAAATAATAAGCCTTCGGGAAGATCCTGACTTTCCTGTCCCTCTGTCCTTTACCTGTCCCAGGTACTATATATTACTCTTGCAACTAATCTGGAAAACTGATCTCCCCCTTTTCCAGCCTCACATGGAAATCACGTTTATTATACCTCTGTAACTGTAGATAGCAGCTCCTCCAGGCTTCAGTGAGATCTGGCGTCTCGGAGGAATTGTTATAAATGCATAAACTCCACCCACATCAGCAAATGCCAATTAGAAAATGTGATCTGCTGCCCAGATATTTGGAAACATCAGCAGAAACAAAAGCCAACTAACCAGAAGGAACATGATTCATTAGGGATGTGAACAACAGCAGCCTTCTTCTGCCTTACAAAGGCCTTTGTCACTGTCAACCGCGAGGGTCTATGGAGCATCCTCCTCCGCTTCAGATGCCCCCAAAAGTTCATCACCATCCTCCACCTGCTCTACGATGACATGCAGGCCGTGATCCTTACCAACGGATCCATTACAGACCCAATCCACGTCCGGACCGGGGTCAAACAGGGTTGCGTCATTGCCCCAACCCTCTTCTCAATCTTCCTTGCTGCCATGCTCCACCTCACAGTCAACAAGCTCCCCGCTGGAGTGGAACTAAACTACAGAACCAGTGGGAACCTGTTCAACCTTCGTCATCTCCAGGCCAAGTCCAAGACCACCCCAACCTCTGTCATCGAGCTACAGTACGCGGACAATGCCTGCGTCTGTGCACATACAGAGGCTGAACGCCCAGTCATAGTCGTATTTACCGAGGCGTACAAAAGCATGGGCCTTACGCTAAACATCCGTAAGACAAAGGTCCTCCACCTTTGTGGGCAGAGGAAACGTTACAAGGACACCCTCAAAGCCTCCCTGATAAAGTGCAACATCCCCACTGACACCTGGGAGACCCTGGCCAAAGACCGCCCTAAGTGGAAGAAGTGCATTCGGGAGGGCACCGAGCTCCTCGAGTCTCATCGCCGAGAGCATGCAGAAACCAAGCGCAGGCAACGGAAAGAGCGTGCGGCAAACTAGTCCCACCCACTCTTTCCCTCAATGACTATCTGCCCTACCTGTCACCATCATCATAGGCAGTCCCTCGAAATCGAGGAAGACTTGCTTCCACTCTTAATATGAGTTCCCACTTGTGATAGGGACTGTGGTTCTCGTATTGCACTGTTCAGCACCTAAGGACTCATGTTTAGAGTGGAAGCAAGTCTTCCTCGATTCCGAGGGATTGCCTATGATGATGATGAATAACAGCAGAATCCAAGCCCTGCAGTCACTTGTGAACTCGCTGGTGTCTCAGCAGGTTGGGTGATTGAGTGAATCCCTTCCCACACACTTAGCAGGTGAACGGTCTCTCCCCAGTCTGATGTTAATAACCCTTCAACTAGGCTGGAGTTTATTATTTTGATTTTTCAAATAGCAGTGTGTCGCTATTTGATGTCTCCAAGATAAGAGGAGACTAACTGATGTCCTGTTACTGACTGCTCCATTTTTGATCAGGGCAGAGGAGCAGTGAGAGATTGGGGCCCCAAGAGCGTTGTGATTGGGGCCCAGGAGAGGAGAGGGCCCAGGGGCAGCATGCGCCAGCCTACACTGCGATCTATGGATAGTAGGAGCATGTGTGTGCACTAGGTCTGTGCAGCAGAGCTTGGTCTCCAGTTGTCTTGGTTAACTCTTGCCACTGGATCAAGACCTAGCTGGTGTGCAATGGCCACCCCACGTTAAAAGAATCCATGCACATGCATCTTCCACCCTTCAATATGTAGTTCGGGAGCTAGAATGTCAGGACCCTCATTGAAACCCCTGTGAACTCATCCCTTTTGGGTGTGGAAGCGGATGGTCCTCGATACGAGGGACTGCCTAATACTATCTGGAAACATTCCAAGAAGGTGTCACAGAACCAACCCACTGCTTTTTTCCAGAAAATCCGCACGGGTCAATTTCCCGCGGGACAATTTTGGATAGGGGGTTGCCGCCAGTCGGTAAGAGCACGACGCGGCGGGTAAATGGGTGGGGTGGTCTCCTACACAGCTCCAAGACGAAAGGAGGGTGATATATAAAATGGCGGCCCCTCCGCGCCGACCGAGCAGCGAGTCTGTTGTAGGGTGCTTCCAAAGGCAAAGGCACCTGCAGGGGTTATATGTGTGTGTATATATATATATAAAATGGTTGCCAGAGATTCTGCAAAGCATTAGGGGAACTTAGCTAGCCAACTTGACTAGTTAACTGATATAACTGAATTTCCTTACACAGGAACACTGAAAAGGGCGCGCACGCGCTCAGCAGAATGTCTCTGCAATCAGCAACTCCCAGACAAGATGTCTTGGTAGAATACTGGACAAAGGGATTTCTGTAACTGTGTTAAGATAAGGAGGTTAGGTGTAAACAGAACCCAAGGACAGTAGAGATAAGGGGGTCTAGAAAACATCACGAGGCCATGAACAAGCAAGCCCCTGAGGTGATCACGCAGTTCCCTGGTGCCCAGGGGCCAATTCCATTGGCCCAAAGAAACCAATATGTAATCTATACTCATTATGATTGGATTGTGTCCAGCCGAAATGGGCTGAGTAGTTGTAGCAAACTGTTGTAAAACACATAAGAATCGATGAATTTCTTTTTTCGGCGGAGGGGAGTGCCTGGAGTTACCCAGAGGTTTTCTCACCGCCGGCGTAAATAAAACCATTTTGATGTTTGGAACCGACCCGAGTGATGAGTGATTCTTCCTGGATTCATTCGCGCTAACAAGTCCTTACTGAACTGTGGCCGAAAGGGGCAATTTCGGCCCCCAGAACTATACACAGTCCTCCAAGTGTGGCCTCACCAGTGCCCTGCATAATTGTTGTAAGACTTCTTGGGGCCAAAAGTGCCCCTCCCAGTAAGGCCTCTGGCCGCCCCGGAATGGCCGCCAACTCTGTGGAGGGGCCACCATTTTATAAATTTGCCTACCTCAGGAGCGGAGCGGTGTCCAGGACTGCTCTGTCCATTTTCCCGCCGCGGCGTGCACGCGCCGGCCCCTTACCGACTGACGGGGAACACCCTCGCAAAATTGCCTCTTACCCGAAATTGGCCCACAGGAGAGGCCCCACCACTGGCTGGTGCCCCCAACAGCTTTTGAGGTCGGTGCACTCTCTGGAAAATGGTGGTACGGCTGCCCTTGGGGAAATTGATGGGATTGAAGGCCGATAAATCCCCAGGGCCTGATGGACTGCATCCCAGAGTACTTAAGGAGGTGGCCTTGGAAATAGTGGATGTGTTGACAGTCATTTTCCAACATTCCATTGACTCTGGATCAGTTCCTATGGAGTGGAGGGTAGCCAATGTAACCCCACTTTTTAAAAAAGGAGGGAGAGAGAAAACAGGGAATTATAGACCGGTCAGCCTGACATCGGTAGTGGGTAAAATGATGGAATCAATTATTAAGGATGTCATAGCAGTGCATTTGGAAAGAGGTGACATGATAGGTCCAAGTCAGCATGGATTTGTGAAAGGGAAATCATGCTTGACAAATCTTCTGGAATTTTTTGAGGATGTTTCCAGTAGAGTGGATAAGGGAGAACCAGTTGATGTGGTATATTTGGACTTTCAGAAGGCGTTCGACAAGGTCCCACACAAGAGATTGATGTGCAAAGTTAGAGCACATGGGATTGGGGGTAGTGTACTGACATGGATTGAGAACTGGTTGTCAGGCAGGAAGCAAAGAGTAGGAGTAAATGGGTACTTTTCAGAATGGCAGGCAGTGACTAGTGGGGTACCGCAAGGTTCTGTGCTGGGGCCCCAGCTGTTTACACTGTACATTAATGATTTAGATGAGGGGATTAAATGTAGTATCTCCAAATTTGCGGATGACACTAAGTTGGGTGGCAGTGTGAGCTGCGAGGAGGATGCTGTGAGGCTGCAGAGCGACTTGGATAGGTTAGGTGAGTGGGCAAATGCATGGCAGATGAAGTATAATGTGGATAAATGTGAGGTTATCCACTTTGGTGGTAAAAACAGAGAGACAGACTATTATCTGTATGGTGACAGATTAGGAAAAGGGGAGGTGCAAAGAGACCTGGGTGTCATGGTACATCAGTCATTGAAGGTTGGCATGCAGGTGCAGCAGGCGGTTAAGAAAGCAAATGGCATGTTGGCCTTCATAGCAAGGGGATTTGAGTACAGGGGCAGGGAGGTGTTGCTACAGTTGTACAGGGCATTGGTGAGGCCACACCTGGAGTATTGTGTACAGTTTTGGTCTCCTAACCTGAGGAAGGACATTCTTGCTATTGAGAGAGTGCAGCGAAGGTTCACCAGACTGATTCCCGGGATGGCGGGACTGACCTATCAAGAAAGACTGGATCAACTGGGCTTGTATTCACTGGAGTTCAGAAGAATGAGAGGGGACCTCATAGAAACATATAAAATTCTGACGGGGTTAGACAGGTTAGATGTAGGAAGAATGTTCCCAATGTTGGGGAAGTCCAGAACCAGAGGTCACAGTCTAAGGATAAGGGGTAAGCCATTTAGGACCGAGATGCGGAGGAACTTCTTCACCCAGAGAGTGGTGAACCTGTGGAATTCTCTACCACAGAAAGTTGTTGAGGCCAATTCACTAAATATATTCAAAAAGGAGTTAGATGAGGTCCTTACTACTAGGGGGATCAAGGGGTATGGCGAGAAAGCAGGAATGGGGTACTGAAGTTGAATGTTCAGCCATGAACTCATTGAATGGCGGTGCAGGCTAGAAGGGCCGAATGGCCTACTCCTGCACCTATTTTCTATGTTTCTATGTTTCTATAAGGGGTAAGCCATTTAGGACCGAGATGAGGAGAAACTTCTTCATCCAGAGAGTGGTGAACCTGTGGAATTCTCTACCACAGAAAGTAGTTGAGGCCAATTCACTAAATATATTCAAAAGGGAGTTAGATGAAGTCCTTACTACTCGGGGGATCAAGGGATATGGCGAGAAAGCAGGAAGGGGGTAGTGAAGTTTCATGTTCAGCCATGAACTCATTTAATGGCGGTGCAGGCTAGAAGGGCTGAATGGCCTGCTCCTGCACCTATTTTCTATGTTTCTATGTTTCATCTAAGTCATTAATATAGATTGTAAATAGCTGAGGCTATACAGCCTGCCAATCCGAAAAAGTCCCATTCATTCCTACTCTCTTTTTTCTGTCCATTAACCAATCCTCAATCCATGCTGACATATCACCCCCAATCCCATGTCCTAATTTTGTGTAATAAGCTCTTGTGTGGCACCTTATCGAAAGCTTTTTGAAATTCCCAATACATTACATCCACTGGTTCCCTCTTATCCATCCTACTACAGGGTAGTTACATCTCCAAAAACTCTAACAAATTTGTCAAGCACGATTTCCCTTTCACAAAACCATGTTGACTCTGCCTAATCATATTATGATTTTCTAAGTGTCCTGCTACCACGTCCCTAATAATAGATTCTAGCATTTTGCCTACAACTAATGCCAGGCTAACTGGCCTATAGTTTCCCATTTTTTCTCTTCCTCCTTTCTTAAATAGTGGGGTTATGTTTGCTACCTTCCAATCCTTGATGACAGTTCTAGAATCTAAGGAATTCTGGAACATTAATACCAATGCATCCACGATCTCTGCAGCTGCCCCTTTTAGGATACAGGTCGCCAGGTCCACCTTGTCGCCACTTAGTCCCATTACTTTCTCCAGCTCTATGGGCTGGAAATTCGATTGTGTAATGCCTCTGTTAGTGCCAGAGAGGGGCGGTAATGCGTTTCGAATTGCTTACCGTCCGGTGGTGCAGCTTGCAGTGCCCCGCCGGGAAATTTGGTGTCGCTTTGGTGGCAACGCCAAACGCTACCACCTCACTCGGTACTTTCATTCAGATCATGACGTCAGTCGTCCTGCAACATCCTGCTAACACCCCACACGCAAAATAAGGCATTCACCACATTTAGTATCCGCCCCTAATCACACCGGTTTCCTTAAAGGGACCATGCCCAACTATTTTTTGATAGTTTATCTGTCAGTCTTTTGCAACATTGAGCTACTGCAAACACTGCACAAAGGTGCACGGCTGCACCCAGGCTCTCCCAAGACTCCCTCCAGATGCTTATGGAGGGAGTCGCAGCATGAGGGCACAAGCAGGAGGAGCTGGCTGCAAGGGCGCAAACCTTCCAATGATCTCAGTAGATCATGAAACGTTACTGCAAAGCCACACTCAACCTCATCCTGCTGTGCCACTCATCACATCCCCATCACTCTGCCTTTCCTACTCTACCCCTGCACATCCTTACACCAACTTACCTTGCACCTCCACCCATCCCTCTCTCTCTCTCTCTCTCTATCTCCATTATCAGTTCCCCATTTCACTAGCCACCCCTCACACTCGCCCTCATCCTTGTCCAATCATACCAACCAACAACACACAAGGGTAGGTACATAGAAACATAGAAAATAGGTGCAGGAGTAGGCCATTCGGCTCTTCGAGCCTGCACCGCCATTCAATGAGTTCATGGCTGAACATGCAACTTCAGTACACCATTCCTGCTTTCTCGCCATACCCCTTGATTCCCCCTAGTAGTAAGGACTACATCTAACTTCTTTTTGAATATATTTAGTGATTTGCCTCAACAACTTTCTGTGGTTTGAAAATTCGCTGCACTCCCTCAATAGCAAGAATGTCCTTCATCAAGTTAAGAGACCAAAACTGTACACAATACTCCAGGTGTGGCCACATCAAGGACCTGAAAAAATGTAGTAGCACCTCCCTGACCCTTTACTCAAATCCCCTCGCTATGAATGCCAACATGCCATTTGCTTTCTTAACCGCCTGCTGTACCTGCATGCCAACCTTCAATGACTGATGTACCATGACACCCAGGTCTCGTTGCACCTCCCCTTTTCCTAATCTGTCACCTTTCAGATAATAGTCTGTCTCTCTGTTTTTACTACCAAAGTGGATAACCGCACATTTATCCACATTATACTTCATCTGCCATGCATTTGCCCACTCACCTAACCTATCCAAGTCACTCTGCAACCTCATAGCATCCTCCTAGCAGCTCACACTGCCACCCAACTTAGTGTCGTCTGCAAATTTGGAGATACTACATTTAATCCCCTCGTCTAAATCATTAATGTACTTGGGTCCTTTAGCCAATGTTCATGTAGAGTTAATGTTGATGTGTTGTTGAACATTGAAATCTTTATTTTCAGGACTTTGCATTCTTGGACAGATTTGTGAGCACCTTTGGAAGTGACCCTGGACTGTAATTAGGGTAGAGTGTGTTGATAGGTTAGCCTCTACCTGTGCTGATACACCATAGACTGGACTTTTGATTTGTTGCTGCCTCTGTTTTCGCCCCAGAGGGACGGTAATGGCAGCGGAAAGCATTTCCGGGCGGGTGGCCAACTTCCAGCACTCCGCCTGGATCTTCGGTGTCAGTTTGCGGGGGCACAGAACAGTCCTGCCCAGGAGAGGCGAACTGGTGTGCAACGCCTCTGGTTGCGACACCATCTTGATATTTCTTTTAACTAGACTCATGGAATCATAGAATGATACAGCACAGAAGGAGGCCATTCGGCCCATTGTGCCTGTGTTGGCAATCACACCGTAGATGTAAGATTCCATAATTTAATATAATCATTAGTTCTCACCGTTTATTCTCCTTTTACACCTTTCTACAATATTAATACAATCTGGCCTGGAATTTCCTTGAAATGAGTTACGCCACTGTTGCATCTTTAAAAGTGATGCGCTGCCGCTTGGCCTATAGAGGGAGCAACACTCAGGTTTCCTGGGTCTTAATATTTCCATACCCATTGGTGCAGGCATTGGTGTAAAACCATCGCAAGCAACTGAACCAACAGGAAACTGCTGTGCAGCCTTTTCAATGCACTGTTCAGCTTGCGCAGTTCGGGTAAGACAGGAACAGAGTTTGTCTCTTTCATTTCTCTCTCACATTACATCACTGCATGTCTTACCAACATTTTTATTATACAGACAGAATTATGAATACTCAACTGCCATCAGTGTCCAGAGGCGAAGATCGCACAACTTCACTCATTCAGACCTCCAAGCACTCTTGGAGGGTATTGAAGGCAGGATAAAGAAACTCCTGGGTGTGGGAGCCATTCGCATCCAGAATTATCACTCGAGCCACCTGGAGAGAAGTGGCACTGGCACTGACTGTCATTCTCTGTCATGGCAGGCAAGGTAAGATACAGCACATCTCGCCCTTTTCTTTCTTGCCCACCCAGGGCACCAACATACTCTTCACCCTTTTAATGCTACACTTCCTCAACTAACTTTTCACAATGCTCTTTGGTTAAAGGGTGGAGGCTCGAACTCAACATCTTGCAATATGACTACCCAGCTCCCCTCACACCAATTATTTTCATTCACAACTCGAAAACCCCTTCCTCATATGACCACATCTCTTACTTCATTTCTTCTATGACACTTGATACACGCTCCTCAACTACTACCCTTACCCTCAATCACTCCATCTTCTTGCAGGACAAATTGGTGTGCAATGTTTGCCACAGGCAAGCCACCAGAGGGGAGACTTGGGTATCTTGCCTCCCTTCGGACAGGGCTATGGAACTCGTGGGGAGGCATACGGCTCTTGCCATGCATATTGCTGTGCTTGGTTGCATCTTGCCAGAGCCAGATTACTGACTGAGCACCTGCACCGTCACCGTGGCATCCCTTAGATGCACCACACAAACACAACCTACCACTCCTTTCACTGTCTCCTTAATCTCAAGGGGGTGATGCTCACCCACTATTAGCTTTTACCCTCCTTTCCTGCAGATCTACTACAGCAACAGGGATGGGGAGGGTGTGTGTGGTGGTGGGGGGTTAGGGGCTGGGGTGAACAGGAGGAAGATGATAATGGTGAAGAGGATGATTAAGATCAAACCATCCAGGAGTTGCTGCTGCAAGATCTTGCTGTCCCTGAGGACAGCAGCACATGGCAGGCCTCCAGCGATCCCACCCACACTTTAACCTAATAGCTTGGACAGGCTGATCACAGCCAGCTATCTGTCTGGGCAATCAAATAGTCAATGATATACAAAAGAAATGCTAATCACAGTAAAGGAACAGAAAAGAAGTGGCTAAATTGAACAAATTATGCAACAAGATTCTGTAACACTTTTCTTGGAGATATCAGCAACATTTGGTTAGCAAACATAGCTTTACCCTCTCCATCTTTCATTCATAAAGCACTTCCCGCCCCACCCCTACCTCCCCCAGTTGACAACGTACTCTTCAATGGGCTCTGTAGTAAGTTCCAGATTGTGTGTCACACATATTTGTATCCTGCTGTAGAGAGAGAGAAAGAGAGTATCTCTTCATTCAATGAAAGAAAGAAAGAAAGAAAAACTTATGTTTATATAGCACCTTTCATGACCACTGGACATCTCAAAGCTTTACAACCAATGAAGAACTTTTGGGGTGTAGTCACTGTTGTAATGTGGGAAATGTTACTTCAAATTTCAAAAAATGCTTTGTTGAATTTTGAAGCCAACTAATTATATCACTTGTAGGCTGTTGACATTAGAAAAGGTAATTCATGAACAACTGTAAGACAGATATTCTCATTTATAGCATTTATGAGGCAAAGGAGAAAAAGGAGGCAAATTGAGAGTAAAACAGACAGATACTTTCTTTCACAGAATCATACAGCACAGAAGGAAGCTCTTCCACCCATCGTGCCTTTGAAAGAGCTATTCAATTAGACCCACTTCCCCATCTCTTTCCCTGTAGTTCTGCAAATCTTTCCTTTTTAAGTATTTATGCACTTCCCTTTTGAAAGTTACTACAGCTGTACTGAATCTGCTTCCACCATCCTTTCAAGCAATGAATTACAGATCATAACAACTCACTGAGTAAAAGAAATTCTCCTCATCTTCCCCTGGCTTTTTGTTCAATTATTTTAAATCTGTATCCTCTGCTTACCGATCCCCTGTCAGTGAAAACCTTCTCCCGATCTACTCTATCACAACCACTCATTCCCAATTTTGGCCATGACTTGCATCAATTTTTTTGGAGTAAGTTGTTTTTTCTGGCGTAAGTTAAAAAATGCCATTTTCCCCCCAAATTTTGTTCCAGAGTCAGTCAATTAGGTATGATTTTTTTTAGTTCCGTTTTTTTTCCAAAACGGGGCGTCCCCAGACACTTACGCCAGTTTTGGCCATTTATGCCACTTTGGCCAGCTAAAACTTACTCCAAATCGACTAAGGTCCTGTGGCCAGCTCTGAAAAACTTTGTGGGCAGTTAAGAAAACGGCGCCGGTTTGTACATTTAAAGCACCAAGACTTACAAAGCACTAAACAAACCACAAAAAGTAATAAGCAATCAATCAATAACAAATAAAAAATAGAAGTCCTACCTTTATGCCAGAATCAAGTTTTTTTTTTAAAGATCCCCCCCCCCATCAAAACACTCTTTCTCCCCCCCCCCCAATCAAAACACTCTTTCTCCCCCCCCAATCAAAACACTCTTTTTCTCCCCTCCCTCCCCAAAACACTCTTTCTCCACACCACCCCCCAAAACTCTCCTCCTCCTCCTCCTCCCCACCCCCCCCCCCCAATCAAAACTCTCAAGCACAACCATCAATGAATAAAAAATAAAACTAAAGTCCTACCTCAGCCCGGGGACACAGCGGGCCGGCCGGCGGGTGCGGGAGGCCACTCGGCCGGGGATAGGGTGCAGCGAGATTGGGGCGTCCCTTCGGCCGGGGATAGGGGCTGCGAGCATCAGGTCCTGCTCACAACCCACAGGACACGCTGGGAGGGCAGGAGCATGCGTGCAGACTTCACTGCACATGCGCGCAGACTTCACTGCACATGCGCGCAGGTGCTGACACTGTTTTCAGCACTGGCCTGTTGCTCCGCCCCCATTTCACAATGCACGCCACGCTGGGACTCCGGGGACTGGGACAAGCGGCCAGGATGGGTCGACTTTTTTTCGGCGCCGTTTCCAGCGCGCAAAGTGTGCCGAAAAAAGGAGTTGAGCAAAATTGAGCCCATAATTTTGAACACCTCTATTAAATCGCCACTTAAACTTCTCTGCTCTAAAGAGAACAATCCCAGCTTCTCTAGTCTCTCCACATAACTGAATTCCCTCAACCCTGGTACCAATCTGGCAAATCTCCTCTGCACCCTCTCCAAAGCCTTAACATCCTTTCTAAAGTGTGGTGCCTTCTACATTTTAATTTAGTTCTTCAAAACGACAACCTCCTCCCTGTTGTTTGTATGTTTCCACTTATCTTTAGGTCTTTCCACACTGTCCACCACATTACCTAATCAAGATAGCAAGCTGACATCTGACCCCATACATTTGCCAATCTCTTGAGCTCCGTGCAGGGAGATACATCTGGGCCTCTGTGGGTCACTCTCCCTCTGAATTCCCTCCCTCCTATGTGGAACTATGTAGGAGCAGGAGTCGGCCATTTGGCCCCTCGAGCCTGCTCCGCCATTCAATAAGATCATGGCTGATCTGATCCTGGCCTCAACTCCACTTCCCTGCCCACTCCCCATAACCCTTGACTCCCTTATCATTCAAAAATCTGTCTTTCTCCATCTTAAATATATTCAAAGACCCAGCCTCCACAGCTCCCTGTGGTAGAGAATTCCAAAGATTCACAACACTATGAGAGAAGAAATTCCTCCTCATATCTCCTCATCTCAGTTTTAAATGAGCCGTCCCTTATTCTAAGACTATATCCCCTAGTTTTAGCTCCCCCTATGAGTGGAAACATTCTCTCTGCATCTACCCTGTCAAGCCCCCTCAGAATCTTATATGTTTCAATAAGATCACCTTTCATTCTTCTAAACTCCAAAGAGTATAGGCCCAAACTGCTCAACCTTTCTTCATATGACAACCCCTTCATCTCGGGAATCAACCTTGTGAACCTTCTCTGAACTGCTTCCAATGCAAGTATATCCTTCCTTAAATAAGGAGACCAAAATTGCATGCAGTACTCCAGGTGTGGTCTTACCAACGCCCTGTACAGTTGTAGCAGGACTTCCTTACTTTTATATTCCATTCCCCTTGCAATAAAGGCCAGCATTGCATTTGCCTTCCTGATTATTGCTGTACCTGCATGCTAATTTTTTGCGATTCATGCACAAGAACCCCCAGATCCCTCTGTACCGCAGCAGTTTGTAATTTCTCCCCATTTAAATAGTAATTTGCTTTTTTATTTTTCCTACCAAAGTGGATAACCTCACATTTTCCCACATTACCTTCCATCTGCCAAATTTTTGCCCACTCACTGAGCCTATCTATATCCCTTTGTAGATTCTTTGCGTCATCCTCACAATTTGCTTTCCCGCCTATCTTTGTATCGTCAGCAAATTTGGCTACATTACACTCGGTCCCTTCATCCAAGTCATTAATATAGATTGTAAATAGTTGAGGGCCCAGCATTGATCCCTGTGGCACCCCACTAGTTACAGTTTGCCAGCCTGAAAATGACCCATTTATCCCAACTCTCTGTTTTCTGTTAGTTAGCCAATGCTCGATCCACACCAATATATTATCCCAACCCCGTGAGCTCTTATCTTTGTGCAGTAATCTTTTGTACCTTATCGAATGCTTTCTGGAAATCCAAATATACATCAACTGGTTCTCCTTTATCCACTTTGCTCATTACATCCTCAAAGAACTCCAGCAAATTTGTCAAACATGATTTCCCTTTCAAAAAACCATGCTGACTCTGCTTAACTGCATTATGATTTTCTAAATGTCCTGCTACTACTTCCTTAATGATGGACTCCAGCATTTTCCCAATGACAGATGTTAGGCTAACTAGCCTATAGTTTCCTGCTTTTTGTCTGGCTCCTTTTTTAAATAGAGGTGTGTTACATTTGCGGTTTTCCAGTCCACTGGGACCTCTCCAGAATTCAGGGAATTTTGGTAGATTAAAGCTGTTGTAGGGCACTTCCAAAGGCAAAGGCACCTGCGGGGTATATGTGTGTATATATGTGTATATATATATAAAATGGCTGCCAGAGATTCCGCAAAGCATTAGGGGAACTTAACTAGCCAACTTGACTACATTCCTAGTTAACTGATGTAGCTGCATTTCCTCACACAGGAACATGCAAAAGGGCGTGCTCAGCAAAATATCTCTAATCAGCAACCCCCAGTCAAGATGTCCTGCTGGATTTCTGAATAATGGGATTCCTGTGTTAAGATAAGGAGGTTAGGCGTAAACAGGACCCAAGGACAGTAGATAAGGAGGTCTGGAAAACATCACGAGACCATGAGTAAGCCCCTAACTAAGCATGAGGTGATCACGCAGTCCCCTGCTGCTTGGGGGCAATTCCATTGGCCCAAAGAAACCGATATGTAATCTATACTCATTATGATTGGATTGTGTCCAGCCGAAATGGGCTGAGTAACTGCAGTAGACTGTTGTAAAACATATAAGTATCAATGAAATTCTTTGTTCGGTGGAGAGGAGTGCCTGGAGTTACCCAGAGGCTTTCTCCTCACCGGCGTAAATAAAGCCGTTTTGATGTTTGGAACCGACCTAAGTGATGAGTGATTCCTCCTGGATTCATTCGCGCTAACAACAACCAATGCATCAACTATCTCTGCAGCCATTTCTTTCAAGACCCTAGGATGCATACCATCAGGTCCTGGGGACTTGTCCACCTTTAGTCCCATTAATTTGTCTAATACTTTATCTCTAGTGATAGTAATTGTTTTAAGTCCCCTCCCCCCACCCCACCCCCCGCAATAGCTGCTTGATTATCAATTATTGGGATGCTTTTAGTGTCTTCTATCGTGAAGACTGATACAAAATTTTGGTTCAAAGTCTCTGCCATTTCCTTGTTTGCCATTATTAATTCTCCAGTCCGATCCACTAAGAGACCAACTTACTTTAAGCTACTTGTTTCCTTTTTCTATACCTGTAGAAGCTCTTACTGTCTGTTTTTATAATTCTTGCTAGTTTACTAGCTATCTTCTCTGTCTTTATCATTTTTTGTCATCCTTTGCTGGTTTCTAAAAAGTTCCCAATCCAGGCCTTCCACTGTCCTTCGCAACATTGTATGCCTTTGTTTTCAATTTGATACCATCCTTTACTTCCTTAGTTAGCCAGGGTGGTTCACCTTTCTCTTAGCATCTTGATTTCTGACTGGAATAAATCTTTGCTGAGAGTTATGAAATATCTCCTTAAATGTTTGCCACAGCGTTTCTATGGTCTTACCCTTTAATATATTTTCCCAGTCCACTTTAACCAACTCTGCCTTCATACCTTTGTAATGACCTTTATTTAAGTTCAGGACACTAGTTTGAGACCTAGCTTTCTCACCCTTAAACTGAATTTAAAATTCTACCATGTGATGATCACTCTTCCCAAAAGTGGTAATCTTGACACTTACCTCAGTGGTAGAGCACACGGTGCCAGGAATCATTGGCATCAAACCTAGCATTGCTCTGGTGAATTGGCGAGCAAGCACATTGCAAACAGGCTGATACCCAACATTTAGTATCGGAAACATTCTCATTTTCACAGGTTTAAAACCAATTTTCTGAAACTTATGAAATATGATTCAATAGGTATTTTAATAAAAGAAGTGTTGCAGTTGAGATATGCTCCCTGCCCTGCCTTACCACAGCAATCACTGTCATCACAGGAATTTGAGGGCAATGTAACATCAGAATCTCCATACTGCGCAGTACAATAGATTAGCTCTATCTGCACCCAACAGTGCTTAAAATGGGCCCAATCCAGTAATGTCAACATTGTGCCACCAGATGATTAGATACAGCAAAGGATATGAAAAGAATTGTTGCATTCTAAGAGTTCAACTGAAATTCTCTTTCAAGGGCTTGAATAACAAAGGTCTCGATGTGAAATTACATAGATCGCCCATCTCAAAATCTTAAATGGGCCAGCCAGGATTATGTCTTTAGTTGGGATATATACAAAGCTTCAATGGGGTGTGGAAGAACAGTATCAGTTTGAACTTGTTTGGTGGGCAGGTGTGCTACATGCATTGTGAGGAGAGGAGAAGAGTGCCAATATGAACTGGAAGGATTAGAAAGAGGAAGTCTGTTTCAGTGAAGGGATGAGGAGTTGAATGGGATCTATGAACTAGGTCCACAGAATCATAGTAGTCCAGAGGCTGGGATTAGGTTGAAGAAAATTTTTTAAAATGTAGCTCAGTGGACTTGAATGTCATTATATTCTGTAAAAGATAAACAAAAACACAAATTAGCAACAACTTACATTTATATAGCACCTTTAACATAATAAAACATCCCAAGGCGCTTCACAGGAGTGTTATCAAAAAACAAAAAAGGGGTGAGGCCATAGAGGGTTTTGAAAACAAGGATGAGAATTTTTAAATTGAGGCATTACTTAACTGGGAACCAATGCAGATCAGCAAGCATAGGATAGATACGTGAGTGGGACTTGGTGGGAGTTAGGACATGTGTAGCAGAGTTTTGGATGAAAAATCATACATAATGCAGAAGTTTTGATAGGATAATGATTATTCATAGTGCAGATCTAGTACAGAACTTGGCTGTTTGTTTGGCTGGAAACATTCACACGCAAGTGAAGTCGGACATGTAGAAACAGAGTTACCGCTATAGCCTTAGGATAGAATGGGCATTTTTGTGGCATCTGCTGAGTGTGAATGAGTGCTCCAATCTACACGCAATATTCTAACCCGGGAGGGGTGGTAGATTTTAGACTTTGTGCAATAGTGTAAACTGAGTGATAGCAGCTGTCCATTAAAACAATCGGGAGAGATGTAAAACAG
The DNA here is from genome assembly GCF_044704955.1 of Pristiophorus japonicus. Taxonomy (NCBI): domain Eukaryota; kingdom Metazoa; phylum Chordata; class Chondrichthyes; family Pristiophoridae; genus Pristiophorus; species Pristiophorus japonicus. The sequence goes on from NC_091994.1 coordinate 87,560,407, forward strand.
CCTGCCAATTCGTTAGCATCTGTTTTACACGCTCGCACAAAGTGAAAATCTACTCCTGGGCCTGTTACAAATTTTGTGGGTTTTACACTAGATAGTCTCTCAAATTCAAAGTCACCGCTCACAACTGTAAGTCGATCTCAAGCCACCTACCGCCCAGTATACAATTAAACAATAGCATGACCCAGGAGATCATAACATAGAATCCTACATGAGAACATAAGAAATAGGAGCAGGAGTAGGTCATTTGGCCCCTCAAGCCTGCGCCGCCATTCAATAAGATCATGGCTGATCTGATCATGGACTCAGCTTCACTTCCCTGCCCCCTGCCCACTCCCCATAACCCTTTACTCCATTATCGCTCAAAAATCTGTCTATCTCCGCCTTAAATATATTCAATGACCGAGCATCCAGAGCTCTCTGGGGCACAGAATTCCATAGATTTACAACCCTCCGAGAGAAGAAATTTCTCCTTATCTCAGTTTTAAATGGGCGGTCCCTTATTCTAAGATTATGTTCCCTAGTTTTAGTTTCCCCTATGAGTGGAAATATCCTCTCTGCATCCACCTTGTCGAGCCCCCTCATTATCTTATAAGTTTCAATAAGATCACCACTTATTCTTCTGAACTCCAATGAGTGCAGGCCCAACCTACTCAACCTATCTTCATAAGTCAACCCCCTCATCTCCAGAATCAACCTAGTGAACCTTTTCTGAACAGCCTCCAATGCAAGTACATCCTTCCTTAAATACGGAGACCAAAACTGTACACAGTACTCCAGGTGTGGCCTCACCAATATCCTGTACAGTTGTAGCAGGACTTCTCTGCTTCTATACTCTATCTCCCTTGCAATAAAGGCCAACATTCCATTTGCCTTCCTGATTACTTGCTGTACCTGCATACTAACTTTTTGTGTTTCATGCACAAGGACCCCCAGGTCTCTCTGTACTGCAGCACTTTGCAATTTTTCTCCATTTAAATTATAATTTGCTTTTCTATTATTTCTGCCAAACTGGATAACCTCACATTTTCCCACATTATACTCTATCTGCCAAATGTTTGCCCACTCACTTAGCTTATCTAAATCTTTTTGCAGATTTTTTGTGTCCACCTCACAATTTGCTTTCCCACCCATCTTTGTATCATCAGCAAACCTGGCTACATTACACTCAGTCCCTTCATCCAAGTCATTAATATAGATTTTAAATAGTTGAGGACCCAGCACTAATCCCTGCGGCACCACACTGGTTACTGATTGACAACCGGAAAATGATCCATTTATCCCGACTCTCTGTTTTCTGTTCGTTAGCCAATCCTCTACCCATGCTAATATATTACCCCCAACCCCGTGAGCTTTTATCTTGAGCAATAACCTCTTATGTGGCACCTTATCGAATGCCTTCTGGAAATCCAAATACACCACATCCACTGGTTCCCCCTTATCCACCCTGCTCGTTGCATCCTCAAAGAACTCCAGCAAATTTGTCAAAAACCTTCATAAAACCATGTTGACTCTGCTTGATTGAATCATGCTTTTCCAAATGTCCCACTACGGCTTCCTTAATAATGGACTCCAGTATTTTCCCAACGACAGATGTTAGGCTAACCGGTCTATAGTTTCCTGCTTTTTGTCTGCCTCCTTTTTTAAATAGGGACGTTACATTTGAGGTTTTCCACTGGGACCGCCCCAAAATACAGGGAATTTTGGTAGATTACAACCAATGCACCCACTATCTCTGCTGCCACTTCTTTTAAGACCCTCAGATGTAAGCCAACAGGTCCAGGGGACTTGTCTGACTTTAGTCCCATTATTTTACCTCGTACTACTTCATTCGTGATAGTGATTGTATTAAGTTCTTCCCTCCCTATAGCCGCTTGATTATCCACTATTGGGATGTTTTTGCTCTCTTCTACCGTAAAGACCAATATTTGTTCGACGTCTCTGCCATTATCCTGGTAGTTTCAACTGATTACTGAAATCTTGCACATGCTGTTACTTGTATCCTCCTGTCTTTAAGGAAGGCTGACTTATGAGATACAACTATAATCCATCCGAACTGAGAGGTTATACCCATCAGGAAAGATTGAACAGGCTGGGACTCTTTTCTCGAGAAAAGAGGAGACTGAGGGGTGACCTGATAGAGGTCTTCAAGATTATATCGGTTGAACCTCCTTTATCTGGCACCCTCGGGACCTGGCCTGTGCTGAATAAGGGATTTTGCTGGATAAAGTGAGATGGCCCGAGGTCGGGGAGGGACGGAGGTCGGTCGGTGCCCCGGGCGGGCCCGAAGTGTCGGCGACTGCGAAGTGGCGGCGCGGCCCCCAGCGGCCCGAGTGTCGGCGACTGCGAAGTGGCGGCGCGGCCCCCAGCGGCCCGAGTGTCGGCGACTGCGAAGTGGCGGCGCGGCCCCCAGCGGCCCGAAGTGTCGGCGATTGCGAAGTGGCGGCGCGGCCCCCAGCGGCCCGAGTGTCGGCGACTGCGAAGTGGCGGCGCGGCCCCCAGCGGCCCGAGTGTCGGCGGGCCGAGTGTCGGCAGGCCCCTGGTGGGCCGAGTGTCGGCAGGCCGAGTGTCGGCAGGCCCCCGGTGGGCCGAGTGTCGGCGGGCCGAGTGTCGGCAAGCCCCTGGCGGGCCGAGTGTCGGCAAGCCCCTGGCGGGTCGAGTGTCGGCGGGCCGAGTGTCGGCAAGCCCCCGGCGGGCCGAGTGTCGGTGGGCCGAGTGTCGGCGGGCCGAGTGTCGGCAAGCCCCCGGCGGGCCGAGTGTCGGTGGGCCGAGTGTCGGCAAGCCCCCGGTGGGCCGAGTGTCGGTGGGCCGAGTGTCGGCGGGCCGAGTGTCGGCAAGCCCCCGGCGGGCCGAGTGTCGGTGGGCCGAGTGTCGGCGGGCCGAGTGTCGGCAAGCCCCCGGCGGGCCGAGTGTCGGTGGGCCGAGTGTCGGTGGGCCGAGTGTCGGCAAGCCCCCGGCAGGCCGAGTGTCGGTGGGCCGAGTGTCGGCGGGTCGAGTGTCGGCAAGCCCCCGGCGAGCCGAGTGTCGGCGGGCCCCTGGCGAGCTGAGTGTCGGTGGGCCGAGTGTCGGCGGGCCGAGTGTCGGCAAGCCCCCGGCGGGCCGAGTGTTGGTAGGCTGAGTGTCGGTGGGCCGAGTGTCGACAAGTTCCCGGCGGGCCGAGTGTCGGTGAGCCGAGTGTCGGTGGGCCGAGTGTCGGGAAGCCCCCGGCGGGCCGAGTGTCAGTGGGCCGGGTGTCGGTGGGCCGAGTGTCGGCAAGCCCCCGGCGGGCCGAGTGTCGGTGGGCCGAGTGTTGGTGGGCCGAGTGTCGGCAAGCCCCCGGCGGGCCGAGTGTCGGTGGGCCAAGTGTCGGCGGGCCGAGTGTCGGCAAGCCCCCGGCGGGCCGAGTGTCGGCGGGCCCCTGGCGAGCTGTGTGTCGGTGGGCCGAGTGTCGGCGGGCCGAGTGTCGGCAAGTCCCCGGCGGGCCGAGTGTTGTGGGCCGAGTGTCGGCGGGCTGAGTGTCAGTGGGCCGAGTGTCGGCAAGCCCCCGGCGGGCCGAGTGTCGGTGAGCCGAGTGTCGGGAAGCCCCCGGCGGGCCGAGTGTCGGTGGGCCGAGTGTCGGGAAGCCCCCGGGGGGCCGAGTGTCGGTGGGCCGAGTGTCGGCAGGCTCCTGGCGGGCCGAGTGTCGGCGGGCCCCCGGCGGGCCGAGTGTTGGCGGGCCCCAAAGTCAGGGTGGAGGTCGGTTGCGGGAGAAGCAGAGGTCGGAAGCGGCGAGGAGCGGAGGTTGGAAGCGGCGAGGAGCGGTCGGAAGCAGCGTGAGCGGAGGTCAGGACCGGCGAGGTCCGGAGGGCGGAAGCAGAGAGGAATGAACGGACGAGGCACAGAGGAGCGGAGAGGTCGGAGCCCAGAGGTGGAGCAGCGTGGACAAGACCAAGAGAAGGCGCAGCACGGGCCAATAGCGAGGCTATGAGGTCGTGAGGCTCACATTGCGTACTATGAATTCCACGTAGACAGAGGCCCTGTGGGAAGGAGGAAGGAGGGAGGACAGTAGGAGCATGTTTAAGTTTGTGTGTATGTATTGGCATATGTAGCGGAGCCTGGTCTCCAGTCGTCTTGGATCCCCTTGCCACTGAACCAATGCCTTGCTCCAGCAAACCCGTGGGGTGGCTGGTGTGCAAAGGCCACCCCACATTAAAAGAATTCATGCATAGACATCTGACACCATTTAAAATTAGTTCATCAGTCACCTGAATACTCATTTTTAGTGTTGACCCCAGCGGACTGCCTGTGATGATGATTTATAGAGTTAATCCTGAGAAGTAAACAAGTGCTTGGTATGAAAGATTATACATTCTGCTTAGACCAAAATGAGTCCATACTCGCGCTGCCGCAGACATGTGCTAATGGAATGTTGGCCTTTATGTGAAATGGGCTGAATTTCAAATGAGAAAGTTATGTTTCAGTTGTACAGAGCTTGGATCAGATCCCATCTCGAGTACTGCATTCAATTTCAGGCACCACACCTCAGGAAGGCTATATTGACCTTGGAGCGGTGCACAACAGATTCACCAGAATGATACTGGGGTATCGAGGATTAAATTATGAGGACAGGTTATATAAACTTGGCTTGTTTTCCCTTGAGTGTAGAAGATTGAGGGGTGATCTGATTGAGGTGTTTAAAATGTTAAAAGGATTTGATAGAGTAGATACAGGCAAACTATTTCCCCTGTTGGAACAATCAAGAATGAGGGGGCAAGGGTGGGAGCGCATAATTAGAGGTTGGCCATTTAGGAGGCAAATCTGGAAGGACTTTTTCACACAAAGGTTAATAGAAATCTAGAATTCTTTCCCCAAAAGTCTGTGGATGCTGAGACAATTGGAGTTTTCAAGACTGAGATCGATAGATTTTTGTTCGGTAAGGGTATCGGCAGTTGGAGCAGCGCGAGTCCAGGGTTGGTGAGGCCTATAAAAGGCCCAGCGGGAGAGTGAGGCAGCGGCAGTTGGAGCAGCGCGAGTCCGGGCTTGGTGAGGCCTATAAAAGGCCCAGCGGTAGAGTGAGGCGGCGGCAGTTGGAGCAGCGCAAGTCCGGGGTTGATGAGGCAAAAGGCCCGGCGGGAAAGTGAGGCAGCGGCAGTTGGAGCAGCGTGAGTCCGGGGTTGGTGAGGCCTATAAAAGGCGTGGCTTGTGCAGCTACAGGGAGATGGCAAAAAAGAAGTAGAAAGAAACAGAAAGGTGACGTCACAGCCAAAGGGGTGGGTGATTGGCTGGTGATTGGTGAGTGGTTTATCTTTTTTCTCTTCTATAGCAGTGAGTGAACTTTAGCATTGTTGTTGCCTATCTAGGGGTTGGGTCATGGCAGGACAGCTCCGTCGCGTGTTATGCTCCTCCTGTACCATGTGGGAACTCTGGGACGACTCCAGTGTCCCTGACGACTACGTGTGCGGGAAGTGTGTCCGCCTCCAGCTCCTGACGGACCGCGTTGCGGAGTTGGAGCTGAGCGTGAATTCACTCTGGAGCATCTACGATGCTGAAAATGACGTGAGTAGCACGTGTAGCGAGTTGGTCTTACCGCAGGTGAAGGGTCGACAGACAGATAGGGAATGGAAGACCAGCAGGAAGAGTAGTGCAAGGAGGGTGGTGCAGGGGTCCCCTGTGGTCATCCCCATGCAAAACAGATACACTGCTTTGAGTGCTGTTGGGGGGGGATGACTCATCGGGGGAGGGCAGCAGCGGCCAGGTTCATGGCACCGTGGCTGACTCTGTTGCACAGGAGGGCGGGAAAAAGAGTGGGAGAGCGATAGCGATAGGGGATTCAATTGTAAGGGGAATAGATAGGCGTTTCTGCGGCCGCAACCGAGACTCCAGGATGGTATGTTGCCTCCCTGGTGCAAGGGTCAAGGATGTCTCGGAGTGGGTGCAGGACATTCTAAAAAGGGAAGGAGAACAGCCAGTTGTCGTGGTGCACATTGGTACCAACGACATAGGTAAAAAAATGGATGAGGTCCTACGAAACGAATTTAAGGAGTTAGGAGCTAAATTAAAAAATAGGACCTCAAAAGTAGTAATCTCAGGATTGCTACCAGTGCCACGTACTAGTCAGAGTAAGAATCGCAGGATTGCGCAGATGAATACGTGGCTTGAACAGTGGTGCAGCAGGGAGGGATTCAAATTCCTGGAGCATTGGAACCTGTTCTGGGGGAGGTGGGACCAGTACAAACCGGACGGTCTGCACCTGGGCAGGACCGGAACCAATGTCCTAGGGGAGTGTTTGCTAGTGCTGTTGGAGAGGAGTTAAACTAATATGGCAGGGGGATGGGAACCAATGCAGGGAGACAGAGGGAAACAAAAAGGAGACAAAAACAAATGAAAGAAAGGTGATGAGGAAAATTGGAGGGCAGAGAAACCCAAGACAAAAAATAAAAAGGGCCACTGTACAGCAAAATTCTCAAAGGACAAAGGGTGTTAAAAAAAACAAGCCTGAAGGCTTTGTGTCTTAATGCAAGGAGTATCCGTAATAAGGTGGATGAATTAACTGTGCAAATAGATGTTAACAAATATGATGTGATTGGGATACAGAGACATGGCTCCAGGATGATCAGGGCTGGGAACTCAACATCCAAGGGTATTCAACATTCAGGAAGGATAGAATAAAAGGAAAAGGAGGTGGGGTAGCATTGCTGGTTAAAGAGGAGATTAATGCAATAGTTAGAATGGACATTAGCTTGGATGATGTGGAATCTATATGGGTAGAGCTGCAGAACACCAAAGGGCAAAAAACGTTATTGGGAGTTGTGTACAGACCTCCAAACAGTAGTAGTGATGTTGGGGAGGGCATCAAACAGGAAATTAGGGGTGCATGCAATAAGGGTGCAGCAGTTATAATGGGTGACTTTAATATGCACATAGATTGGACTAACCAAACTGGAAGCAATACAGTGGAGGAGGATTTCCTGGAGTGCATAAGGGATGGTTTTCTAGACCAATATGTCGAGGAACCAACTAGGGGGGAGGCCACCTTAGACTGGGTGTTGTGTAATGAGAGAGGATTAATTAGCAATCCCGTTGTGCAAGGCCTCTTGCGGCAGAGTGACCATAATATAGTGGAATTCTACATTAGGATGGAGAATGAAACAGTTAATTCAGAGACCAAGGTCCAGAACTTAAAGAAGGGTAACTTTGAAGGTATGAGGCGTGAATTGGCTAGGATTGATTGGCGAATGATACTTAAGGGGTTGACTGTGGATGGGCAATGGCAGACATTTAGAGACCGCATAGATGAACTACAACAATTGTCATAAAAATAAAAAAGGGAAGGTGGCTCAACCGTGGCTATCAAGGGAAATCAGGGATAGTATTAAAGCCAAGGAAGTGGCATACAAATTGGCCAGAAATAGCAGTGAACCCGGAGACTGGGAGAAATTTAGAACTCAGCAGAGGAGGACAAAGGGTTTGATTAGGGCAGGGAAAATGGAGTACGAGAAGAAGCTTGCAGGGAACATTAAGAAGGATTGCAAAAGTTTCGATAGATATGTAAAGAGAAAAAGGTTAGTCAAAACAAACGTAGGTCCCCTGCAGTCAGAATCAGGGGAATGCATAACGGGGAACAAAGAAATGGCGGACCAATTAAACAAGTACTTTGGTTCGGTATTCACTAAGGAGGACATTAACAACCTTCCGGATATAAGAGGGGTCAGAGGGTCTAGTAAGGAGGAGGAACTGAGGGAAATCCTTATTAGTTGGGAAATTGTGTTGGGGAAATTAATGGGATTGAAGGCCGATAAATCCCCAGGGCCTGATGGACTGCATCCCAGAGTACTTAAGGAGGTGGCCTTGGAAATAGCGGATGCATTGACAGTCATTTTCCAACATTCCATTGACTCTGGATCAGTTCCTATCGAGTGGAGGCTAGCCAATGTAACCCCACTTTTTAAAAAAGGAGGGAGAGAGAAAACAGGGAATTATAGACCGGTCAGCCTGACATCGGTAGTGGGTAAGATGATGGAATCAATTATTAAGGATGTCATAGCAGCACATTTGGAAAGAGGTGATATGATAGGTCCAAGTCAGCATGGATTTGTGAAAGGGAAATCATGCTTGACAAATCTTCTGGAATTTTTTGAGGATGTTTCCAGTAGAGTGGACAAGGGAGAACCAGTTGATGTGATATATTTGGACTTTCAGAAGGCTTTCGACAAGGTCCCACACAAGAGATTAATGTGCAAAGTTAAAGCACATGGGATTGGGGGTAGTGTGCTTACATGGATTGAGAACTGGTTGTCAGACAGGAAGCAAAGAGTAGGAGTAAATGGGTATTTTTCAGAATGGCAGGCGGTGACTAGTGGGGTACCGCAAGGTTCTGTGCTGGGGCCCCAGCTGTTTACACTGTACATTAATGATTTAGACGAGGGGATTAAATGTAGTATCTCCAAATTTGCGGATGACACTAAGTTAGGTGGCGGTGTGAGCTGCGAGGAGGATGCTATGAGGCTGCAGAGCGACTTGGATAGGTTAGGTGAGTGGGCAAATGCATGGCAGATGAAGTATAATGTGGATAAATGTGAGGTTATCCACTTTGGTGGTAAAAACAGAGAGACAGACTATTATCTGAATGGTGACAGATTAGGAAAAGGGGAGGTACAACGAGACCTGGGTGTCATGGTACATCAGTCATTGAAGGTTGGCATGCAGGTACAGCAGGCAGTTAAGAAAGCAAATGGCATGTTGGCCTTCATAGTGAGGGGATTTGAGTACAGGGGCAGGGAGGTGTTGCTACAGTTGTACAGGGCATTGGTGAGGCCACACCTGGAGTATTGTGTACAGTTTTGGTCTCCTAACCTGAGGAAGGACATTCTTGCTATTGAGAGAGTGCAGCGAAGGTTCACCAGACCGATTCCCGGGATGGCGGGACTGACCTATCAAGAAAGACTGGATCAACTGGGTTTGTATTCACTGGAGTTCAGAAGAATGAGAGGGGACCTCATAGAAACGTTTAAAATTCTGATGGGTTTAGACAGGTTCGATGCAGGAAGAATGTTCCCAATGTTGGGGAAGTCCAGAACCAGGGGTCACAGTCTAAGGATAAGGGGTAAGCCATTTAGGACCGAGATGAGGAGAAACTTCTTCACCCAGAGAGTGGTGAACCTGTGGAATTCTCTACCACAGAAAGTTGTTGAGGCCAATTCACTAAATATATTCAAAAAGGAGTTAGATGTAGTCCTTACTACTAAGGGGATCAAGGGGTATGGTGAGAAAGCAGGAATGGGGTACTGAAGTTGCATGTTCAGCCATGAACTCATTGAATGGCGGTGCAGGCTAGAAGGGCCGAATGGCCTGCTCCTGCACTTATTTTCTATGTTTCTATGTTTCTATCAAGGGATATGGAGCTTCTGCTGGTAAATGGAGTTGAGGTACAGATCAGCCATGATCTAATTGAATGGCAGAACAGACTCAAAGGGCTGAATGGCCCACTGCTGTTCCTATGAACCCATGACCTTCTGACTCAGAGGCTACCACTGAGCCAAAGCTGACAACTTCATTAGCCTTCATACTCCTGAAGAACTCAAAGAATCATAGAAATTTACAGCATGGAAGGAGGCAATTTTGGCCCATCACGCCAGCCATCAAGAGCTATCCAGCCTAATCCCACTTTCCAACTCTTGGTCCAAAGTCCTGTAGGTTACGGCACTTTAAGTGCACATCCAAGTATTTTTTAAATGTGAGGGTTCCTGTCTCTTTCACCCTTTCAGACAGGGAGTTCCAGACCCCCACCACCCTCTGGGTGAAGACATTTCTTCTCATATCTCCTCTAAACCTCCCCCCAATGACTTTAAATCTATGCCCCCTGGTTGTTAACCTCTCTGCCAAGGTAAACAGGTCCTTCCTATCCACTCTATCCAGGCCTCTTAATTTTATACACCTCAATCAGGTCTCCTCTCAGCCTCCTTTGTTCCAAAGCAAACAGACCCAGCATCTACAATCATTCATTATAGCCAGAAATCTCCAGTCCAGGCAACATTCTTGTAAATCTCCTCTGCACCTTCTCCAGCGTAATCACATCTTTCCTGTAATGTGGTGTCCAGAACTTCACACAGTACTCCAGCTGTGGCCGAACCAGTGTTTTATACATTCAAGTATAACCTCCCTGCTCTTATATTCCATGCCTCGACTAATGAAGGCAAGTATTCCATATGCCTCCTTAACAACCTTATCTACCTGGCCTGCCACCTTCAGGGATCTATAGACCTGCACTCCAAGGTCCCTTTGTTCCACTACACTTTTCAGTGGCGTACCATTTAATGTGTATTCCCTTGCCTTGTTAGACCTCCCCAAATGCATTACCTCACACTTAAGAATAAGAACATAAGAAATATGAGCAGCAGTAGGCCATATGGTCCCTCAAGCCTGCTCTGCCATTTAATACAATCATGGCTGATCTGATCATGATTGTATTAAATCAAATTGAATTTTCAGGAATTGCATGTTTCAATACCAGCACACCTTCAGTTTCATTAGCGTCTCATTAATTGCAGGCTATTCACCAGTTTTTGGACAAAAGAGAGACAAAATGGCACTTTCTCCACTATAACGACTGTTGTTAGTCCTGTGATGATATGGGACACTTGCCATATTTCAACAGATGAGCCCTGAATTTCCCTGGGGCATGTGGGACAATTCCAGTGTAAATTGATTGGGAATGCAATGGAAGGGGATGTTAAATTGGGCAGGACCTGAAAATAGCAGGATACCAACCAGGCTTTCAGTATCTGGGGGCCTGGGGAAGTCAGTAGTTCCATCATCCCAAACATGGCCCCTGATGTCAGACAAGGTTGGGCTGGGGTGAATTTCCCATACCAGAATTCCATTGCCTCCCACCACCTATCCAGTGTACTGGATGCCAGGGAAAAATCCGGTGCCTGGGTCACTTTGGGGGCCGACTAGAGTCTTCAGACCAGATCATGACCTGGAAGACCCAGATATGTTGGCAGCCAATGTTTTTGATTGGCCGTCTTACAATGCAGCTCACTCAAGCCGCCATCCTGCGTCACAGCTTCCACTATCCACCCACAGCAGACACCCAAGATGCGCCCATAGAGGCGTGATATTAAAATGAGATGACCTCCCCCTGACCTGGGACACTCTGGAGGAGTCAGAAGCAGAGGTCAGCGGCATCCAAGGATTTTTGGGGTTGCTATATTTTTGATAATTGTCAATGGGATTTTGGCAGTCACTTTAATTTGATTGCTGCATAAAGAGATATCAAGAATAATCTAACGTCTGTGGAATGCTAGTCTACGTTCAATATTATTAGAAGGGTTAGCAAAATGTTTCATCATATGATTTATCTGAGGAGCCCCATAGCCGAATCACCCACCATCAACATCCTGGGGGTCACCATTGACCAGAAACTTAACTGGGCCAGCCACATAAAGGCTGTGGCTACAAAAGCTGGTCAGAGGCTGGGTATTCTTCGGCGAGTGACTCGCCTCCTGACTCCCCAAAGCCTTTCCACCTTCTACAAGGCACAAGTCAGGAGTGTGATGGAACACTCTCCACTTGCCTGGATGAGTGCAGCTCCAACAACACTCAAGAAGCTCGACACCATCCAGGACAAAGCAGCCCGCTTGATTGGCACCCCATCCACCAGCTTAAACATTCACTCCCTCCACCACCGACGCACCGTGGGTGCAATGTGTACCATCTACAAGATGCACTGCGGCAACTCACCGAGTCTTCTTCAACAGTACATTCCAAACCCGCAACCTCTACCACCGAGAAGAAAAATGGCAGCAGGTGCATGGGAATGCTACTACCTGCAAGCTCCCCTCCAAGTCACAGACCATCCCTGAAATGGACATATATCACCGTTCCTTCATCGTAGCTGGGTCAATATCCTGGAACTCCCTCCCTAACACCACACAGAAAATCAAATCAAATCAAAAAAGCCCGACCTCATGGGACAGAGGAGCAGTTTGGAGCGCGAGGCTGGAGCTGTGGGCAAATCAAAAAAAGCTAGTCACTGCAGCAGCAGAATCAATAACGGTCTCGAGAAGGCGACAAAACCAAAGTGGGCAACTAAATTAGACATCATCAGAATGCAGGTAGATGATTGGTGGCATCTCTTGGAGCGTGGTGGAGGCTAGTGGAGGGGTCGGGACCCAAGAGTAGAAGCGGGAGAAGCAGAGGTCGGAAGCGGCGAGGAGCGGAGGTTGGAAGCGGCGAGGAGCGGTCGGAAGCAGCGTGGAGCGGAGGTCAGGACCGGCGAGGTCCGGAGGGCGGAAGCAGAGAGGAATGAACGGACGAGGCACAGAGGAGCGGAGAGGTCGGAGCCCAGAGGTGGAGCAGCGTGGACAAGACCAAGAGAAGGCGCAGCACGGGCCAATAGCGAGGCTATGAGGTCGTGAGGCTCACATTGCGTACTATGAATTCCACGTAAACAGAGGCCCTGTGGGAAGGAGGAAGGAAGGAGGACAGTAGGAGCATGTTTAAGTTTGTGTGTATATATTGGCACATGTGGCGGAGCCTGGTCTCCAGTCGTCGTGGATCCCCTTGCCACTGAACCAATGCCTTGCTCCATCAAACCCGTGGGGTGGCTGGTGTGCAAAGGCCACCCCACGTTAAAAGAATTCATGCATAGACATCTGCCACCATTTAAAATTAGTTCATCAGTCACCTGAGTACTCATTTTTAGTGTTGACCCCAGGGGACTGCCTGTGATGATGATTTAGAGTTAATCCTGAGAAGTAAACAAGTGCTTGGTATGAAAGATTATACATTCTGCTTCGACAAAAATGAGTCCATACTCGCGCTGCCACAGACATGTGCTAATGGAATGTTGGCCTTTATGTGAAATGGCCTGAATTTCAAATGTTTCAGTTGTACAGAGCTTGGATCAGATCCCATCTCGAGTACTGCATTCAATTTCAGGCACCACACCTCAGGAAGGCTATATTGACCTTGGAGCGGTGCACAAGAGATTCACCAGAATGATACTGGGGTATCGAGGATTAAATTATGAGGACAGGTTATATAAACTTGGCTTGTTTTCCCTTGAGTGTCGAAGATTGAGGGGTGATCTGTTTGAGGTGTTTAAAATGTTAAAAGGATTTGATAGGGTAGATACAGGCAAACTATTTCCCCTGTTGGAACAATCAAGAATGAGGGGGCAAGGGTGGGGGGAATAATTAGAGGTTGGCCATTTAGGAGGAAAATCTGGAAGGACTTTTTCACACAAAGGTCAATAGAAATCTAGAATTCTTTCCCCAAAAGTCTGTGGATGCTGGGACAATTGGAGTTTTCAAGACTGAGATCGATAGATTTTTGTGCGGTAAGGGTATCGGCAGTTGGAGCAGCGCGAGTCCGGGGTTGGTGAGGCCTATGAAAGGCCCAGCGGGAGAGTGAGAATGCGGCAGTTGGAGCAGCGCGAGTCCGGGGTTGGTGAGGACTATAAAAGGCCCTGCTGGAGAGACAGGCGGCGGCAGTTGGAGCAGCGCGAGTCCGGGGTTGATGAGGCAAAAGGCCCGGCGGGAAAGTGAGGCAGCGGCAGTTGGAGCAGCGCGAGTCCGGGGTTGGTGAGGCCTATAAAAGGCGTGGCTTGTGCAGCTACAGGGAGAAGGCAAAAAAGAAGTAGAAAGAAACAGAAAGGTGACGTCACAGCCAAAGGGGTGGGTGATTGGCTGGTGATTGGTGAGTGGTTTATCTTTTTTCTCTTCTATAGCAGTGAGTGAACTTTAGCATTGTTGTTGCCTATCTGGGGGTTGGGTCATGGCAGGACAGCTCCGTCGCGTGTTATGCTCCTCCTGTACCATGTGGGAACTCTGGGACGACTCCAGTGTCCCTGACGACTACGTGTGCGGGAAGTGTGTCCGCCTCCAGCTCCTGACAGACCGCGTTGCGGAGTTGGAGCTGAGGGTGAATTCACTCTGGAGCATCCACGATGCTGAAAATGACGTGAGTAGCACATGTAGCGAGTTGGTCTTACCGCAGGTGAAGGGTCGACAGACAGATAGGGAATGGAAGACCAGCAGGAAGAGTAGTGCAAGGAGGGTGGTGCAGGGGTCCCCTGTGGTCATCCCCATGCAAAACAGATACACTGCTTTGAGTGCTGTTGGGGGGGATGACTCATCGGGGGAGGGCAGCAGCGGCCAGGTTCATGGCACCGTGGCTGGCTCTGTTGCACAGGAGGGCGGGAAAAAGAGTGGGAGAGCGATAGCGATAGGGGATTCAATTGTAAGGGGAATAGATAGGCGTTTCTGCGGCCGCAACCGAGACTCCAGGATGGTATGTTGCCTCCCTAGTGCAAGGGTCAAGGATGTCTCGGAGTGGGTGCAGGACATTCTAAAAAGGGAAGGAGAACAGCCAGTTGTCGTGGTGCACATTGGTATCAACGACATAGGTAAAAAAATGGATGAGGTCCTACGAAACGAATTTAAGGAGTTAGGAGCTAAATTAAAAAATAGGACCTCAAAAGTAGTAATCTCAGGATTGCTACCAGTGCCACGTACTAGTCAGAGTAAGAATCGCAGGATTGCGCAGATGAATACGTGGCTTGAACAGTGGTGCAGCAGGGAGGGATTCAAATTCCTGGGGCATTGGAACCGGTTCTGGGGGAGGTGGGACCAGTACAAACCGGACGGTCTGCACCTGGGCAGGACCGGAACCAATGTCCTAGGGGAGTGTTTGCTAGTGCTGTTGGAGAGGAGTTAAACTAATATGGCAGGGGGATGGGAACCAATGCAGGGAGACAGAGGGAAACAAAAAGGAGACAAAAACAAAAGAAAGAAAGGTGATGAGGAAAAGTGGAGGGCAGAGAAACCCAAGACAAAAAACAAAAAGGGCCACTGTACAGCAAAATTCTAAAAGGACAAAGGGTGTTAAAAAAAACAAGCCTGAAGGCTTTGTGTCTTAATGCAAGGAGCATCCGTAATAAGGTGAATGAATTAACTGTGCAAATAGATGTTAACAAATATGATGTGATTGGGATACAGAGACATAGCTCCAGGATGATCAGGGCTGGGAACTCAACATCCAAGGGTATTCAACATTCAGGAAGGATAGAATAAAAGGAAAAGGAGGTGGGGTAGCATTGCTGGTTAAAGAGGAGATTAATGCAATAGTTAGAATGGACATTAGCTTGGATGATGTGGAATCTATACGGGTAGAGCTGCAGAACACCAAAGGGCAAAAAACGTTATTGGGAGTTGTGTACAGACCTCCAAACAGTAGTAGTGATGTTGGGGAGGGCATCAAACAGGAAATTAGGGGTGCATGCAATAAGGGTGCAGCAGTTATAATGGGTGACTTTAATATGCACATAGATTGGACTAACCAAACTGGAAGCAATACGGTGGAGGAGGATTTCCTGGAGTGCATAAGGGATGGTTTTCTAGACCAATATGTCGAGGAACCAACTAGGGGGGAGGCCATCTATGACTGGGTGTTGTGTAATGAGAGAGGATTAATTAGCAATCCCGTTGTGCGAGGCCTCTTGCGGCAGAGTGACCATAATATAGTGAATTCTGCATTAGGATGGAGAATGAAACAGTTAATTCAGAGACCAAGGTCCAGAACTTAAAGAAGGGTAACTTTGAAGGTATGAGGCGTGAATTGGCTAGGGTTGATTGGCGAATGATACTTAAGGGGTTGACTGTGGATGGGCAATGGCAGACATTTAGAGACCGCATGGATGAACTACAACAATTGTACATTCCTGTCTGTCATAAAAATAAAAAAAAGGGAAGGTGGCTCAACCGTGGCTATCAAGGGAAATCAGGAATAGTATTAAAGCCAAGGAAGTGGCATACAAATTGGCCAGAAATAGCAGTGAACCCGGAGACTGGGAGAAATTTAGAACTCAGCAGAGGAGGACAAAGGGTTTGATTAGGGCAGGGAAAATGGAGTACGAGAAGAAGCTTGCAGGGAACATTAAGACGGATTGCAAAAGTTTCGATAGATATGTAAAGAGAAAAAGGTTAGTCAAAACAAACGTAGGTCAGAATCAGGGGAATGCATAACGGGGAACAAAGAAATGGCGGACCAATTAAACAAGTACTTTGGTTCGGTATTCACTAAGGAGGACATTAACAACCTTCCGGATATAAGAGGGGTCAGAGGGTCTAGTAAGGAGGAGGAACTGAGGGAAATCCTTATTAGTCGGGAAATTGTGTTGGGGAAATTAATGGGATTGAAGGCCGATAAATCCCCAGGGCCTGATGGACTGCATCCCAGAGTACTTAAGGAGGTGGCCTTGGAAATAGCGGATGCATTGACAGTCATTTTCCAACATTCCATTGACTCTGAATCAGTTCCTATCGAGTGGAGGCTAGCCAATGTAACACCACTTTTTAAATAAGGAGGGAGAGAGAAAACAGGGAATTATAGACCGGTCAGCCTGACATCGGTAGTGGGTAAGATGATGGAATCAATTATTAAGGATGTCATAGCAGCACATTTGGAAAGAGGTGACATGATAGGTCCAAGTCAGCATGGATTTGTGAAAGGGAAATCATGCTTGACAAATCTTCTGGAATTTTTTGAGGATGTTTCCAGTAGAATGGACAAGGGAGAACCAGTTGATGTGGTATATTTGGACTTTCAGAAGGCTTTCGACAAGGTCCCACACAAGAGATTAATGTGCAAAGTTAAAGCACATGGGATTGGGGGTAGTGTGCTGACATGGATTGAGAACTGGTTGTCAGACAGGAAGCAAAGAGTAGGAGTAAATGGGTATTTTTCAGAATGGCAGGCGGTGACTAGTGGGGTACCGCAAGGTTCTGTGCTGGGGCCCCAGCTGTTTACACTGTACATTAATGATTTAGACGAGGGGATTAAATGTAGTATCTCCAAATTTGCGGATGACACTAAGTTAGGTGGCAGTGTGAGCTGCGAGGAGGATGCTATGAGGCTGCAGAGCGACTTGGATAGGTTAGGTGAGTGGGCAAATGCATGGCAGATGAAGTATAATGTGGATAAATGTGAGGTTATCCACTTTGGTGGTAAAAACAGAGAGACAGACTATTATCTGAATGGTGACAGATTAGGAAAAGGGGAGGTGCAACGAGACCTGGGTGTCATGGTACATCAGTCATTGAAGGTTGGCATGCAGGTACAGCAGGCAGTTAAGAAAGCAAATGGCATGTTGGCCTTCATAGCGAGGGGATTTGAGTACAGGGGCAGGGAGGTGTTGCTACAGTTGTACAGGGCATTGGTGAGGCCACACCTGGAGTATTGTGTACAGTTTTGGTCTCCTAACCTGAGGAAGAACATTCTTGCTATTGAGAGAGTGCAGCGAAGGTTCACCAGACTGATTCCCGGGATGGCGGGACTGACCTATCAAGAAAGACTGGATCAACTGGGTTTGTATTCACTGGAGTTCAGAAGAATGAGAGGGGACCTCATAGAAACGTTTAAAATTCTGATGGGTTTAGACAGGTTCGATGCAGGAAGAATGTTCCCAATGTTGGGGAAGTCCAGAACCAGGGGTCACAGTCTAAGGATAAGGGGTAAGCCATTTAGGACCGAGATGAGGAGAAACTTCTTCACCCAGAGAGTGGTGAACCTGTGGAATTCTCTACCACAGAAAGTTGTTGAGGCCAATTCACTAAATATATTCAAAAAGGAGTTAGATGTAGTCCTTACTACTAAGGGGATCAAGGAGTATGGTGAGAAAGCAGGAATGGGGTACTGAAGTTGCATGTTCAGCCATGAACTCATTGAATGGCGGTGCAGGCTAGAAGGGCCGAATGGCCTGCTCCTGCACCTATTTTCTATGTTTCTATGTTTCTATCAAGGGATATGGAGCTTCTGCTGGTAAATGGAGTTGAGGTACAGATCAGCCATGATCTAATTGAATGGCAGAACAGACTCAAAGGGCTGAATGGTCCACTGCTGTTCCTATGAACCCATGACCTTCTGACTCAGAGGCTACCACTGAGCCAAAGCTGACAACTTCATTAGCCTTCATACTCCTGAAGACCTCAAAGAATCATAGAAATTTACAGCATGGAAGGAGGCAATTTTGGCCCATCACGCCAGCCATCAAGAGCTATCCAGCCTAATCCCACTTTCCAACTCTTGGTCCAAAGTCCTGTAGGTTACGGCATTTTAAGTGCACATCCAAGTATTTTTTAAATGTGAGGGTTCCTGTCTCTTTCACCCTTTCAGACAGGGAGTTCCAGACCCCCACCACCCTCTGGGTGAAGACATTTCTTCTCATATCTCCTCTAAACCTCCCCCCAATGACTTTAAATCTATGCCCCCTGGTTGTTAACCTCTCTGCCAAGGGAAACAGGTCCTTCCTATCCACTCTATCCAGGCCTCTTAATTTTATACACCTCAATCAGGTCTCCCCTCAGCCTCCTTTGTTCCAAAGCAAACAGACCCAGCATCTACAATCATTCATTATAGCCAGAAATCTCCAGTCCAGGCAACATTCTTGTAAATCTCCTCTGCACCTTCTCCAGCGTAATCACATCTTTCCTGTAATGTGGTGTCCAGAACTTCACACAGTACTCCAGCTGTGGCCGAACCAGTGTTTTATACATTCAAGTATAACCTCCCTGCTCTTATATTCCATGCCTCGACTAATGAAGGCAAGTATTCCATATGCCTCCTTAACAACCTTATCTACCTGGCCTGCCACCTTCAGGGATCTATAGACCTGCACTCCAAGGTCCCTTTGTTCCACTACACTTTTAGTGGCGTACCATTTAATGTGTATTCCCTTGCCTTGTTAGACCTCCCCAAATGCATTACCTCACACTTAAGAATAAGAACATAAGAAATATGAGCAGCAGTAGGCCATATGGTCCCTCAAGCATGCTCTGCCATTTAATACAATCATGGCTGATCTGATCATGATTGTATTAAATCAAATTGAATTTTCAGGAATTGCATGTTTCAATACCAGCACACCTTCAGTTTCATTAGCGTCTCATTAATTGCAGGCTATTCACCAGTTTTTGGACAAAAGAGAGACAAAATGGCACTTTCTCCACTATAACGACTGTTGTTAACCCTGTGATGATATGGGACACTTGCCATATTTCAACAGACGAGCCCTGAATTTCCCTGGGGCATGTGGGACAATTCCAGTGTAAATTGATTGGGAATGCAATGGAAGGGGATGTTAAATTGGGCAGGACCTGAAAATAGCAGGATACCAACCAGACTTTCAGTATCTGGTGGCCTGGGGAAGTCAGTAGTTCCATCATCCCAAACATGGCCCCTGATGTCAGACAAGGTTGGGCTGGGGTGAATTTCCCATACCAGAATTCCATTGCCTCCCACCACCTATCCACCCAGTGTACTGGATGCCAGGAAAGAATCCGGTGCCTGGGTCACTTTGGGGGCCGACTAGAGTCTTCAGACCAGATCATGACATGGAAGACCCAGATATGTTGGCAGCCAATGTTTTTGATTGGCCGTCTTACAATGCAGCTCACACAAGCCGCCATCCTGCGTCACAGCTTCCACTATCCACCCACAGCAGACACCCAAGATGCGCCCATAGAGGCGTGATATTAAAATGAGATGACCTCCCCCTGACCTGGGACACTCTGGAGGAGTCAGAAGCAGAGGTCAGCGGCATCCAAGGATTTTTGGGGTTACTATATTTTTGATAATTGTCAATGGGATTTTGCCAGTCACTTTAATTTGATTGCTGTATAAAGAGATATCAAGAATAATCTAACGTCTGTGGAATGCTTGTCTACGTTCAATATTATTAGAAGGGTTAGCAAAATGTTTCATCATATGATTTATCTGAGGAGCCGAATCACCCACCATCAACATCCTGGGGGTCACCATTGACCAGAAACTTAACTGGACCAGCCACATAAAGGCTGTGGCTACAAAAGCTGGTCAGAGGCTGGGTATTCTTCGGCGAGTGACTCGCCTCCTGACTCCCCAAAGCCTTTCCACCTTCTACAAGGCACAAGTCAGGAGTGTGATGGAACACTCTCCACTTGCCTGGATGAGTGCAGCTCCAACAACACTCAAGAAGCTCGACACCATCCA
Source organism: Pristiophorus japonicus (assembly GCF_044704955.1). Classification (NCBI taxonomy): domain Eukaryota; kingdom Metazoa; phylum Chordata; class Chondrichthyes; family Pristiophoridae; genus Pristiophorus; species Pristiophorus japonicus. The sequence goes on from NC_091994.1 coordinate 87,580,393, forward strand.
GGACAAAGCAGCCCGCTTGATTGATAAACATTCACTCCCTCCACCACCGACGCACCGTGGGTGCAATGTGTACCATCTACAAGATGCACTGCGGCAACTCACCGAGTCTTCTTCAACAGTACATTCCAAACCCGCAACCTCTACCACCGAGAAGGACAATGGCAGCAGGTGCATGGGAATGGTACTACCTGCAAGCTCCCCTCCAAGTCACAGACCATCCTGACTTGGACATATATCACCGTTCCTTCATCGTAGCTGGGTCAATATCCTGGAACTCCCTCCCTAACACCACACAGAAAATCAAATCAAATCAAAAAAGCCCGACCTCATGGGACAGAGGAGCAGTTTGGAGCGCGAGGCTGGAGCTGTGGGCAAATCAAAAAAAGCTAGTCACTGCAGCAGCAGAATCAATAACGGTCTCGAGAAGGCGACAAAACCAAAGTGGGCAACTAAATTAGACATCAGAATGCAGGTAGATGATTGGTGGCATCTCTTGGAGCGTGGTGGAGGCTAGTGGAGGGGTCGGGACCCAAGAGTAGAAGCGGGAGAAGCAGAGGTCGGAAGCGGCGAGGAGCGGAGGTTGGAAGCGGCGAGGAGCGGTCGGAAGCAGCGTGGAGCGGAGTTCAGGACCGGCGAGGTCCGGAGGGCGGAAGCAGAGAGGAATGAACGGACGAGGCACAGAGGAGCGGAGAAGTCGGAGCCCAGAGGTGGAGCAGCGTGGACAAGACCAAGAGAAGGCGCAGCACGGGCCAATAGCGAGGCTATGAGGTCGTGAGGCTCACATTGCGTACTATGAATTCCACGTAGACAGAGGCCCTGTGGGAAGGAGGAAGGAGGGAGGACAGTAGGAGCATGTTTAAGTTTGTGTGTATATATTGGCACATGTGGCGGAGCCTGGTCTCCAGTCATCTTGGATCCCCTTGCCACTGAACCAATGCCTTGCTCCATCAAACCCGTGGGGTGGCTGGTGTGCAAAGGCCACCCCACGTTAAAAGAATTCATGCATAGACATCTGCCACCATTTAAAATTAGTTCATCAGTCACCTGAGTACTCATTTTTAGTGTTGACCCCAGGGGACTGCCTGTGATGATGATTTATAGAGTTAATCCTGAGAAGTAAACAAGTGCTTGGTATGAAAGATTATACATTCTGCTTCGACAAAAATGAGTCCATACTCGCGCTGCCGCAGACATGTGCTAATGGAATGTTGGCCTTCATGTGAAATGGGCTAAATTTCAAATGAGAAAGTTATGTTTCAGTTGTACAGAGCTTGGATCAGATCCCATCTCGAGTACTGCATTCAATTTCAGGCACCACACCTCAGGAAGGCTATATTGATCTTGGAGCGGTGCACTACAGATTCACCAGAATGATACTGGGGTTTCGAGGATTAAATTATGAGGACAGGTTATATAAACTTGGCTTGTTTTCCCTTGAGTGTAGAAGATTGAGGGGTGATCTGATTGAGGTGTTTAAAATGTTAAAAGGATTTGATACAGGCAAACTGTTTCCCCTGTTGGAACAATCAAGAATGAGGAGGCAGGAGTGGGGGGGCATAATTAGAGGTTGGCCATTTAGGAGGCAAATCTGGAAGGACTTTTTCACACAAAGGTTAATAGAAATCTAGAATTCTTGCCCCAAAAGTCTGTGGATGCTGGAACAATTGGAGTTCTCAAGACTGAGATCGACAGATTTTTGTTCGGTAAGGGAATCGGCAGTTGGAGCAGCGCGAGTCCGGGGTTGGTGAGGCCTATAAAAGGCCCAGCGGGAGAGTGAGACGGCGGCAGTTGGAGCAGCGCGAGTCCGAGGTTGGTGAGGCCTATAAAAGGCCCAGCGGGAGAGTGAGGCGGCGGCAGTTGGAGCAGCGCGAGTCCGGGGTTGGTGAGGCCTATAAAAGGCCCAGCGGGAGAGTGAGGCGGCGGCAGTTGGAGCAGCGCGAGTCCGGGGTTGGTGAGGCCTATAAAAGGCCCAGCGGGAGAGTGAGGCGGCGGCAGTTGGAGCAGCGCGAGTCCGGGGTTGGTGAGGCCTATAAAAGGCCCAGCGGGAGAGTGAGGCGGCGGCAGTTGGAGCAGCGCGAGTCCGGGATTGGTGAGGCCTATAAAAGGCGTGGCTTGTGCAGCTACAGGGAGAAGGCAAAAAAGAAGTAGAAAGAAACAGAAAGGTGACATCACAGCCAAAGGGGTGGGTGATTAGCTGGTGATTGGTGAGTGGTTTATCTTTTTTCACTTCTATAGCAGTGAGTGAACTTTAGCATTGTTGTTGCCTATCTAAGGGTTGGGTCATGGCAGGACAGCTCCGTCGCGTGTTATGCTCCTCCTGTACCATGTGGGAACTCTGGGACGACTCCAGTGTCCCTGACGACTACGTGTGCGGAAAGTGTGTCCGCCTCCACTCCTGACGGACCGCGTTGCGGAGTTGGGGCTGAGGGTGGATTCACTCTGGAGCATCCGCGATGCTGAAAATGACGTGAGTAGCATGTGTAGCGAGTTGGTCTTACCGCAGGTGAAGGGTCCACAGACAGATAGGGAATGGAAGACCAGCAGGAAGAGTAGTGCAAGGGGGGTGGTGCAGGGGTCCCCTGTGGTCATCCCACTGCAAAACAGATGCACTGCTTTGAGTGCTGTTGGGGGGGGATGACTCATCGGGGGAGGGCAGCAGTGGCCAGGTTCATGGCACCGTGGCTGGCTCTGTTGCACAGGAGGGCGGGAAAAAGAGTGGGAGAGCGATAGTGATAGGGGATTCAATTGTAAGGGGAATAGATAGGCGTTTCTGCGGCCGCAACCGAGACTCCAGGATGGTATGTTGCCTCCCTGGTGCAAGGGTCAAGGATGTCTCGGAGTGGATGCAGAACATTCTAAAAAGGGAAGGAGAACAGCCAATTGTCGTGGTGCACATTGGTACCAACGACATAGGTAAAGAAAGGGATGAGGTCATATGAAACGAATTTAAGGAGCTAGGAGCTAAATTAAAAAATAGGACCTCAAAAGTAGTAATCTCAGGATTGCTACCAGTGCCACGTGCTAGTCAGAGTAGGAATCGCAGGATTGCGCAGATGAATACGTGGCTTGAACAGTGGTGCAGCAGGGAGGGATTCAAATTCCTGGGGCATTGGAACCAGTTCTGGGGGAGGTGGGACCAGTACAAACCGGACGGTCTGCACCTGGGCAGGACCGGAACCAATGTCCTCGGCAGAGTGTTTGCTAGTGCTGTTGGGGAGGAGTTAAACTAATATGGCAGGAAGATGTGAACCAATGCAGGGAGACAGAGGGAAACAAAAAGGAGACAAAAACAAAAGACAGAAAGGAGATGAGGAAAAGTGGAGGGCAGAGAAACCCAAGACAAAAAACAAAAAGGGCCACTGTACAGCAAAATTCTAAAAGGACAAAGGGTGTTAAAAAAACAAGCCTGAAGGCTTTGTGTCTTAATGCAAGGAGTATCCGTAAAAAGGTGGATGAATTAACTGTGCAAATAGATGTTAACAAATATGATGTGATTGGGATTACGGAGACATGGCTCCAGGATGATCAGGGCTGGGAACTCAACATCCAAGGGTATTCAACATTCAGGAAGGATAGAATAAAAGGAAAAGGAGGTGGGGTAGCATTGCTGGTTAAAGAGATTAATGCAGTAGTTAGAATGGACATTAGCTTGGATGATGTGGAATCTATATGGGTAGAGCTGCAGAACACCAAAGGGCAAAAAACATTATTGGGAGTTGTGTACTGACCTACAAACAGTAGTAGTGATGTTGGGGAGGGCATCAAACAGGAAATTAGGCGTGCATGCAATAAGGGTGCAGCAGTTATAATGGGTGACTTTAATATGCACATAGATTGGGCTAACCAAACTGGAAGCAATACGGTGGAGGAGGATTTCCTGGAGTGCATAAGGGATGGTTTTCTTGACCAATATGTCGAGGAACCAACTAGGGGGGAGGCCATCTTAGACTGGGTGTTGTGTAATGAGAGAGGATTAATTCGCAATCCCGTTGTGCGAGGCCCCTTGGGGAAGAGTGACCATTATATGGTGGAATTCTGCATTAGGATGGAGAATGAAACAGTTAATTCAGAGACCAAGGTCCAGAACATAAAGAAGGATAACTTTGAAGGTATGAGGCGTGAATTGGCTAGGATTGATTGGCGAATGATACTTAAGGGGTTGACTGTGGATGGGCAATGGCAGACATTTAGAGACCGCATGGATGAACTACAACAATTGTACATTCCTGTCTGTCATAAAAATAAAAAAGGGAAGGTGGCTCAACCGTGGCTATCAAGGGAAATCAGGGATAGTATTAAAGCCAAGGAAGTGGCATACAAATTGGCCAGAAATAGCAGCGAACCCGGAGACTGAGAGAAATTTAGAACTCAGCAGAGGAGGACAAAGGGTTTGATTAGGGCAGGGAAAATGGAGTACGAGAAGAAGCTTGCAGGGAACATTAAGACGGATTGCAAAAGTTTCGATAGATATGTAAAGAGAAAAAGGTTAGTAAAAACAAACGTAGGTCCCCTGCAGTCAGAATCAGGAGAAGTCATAACGGGGAACAAAGAAATGGCGGACCAATTAAACAAGTATTTTGGTTCGGTATTCACTAAGGAGGACATTAACAACCTTCCGGATATAAGAGGGGTCAGAGGGTCTAGTAAGGAGGAGGAACTGAGGGAAATCCTTATTAGTCGGGAAATTGTGTTGGGGAAATTAATGGGATTGAAGGCCGATAAATCCCCAGGGCCTGATGGACTGCATCCCAGAGTACTTAAGGAGGTGGCCTTGGAAATAGCGGATGCATTGACAGTCATTTTCCAACATTCCATTGACTCTGGATCAGTTCCTATCAAGTGGAAGGTAGCCAATGTAACCCCACTTTTTAAAAAAGGAGGGAGAGAGAAAACAGGAAATTATAGACCGGTCAGCCTGACATCGGTAGTGGGTAAGATGATGGAATCAATTATTAAGGATGTCATAGCAGCACATTTGGAAAGAGGTGACATGATAGGTCCAAGTCAGCATGGATTTGTGAAAGGGAAATCATGCTTGACAAATCTTCTGGAATTTTTTGAGGATGTTTCCAGTAGAGTGGACAAGGAAGAACCAGTTGATGTGGTATATTTGGACTTTCAGAAGGCTTTCGACAAGGTCCCACACAAGAGATTAATGTGCAAAGTTAAAGCACATGGGATTGGGGGTAGTGTGCTGACATGGATTGAGAACTGGTTGTCAGACAGGAAGCAAAGAGTAGGAGTAAATGGGTATTTTTCAGAATGGCAGGCGGTGACTAGTGGGGTACCGCAAGGTTCTGTGCTGGGGCCCCAGCTGTTTACACTGTACATTAATGATTTAGACGAGGGGATTAAATGTAGTATCTCCAAATTTGCGGATGACACTAAGTTAGGTGGCAGTGTGAGCTGCGAGGAGGATGCTATGAGGCTGCAGAGCGACTTGGATAGGTTAGGTGAGTGGGCAAATGCATGGCAGATGAAGTATAATGTGGATAAATGTGAGGTTATCCACTTTGATGGTAAAAACAGAGAGACAGACTATTATCTGAATGGTGACAGATTAGGAAAAGGGGAGGTGCAACGAGACCTGGATGTCATGGTACATCAGTCATTGAAGGTTGGCATGCAGGTACAGCAGGTGGTTAAGAAAGCAAATGGCATGTTGGCCTTCATAGCGAGGGGATTTGAGTACAGGGGCAGGGAGGTGTTGCTACAGTTGTACAGGGAATTGGTGAGGCCACACCTGGAGTATTGTGTACAGTTTTGGTCTCCTAACCTGAGGAAGGACATTCTTGTTATTGAGGGAGTGCAGCGAAGGTTCACCAGACTGATTCCCGGGATGGCGGGACTGACCTATCAAGAAAGACTGGATCAACTGGGTTTGTATTCACTGGAGTTCAGAAGAATGAGAGGGGACCTCATAGAAACGTTTAAAATTCTGATGGGTTTAGACAGGTTCGATGCAGGAAGAATGTTCCCAATGTTGGGGAAGTCCAGAACCAGGGGTCACAGTCTAAGGATAAGGGGTAAGCCATTTAGGACTGAGATGAGGAGAAACTTCTTCACCCAGAGAGTGGTGAACCTGTGGAATTCTCTACCACAGAAAGTTGTTGAGGTCAATTCACTAAATATATTCAAAAAGGAGTTAGATGTAGTCCTTACTACTAAGGGGATCAAGTGGTATGGTGAGAAAGCAGGAATGGGGTACTGAAGTTGCATGTTCAGCCATGAACTCATTGAATGGCGGTGCAGGCTAGAAGGGCCGAATGGCCTGCTCCTGCACCTATTTTCTATGTTTCTATGTTTCTATCAAGGGATATGGAGCTTCTGCTGGTAAATGGAGTTGAGGTACAGATCAGCCATGATCTAATTGAATGGCAGAACAGACTCAAAGGGCTGAATGGTCCACTGCTGTTCCTATGAACCCATGACCTTCTGACTCAGAGGCTACCACTGAGCCAAAGCTGACAACTTCATTAGCCTTCATACTCCTGAAGACCTCAAAGAATCATAGAAATTTACAGCATGGAAGGAGGCAATTTTGGCCCATCACGCCAGCCATCAAGAGCTATCCAGCCTAATCCCACTTTCCAACTCTTGGTCCAAAGTCCTGTAGGTTACGGCACTTTAAGTGCACATCCAAGTATTTTTTAAATGTGAGGGTTCCTGTCTCTTTCACCCTTTCAGACAGGGAGTTCCAGACCCCCACCACCCTCTGGGTGAAGACATTTCTTCTCATATCTCCTCTAAACCTCCCCCCAATGACTTTAAATCTATGCCCCCTGGTTGTTAACCTCTCTGCCAAGGGAAACAGGTCCTTCCTATCCACTCTATCCAGGCCTCTTAATTTTATACACCTCAATCAGGTCTTTCCTCAGCCTCCTTTGTTCCAAAGCAAACAGACCCAGCATCTACAATCATTCATTATAGCCAGAAATCTCCAGTCCAGGCAACATTCTTGTAAATCTCCTCTGCACCTTCTCCAGCGTAATCACATCTTTCCTGTAATGTGGTGTCCAGAACTTCACACAGTACTCCAGCTGTGGCCGAACCAGTGTTTTATACATTCAAGTATAACCTCCCTGCTCTTATATTCCATGCCTCGACTAATGAAGGCAAGTATTCCATATGCCTCCTTAACAACCTTATCTACCTGGCCTGCCACCTTCAGGGATCTATAGACCTGCACTCCTAGGTCCCTTTGTTCCACTACACTTTTAGTGGCGTACCATTTAATGTGTATTCCCTTGCCTTGTTAGACCTCCCCAAATGCATTACCTCACACTTAAGAATAAGAACATAAGAAATATGAGCAGCAGTAGGCCATATGGTCCCTCAAGCATGCTCTGCCATTTAATACAATCATGGCTGATCTGATCATGATTGTATTAAATCAAATTGAATTTTCAGGAATTGCATGTTTCAATACCAGCACACCTTCAGTTTCATTAGCGTCTCATTAATTGCAGGCTATTCACCAGTTTTTGGACAAAAGAGAGACAAAATGGCACTTTCTCCACTATAACGACTGTTGTTAGCCCTGTGATGATATGGGACACTTGCCATATTTCAACAGACGAGCCCTGAATTTCCCTGGGGCATGTGGGACAATTCCAGTGTAAATTGATTGGGAATGCAATGGAAGGGGATGTTAAATTGGGCAGGACCTGAAAATAGCAGGATACCAACCAGGCTTTCAGTATCTGGGGGCCTGGGGAAGTCAGTAGTTCCATCATCCCAAACATGGCCCCTGATGTCAGACAAGGTTGGGCTGGGGTGAATTTCCCATACCAGAATTCCATTGCCTCCCACCACCTATCCACCCAGTGTACTGGATGCCAGGGAAGAATCCGGTGCCTGGGTCACTTTGGGGGCCGACTAGAGTCTTCAGACCAGATCATGACATGGAAGACCCAGATATGTTGGCAGCCAATGTTTTTGATTGGCCGTCTTACAATGCAGCTCACTCAAGCCGCCATCCTGCGTCACAGCTTCCACTATCCACCCACAGTAGACACCCAAGATGCGCCCATAGAGGCGTGATATTAAAATGAGATGACCTCCCCCTGACCTGGGACACTCATGAGGAGTCAGAAGCAGAGGTCAGCGGCATCCAAGGATTTTTGGGGTTGCTATATTTTTGATAATTGTCAATGGGATTTTGGCAGTCACTTTAATTTGATTGCTGCATAAAGAGATATCAAGAATAGTCTAACGTCTGTGGAATGCTTGTCTACGTTCAATATTATTAGAAGGGTTAGCAAAATGTTTCATCATATGATTTATCTGAGGAGCCCCATAGCCGAATCACCCACCATCAACATCCTGGGGGTCACCATTGACCAGAAACTTAACTGGACCAGCCACATAAAGGCTGTGGCTACAAAAGCTGGTCAGAGGCTGGGTATTCTTCGGCGAGTGACTCGCCTCCTGACTCCCCAAAGCCTTTCCACCTTCTACAAGGCACAAGTCAGGAGTGTGATGGAACACTCTCCACTTGCCTGGATGAGTGCAGCTCCAACAACACTCAAGAAGCTCGACACCATCCAGGACAAAGCAGCCCGCTTGATTGATAAACATTCACTCCCTCCACCACCGACGCACTGTGGGTGCAATGTGTACCATCTACAAGATGCACTGTGGCGACTCACCGAGTCTTCTTCAACAGTACATTCCAAACCCGCAATCTCTACCGCCGAGAAGGACAATGGCAGCAGGTGCATGGGAATGCTACTACCTGCAAGCTCCCCTCCAAGTCACAGACCATCCTGACTTGGACATATATCACCGTTCCTTCATCGTAGCTGGGTCAATATCCTGGAACTCCCTCCCTAACACCACACAGAAAATCAAATCAAATCAAAAAAAGCCCGACCTCATGGGACAGAGGAGCAGTTTGGAGCGCGAGGCTGGAGCTGTGGGCAAATCAAAAAAAGCTAGTCACTGCAGCAGCAGAATCAATAACGGTCTCGAGAAGGCGACAAAACCAAAGTGGGCAACTAAATTAGACATCATCAGAATGCAGGTAGATGATTGGTGGCATCTCTTGGAGCGTGGTGGAGGCTAGTGGAGGGGTCGGGACCCAAGAGTAGAAGCGGGAGAAACAGAGGTCGGAAGCGGCGAGGAGCGGAGTTTGGAAGCGGCGAGGAGCGGTCGGAAGCAGCGTGGAGCGGAGTTCAGGACCGGCGAGTTCCGGAGGGCGGAAGCAGAGAGGAATGAACGGACGAGGCACAGAGGAGCGGAGAGGTCGGAGCCCAGAGGTGGAGCAGCGTGGACAAGACCAAGAGAAGGCGCAGCACGGGCCAATAACGAGGCTATGAGGTCGTGAGGCTCACATTGCGTACAATGAATTCCACGTAGACAGAGGCCCTGTGGGAAGGAGGAAGGAAGGAGGACAGTAGGAGCATGTTTAAGTTTGTGTGTATGTATTGGCATATGTGGCGGAGCCTGGTCTCCAGTCGTCTTGGATCCCCTTGCCACTGAACCAATGCCTTGCTCCATCAAACCCGTGGGGTGGCTGGTTTGCAAAGGCCACCCCACGTTAAAAGAATTCATGCATAGACATCTGCCACCATTTAAAATTAGTTCATCAGTCACCTGAGTACTCATTTTTAGTGTTGACCCCAGGGGACTGCCTATGATGATGATTTATAGAGTTAATCCTGAGAAGTAAACAAGTGCTTGGTATGAAAGATTATACATTCTGTTTAGACCAAAATGAGTCCATACTCGAGCTGCCACAGACATGTGCTAATGGAAAGTTGGCCTTTATGTGAAATGGGTTGAATTTCAAATGAGAAAGTTATGTTTCAGTTGTACAGAGCTTGGATCAGATCCCATCTCGAGTACTGCATTCAATTTCAGGCACCACACCTCAGGAAGGCTATATTGATCTTGGAGCGGTGTACTACAGATTCACCAGAATGATACTGGGGTTTCGAGGATTAAATTATGAGGACAGGTTATATAAACTTGGCTTGTTTTCCCTTGAGTGTAGAAGATTGAGGGGTGATCTGTTTGAGGTGTTTAAAATGTTAAAAGGATTTGATAGGGTAGATACAGGCAAACTATTTCCCCTGTTGGAACAATCAAGAATGAGGGCGGTCATAATTAGAGATTGGCCATTTAGGAGGCAAATCGGGAAGGACTTTTTCACAAAAAGATTAATAGAAATCTAGAATTCTTTCCCCAAAAGTCTGTGGATGCTGGGACAATTGGAGTTTTCAAGACTGAGATCGATAGATTTTTGTTCGGTAAGGGTATCAAGGGATATGGAGCTTCTGCTGGTAAATGGAGTTGAGGTACAGATCAGTCATGATCTAATTGAATGGCAGAACAGACTCAAAGGGCTGAATGGTCCACTGCTGTTCCTATGAACCCATGACCTTCTGACTCAGAGGCTACCACTGAGCCAAAGCTGACACCTTCATTAGCCTTCATACTCCTGAAGACCTCAAAGAATCATAGAAATTTACAGCATGGAAGGAGGCAATTTTGGCCCATCACGCCAGCCATCAAGAGCTATCCAGCCAATCCCACTTTCAAACTCTTGGTCCAAAGTCCTGTAGGTTACGGCACTTTAAGTGCACATTCAAGTATTTTTTAAATGTGAGGGTTCCTGTCTCTTTCACCCTTTCAAACAGGGAGTTCCAGACCCCCACCACCCTCTGGGTGAAGACATTTCTCCTCATATCTCCTCTAAACCTCCCCCCAATGACTTTAAATCTATGCCCCCTAGTTGTTAACCCCTCTGCCAAGGGAAACAGGTCCTTCCTATCCACTCTATCCAGGCCTCTCAATTTTATATACCTCAATCAGGTCTCCCCTCAGCCTCCTTTGTTCCAAAGCAAACAGACCCAGCATCTACAATCATTCATTATAGCCAGAAATCTCCAGTCCAGGCAACATTCTTGTAAATCTCCTCTGCATCTTTTCCAGCGTAATCACATCTTTCCTGTAATGTGGTGTCCAGAACTTCACACAGTACTCCAACTGTGGCCTAACCAGTGTTTTATACATTCAAGTATAACTTCCCTGTTCTTATATTCCATGCCTCGACTAATGAAGGCAAGTATTCCATATGCCTCCTTAACAACCTTATCTACCTGGCCTGCTACCTTCAGGGATCTATAGACCTGCACTCCAAGGTCCCTTTGTTCCACTACACTTTTCAGTGGCGTACCATTTAATGTGTATTCCCTTGCCTTGTTAGACCTCCCCAAATGCATTATCTCACACTTAAGAATAAGAACATAAGAAATATGAGCAGGAGTAGGCCATATGGTCCCTCAAGCCTGCTCCGCCATTTAATACAATCATGGCTGATCTGATCATGGACTCAGGTCCACTTCCCTGCCCGCTCCCCAGAATCCTTTATTCCCTTATAGTTTAAAAAATGTCTATCTCTGTCTTAAATTTATTCAATGTCCCAGCTTCCACAGCTCTCTGAGGCAACGAATTCCACAGATTTACAACCCTCAGAGAAGAAAATCCTCATCTCAGTTTTAAATGGGCGGCCCCTTATTCTAAGATTATGCCCCCTAGTTCTAGTCTCCCCTATCAGTGGAAACATCCTGTCTGCATTTAGCTTGTCCAACCCCCTCACAATCTTATATGTTTCAATATGATTACCTCTCATTCTTCTGAATTCCAATGAGTAGAGGCCCTACCTACTCATCCTTTCCTCACAAGTCAACCCCCTCATCTCCAGAATCAACCTAGTGAACCTTCTCTGAACTGCCTCCAAACCAAGTATATCCTTTCTTAAATATGGAAACCAAAACTGTACGCAGCATTCCAGGTGTGGCCTCACCAATACCCTGTATAACTGTAGCAAGATTTCCCTGCTTTTATACTCCATCCCCTTTGCAATAAAGGCCAAGATTCCATTGACCTTCCTGATCACTTGCTGTACCTGCATACTAACCTTTTGTGTCTCATGCACAAGTACCCCCAGGTCCCGCTGTACTGCAGCACTTTGCAATTTTTCTCCATTTAAATAATAAATTGCTCTTTAATTCTAATTCTTTTCTGCCAAAGTACATAACCTCACATTTTCCAACATTATGCTCCATCTGCCAAATTTTTGCCCACTCACTTAGCCTGTCTATGTCCTTTTGCAGATTTTTTGTGTTCTCCTCACACATTGCTTTTCCTCCCATCTTTGTATCATCAGCAAACTTGGCTACATTATACTCGGCCTCTTTTTCCAAGTCATTACTATAGATTGTAAATAGTTGGGGTCCTAGCACTGATCCCTGCGGCACCCCACTAGTTATTGATTGCCAACCTGAGAATGAACCATTTATCCTGACTCTCTATTTTCTGTTAGTTAGCCTATCCTCTATCCATGCCAATATATTGCCTCCAACCCCGTGAATTTTTTTCTTGTGCAGTAACCTTTTATGTGGCACCTTGTCAAATGCCTTCTGGAAGTCCAAATACACCACATCCACTGGTTCCTCTTTATCCACCTTGTTCGTTACATCCTCAAAGAATTCCAGCAAATTTATCATACATGACTTCCCTTTCATAAATCCATGCTGATTCTGCCTGACTGAATTATGTTTTTCCAAATGTCCTGCTACTGCTTCGTTAATAATGGACTCCAACATTTTCCTAACCACAGATGTCAGGCTAACTGGTCTATAGTTTCCTGCTTTTTGTCTGCCTCTTTTTTTAAATAGGGACATTATATTTGCAGTTTTCCAATCTGCCAGACCTCCCCAGAATCCAGGCTATTTCTCTGAAGATCCTAGGATGGAAGCCATCAGGTCCAGGGGATTTATCCGCCTTTTGTCCCATTAAGTTACTGAGTATCACCTCCTTAGTGATTGTGATTGTGTTAAGTTCCACCCCCACTATAGCCCCTTGACTATCCACTGTTGGGATATTTTTAGTGTCCTCTACGGTAAAGACTGATACAAAATATTTTTTCAGAGTTTCTGTCATCTCCATGATCCCCATTACTAGTTCCCCGGTCTCGTCCTCTAAGGGACCAACATTTACTTTAGCCACTCTTTTCCTTTTTATAGACCTATAGAAACTCTTGCTATCTGTTTTTATATTTCGTGCTAGTTTACTTTCATAGTCTATCTTCCCTTTCTTAATCATTTTTTTAGTCATTCTTTACTGGCTTTTAAAAGCTTCCTAATCTTCTGTCCTCCCAATAGTTTTGGCCACTTTGTATGACCTTGTTTTTAATTGGATACCGTCCTTTATTTCTTTAGTTAGCCAAGGATGGCTATCTTTTCTTTTATACCCTTTCCTCCTCACTGGAATATATTTTTCTTGAGAGTTGTGAAATATTTCCTTAAATGTATGCCACTGTTCATCAACCGTCCTACACTTTAATCTATTTTCCTAGTCCACTTTAGTCAACTCTGTTCTCATACCTTTGTAGTCTCCTTTATTTAAACTTGGTTTGAGATCCAACTTTCTCACCCTCCATCTGAATTTAAAATTCAACGAAGCTATGATCACTCATTCCAAGGGGATCCTTTACTAGGAGATTGTTTATTACTCCTGTCTCATTACACAGGACCAGATCTAAGATAGCCTGCCCCCCTGGTGGGTTCCATTACATACTGCTCAAGGAACCCGTCCCTTATGCACTCTATGAACACTTCCTCAAGGCTACCGTGACCATTTTGATTAGACCAATCAATATGGAGGTTAAAATCACCCATGATTATTGCTGTTCATTTTTACAAGCCCCCACTATTTCCTGGTTTATACTCCGACCAACAGAGATACTACTGTTAGGGGGCCAGCCAAACTAGTTTAAACCCTCCCCAACAACACTAGCAACACCCCCCCCGCCTCCTCCCTCACGAGGATATTGGTCCTGGCTCTGTTGAGGTGCAACCCGTCTGGCTTGTGCAGGTCCCACCTCCCCCAGAAGCGGACCCAATGCCTCAGGAAACTAAAGCCCTCCTGCCTGCACCATCTCTCCAGGCACGCATTCATCTTCCCTATCCTCCTAGTTCTGTTCTGACTAGTTCGTGGCACCGGGAGTAATCCGGAGATTACTATCTTTGAGGTCCTACTTTTTAATCTCGCTCCTAGCTCCCTAAACTCTACCTGCAGGACCTCATCCCTCTTTCTACCTATGTCATCGGTCCCGATGTGGACCATGACCTTTGGCTGTTCACCCTCCCCCCAGAATGCCCTGCAGCCGCTCGGTGACATCCTTGACCCTGGCACCAGGGAGGCAACATACCATTCTGGAGTCACATCTGCGGCCACAGAAACACCTGTCTGCTCCACTGACTATTGAAGCCCCTACCACTATAGCTCTCCCATTCTTCTTCCTCCCCTCTTGTGCAGCTGAGTCGTGGACTTGGCTCTGGCTGCACTCCCCAGAGCTACCATCGCCCTCACCGGTACTCAGAACAGAGTACCAGTTAGAGAGCGAAATGGAATTAGGGGACTCCTGCACTACCTGCCTAGTCCTCCTCTTCTGTCCGGATTTGCCACGTTTCTGCCCACCTGCCCAGTACATTGATATCTTCCTGCAGTCCGCAGCTTTCTTCTTCATTATCAACCACACAGCCTATTTTCGTGTCATCTGCAAACTTCTTAATCATAACCCCAACATTCAAGTCCAAGTCATTGATATATACCACAATAAGCAAGGGACCCAGCACTGAGCCCTGTGGAATCCCACTGGATACAGCCTTCCAGTCACAAAAACACGCATCAACCATTACCCTTAGCTTCCTGTCTCCGAGCCAATTTTGGATCCAACTTACCACTTTGCCCTGGAACCCATGGGCTTTTACTTTTGTGACCAATCTGCCACGTGGGACCTTATCAAAAGCTTTGCTAAAATCCATATACACTACATCATACGCACTGCCCTCATCAACCCTCCTGGTTACCTCCTTGAAAAATTCAATCAAGTTAGTCAGACACGACCTTCCCTTAACATGTCTTTCCAAATGAAGATTTATCCTTTCCCTCAGGATTTTTTCCAATAATTTTACCACCACTGAGATTAGGCTGACTGGCCTATAATTACTCGGTCTACCCCTTTCTCCCTTTTTAAACAAAGGTACAACATTAGCAGTCCTCCAGTCCTCTGGCACCACACCTGTAGCTAGAGATGATTGGAAAATGATGGTCAGAGCCTCTGCTATTTCCTCTTTTGTTTCTTTTACCAGCCTGGGATACATTTCATCCAGGCCTGGGGACTTAACCACTTTCAAAGCTGCAATGCCCTTTAATACTTCCGCTCTCACTATGTGTATCTCGGCTAATATTTCACACTCCTCCTCCCTCATTGCAAAGTCTGCATCATCCCTCTCTTTTGTGAAAACAGATGCAAAGTATTCATTAAGAATCATACCCACATCTTCTGCCTCCACACACAGATTTCCTTTATGGTCTCTAGTGGCCTCACTCTTTCTCTAGTTATCCTCTTGCTCATAATGTATTTATAAAACATCGTTGGGTTTTCCCTGACTTTACTTGCTAACATTCTTTCATGCTCTCTCTTTGCTTTCCTGGTATCTTTTTTAATTTCACCCCTGCACTTTTTAATCCTCTAGAGTTTTGCAGTATTGAGTTCTCGATATCTGTCATAAGTTTCCCTTTTTTCTTTATCTTACCCTGTATGTACCTTGACATCCAAGAACACTAGATGTGTTAACCCCAACCTTTTTCTTTAAAGGAACATACTTGCTCTGTGCCCTCAGGATCTCCTCCTTGAATACCTCCCACTGCTCCGACACTGATTTACCATCAAGTAGCCATTTCCAGTCTACTTTGGCCTCATAGTTCTTATTCTTCTCAGTTCTAATGAAAAAAACATTACTTCCCAAGTCTATATGCATAACCCCCTGGTAACAGCCTAATGAATCTACATTGCACCTTTTCTATTGGTTTTATATCCACCTTCCTATAATGGGGCATCAAAAACTGCAAAATATTCCAATTGTGACCTAATTAAAGTTTTCTACATGTTCAAAAGTTCTCCTTGCTTTTGCATTCTATGTCTCTAGATGTAAAAGCAAGGATTCTGTTTCCCTCATTATGATAACTACTTTTAATGACCCCTTTATCTACACCATGTCTCTTTGCCACTCTACTTTATTTTAAATGTCAGCATTTAAGGTGTATGGCTCTGTTATTGGAATGTCGGTTTTGTAGCCTAGTGTGAGCGGTGAGCCCAATTTTCCAGGATGCATTGGTAGCAATTTGCCACCCTGACTGGAAGATTGTTTCTCGTCAGTCTCCAACAGTAGCTGTTTGGTTATTTTTCAAAATTATTTGAAGAAATGTGAGAGGGTAATTTCAAAAGCTTTGTTATGGTAAAGCTAATATTTAAACAGCGACTGAGAAAAAGAAACAGAATCAGGCAGAGACCATTTTAAACATGACAGACAGTACGATCAGTGCAGGCCGAAGACATACCTGATCCCATATGAAGGTATAAGGAACTCCCTGTGATGGCTTCAGTACATAAAGAGGATCAGCCACCAGCAACTGGAGGAAGGTCCATTTTGTTTGTGCTGCAGTGACACCTAGAGGCCGAAGGCAAAATATCACCTTTCTGACAATTGTTTTTTTTCTTTTACAGAACCACTTTATTTGTAACATTTCTCAGACACAAAGGCAAATTTATTTCTCACTGATCTGGAATGCTCCTGATGTTGTCAGAGTCACCAGGCTCAGTGATAGCCAGTGTGCACACACTAGTATTTACCACAAGCTGTAACTAGCTCAATATTGTTGCCACTTTAATGATGCACACCAGTCTTGGCTAACATACCATAGTATTCAATCTGATTTCTTCAAGTTGTTTATAGATGCGCTATATGTGAATTTGATTACTTTTTATTGAAGATTTTCTCCTGATAATCCAGTAAGTTTATACACTGAATAGGTGAGCCATACAGCGTCAGAGGTTCCAATGTTTGAATGCCAATTAGTGCTGATCAACAACAACTTATATTTATATAGCACCCTTAACATAGTAAAATGTCCCAAGGCACTTCGTAGGAGCATTATCAAACAAAATTTGATATTAGGACAGATGAGGTAGGTTTTAAGGAGCGTCTTAAAGGAGGAGAGAGAGGTAGAGAGGTTTAGGGAGGGAACTCCAGACCTTAGGACCTAGGTAGCTGAAAGGCACCAATGGTGGACTGATTAAAATCGGGGATGCATGAGAGGTCAGAATTGGAGGAGTGCAGAGATCTCGGAGGGTTGTGGGGCTGGAGGAGTTTACAGAGAGAGGGGAGAGACCGTGGAGGGATTTGAAAACAAGGATGCGAGTTTTAAAACTGAGGTGTTGCCGGACCAGGAGTCAAAGTAGGTCAGTGAGCACAGGGGCGATGGGTGAACGGGACTTGGTGTGAGTTAGGGCACGGGGAGCAGAGTTTTGGATGACCGCAAGTTTATACAGGGTGAATGCTAGGAGGCCAGCCAGGAGTGCATTGGAATAGTCAAGGCTAGAGGCACCAAAAGCATGGATGAGGATTTCAACAGCAGATGAGCTGAGATGGGGCTGCGTCAGGTGATGTTACGGAGGTGGAAGTAGGCGGTCCTGGCGATGGAACAGATAGGTAGTTGGAGCTCATCTCGGGGTCAAATACAACACCAATATTGCGAATGGTCTGTTTAAGCCAAAGACAGTTGCCAAGGAGAGGGATGGAGTCAGTAGCTAGGGATAGAAGTTTGTGGCGGGGACTGAAAACAATGGCTTCGGTATTCCCATTATTTACTACTGGATGTCAGATAAACAGTGACACAAATCAGAGACAGTGTAGGGATTGAGAGGTGTGTTGGTGAGGTAGAGCTGGGTGTTGTCAGCGTACATGTGGAACCTGATGTGTTTTCAGATGGTGGCACCGAGGGGCAGCATGTAGTTGAGAAACAGGAGGAGGCCAATGATAGATCTTTGGAGGACTCCAGCGCAATGTTCCCATTAAGCTGTGTGGCCGCAGAACTATCTAAAGCTCCCGCGCAGCCGGCACACCGGCTTTTAAATAGAAAAAACTACGCATGCGTGGGAATTTGAATGGGCCCATTAAGGAGCCAAAACATTTAAAGGGAACTTTGTTCCAGTAGTAACGGTGCCGGAGCGGGAAGAGAAGCCATTGCATGTGACTCTCTGGCTATGACTGGATAGATATGAATGGAACCAGGCAAGTGCGGTCCCACTCAGCTGGATGATGGAGGTGAGGCATTGGAGGAGGATGGTGGGGTCAACTGTGTCAAAAGGCTGCAGAGAGGTCGAGAAGGACGAGGATGGATAGTTTACCATGGTCACAGTCACATAGGATGTCATTTGTGACTTTGATAAGGGCCTTTTCAGGTCTGTGGCAGGGGCGGGAAAGATTTGGGAGACTACAACACGTTCAACACATGTTGGTAAATAAAGGAAGGTTTGAGATAGGGTGGTGGTTTGCAGGAGAGGGGTGGTTTTTAGAGAGGGGCAATGACGTCAAATTTGAAGGGGAAGGGGACAATGCCTGAGGAGAGGGAACTGTAATTGCTGGGTTGGTGGTGGAGTGCTACAATTAGGTTCAGTGGCTTTATGGTAAAGAGGAGTAAAATCAGCTTCGTCTCCTACACCTGATCATTGTGACCACTGCACATGGACATCAGGTAATGACAGGATCGGGCACAACTGTGCTGCCCCCCACAATTGAATTTCCCACCAACAGGTGATGTCCTGGCTCACACATAAATAATGGCCATTGGACAAGGTACTGGATGGTGACATGAAAAATACCCCAGAAGTAATTCAACGTCTTCAGGAGAGATGGGGAGAAGAATGGCAAGGAAAAAAGAAAAAAAATGACTTGTGTTTTATATTTTCTGCAGCTTTTAGGGACTTTTTAAAAAGAAGAATATAGTTTAATTTTTAAATTGTGTGCATTATAAATGTATCTGGCTTGTGCATTAATATAGAAATAAATCAAAGCTAAAGGCATTATATACACGAATGTGCGAAGCATTCACAACAAAATAGATGAATTAATAGCACAAATAGAAATTAATAGGTTTGATCTAATAGCCATTACGGAGATGTGGTTGCAAAATGGCCAAGGTTGGGAAGTAAATATTCCAGGATACTTAACTTTTAGAAGAGATAGACAAAATGGAAAAGGAGGAGGGGTAGCCCTAATAATAAAGGATAGAATAAAGACAGTGGAGAGAAAGGATCTTAGCTCTGAAAATCAAGAAGTAGAATCAGTTTGGATGCAGCTAAGAAACAGCAAGGGGCAGAAAACATTGGTGGGAATTGTTTATAGGCCTCCAACGAGTAGTGGTAATGTAGGGCAGAGTATAAATCAGAAAATTAGAGGCGAATGTAGGACTTGAATCTACATATAGACAGGGCAAACCAAACTTGCAGTAATAGTGTGGAGAACGAATTCATGAATTGCATTCGGGACAGTTTCCTAGAACAATGCATCATGCAACCAACCAGAGAATAGGTTATTTTAGAACTTATATTGTGTAATGAGACAGGGTTAGTTCGCAATTTCATAGTAAAGGATCCTCTGGGGCAGAGTGATAATACAATAAAATTTCACATTACGTTTGAGAGTGACTTACCCAAGTCTGAAACTAGAGTCTTAAACTTAAATAAAGCCAATTACATAGGTATGAAGGGTGTGTTGACTAAGGTAGAGTGGGAAAATAGATTAAAAGGTACGGCAATAGATAAGCGATGGCTAGCATTTAAAGAAATATTTCATAATTCTCAATAAAAATACATTCCATTGAGAAACAAAACAAAAACAGGAAAAGTGATCCATCCATGGCTAACTAAATAAGTTAAGGATAGCATTAGATTGAAAGCAGAAGCTTATAATGTTGCGAAGAATAGCAGTAAGCCTGAGGATTGGGAGAGTTTCAGAAACCAGCAAAAGGCAACCAAAAAACCGATAGAAAGGGAAAAAATAGACTACGAGAGAAAACTAGTAAAAAATATAGAAACAGATTGTAAGAGCTTCTACAAGTATGTAAAAAGGAAGAAAGTAGCAAAAGTAAACATTGGTCCTTTAGAGACTGAGGCAGCTGAAATGGGGAATAAGGAAATGGCAGAAACGTTAAACAAATATTTTGTATCTGTCTTCACAGTAGAAGATGCAAAAAACATACCGAAAATGGTGGGGAACCAAGGGTCTAATGAGGGTGAGGAACTTAATGTAATTAATATAAGTAGAGAAAAAGTACTAGAGAAACTAATGGGACTAAAAGCTGACAAATCCCCTGGACCTGACGGCCTACATCCTAGGATTCTAAGAGAGGCAGCTGCAGAGATAGTGGATGCATTGGTTTTATCTTTCAAAATTCTCCAGATTCTAGAACAGTCCCAACGGATTGGAAGGTAGCAAATGTAACAATGCTACTCAAGAAAGGAGGGAGAGAGAAAAAAACAGGGAACTACAGGCCAGTTAGCCTGACATC
This sequence comes from Pristiophorus japonicus, assembly GCF_044704955.1. NCBI lineage: Eukaryota > Metazoa > Chordata > Chondrichthyes > Pristiophoridae > Pristiophorus > Pristiophorus japonicus. The sequence goes on from NC_091994.1 coordinate 87,600,820, forward strand.
AGTCATCGGGAAAATGCTGGAATCCATTGTTAAGGAAGTGGTATCAGGGCACTTAGATAATCATAACATGATTAGGCAGAGTCAACAAGGTTTTATAAAAGGGAAATCGTGTTTGACAAATTTACTAGAGTTTTTTGAGGATGTAACTAGCAGGGTAGGTAAAGGGGAACCACTGGTTGTAGTATATTTGGATTTCCAAAAAGCATTCGATAAGGTGCCACATAAAAGATTGAGGTGTCTGCTGTACATGGTCCATGTCTCTGAGCCATTCAGGAGGGCAAGTATTACTACAGCCCTGTAGACCATGAGCTTGGACCAATGTACAGCAGACACCTCAAGTTGCTGGAGAAATATCACCAACAATGTCTCCGCAAGATCCTACAAATCCCCTGGGAGGACAGGCGCACCAACATCAGCGTCCTTGTCCAGGCTAATATCCCCAGCATTGAAGCACTGACCACACTCGATCAGCTCCGTTGAGCAGGCCACATAGTTCGCATGCCAGACACAAGACTCCCAAAGCAAGTGCTCTACTCAGAGCTCCTTCACAGCAAATGAGCCAAAGGTGGGCAGCGGAAACGCTACAAGGACACCCTCAAAGCCTCCCTGATAAAGTGCGACATCCCCACTGACACCTGGGAGTCCCTGGCCCAAGATCGCCCTAAGTGGAGGAAGTGCATCCGAGAGGGCGCTGAGCACCTCGAGTCTCAACGCCGAGAGCATGCAGAAGTCAAGCGCAGGCAGCGGAAAGAGCATGCGGCAAATGAGTCACACCCACCCCTTCCCTCAACGACTATTTGTCCCACCTGTGACAGAGTCTGTGGCTCTCGTATTGGACTGTTCAGCCACCAAAGAACTCACTTCAGGAGCGGAAGTAAGACTTCCTCGATTCCGAGGGATTGCCTATGATGATGACATAAAAGGTTATTATACAAAATAAGGACATGGGATTGGAGGTAATGGGACTAAAAGCCAACAAATCCCCTGGAGGCATGGACAGAGGATTGGTTAACGGACAGAAAACAGAGAGTAGCGATAAACTGATCTTTTTCAGGTTGGCAGGCTGTAACTAATGGGGTGCCACAAGGATCAGTGCTGGGGCCTCAGCTATTTACAATCTATATTAATGACCAAGATGAAGGGACTGAATGTAATGTATCCAAGTTTGCTGACGATACAAAGCTATGAGAGACAGTAAGCTGTGAGGAGAACATAAAGCATTTGCAAAGGGATATAGATAGACTAAGTGAATGGGCAGTAAGGTGGCAGATGGAGTATAATGTAGGGAAATGTAAGGTTATTCACTTTGGTAGGAAGAATAGAAAAATAGAATAAATTATAAATGATGAGAAACTTTTAAATGTTGGTGTTCAGAGAGATTTGGGTGTCCTTGTGCAAGAAACACAGAAAGCTAGCGTGCAGGTACAGCAAGCAATAAGGAAGGCAAATAGAAGGTTGTCCTTTATTGCTAGGGGATTGGAATACAAAAGTAAGGAAGTCTTGCTACAATTGTACAGGGCTTTGGTGAGACCACACCCCGAGTACTGTGCACAGTTTTGGTCTCCTTATCTAAAGAAGGATATACTTGCCTTGGAGGCAGTACAACGGATTGATTCCTGGGATGAGAGGGCTGTCTTATGATGAGCGATAGTGTAGATTGGGCCTATACTCATTGGAGTTTAGAAGAATGAGAAGTGATTTCATTGAAACATACAAGATTCTGAAGGGGATAGATGCTGAGAGGTTGTTTCCCCTGGCTGGAGTGTCTAGAACTAGGGGTCACAGTCTCAGGATAAGGGGTAGATCATTTAAGACAAGATGAGGAGGAATTTCTTCACTCAGAGGGTTGTGAATCTTTTGAATTATCTGCCCCAGAGGCTGTGGATGCTGAATCTCTGAATATATTCAAGGCTGAGATAGATTTTTGGAGTCTAAGGAAATCAAGGGATATGGAGGTCGGACGGGAAAATGGAGTTGAGGTCAATGATCAGCCATGATCTGATTGAATGGGGGAGCAGGCTCGAGGGGCTGTAGGGCCTACTCCTGCTCCTATTTCTTATGTTCTTATGCTCTTATGGTTTTCTAGATTAGTTTGTTGAGGAACCAACTAGGGAACAAGCTATATTAGATCCAGTATTTTGCAATGAGAAAGGGTTCATTAATAACCTTGTAGTAAAGGGGCCTTTAGGGAAGAGTGACTATAATATGATAGAATTTTATATTGAGTTTGAAAGTGAATTAGTTAAATCCAAAACTAGGATCTTAAATTTAAACAAAGCAAACTACATAGGTATGATGGGCGAGTTGGCTAAGGTAGATTGGTAAACTACATTAAAACGTTTGATGGCAGACAAGCAAAGGCTAGCATTTAAAGAATTAATACATAATTTTCAACAAATATACATTCCTTTAAGGCACAAAAACCCCACAGGAAAAGTAGTCCAACCGTGACTAACAAGAGAAATTAAAGATAGTATTAAATCAAAGGAAGAGGCTTATAATGTTGCCAAAAAAAGCAGTAAGCCTGCAGATTTTAGAATTCAGCAAAGGAGGACCAAGAAATTGATTAAGAAAGGGAAAATAGAATATGAAAGTTAACTAGCGACAGACATACAAACAGACTGTACAAGCTTCTATAGGTATGTAAAAAGGAAAAGATTAGTGAAAGTAAATGTGGGTCCCTTACAGGCTGAGGCAGGAGAAATTAAAATGGGTAATAAGGAAATGGCAGCGAAACTAAACAAATACTTTGGGTTTGGGGCAGTCAATTTGAATTAGATATTTTTCTTGCGCCAGTGCAGGAAGCGCCAGCCCCGGTGCAGAATTTGCCTCTGAATTTTAAAAAGTGTTATTGTGCTAACGGAGCGATCGCACGGCATGACACTCTGCTCTGTGCTCAGCATATCGGCGCGGACGTGCTGAATCACAACGTCTCTCCCCTTCTTTTAAAGGGGAGAGCCGCTGCTAACTCAGCAGCCTCTTTAATGGCACCCACTGAGTCACCAGGGAGGGTGTCGGTCGGGCCAGCGGCCTGGCACCCAAGACGTCTTCCTGCAATTATATATGGCCCTGGTGAGACCACACCTGAAGTATTGTGGACAGCTTTGGTCTCCTTACCTAAGGAAGGATATAGAGGGAGTGCAACGAAACTTCACCAGACTGATTGCTGGGATTGGGGGGGGGGGGGGGGGGATTGTCCTATGAGGAGAGATTGAGTAGACCAAGCCTATATTCTCAAGAGTTTAGAAGAATGAGAGGTGATCTCATTGAAACATACAAAATGCTTACAGGGCTTGACAGGGCAGATGCAGGGAGGATGTTTCACCTGGCTGGGGAGTCTACAACCATGGGGTCGCAGTCTCAGAATAAGGGGTCAGCCATTTAGGACTGAGATGAGGAGAAATTTCTTAACTCGGAGGGTGGTGAAGCATTGGAATTCTCTACTCCAAAGAGCTGTGGATGCTCAATCGTTGAGTATATCCAAGGCAGATATCAACAGATTTTTGGGTATTAAGGGAATCAAAGGATATGGTGATCATGCAGGAATGTGGAGTTGAGGTAGAAGATCAGCCATAATCTTATTGAATGGCAGAACATGTTTGAGGGGCCGAATGGCCTAATCCTGCTCCTATTTCTTATAATAATAGTTCTACCGTTTTTAAAATTTGAAGCATTTAAAAGAAAGACTTGCTTTTATATAGTGAATTTCATGACCACTGAACGTCCCAAAGCACTTTACAGCCAATGAATCAGGTGAATTCATAATAGGAAACAAGGAAATGGTAAACCAATTGAACAAATACTTTGGTCCTGTCTTCACTAAGGAAGCCACGAATAACCTCCCGAAAATAATAGGGGACCGAGGGTCTAGCGAGAAGGAGGAACTGAAGGAAATTGTGTTAGGGAAATTGATGGGATTGAAGGCCGATAAATTCCCAGGGCCTGATAGTCTGCACCCCAGAGTACTATAAATAGTGGATGCATTGGTGGTCATTTTCTAACATTCTATAGACACTGGATCAGTTCCTTTGGATTGGAGGGTAGCTAATGTAATCCCACTTTATAAAAAAGGAGGGAGAGAGAAAACAGGGAATTATAGACCGGTTAGCCTGACATTGGTAGTGGGGAAAATGTTGGAATCAATTATTAAAGATGTAATAATAGCAGCGCATTTGGAAAGCAGTGACAGGATCGGTCCATGACAGCATGGATTTATGAAAGGGAAATCATGCTTGACAAAACTTCTAGAATTTTCTGAGGATGTAACTAGTAGAGTGGACAAAGGAGAACCAGTGGATGTGGTGTATTTGGACTTTCAAAAAGCTTTTGACAAGGTCCCACACGAGAGAATAGTGTGCAAAATTAAAGCACATGGTATTGGGGTAATGTATTGACGTGGAGAGAGAACTGGTTGGCAGACAGGAAGCAGAGAGTCGGGATAAACAGATGCTTTTCAGAATGGCAGGCAGTGACTAGTGGGGTACCGCAAAGTTCAGTGCTGGGACCCCAGCTATTTACAATATACATTAACAATTTAAATGAAGGAATTGAATGTAATATCTCAAAGTTTGCAGATGACACTAAGCTGGGTGGAAGTGTGAGCTGTGAGGAGGATGCTAAGAGGCTGCAGGGTGACTTGGACAGGTTAGGTGAGTGGGCAAATGCATGGCAGATGCAGTATAATGTAGATAAATGTGAGGTTATCCACTTTTGTGACAAAAACAGGAAGGCAGAATATTATCTGAACGGTGACAGATTAGGAAAAAGGGAGGTGCAATGAGACCTGGGTGTCATGGTACATCAGTCACTGAAAGTTGGCATGCAGGTACAGCAGGTGGTGAAGAAGGCAAATGACATGTTGGCCTTCATAGCGAGAGGATTTGAGTATAGGAGCAGGGACGTCTTACTACAGTTGTACAGGGCCTTGGTGAGGTCACACCTGGAATATTGTGTTCAGTTTTGGTCTCCTAATCTGAGGAAGGACATTCTTGTTATTGAGGGAGTGCAGCGAACGTTCACCAGACTGATTCTCAGGACGGCAGGACTGACATCTGAAGAAAGACTGGATCGACTAGGCTTATAGTCACTGGAATTTGGAAGAATGAGAGGGGATCTCATAGAAACATAAAATTCTGACGGGATTGGACAGGTTAGATGCAGGAAGAATGTTCCCAATGTTGGGAAGTCCAGAACCAGGGGTCACAGTCTAAGGATAAGGGGCAAGCCATTTAGGACCGAGATGAGGAGAAACGTCTTCACTCAGAGAATTGTGAACCTGTGGAATTCTCTACCACAGAAAGTTGTTGAGGCCAGTTCATTAGATATATTCAAAAGGAAGTTAGATGTGACCCTTATGGGTATGGAGAGAAAGCAGGAATGGGGTACTGAAGTTGCATGATCAGTCATGATCATATTGAATGGTGGTGCAGGCTCGAAGGGCCGAATGGCCTACTCTTGCACCTATTTTCTATGTTTCTATGTTTTGGTGTGTAGGCACTGTTGTAATGTAATGCGGCAGCCAAATTGTGCATAAACAGCATTGTGACAATGACCGAATCATCTGTTTTAGTCTCATTGATTGAGGGATAAATAATGACCAGGACACCGGGGATAACTCCCCTGCTCTTCTTCGAAATAGTGCCATGGGATCCTTTACGTCCACCTGAGAGAGCAGATGGGGCCTCGGTTTAATGTCTCATAAGAACACAAGAAATAGGAGCAGGAGTAGGCCATACTGCCCCTTGAGCCTGCTCCACCATTTAATATGATCATGGCTGATCCGATCATGGACTCAGGTCCACTTCCCTACCTACTCCCCATAACCCCTTATTCCCTTATCAGTTAAGAAACTGTCTATCTCTATCTTAAATCTATTCAATCTCCCAGCTTCCACAGCACTCTGAGGCAGCGAATTCCACAGATTTACAACTATTTTAGTTGAACCTGTAAATCAAATGCAAATCAAATGCCCCCTTATTAAAAGGGGCACCAAAACCGACAAATGTACAAATTAAACTTTAGACACTAACAGATCAAATTAAAATTTGGTTGCCGGGGGTGATGATGCACTCGTCTCTCTGGTGCCCACCTCCATCTCCTGGGACACCCTGGCTCGGATGTAACCGCGGGAGAGACAGGCAGTCAGGCTGAACGACCGCCTCGACCACCTGCTGCCTGGACCGGCTGATGGCCACCTTGGCCATGCCCAGGAGCAGTCCAACGAAGAGGCCTTACGACCTGCCCGCTCCCCTCCCCACACGGTGCCCAAAGATGAGGAATATGAGACTGAAGTGCAACCAGAATTTGAGGAGCAGCCCCTTCAAATAATGGAATAGGAGCTGCAACCTCACACATTGAACATAGACATGGAACATGGACTCCTCTAGACTGCAGAAATTACAGGCGGCCTGGAAGTCCGTGAACCGACTTAAAAACCGATTGCACGGGACTGCTCCGTGCTACACCCTCCAGGCCAAGTTCCCAATAAATAAAACGTTGGACTCCCGCATAGAGAGCACTCCATAGGAGCCCCATCTCCTCCGGCACTACTGGCGCGAATACATGACCTCATCTATCTCATCTGGAGGGAGGAGAGCATGCCGGGAGATCTTAGAGATGCAGTGATCGTGACCATCTTTAAAAAAGGGACAAGTCCGACTGCAGCAACTACAGTGGAATCTCCCTGCTAACAACCACTGGAAAAGTCGTCACTAGGGTCCTCCTCAACCGTCTTCTCCCCGTGTCCGAGGAGCTCCTCCCAGAGTCGCAGTGCAGATTACGTCCCCTCCGGGGCACAATGGACTTGATTTTTGCAGCGCGACAGCTGCAGGAAAAATGCAGGTAACAGGACCAGCCCTTATACATGGCCTTCTTCGACCTTACAAAGGCCTTTGACACTGTCAACCGCGACGGTCTAGGGAGCGTCCTCCTCCGTTTTGGATGCCCCCAAAAGTACGTCACCATCCTCCTCCGCCTGCTCCACGACGACATGCAGGCCGTGATCCTTACCAATGGATCCATCACAGACACAATTCACGTCTGGACCGGGGTCAAGCAGGGCTGCTTCATCGCCCCAACACTCTTCTCAATCTTCCTCGCTGCCATGCTCCACCTCACAGTTGATAAGCTCCCCGCTGGAGTGGAACTAAACTACAGAACCAGTGGGAACCTATTCAACCTTCGCCGTCTCCAGGCCAGGTCCAAGACCACTCCCACCTCTGTCGTCGAGCTACAGTACGCGGACGATGCCTGCGTCTGTGCACATAGAGGCTGAACTCCAGGACATAGTCGACGTATTTACCGAGGCATATTATTGTGTTCCTAACACAGATGAGACTGCACACAGGGAGGTTAAAGTAACAGTGACCTCAGTCTTTATTAAGCCACTCCAGAGTGAGGAACAGGCCTTAGGGGGCCAGCTTATATACAGTGCTCCCAAGGGATGCTGGGATCCCTTGGGACTTCAGGGGATGCGCTCCCTGGTGGCAGAACATGGGAGTGTATGCTTTACAGATACACCCCCCGCCAAAGTCAAAGTGAAAACTATTTACAAGGTGAGGACGTTGGGAGCCTTTCTTTCCCTGGTGGACCGCCTCGGTACAAATGTCTGTTCTGGTGTGTTGGCTGTGACCTCGCTAAGCTGGCGTGTTGTTGGCCCTGCAGGGCAGCTGGGTAAGCCTGGCCTTGCTGGGCTGTTGCGCGTGATGGGTTCGATTTCCTGGTCTGGCGTGGGGTCGTTGATTCTTTGAATGTGTGTTGTGGGCTCGAAAAAGGTGGTGTCTGCTGTGGGTTGTTCAGGGCAGTCTGTGAACCGCAGCCTCATTTGGTCCAGATGCTTTCTGCAAATTTGTCCATTATCTAGTTTGACTACAAACACCCTACTCCCTTCTTTAGCTATCACCGTACCCGCGCTCCACTTGGGACCATGTCCATAGTTTAGCACATACACCGGGTCATTCAGATCAATTTCCCGTGACACATTGGCGCGACCATCGTTTACATTTTGTTGCTGGCGCCTGCTCTGTACTTATCATGCAGGTTGGGGTGAACCAGCGAGAGTCTGGTTTTAAGTGTCCTTTTCATGAGTAGCTCAGCCGGGGGCACCCCTGTGAGCGAGTGGGGTCTCGAGCGGTAGCTGAGCAGTACTCGGGACAGGCGGGTTTGGAGTGAGTCTTCTGTGACTCGTTTAAGGCTCTGTTTGATTGCTTGTACTGCCCGCTCTGCCTGCCCATTGGAGGTTGGTTTAAACGGGGCCGAGGTGACATGTTTGATCCCATTGCGGATCATGAATTCTTTAAATTTTGGTGAAACATGGCCCTCAGGCTTTCAATGGTGGCGGTGACGGTGCTTCCCGACATTATTTCACATTCAATCCATTTTGAAAAAGCATCCACCACCACCAGGAACATTTTACCGAGAAACGGGCCCGCATAATCGACATGGATCCTCGACCATGGTCTGGAGGGCCAGGACCACAAACTTAGTGGTGCCTCTCTGGGTGCGTTGCTCAACTGAGCACATACGCTGCATTGCCGTACACAGGACTCTGAGTCAGAGTCGATACCGGGCCACCACACGTGGGATCTGGCTATCGCTTTCATCATTACTATACCCGGGTGTGTGCTGTGGAGATCCGAGATGAACGTCTCCCTGCCCTTTTTTGGTAGCACTGCGCGGTTACCCCACAACAGGCAGTCTGCCTGAATGGACAGCTCGTCCTTTCGCCGCTGGAACGGCTTGATCGGCTCTTGCATTTCAACGGGGATGTTGGCCCAGCTCCCATGCAGTACACAGGTTTTTACCAGGGACAGCAGAGGATCTTGGCTGGTCCAAATCCTAATCTGGCGGGCCGTGACAGGTGATTTATCATTTTCAAGCGCTTCCATGACCATCAACAAGTCTGCGGGCTGCGCCACCATCAATAAGTTTGCAGGCTGTGCCATTTCCACCCCCGTGGTGGACAATGGTAGCCGACGGAGAGCATCTGCACAGTTCTTGGTGCCTGGCCTGTGGCGGATGTATAGTTATATGCTGATAGCGCGAGTGACCACCTTTGTATGCGGGCTGCGGCATTAGTATTTATCCCCTTGTTTTCAGCGAACATGGATGTGAGGGGCTTGTGATCGGTTTCCAGCTCAAATTTGAGGCCCAACAGGTACTGATGCATTTTCTTTACCCCGAACACACGTGCTAATGCCTCTTTCTCAATCATGCTGTAGGCCCTCTCGGCCTTAGACAAGCTCCTGGAAGCATAGGTGACAGGTTGCACAGGTTACAACTTCCCCGCAACGTTAGCGTGTCGTAATACACACCCGACTCCATACGACGACGCATCACATGCTAGCACAAGTCTTTTACACGGGTTATACAATACAAGCAGCTTGTTGGAGCATAAAATGTTTCTGGCTTTCTCAAAAGCAATTACTTGTTTTTTTTCCTCCATACCCAGTTCTCACCTTTGCGCAATAACACATGTAGGGGCTCTAAAAGGGTGCTTAACCCCGGTAGGAAGTTACCAAAATAGTTGAGGAGTCTCAGGAATGACCGCAGCTCCGTGACGTTCTGTGGCTTGGGCGCGTTCCTGATAGCCTCTGTCTTGGCGTCTGTGGGCTGAATGCCATCCGCTGCGATCTTTCTCCCCAAAAACTCCACTTCTGTTGCCATGAAGATGCACTTCGACCTCTTCAGCCGCAGCCCTACGTGATCCAATTGCTGGAGGCCCTCCTCCAGGTTTTGTAGGTGCTCGACGGTGTCCCGACCCGTGACCAATATGTCGTCCCGAAAGACCACCGTGTGTGGTACCGACTTGAGTAGGCTCTCCATGTTTCTCTGGAAGATCGCTGCAGCTGACCGAATTCCAAACGGGCATCTGTTGTAGATGAACAGTCCCTTGTGCGTGTTGATGCAGGTGAGGCCCTTCGAAGACTCCTCCAGCTCCTGCGTCATGTAGGCCGAAGTCAGGTTGAGCTTGGTGAACGTCTGGCCTCCTGCCAGCGTCGCAAATAGGTCGTCTGCCTTAGGTAGCGGGTATTGGTCCTGTTGCGAGAAACGATTAATAGTTACTCTATAATTGCCGCAAATCCTGACCGTGCCATCACTTTTGAGTACTGGAACAAGCGGGCTGGCCCACTCGCTGAATTCCACTAGAGAGATGATGCCCTCGTGTGGCAGCCTGTCCAGCTCGATTTCCACTCTCTCCCTCATCATGTGAGGTACCGCTCGCGCCTTGTGGTGAATGGGTGGTGCCTCTGGGACCAAGTGGATCCGCACCTTTGCCCCGGAAAAGTTTCCAATGCCTGGCTCAAAAAGGGAAGGAAATTTTTTAAGAACCTGGGTACATGAGGCCTCATCGACATGTGATAGCGCTCAGATGTCATCCCAGTTCCAGCGGATTTTGCCCAGCCAGCTCCTTTCAAGCAATGTGGGGCCATCGCCCGGGACAATCCAGAGTGGCAGTTCGTGCACCGTGCCCTCGTAGGTGACCTTTACCATGGCGCTACCCAGGACAGTGATAAGCTCTTTGGTGTACGTTCTAGGTTTTGTGTGGATGGGGCTCAGGGCTGGTCTGAGTGCCTTGTTGCACCACAGCCTCTCAAACATCTTTTTACTCATGGTGGATTGGCTAGCGCCAGTGTCCAGTTCCATGGCTACGGGTAAGCCATTCAATTTTACATTTAGCATTATATGTGGACATTTCATCGAAAATGTGTGCACCCATGTGTACTTCAGCATCTGCCTCCTCTCTGAGGCTCGTAATTGCTTTGATCCACCATGGACCGATCTTCCTCTGTTACGTGGTGGTTAGCAGGTTTTGTAGAGCTTGCAGCTCGTCTGCAAGCTCGTTGGAGGTGCCCCATTGTTCCACACAGCTCTTGCAGACATACCCTTTGAAACGGCATGAATAGGCTGAATGGAAGCCTCCACAACGCCAACAAGGTATGAATTGCCTTGCATTCATCCTTTGTTGCGGACTCTGAGTCATCTGGGTCACCTGAGGCCTGCTGGCAGTTGCAGACTCGTGGTTTCTGTCCTGTACATTTCTGCTCGCAAACACAGTTCCAGTTAATTTATGAACATTGCTAGCACTTGTGTGCTGAGAGATTTGTTTGGTGTTATCACTGGTGGACATAAACGGTTGTGCTATCGCAATGGCCTTACTGAGGGTCGGTGTCTCTACAGTCAAAAGTTTTCGTAGGATGGTCTCGTGGCCAATGCCCAGTACAAAAAAGTCTCTGAGCATTTGCTCCAGGTAGCCATCAAACTCACATTGTCCCGCAAGTCGCCTTAGTTCGGCGACGTAGCTCGTCACTTCCTGACCTTCAGATCGCTGGCACGTGTAGAACCGATACCTCGCCATCAGCACGCTCTCTCTCGGGTTAAGATGCTCCTGAACCAGTGTACACAGCTCCTCATACGACTTATCTGTGGGTTTCACCGGTGCCAGAAGATTCTTCATGAGGCTGTAGGTTGGTGCCCCACAGACCGTGAGGAGGACCACTCTCCTTTTTGCAGCGCTTCCTTCTCCGTCCAGCTCGTTGGCTACAAAGTACTGGTCTAGCCGTTCGACATAGGCTTCCCAGTCCTCACCCTCTGAGAACTTCCCCAGGATGCCCACAGTTTGCTGCATCTTTGTGTTGGATTCGTATACTCGTCACCAGTTATTGTGTTCCTAACACAGATGAGACTGCACACAGGGAGGTTAAAGTAACAGTGACCTCAGTCTTTATTAAGACACTCCAGAGTGAGGAATAGGCCTTCGGGGACGGCTTATACACAGTGCTCCCAAGGGATGCTGGGATCCCTTGGGACTTCAGGGGATGCACTCCCTGGTGGTGGAACATGGGAGTGCATGCTTTACAGATACACAACACATATGAAAGCATGGGCCTTACGCTAAACATTAGTAAGACAAAGGTCCTCCACCAGCCTGTCCTCGTCGCACAGCACTGCCCCCCAGACATCAAGATCCACAGCGTGGCCCTGGACAACGTGGACGACTTCCCCTATCTCGGGAGCCTCCTATCAACAAGAGCAGGCATTGACGACGAGATCCAACACCGTCTCCAGTGCACCAGTGCAGCTTTCGGCCGCCTGAGCAAAAAAAAGAGTGTTTGAAGATCAGTCCCTCAAAACTGTCACCAAGCTCATGGTCTACAGGGCTGGAGTAATACCCACCCTCCTGTGTGGCTCAGAGACGTGGACCATGTACAGTAGACACCTTAAGTCACTGGAGAAATACCACCAGCTATGTCTCCATGTCTCCGCAAGATCCTACAAATCCCCTGGGAGGACAGACGCACAAACGTTAGCATCCTCGTCCAGGCCAACATCCCCAGCATTGAAGCACTGACCACACTTGATCAGCTCCGCTGGACAGGCCATGTAGTTCGCATGCCAGACACGAGACTCCCAAAGCAAGCGCTCTACTTGGAACTCGTCCATGGCAAATGAGCCAAAGGCGGGCAGAGGAAATGTTACAAGAACAGCCTCAAAGCCTCCATGATAAAAGTGCGACATCCCCACTGACAACTGGGAGTCCCTGGCCATAGACTGCCCTAAGTGGAGGAAGTGCATTTGGGAGGGCGCTGAGCTCCTCGAGTATTGTCGCCGAGAGCATGCAGAAATCAAGTGCAGGCAACGAAGGAGCGTGCGACAAACCAGGCTCCCTGCCCACCCTTTCCCTCAACGACTATCTGTCCCAACTGTGACAGAGACTGTGGTTCTCGTATTGGACTGTACAGCCACCTAAGAACTCATGCTAAGAGTGGAAGCAAGTCCTCCTCGATTCCGAGGGACTGCCTATGATGATGATGACTGTTAGTGTCCTCTACCGTACAGACAAACAAAATATTTGTTCAGAGCTTCTGCCATCTCCATGTTCCCCATTACTAATTCCCCGGTCTCGTCCTCTAAGGGACCAACATTTACTTTAGCCACTCTTTTCCTTTTTATATACCTATAGAAACTCTTACTATCTGTTTTTATATTTCGTGCTAGTTTACTTTCATAGTTTATCTTCCCTTTCTTAATCATTTTTTAAGTCATTCTTTGCTGGCTTTTAAAAGCTTCCCAATCTTCTGTCCTCCCAGTAGTTTAGGCCACTTTGTATGAACTTGTTTTTAAATTGGATGCCGTCCTTTATTTCTTTAGTTTGCCAAGGATGGCTATCTTTTCTTTTACATCCTTTCCTCCTCACTGGAATATATTTTTCTTGAGAGTTGTGAAATATTTCCTTAAATGTACGCCATTGTTCATCAACCGTCCTACACTTTAATCTATTTTCCCAGTCCACTTTAGCCAACTTTGCCCTCATACCTTTATAGTCTCCTTTATTTAAGCTTAGTACACTGGTTTGAGATCCAACTTTCTCACCCTCCATCTGAATTTGAAATTCAACCATGCTCTGATCACTCATTCCAAGGGGATCCTTTACTAGGAGATTGTTTATCAATCCTGTCTCATTACACAGGACCAGATCTAACATAACCAACCCCTGATTGGTCCCGTTACATGCTGCTCAAGGAACCTTTTCCTTATGCACTCTATGAACTCTTCCTCAAGGCTACCCAGACCAATTTGATTTGTCCAATCAATATGGAGTTTAAAATCACCCATTGATGTTCCCTTTTTACAAGCCCCCACTATTTCCAGTGCTGGGACCCCAGCTATTTACAATATACATCAATGATTTAGATGAAGGAATTGAGTGTAATATCTCCAAGTTTGCAGATGATACTAAGCTGGGTGGCGGTGTGAGCTGTGAGGAGGATGCTAAGAAGCTGCAGGGTGACTTGGACAGGTTAGGTGAGTGGGCAAATGCATGGCAGATGCAGTATAATGTAGATAAATGTGAGGTTATCCACTTTGGTGGCAAAAACAGGAAGGCAGAATATTAACTGAATGGCAACAGATTAGGAAAAGGGGAGGTGCAACAAGACCTGGATGTCATGGTACATCAGTCATTGAAAGCTGGCATGCAGGTACAGCAGGCGGTGAAGAAGGCAAATGGTGTGTTGGCCTTCAAAGCTAGGCGATTTGAGTATAGGAGCAGGGAGGTCTTGCTGCAGTTGTACAGGGCCTTGGTGAGACCTCACCTGGAATATTGTGTTCAGTTTTGGTCTCCTAATCTGAGAATGGACATTCTTGCTATTGAGGGAGTGCAGCGAAGGTTCACCAGACTGATTCCCGGGATGGCAAGACTAACATATGAGGAGAGACTGGATCGACTGGGCCTGTATTCACTGGAGTTTAGAAGAATGATAGGGGATCTCTTAGAAGCATATAAAATTCTGACGGGATTGGACAGGTTAGAGGCAGAAAGAATGTTACCGATACTGGGGAAGTCCAGAACCTGGGGTCACAATCTAAGGATAAGCGGTAAGCTATTTAGGACCGAGATGAGGAGAAACTTCTTCACTCAGAGAGTTGTTAACCTGTGGAATTCTCTACCGCAGAAACGTGTTGAGGCCAGTTTGTTAGATATATTCAAGAGGGAGTTAGATATGGCCCTTACGGCTAAAAGGATCAAGGGGTATGGAGAGAAAGCAGGAAAGGGGTACTGAGGTGAATGATCAGCCATGATCTTATTAAATGGTGGTGCAGGCTCGAAGGGCCGAATGGCCTACTCCTGCACCTATTTTCTATGTTTCTACGTTTCTATGTTTATACTCCGACCAACAGCGTTGTTACTGTTAGGGGGTCTATAGACTACGCCGAGCAGTGACTTTTTCCCCTTATTATTCCTTATCTCCACCCAAACTGTTTCAACATCCTGATCATTTGAGCCAATATGATTTCTCACTATTGCAGTGATTCCATCCTTTATCAACAGAGCTACCCCACCTCCTTTTCCTGTCTGTCTGTCCTTCCGGATTGTCAAGTACCCCTGAATATTTAGTTCCCAGTCCTGGTTACCTTGCAACCACGTCTCTGTAATGGCTATCAAATCATACTGATTTGTATATATTTGCGCCGTCAACTCATCTATTTTGTTACGAATGCTACGTGCATTTGGACAAAGAGCCTTTAAATTTGCTTTTTTACCCTTTTTTCCTGCTCGTTTCCTCTCTCCTTCAAAACTCACTTTCTTTATTTTTGCTTTCTAATTTCAGCTTTTTTCCCTCCTTACTGAATCTATTTTCAGGTTCCCATCCCCCTGCCAAGCTAGCTTAAATCCTCCCCAACAGCACTAGCAACCCCCCCATCCCCATCCTGCGAGGATATTGGTCCTGGCTCTGTTGAGGTACAACCCATCCGACTTGTACAGGTCCCACCTCCCCCAGAAGCGGTCCCAATGCCTCAGGAAACTAAGGTCCTCCCGCCTGCATCATCTCTGCAGCCACGCATTCATCTGCTCTATCCTCCTATTTCTGTACTGACTAGTAATCCGAAGATTACTACCTTTGAAGTCCTGCTTTTTAATTTTTCTCTGAGCTCCCTAAACTCTGCCTGCAGGACCTCATCCCTATTTCTACCTACGTCATTGGTTCCGATATGAACCACAACCTCTGGCTGTTCACCCTCTCCCCCCAGAATGCCCTGCAGCCACTCAGTGCCATCCTTGACCCTGGCACCAGGGAGGCAACATACCATCCTGGAGTCACGTCTGCAGCCGCAGAAACGCCTGTCTGCTCCCCTGTCTATCAAATCATCTATCACTGTAGCTCTTCCATTCTTTTTCCTCCTCCCCTTGCAGCTGAGCCACCGGTGGTGCCTTGGCTCTGGCTGCACTCCCCAGAGCCACCATCGCCCCCACCGGTACTCAGAACAGAGTACCGGTTGGAGAGCGAGATGGACTCGGGACTCCTGCACTACCTGCCTAGTCCTCCTCTTCTGTCTTGCGGTCACCCAATCCCTATCTGCCTGCACACTCTTGAGCTGCGGGGTGACCACCTCTAGAAACGTGCTATCCACGTAGCTCTCAGTCTCACGGATACACCGCAGCGACTTCAGCCGCCACTCAAGCTCCAAAACACGGCGCTCGAGTTGGTGCAGCTGGAGACACTTCCTGCTCACGTGGTCGTCCGGCTGCGTGAAGCATCCAGGATTTCCTACATGCCACACAGGCCTTTTGCCTGGAGCACGACCCATCTCCTCTATCTGGGAGTCTACCTTAGCCCCGACGAGGGAGCCTGGCCGGCGAACTGGCAGGAGCTGGAGGCCAAGGTCGCCGCTCGCCTAGGGCGGTGGACAGGACTGCTCCGAGTGCTGTCCTACAGGGGTCGAGCGCTAGTCATAAACCAGCTGGTGGCCGCAATGCTGTGGTACCGGCTGGTCACTTTGACCCCTCCCCCTGCGTTTGTCGCCAAGATACAGAAGAAGCTGGTGGACTTCTTCTGGAACAACAGGAAGCACTGGGTCTCTGCCACGGTCTTGAGTCTCCCGCTTGAGGAGGGCGGTCAGTCGTTGGTGTGCGTCAGCGCCCAGCTCGCGACTTTCCGTCTTCAGACCCTGCAGAGATACCTTTACGTCGAGCCCCCTCCTAGGTGGTGTGCTCTGGCGAGGTATTTCTTCCGCCAGCAGCGCGACCTCAATTATGACACGCAGCTCCTGTTTGTGAACTTGGGGGGTGCCAGGACCGCCCTCCGGGAGCTGCCTGTCTTTTACAGGGAACTCATCAGGGTCTGGAACAAAGTCTCCACCAAGCGCAGCTCTCCGCCGGCTGGAGTGGCGGCCGTCCTGTAGGAACCGCTGCTCGGGAATCCGTACCTCCACGGCCGAGGTTTTATGTGGCGGTCGGAAGAGAGGGCTGTGGCTGGTGAGGTGACCAGGGTCAGGGACCTGCTCGATGGCGGAGGAGCGGGCTGGATGGCGCCAGACACGCTGGCGCGGCGCCTAAATTCTGCCAACGTCCGCCACGCGGCCGATGCCATCGAGTCGCTAAAAACAGCTCTGGGCCCTGACTCCGTTAGGTGCATCGAGGAGGCTCAAGCACGTGGGGTGATCCCGTCCGAACTGACCCCCGTCCGGACGGAATTCCTCATCGGCGCCAAACCCCGGAACCTCCCTCGGGGGCTGGCGCCTCACAACTTGAGCCGCCTCGGGGAAATCCCCTCCGTGCCTTTCAGTTCCGCGCGGAGGGATTTCCTGTACGGGCTGCTCCTGCACACCCTCAACTTTGCCATCCTCGCCGGCCGTCCGGACACGCCATGGCGTACCATCTTGCCGTCCGGAGGAGGCGGGGGTCCCCGATGGAGGGCACTCTACGCAGGGGTCCTCCCACTATTCATCGGGGACTTGGCCTGGAGGGTGGTGCACGGAGCAGTGCCGTGCAATAAATTTTTAAGCCGGTTCACGGACTCCCAGGCCGCCTGCAATTTCTGCGGTCTGGAGGAGTCCGTGTTCCATGTTTTTATTGAGTGCACAAGGTTTCAGCCCCTGTTCCATTATTTGAAGGGGCTGCTCCTGAAATTCTGGCTGCACTTCAGTCCCACTCTCCTGATCTTTGGGCACCCTGTGCGGAGGGGAGCGGGTAGGTCCGAGGGCCTCCTCGTAGGACTGCTCCTGGGCACGGCCAAGGGTGCCATCAGCCGGTCCAGGCAGCGGGCGGTCGAGGTGGTCGTTCAACCTGACTGCCTGCCTCTCTTCCGCTCTTACATCCGGTCCAGGGTGGCCTTGGAGATGGAGCACGCGGTGTCCACCGGTACGCTTGCGGCCTTCCGCGAGAGGTGGGCACCGGAGGGACTGGAGTGCATCATCACGCCCGGCAACCAAATTTTAATTTGATTTTACGTTTTAAAGTTTAATTTGTTTTAATTGCCGGTGCTTTTAGTGTCCCCCTTCCCTTTTATAGGGGGCACTGGGGAAAATTGTGATTTTAGTGCCCAAAAAAAAACCAAAAATAGAAAAACACAAAAAAAAAGGGGGGGAAAAAAAAGGGCCTTGTAAATGTCTGGAGTGTCACCCAGGTCGGGTGGCACCGTTTAATGTTTTATGTTTTTGCAGGTGAACTCCAAAAGAGTTTCCTACATGCCACAGGATATGCAATCCACGGCACTGAGCTGCCCAGCCATCCCTCTAGTTACACTCGCAACTATCAAGTAGAACTAAACTCTAAATCTTAGCAAAACACACCCAGCCGCTACTCAGCAAACAGCCGATTTAATTAAGTAGTTTTCCTTAGATAATAAAGATCACGGATCTATTTCATTGCAGTTCCTAACTTACACCAATGCCCAAGGTTTTTTGAAGAAAAGAAAATTACTCACCAATCCAAAAGACGGCCATTTGAATTTGTCATTTTTGTGGAAAAACTGAAACAATGTAAACGTTGCGGGATGAAGGAATGTTGGGGCCCTGGATGATTGACATGTAGATATTCTGGCAATCCCATACATCCCCAGGTCACTGCCCCTTTAAGAGTCGCGTTACGTAAAGCAGACGTGAAGCAGGGAGCGCTCATTGACAGCCGCCGGAGCCCTTCACTCGGAGCCGGATTATTTTCACATCGCGTTGTCCCCAGCGGCTCGGTTTCTTCTGAAGATGGCGGCGGTGTGCCTGAGACGGAGCGGGGCCTGGATGCAGTGGCGGACGGCCTGTCTCCAGGTGAGGGCCGGCTAGGGTGGGCATGGAAGCGGCTGAGGCGAACCGCCTTTGGGTTACACGGGCCTTCGGCGGCACAAGCTGCCGGGAGACCGCCAGCCAGGGGGCCCCTCGAGCGGTAACTAGGGGCCTGACCTCTGACCTTTCCCTCCCGAGCCCCAGTCTCTTGGCCTCTCACTGGCCGCTGGATGAATGGCGCGGCCCAAGGGGAGGATGCGGCCTCTTTGCCACCGTGTGAAGGTCATGAGCTCAGGAAGGTGAGGTAGGGCCAGTGGAACCTGTCAGCCTATTCTTGACAAAGGGCAGTTCGTCCTCTAAATCAGAGGCCTAGAAAGCACATAATGTGAATTCGAGGGCTAGTCTTATTGGCCTGATATGGATCTATATAGTTCCATAGGGGTGAGGATGAAAGCCTCTTAAGCTCCTTGTTTAAAGGGGCAAGCTTGTTGAAGTCATGAACTCGAGGATATGGTTAAGTAGTTGAACAACACACAGCATCAGCTGCTCAATCCCTCGGTCTACTAGCCCACACCAACCTCCCTTTCCTCACCCAAATCGTTGAATGAGACTTCTCTCAAATCTGTGCCATGTTTCCTGCAACTCCATCTTTGAATCTCTCCAAGTTTCCGCCTCTGCCCAGTGACCACATCTGTTGCTGTGACAGTGGTGTAATTTTCCTCCTTGACCTCTGCAGACTTTGACGCAGTCGACCACCCCATTCTCCAAAGCCTCCGCCACATTGATTCGCTCAGTCAGGCTATCCTTGTTTGCTTACACTGTTACCAATCATAGGAACAGGAGTAGGCATTCAGCCACTTGAGCCTGTTCCCACATTCAATTTGATCATGGCTGGTGTGCACTGCAATTCAATTTATCCACCTTTAATCCAGATTACCTAATAAAAATCTGTCAATCTCAGTCTTGAAAATTTCAATTGATACAATATGCACAGCCATTTGAGAGTGAGAATTTCACATTTCCACTACCGTGTGTATGAAAAAGTGCTTTCTGCGTTCACTCCTAAATAGCCTAGCTTTAATTTTAAGATTGTGCCTTCTCTGGATTCCCTCACCAGAGGAAGTAGCTTTGCAGTATCTACGCAATCGATTTTATTAACATTTTGAATACCACCAATTCGATCACCCCACAACCGTCTAAACTCAAGGGAATACAACCCAAGATTATGCAACTTGTCTTCATAATTTAACTCTGTCCTGGTATAATTCTGGTGAATCTGTGCTCCAAGGCCTATATATTCTTCCTGAGGTGCAGTGCCAAAACTATATGCAGTACTCCAGGTTCTGTAGAACAGAAGCATCACTTCTTCCCCTTTGTATTTCAACCCCCTTGAGATAAAGGTCAACATTCCATCCGCTTCATTAGCCTTTTTGTTACTCATACCTACAGCATCTCTTCATGCCCTGCACTTAAATGTAATTTGAAGACATGGGGCCAGCGTCCACATGTACGCTGCGAGTTGTCCGATTGCTTGTTTGACTTTTAGTCCTGGTTGGGCCATGATTTCCTCTAATTAAATATTGGGAAGACCAAAGCCGTTGTTTTTAGCTCCCATGCTTCCCCCCCCACAAACTCTACCCTCGCTTCTGATTCCATCCCCCTCTCCAGTTTCTGTCTCGGATTGCGCCTGACTATTTGCAACTTTGGTGCCATATTCAGCTATGATCTTGGGTTTGAACAATATAATCCAACAAGATTACCCACTTCTATCTAACGTTGCCCCTGCCTCAACCCATCTGCTGTTGAAGCTCTCATCCATGCCATTGTCGCCTCCAGTCCTGATTTGACTATTCCAGTGCTCTCCTGACTGGTCTCATATGCTCTGTAAATTTTAGCTCGTCCTAAACTCTGCTACCTGCACCTCGTTCTGATCTCCCATCACTCCTGTTCTTGTTGGTCGACGTTGTCCCGCTCCTCCATTTTACTTCAGTATTTCTCTTCTGCAGCCTAACTCTGCCACTGGTCTCTCCTTGTTCTGCTTATGCCAGTCATAACACAACTTTGTCTCCAGTAGCTTTTATTCTGTCCATGTGTTGTTCTCCACTATACCTGCAGAGGTCCATCCTTGCTCCTGCCGCCTTCACCATTTGCATGGTACCCCATGGAAATCTATCGGGATGCATGGGATCAACTTCCACTTGTGTGCTGATGAAACCCTGCACTACCTGTTTGCTTCCACATTGATTCTAAGGATGTTTGCTACATTACAACATTAAAATCTGTTTGAGCCAGAATTTCCTCTAGCTCTATGTTGGCAAACCAAAAGCAATCCATTTTGTCTTCCACAAGCACCTGTGTGCCTTTGGCCATAACTGCCACCTTAGGCTGAGTAGGAAGTGTAGAACTTTTGTGCATTGCCCGACCTTTGTGATCTTAATGCCTCTAGTACTGTAAACTGCCGGATAAAGTATTCCTCTTGGCTAAATAGCAGACAAATGGGGGGAAAATCAATTGCACATGCATAAGAACATAATAGGAACAGTAATAGGCCATGTGGCCCTTCGAGCCTGCTCCGCCGTTCAATAAGATCATGGCTGATCTTCGACCTTAAATCCACTTTTCCGCTCGATCCCCATATCCCTTGATTTCCCCTGGAGTCCAAATATCTATCCATCTGAGCCTTGAATATACGCAACTATTCAGCATCTGCAGCCCTTTGGGGTAGTGAATTCCAAAGATTCACAACCCTGAGTGAGTGAAGAAATTCCTCCTCATCTCAGTCTTAAAATGGCTGCCCCTTATCCTGAGACTATGTCTCTAGTTCTGGATTCTTCAGCCAGGGGAAATAACCTCTAAGCAATTCCCTGCAGAATCTTGTCCGTTTCATTATGACTTGACTGATGCACAAGCTATGCCTGAGATGGGAAGAATTTTCAGTTAGGATAACTCTGGTAGTATCAGTTCCTGAGATGCTGGCCAGTGTACTATCTGGGCTGACTATCTAGACTGTTGGGTGTTTTTTTTTGTAGAAGCATAGGAGGAGGCCATTCAGCCCATCGTGCCTGTGCTGGCTCTTTGGTAGAACTATCCAATTAAATTCATTTTCCTGCTCTTTCCCCATAGCCCTGTAAAGTATGTATCAAATTCTCTTTTGAATGTTACTATTGAATCGGCTACCACTACCCTTTCAGGCAATGCATTCCAGATCACAACTCGCTGTATTTTTTTTTAAAGTTTCCTCATGTCACCTCTGGTTCTTTTGTCAATCACTTTAAATCTGTGTCCTCTGGTCACTGACTCGTCTGCCACTGGAAACAGTTTCTCTTTAGTTACTCTACCACTCATGATTTTGAACACTTCTATCAAAGCTCATCTTAACCTTTTGTAGTGAGCTTTGACCTAGTGTGTAGAAGAAGCTTAGTTGTTTGGATATTGTTTGAAATGTAGTTCATGACTTGACCACTGTCTTTCTGTTGCATTGCAGTCATTTCGCAACACACAGACAGCAGCGGCTGCTGCACCTGCAGCACAGGCAACATCTTGCATTAAAAAGTTTGCAATTTACAGATGGAATCCGGATAAGCCTGGTGACAAGCCTCGTATGCAAACCTACGAGATTGATCTGAATGCGTAAGTCTCTTAAAGTGAAATGCTACAGGTTTCACATCTGAATGCACTGCATAGATGGTATTTTTTCTGATTACTCTTGTTTTAATATGACAGTGCGCTCTTCATCATTCGTACTACTTGAGAGAAAGGGATTTTGATTGTTTTCCAGCAGGGGTGGGAGCAGTATAGTGAGGGAAATGAGGAAAGGCCATTTAACCTGCCAAGTCCATTCCTTACAACAGCCTGTACATAAACTCGCTCCAGTTTATTTAATCTCTGGAGTGAGATGAATAACCAGAGAAAACTGCCAAGAAGAGAAACCTCTTTTTTTTAAAAAAAATCTCCTGGATCCTCTGTCATTTGGATCACTATGGATCTAACAGTCTATATTCATCACCTGACCATTTGTATTCTGCAATATTTCTGATGTCCAAGTAGCAGAGGAGCACCTGTCTTCCTTATACAATATCTGTTAGTCCTTGTCTTTATCTCCTTAGTGACTTTCCTGGAAAAGAAAACATTAGTATAGCAAAAACAGAAAAAATAGTTCCTAGAAATGTTCCCCATCTCTGTAATCATCTTCTCCAGCCTTACAACCCTCCGAGAACTCTGCGTTCCTCCAATTCTGGCCTTTTGTGCATCCTCCGTTTGCTTCACAACACCACTAACGTGCATGCTTACAGCCATCTAGGCCCTAAGTTTTGGCATTCCCTCCCTAAACATCGTAGCCTATCCACCTCTCCTCCTTTAAGACACTGCTTAATATCTAGCTCTTTGATCAAGTGTTTGGTCACCTGTCCTAATGTCTCCTCCTTTGGGTTGGTGTAAATTTTTATCTGATTACGTTCCTGTGAAGCACCCTAGAACTTTACTACATTAAAGGCGATATACAAATACCAGTTGTTTAAAATAACATCAGTTTTAACTCTCTTAGCTTGTTGTAACACTAAATATGTAGATGTGGTCCGATGGTACTGGATGTTCTTATCAAGATCAAGAACGAGATTGACTCCACGCTGACCTTCCGAAGATCATGTAGAGAGGGTAAGTATATAGTGTACATTGGTGATGTGGGCGGCGGGTTGGAAGGCGAGAGAGGGCAGGCAGTTCAGTGTGTGATTGCGTATTTCAGAATACAATCAGTACGATACAGGTTCTGTGGATAGAGATCAGTCTTTGGGCAATAATGGATGAGGTAAATGTATAACTGGATCTATTGTTAAACCCATTCTCAAAATGATCGTTCGTATAGTGTAATAACAGCCCATAAGTTGTGGAGAGTGACAAATTCTTGAAAGATCTATATGCATGTCTCGGGCGTTTACAACACAGTGTCAGCAGCAACCTATTGTAATTCTCCTTGTCCTAAACGAACCCGTTTCAATGTTGCCTGAAGTATTTTTTTCCACTGAAGGTTATGGCTTCTTGCTGAAAGTGCACAGAGCAGGGGTTGGTGTTCATTGTTAGTCTTTGCTGCCAATGTCTATCCCTCAAGCCACAGTTGAATCTGAATGGGCCAGCGTGTCCAGTGAACCTTCAACCAAGAATTGAGGTGCTAGTTTCTTTACCATTAGCTGCCAGCTGCAAGATCATCATAGTCCCAGGCACTGGTAATAAGACTTGGGTAGGTGTGTGTAAGTAGTTAAGATTCTACAGCTGCAAACATCTGGCATTACAAGCAGAATTCTGAAGTAACCTTGTACACATTGTAATCTATCGCCTAGAAGAATGATTCTTACACAGTTGAAATCAGTTCCATCTCAATAAGTAGCTTTGATAGTGGAAATATAGTTTAAATGGAGGCTAAGGGATCAGAGAAACTGAGGCCCCGATATTTACGTGGAGGGAGTGGGGGTCCCTGTCCAAGACCGGGAAACACTAGGAACACTCAGGTCTGTTGAATTTAACGGCAGCGCCTCATTAAAAATTTTTTAACTCTGTTTCCCGCCCGGCAGCCGGCCAGATTGAGCTACAAGACGGCAGCCGAGAACCACTGGGGATAGTTCCTAACAATCGAAGATCAAGGGGCATGTGGGATGGGGTGGGGGTGAAGGTGGGGGTGTGCCTCACGAGAGAGAGAGAGAGAGAGAGAGAGAGATTACATCATGGCAGGTTTGCTCCTACCCCTTCTGGCCCACAAGCCGTGCTGGAAAAGCGCTTAACTGCTGGATCTGGTAGCTTCCGTCTGCCTTTAGCTGCCGGGTTTCCAAGCTCCGGGAAACCGGTGCTGAAGACGTTAAATACAAATCGCTACAAAATCCAAGACAGGGAGCCTCATTTAAATATTATAATTACCGACCTGCCTCTCAGGAGCAGGTGACTTGTCCAACCCCAAACCTGCCATGATTAAACTGAAAGTAGGCGTGTTAAGGTTAGGTTTCCCACTTTTAACAATTTACCCTCAACATTGTCTGGGGAGGAGTGCGGGTTTGGTTAAAATCCCCCGACCCCCGAGTCTGCTGAAGATTGTCTGTGTTTCTGAGGTTTCATCTATGAATAATGGCCTCAAATACATATTCTGAGGCTTCAACTGGCAGTTACTGATTCAGTTTGTCCTTTTCAGTGTCCTAGTTTTTTTAAATGGAAAAGCTAATTAAAAATGTGAAAGTTGCTTTATGGGGCTGATTAGGCTGACTGATTTGTCTGTTTAGTTTATTTTTAGCAGTACAATGCAGATTGAGGCATGGCAGTGATGAGCTTTAGTGAAGGGGTTCAGAAAGCATAATAACATAATAGGAACAGGAGTAGGACATACGGCCCCTCGAGCCTGCTCCGCCATTCAATAAGATCGTGGCTGATCTGATCATGGAATAAGCTCCACTTCCCCGCCCGCTCCCCATAACCCCTTATCACTTAAGAAACTGTCTATTTCTGTCTTAAATTTATTCAATGTCCCAGCTTCCACATCTCTCTGAGGCAGCGAATTCCACAGATTTACAACCCTCAAGGAAATTTCTCATCTCAGTTTTAAATGGGCGGCCCCTTATTCTAAGATCGTGCCCTCTAGTTCTAGTCTCTCCATCAGTGGAAATATCCTCAGCATCCACCTTGTCAAGCACCCTCATAATCTTATACGTTTTGATAAGATCACCTCTCATTCTTCTGAATTCCAATGAGTAGAGGCCCAACTTACTCCAACCTTTCCTCCATAAGTCAACCCCCTCATCCCTGGAATCAACCTAGTGAACCTTCTCTGAACTGCCTCCAAAGCAAGTATATCCTTTCGTAAATATGGAAACCAAAACCGCACGCAGTATTCCAGGTGTGGCCTCACCAATACTCTGTATAACTGTAGCAAGACTTCCCTGCTTTTATACTCCATCCCCTTTTCAATAAAGGCCAAGATAGCATTGGCCTTCCTGATCACTTGCTGTACCTGCATACTAACCTTTTATGTTTCATGCACAAGTACCCCCAGGTCCCGCTGTATTGCAGCACCTTGCAATCTTTCTCCATTTAAATAATAACTTGCTCTTTGATTTTTTTTCTGCCAAAGTGCATGACCTCACACTTTCCAACATTATACTCCATCGACCAAATTTTTGCCCACTCACTTAGCCTGTCTATAGCCTTTTGCAGATTTTGTATCCTCCTCACACATTGCTTTTCCTCCCATCTTTGTATCGTCAGCAAACTTGGCTACGTTACATTCAGTCCTTTATTCCAAGTCGTTAGTATAGATTGTAAATAGTTGGGGTCCCAGCACTGATCCCTGCAGCACCCCACTAGTTATTGATTGCCAACCCTGAGAATGAACTATTTATCCCGACTCTCTGTTCTGTTCTGTTAGTTAGCCAATCCTCTATCCATGCTAATATATTATCCCAACCCCCTGAACTTTTATCTTGTGCAGTGACCTTTTATGTGGAACCTTGTCAAATGCCTTCTGGAAGTCCAAATACACCACATCCACTGGTTCCCCTTTATCCACCCTGTTCGTTACATCCTCAAAGAACTCCAGCAAATTTGTCAAACATGACTTCCCCTTCATAAATCCATGCTGAATCAGCCTGACCGAATTTCACTTTTCCAAATGTCCTGCTACTGCTTCTTGAATAATGGACTCCAACATTTTCCCAACCACAGATGTTAAGCTAACTGGTCTATAGTTTCCTGCTTTTTATCTGCCTCCTTTTTAAAATAGGGGCATTACATTTGCAGTTTTCCAGTCTCTGCTGGGACCTCCCTAGAATCCAGGGAATTTTGGTAAATTACAACCAATGCATCCACAATCCCTGCCGCTACTTCTCTTAAGTCCCTAGGATGCAAGCCGTTAGGTCCAGGGGATTTATCTGTCCCATTATCTTACTAAGTACCACCTCCTTAGTGATTGTGATAAGTTCCTGCCCCCCGCCACCCCCCCCATAGCCCCTAGACTATCCACTGTCGGAATATTGTTAGTGTCCTCTACCGTTAAAAACTGATACAAAATATTTGTTCAGAGTTTCTGCCATCTCCATGTTCCCCATTACTAATTCCCCGGTCTTGTCCTCTAAGGAACTAACATTTACTTTAACCACCCTTTTCCTTTTTATATACCTATGGAAATTTTTGCTATCTGTTTTTATATTTTGCACTAGTTTATTTTCATAGTCTATCTTCCCTTTCTTAATCATTTTTTTTTAAGTCAGCTCTACATGGATTTCTGTTTGCAGGAATCTGTGGCTCCTGTGCCATGAACATCAACGGTGGCAACACATTGGCCTGCACCTGCAAAATTGACACCAACCTCGGCAAAGTAACTAAGATCTACCCCCTACCTCACATGTATGTAGTGAAGGATCTTGTTCCGGTGAGTTCCCACTCTTATCTTTGTTTGTTGTCTCTGTGCCCTCCGCATTCACGGCAGAGAGGATCTTGGGCTCCATTCTGTGCTGTTCTCTAGTGGCACAGGTTGCAATCAGGGGCCCACTCTGCTGCTCCACCCTGAAAACTTTAAAAGCCTCAGCTTTCAAAAAAATTATAGTTTACATCATGCTATATGTTCTTGAGTGTGACTACTCAAGTCTATGGTTTCAGATATTCAGTATTTCAGGGTATTTACATAATTCTGTCTTTCACCAACCTCGGATGGGTAATCTGCTCCTAGGCTTCTGGTGACTTATTTGTTTTGCTCCTTTGTGGAATTACCTCCCCACAATGGCATGAATGAAATTACAGGCTCACTGTGGTGAATTATGGTGATAAATACATATTCTGATGCTCATCAGATGCTACAACTTGCTCTGTCACTGCACTACCCAGCTGCCTAGAATAATGGTCTTAATAGTGGTTGCAGGGTGGCCAAGACTGAGAATTAAACATACAGGGGTATCTGACAATTTGGAAGGATAGACAAGAAGGGAAAGGAGGTGCGGTAGCTGTTAATAAAGGATGATATCAGGGCAGTTGTGAGAGATGATACTGGCTCTAATGAACAAATGTTGAATCATTGAGGGTGGAGATTAGAGATAGTAAGGGGAAAAAAGTCACTGGTGGGCGTAGTTTATAGGCCCCCAAATAATAACTTCACGGTGGGGCGGACAATAATCAAGGGAATAATAGAGGCATGTGAAAAAGGAACGGCATTAATCATGGGGGATTTTAACCTACATATCGATTGGTCAAATCAAATCGCACGGGGTAGCCTGGAGGAGGGATTCATAGAATGCATACGGGATTGTTTCTTAGAACAGTATGTTACAGAACCTACAAGGGAGCAAGCTATCTTAGATCTGGTCCTGTGTAATGAGACAGGAATAATAAACGTTCTCCGAGTAAAAGATCCTCTCGGATGAGTGATCACAGTATGGTTGAATTTGTAATACAGATTGAGGGTGAGGAAGTAGTGTCTCAAACGAGCGTACTACGCTTAAACAAAAGGGACTACAATGGGATAAGGGCAGAGTTGGCTAAAATAGACTGGGAACACAGACTAAACGGTGGCACAATTGAGGAACAGTGGAGGACTTTTAAGGAGCTCTTTCATAGTGCTCAACAAAAATATATTCCAGTGAAAAAGAAGGGCGGTAAGAGAAGGGATAACCAGCTGTGGATAACCAAGGAAATAAAGGAGAGTATCAAATTTAAAACCAATGCGTATAAGGTGGCCAAGGTTAGTGGGAAACTAGAAGATTGGGAAAATTTTAAACGACAGCAAAGAATGACTAAGAAAGCAATAAAGAAAGGAAAGATAGATTACGAAAGTAAACTTGCGCAAAACATAAAAACAGATAGTAAAAGCTTTTACCGATATATAAAACAGAAGAGAGTGACTAAAGTAAATGTTGGTCCCTTAGAAGATGAGAAGAGGGATTTAATAATGGGAAATGTGGAAATGGCTAAGACCTTAAACAATTATTTTGCTTCGGTCTTCACAGTGGAAGACACAAAAACCATGCCAAAAATTGCTGGTCACAGGAATGTGGGAAGGGAGGACCTTGAGACAATCACTGTCACTAGGGAGGTAGTGCTGGACAAGCTAATGGGACTCAAGGTAGACAAATCCCCAGGTCCTGATGAAATGCATCCCATTAAGAGATGGCGGAAGTTATAGCAAATGCATTCGTTATAATCTACGAAAATTCTCTGGACTCTGGGGAGGTACCAGCGGATTGGAAAGCAGCTAATGTAATGCCTCTGTTTTAAAAAAAGGGAGCAGACAAAAGGCAGGTAACTATAGGCCGGTTAGTTTAACATCTGTAGTGGGGAAAATGCTTGAAGCTATCATTAAGGAAGAAATAGCGGGACATCTAGATTGGAATAGTGCAATCAAGCAGACGCAACATGGATTCATGAAGGGGAAATCATGTTTAACTAATTTACTGGAATTCTTTGAGGATATAATGAGCATGGTGGATAGAGGTGTACCGATGGATGTGGTGTATTTAGATTTCCAAAAGGCATTCGATAAGGTGCCACACAAAGGGTTACTGCAGAAGATAAAGGTACGCAGAGTCAGAGGAAATGGATCGAGAATTGGCTGGCTAACAGAAAGCAGAGAGTCGGGATAAATGGGTCCTTTTTCGGGTTGGAAATCGGTGGTTAGTGGTGTGCCACAGGGATCGGTGCTGGGACCACAACTGTTTACAATATACATAATGACCTGGAAGAGGGGACAGAGTGTAGTGTAACAAAATTTGCAGATGACAAAGATTAGTGGGAAAGCGGGTTGTGTAGGGGACAGAGAGAGGCTGCAAAGAGATTTAGATAGGTTAAGCAAATGGGCTAAGGTTTGGCAGATGGAATACAATGTCGGAAAATGTGAGGTCATCTACCTTGGGGGAAAAAAACAGTAAAAGGGATTATTATTTGAATGGGGAGAAATTACAACATGCTGCGGTGCAGAGGGAACTGGGGGTCCTTGTGCATGAAACCCAAAAAGTTAGTTTGCAGGTAATCAGGAAGGCGAATGGAATGTTGGCCTTCATTGCGAGAGGGATGGAGTACAAAAGCAGGGAGGTTCTGCTGCAACTGTACAGAGTATTGGTGAGGCCGCACCTGGAGTACTGCGTGCAGTTTTGGTCACCTTACTTAAGGAAGGATATACTAGCCTTGGCAGGGGTACAGAGACGATTCACGAGGCTGATTCCGGAGATGAGGGGGGTTACCTTATGATGATAGATTGAGTAGACTGGGTCTTTACTCGGAGTTCAGAAGGATGAGGGGTGATCTTATAGAAACATTTAAAATAATGAAAGAGATAGACTAGAACTAGGGGGCACAGCCTCAAAATACGGGGGAGCCAATTTAAAACCGAGTTGAGAAGGAATTTCTTCTCCCAGAGGGTTGTGAATCTGTGGAATTCTCTGCCTAAGGAAGCAGTTGAGGCTAGCTCATTGAATGTATTCAAATCACAGATAGATAGATTTTTAACCAATAAGGGAATTAAGGGTTACAGGAAGCGGACGGGTAAGTGGAGCTGAGTCCACGGCCAGATCAGCCATGATCTTTTTGAATGGCGGAGCAGGCTCGAGGGGCGAGATGTCCGACTCCTGTTCCTAATTCTTATGTTCTTATGCTATGTTCTTAAATCAGTTTACCAAAATAATTTGCTGTCAGTAAAGTGCTATGCTGATGTTCAGATTGGCTTTGACTCTCTATCCTTCCTCCAGGATCTGAGTAACTTCTATGCTCAGTACAAGTCAATTCAACCATACCTGAAGAGAAAGGACGAATCCCAAGGGGGCAAAGAGCAGAACCTGCAGTCAATCGAGGACAGACAGAAACTGGTAAGGGAACAGGATGTTGATGTATAAATCAGGTGACAATCTTCCAGTAGCCAGAATCACCAGCTTAAACTCAATGTTGGGTTGGCGGGAAGCAAGGTGAGAGTGTATCCCTTCGCAACAATCTGTAATGTTGGCATAAAGAGCGTGCTAGGGCTGGGAAATGTTACACTCTGCATTTGGTATTTGCTTTAAGCATGTGTATGTTTGATATAATTCATGGTTCCTGTGCCTTCCCCCTGTTGTGTACACATTGATTCCAACTTCAAGAATATCACCAGGTGTATGAGCTGGACAATCCATATTTGTCCAAAGCCTGTGAGTGTGTTAAACTCATTAACTGGTCTCAGTTTTAACTGAGGGCAGTTTTTGACCTGTAAACACAGACCTGTGTGTTGCTGTTCCCTTCCAAGGTATAAAGTCCTCTAATATTTGGTACAGGATTAAACAGTCTCTCGTATTGAGGATGCCTGCTTCCACACCAAAAAGGGATGAGTTCACAGGTGTTTCAATGAGGGACCTGACATTCTAGGTCCCGAACTACATATTGAAGGGTGGAAGATGCCTGTGCATGGATTCTTTTAACGTAGGGTGGCTGTTGCACACCAGCCACCACATGGCTTGACAGAGATAGGTCCTGATCTAGTGGCAAGGGTTAACCAAGACAACGCGAGACCAAGCTCTGCTGCATGGACCTAGTGCACACATGCTCCTACTATCCATAGATCACAGTATGAGCTGGCATGTGCTGCCCCTGGGCCCCGATCAGACTGCTCCTGAGCCCCAATCTTTGGTACCTTGCGGATGACTGTCAGTTTCTCACTTTGCACATGCTGCTATACATAGAGGCTGCATCGGATTAGATGAGCTGTACAAAAATCTACCACTCATCTGTGGTGCATCTTCAGCCTCTTGTGTTGTACAAATACGTTTGGAGGAATATGGGCAGAAGAGTCTTAGTTGCTGAAATTGAATCTGCTTTGTTCTTTTCGTCAGGATGGTTTGTATGAGTGCATCCTCTGTGCCTGTTGCAGTACCAGCTGCCCCAGCTACTGGTGGAATGGAGATAAATACTTGGGCCCTGCTGTCCTGATGCAGGTAAATCCATTTACTGCTAATAGAGGCTGTACATGAGATACACACTTCACACGGAGTTTTAACCACTGGAGATTGGTTGTGTTTGATATCTGACCTGTTTTCATGGAGCTGCATCAATAAACTTTCCTTTGCATTTGTACAGTGTGATGGATCCATAAGTTGACAGTACAAAAGGATGCCATTCAGCCCATCTTGTCTGTGCTGGCTCTTTCAGACTAATCCTACTGACTCACTAAGCCCTGCATCTTCCTTGGATTCAAATAGTTATGCTGTTTTCCCTTAAGATGGAATGTGTCTGCCTCAAACTATTTGTGGGAAAGCATTCCATGCTCCAATAACTCTGCAAAGGCGTTTCCTAACTTCTCATTACTGACTCACCAACCAGAGGAAATAATCTCTTATTTACTCTATTAAAATCTTCATTTTAAAAACCTCTTCAGTCTCCTTTGAGGCTTCACAGTTCCAGTGGAAAGGTTCCAAATAATTCCAATCTCTCCTCAATACTAGTTTTCCATCACTTGTAGAAGCATTGAGGGGCAAGGCTATAAAGGGGTTTGAAATGAGGACCTGAAATTTGGGGTAAGATCAGATTGCACTATCTCTCTACCCCTTTCTACAAAACCCAGGAGGGAGGAGGGAGGAGGGGGGGGGAGGAGAACGTTGCTTCTTGAGCTCTCCACTTCTGCCTTGATAGCACTTGGAGGCAGGGCTGGTGGTATGATCGCCCTGCCAGTTCCACCCTTATTGCAGCCAGGGGATGTATGTGACAATATACAACGGAAACTGAACCACTGCAGGCTTTTCCTTTTTCAAAAAAATAATTCTACTCTTCAAGTGGAACATCCAGTTTCTCCCCACCTTCCTTCCAACCCCACCCCCTGACTTCAGACGCAATTAGTGCCAACCCTTTTATGTAGCCGATCCTGCCACCAGTATTTCTAGCGCAGAAGCAGGGTCTTATGGAATTTTGGAGCAGTGTCCTTTAAATTCAGTATGTTGGAAAACACTGAGCCAACATAAGATTGGAGGAGGGGGAGGGGGGGGGGGAGGGGGGAGGGGGAGGGGGGAGGGGGGGGAGGGAGGAGGGGGAGGGGGAGGGGGAGGGGGAGGGGGGAGGGGGGGGAGGGAGGGGGGGGGAGGGGGGGGGGAGGGGAGGGGGAGGGGGGGGGGGGGAGGGGAGGGGGAGAGGGGGAGGGGGGAGGGGAGGGGGAGAGGGGGGGGGGGGGGGGGAGGGGGAGGGGGGAGGGGGGGGGGGAGGGGGAGGGGGAGGGGGAGGGGGAGAGGGGAGGGGGGGGGGGAGGAGGAGGGGGAGGAGGAGGGGGGGAGGAGGGGGGGGGGAGGGGGGAGGAGGGGGGAGGGGGGGGGGGGAAAGAAGCCATGATGAATGAGTGGTTTACACAAGTTGAGTTTATGGACAATGGAAGAAATGAATCTAGAGAAGACAAAAGTAGATAAGCGTTTAGTATTCTGCCAAAAGGAGTTCACCAAACCAAGGAAACAACTTGCATTTATATACCGTCTACTGAAAGTGTTTTTGCACTCTAATTTAAAAAAAAAACAAATTATCCAGTAATATGAATTTTGCAATATAAAGTAAGTATCAATTTAATCATTTTAAAAATCTCAACATATCCACTGGACAGCCCAGAGTGATCATAAGCAACCAACAAATTGCTGTCCATGTTGTATAGGCAAATCTGGCAGCAAGGTCTTGCAAACAGATGAATGACTAATTAATTTGTTTTTGGGGTGTTAGTTGTTTTCCCAAAATACTTCAACCATCACACTAGATTAATGCCCAAGTTCTGGATCATAAAAACTCCCGCCTTTCTTTCTGACGCTGACTGCCTATTGTGCAGTCCGAGCATTTTCTTTAGTTCAACATTCCCAGAATTTACGCAATTTTTTTTTTTTAAAAAGCAGTCAGTGAGCCTGAGTTTTACTATAGTATCTAATTGTAGCGTTCACTGGACACTTGACAGGATCGATGTTGGGCAGACTCAAATCTTTGATATCCCTGGGTACTTTTTCCTTGATTTGTTTACCTGATTAATTTTAAGAGTACTGCAGTTTGTTTTGCTTTGCTTTGTATAGTTTTGGATATTTCAGACTTTTTATAAAGTTCGAACCAAATCTACTTTGACGACTGTAGCTCTCTTTTACATTTCAGGCGTATCGCTGGATGATTGACTCCAGGGATGAGTTCACAGAGGAGCGTCTAGCTCAGCTGCAGGATCCTTTCTCCCTCTATCGCTGCCACACTATCATGAACTGCACAAGGGCCTGCCCGAAGGTATGTGATCATGCAACTACAAGCCTGGGGTTTTGACTGAACAAAGTTCACAGCAAATGTGAAGACTTATGGAAAGAAATTGATACTCTTGGAAATGATGTCTTTTTAGAAACAACTTTCTGGAGTAGGTACTGACTGTAAAAACAAGGTGCTTCACAGGAGTGTTATCAAACAAGATATTAGGATAGGTATCCAAAAGCTTGGTTAAAGAGATAAGTCTTGAGGTGTGTCCTAGTAGTGAGAGAGAGAGAGAGAGAGAGAGAGAGAGGTTAGAACCTGGGCAGCTGAAGCCTTGGCTGCCAATGGTGCCGTAATCAGTGAGAGAAGAGGCCAGAATTGGATGAGCATGAGCGCAGAGATCAGGAGGGGTGAGGCCATGGAGGGATTTGAAAGGATGAGAATTTTAAAATCTAGGTGTTGCTGGACCTGGAATCCAATGTAGGTAAGCAAGCACAGGGGTGAACGGAACGGTGCCAGTTAGAATACAGGCAGCAGAATTTTGGACGAGCTCAGGTTTATGGAGGGTGTAAGGTTGACCAGGAGAGCATTGAAATAGTCAAGTCCAAAGGCATGGCTAGGGGGCACAGCCTCAAAATACGGGGGAGCCAATTTAAAACAGTTGAGAAGGAATTTCTTCTCCGAGGGTTGTGAATCTGTGGAATTCTCTGCCCAAGGAAGCAGTTGAGGCTAGCTCATTGAATGTATTCAAGTCACAGATAGATTTTTAACCAATAAGGGAATTAAGGGTTGTGGGGAGCGGGCAGGTAAGTGGAGCTGAGTCCACGGCCAGATCAGCCATGATCTTGTTAAATGGCGGAGCAGGCTCGAGGGGCTAGATGGCCTACTCCTGTTCCTAATTCTTATGTTTCAGCAGCAGATGAACTGAGGCAGGGGTGGTGACGGGAGTAGGCAGTCCTGGTGATATGGGGTCGGAAGCTCGGGGTGAAATAAGACACCAAAGTTGCAAACAAAGAGTCAGGCGTAGACACTGGCCAGGAAATGGAGTTTATGGTGATAATGATAGAGATATCTTGAAGGAATATGAGTAAACCTTCAGAGCCAGTCGTCTGATTAATCAGTATCTGGCTTCTGAACTAATGTTTTCTGTGAGGGAACACCTGCTAAAGCTCGATCTCTAGCCCATCTGTGGGGTAAAGACAAGGGTTGAAAATAATTAACTTTTTCTTGATTCGTTTGTCTGATTTCATTTTAAGAGTACTGCAGTTTGTTTTGCTTTGTATAGTTTGATATTTCAGACGTTTATAAAGTTCGAACCAAATCTACTTTGGCGACTAGTTCTCTTACATTTCAGGCGTATTGCTGGATGATTGACTCCTTGATTGTTTCTCATCCCCAATGTGTGCAAAGCCTTAATTACAATCTTATCTTTGTGATGCACAATACAAAACAACCTGTGAAGTAATTGCAACACTAACTTTAAAATTAGATCTATTGTCCATTTGGATGACTGTTTCTCTTTCTTTTCAGGGTCTAAATCCAGGTCTAGCAATTGCTGAGATTAAGAAGATGATGGCAGTGTATAAAGCCAAAGCTGCAACTGCATAGTGGTACATATGTGGGTGTGTGGACTACATTGTGTAATTATATTGTAAATCTTTATAAGTGGGGTGATTGTTTCAGATATAGAACAGTGTAAAAATCCAATAAACTATTCTGTTTAATTCAGCTTATACACTACTTGTTTTAAACCAACTGAGTGTTGAGCAGAACAGTGCAAAGACCTTTCCAAATAAAATACTGAAATTTTTATACCATTTTTTAAATCTAGAAAACATCATCCCATGTTGCTTTAGTGGTATAAAAAAAAAAATAGATGTATAGCAAAGGTGATATTAGGATGGGTGACCAAGAGCATGATCAAAGTTTTATGGAAATTCTTGGAGAGGGTTTAGCAAGGAATGTCTGAGATGAAGGCTTGACATAGAAAATAGGAGTAGGCCATTCAGCTCTTCGAGCCTGCACCACCATTCAATATCATGGCAGATCATATTGAATGGTGGTGCAGGCTCGATGGGCCTATTCCTGTCAATAGCGGAATGAAATTTAGAATAGGTTAGACATAAGGAGGAAGGAGACCGTAGAGGTTTACACACCAGGATGAGGATTTTAAATTTGAGGTATTGGCTCAGTAGCAAGGAGAGGTGATGGGTAAGCGATGTTTTAGGTTGCGAGATCATTGGAGGAATGAATCTGTAGGTGTCAAAAGCATGAATGAGGGTTGCAATGACAGACAGGTGATTCTCAATGACATAGTTGAGGCATAGAAATAAAATCTTTTATATATACTGTACAGTCAGACAAGAGTTGCATGTCAGGAATACTCTTTATAAAAGTGACACAATAAAATGTCACAGCACTTGTCCTGTAAACAGTACACAATCTCCACCTTATCAAAACGAATACAAAATCAGTTTTTGTACAAGTCAAAAAATATTTTACATGTATTAGACTGGTTAAATGTATCAAGGGAGATGATCAGGATTATTCTCAAAGTAAAATACAAAGCCTGAAAAGTGGGGCACAATTTACATACAAGATCGGCCAAGGGAGTTTGGGCCATCTTGCCCTATCAGGGTTGTAATGCTACCCTCTAAAGTAATAGCTACAGTGTGGGTGTTGGCGCTGGCGCTAGCCACATGATCATTTCTCCTTTGACATGTGAAATACGCCAGCACAAAGTCAGATTCAAAATTACTAGTGTCTCTGGTTCCCACATGTTTCTTTGTTCAGTGCAGGGTTATTTTTGGGGACCATCATCTTTTCAGGTTTCCTTTTGCTCCTGTGGCAGTGTAAGGTGTTGCCAGTGATGGTAGCGGATGATCATTTTCCCACAATAAATGTAACAGACTAGAGTGGGCACTAACTGAACCTCATCTACTCCACATCCATGACAATATGAACAGTTAAAAGAATTACAACTTATTTTCTGGAGCCATGATTACATTTTATCAAGTTTTGTTTCCTTTGTTGCAATCAATTTTACAAAAACTGGAAGGAGAATTTTAAGTCTAGATTAAACACATGATCTATTAAAAAAATGGAATGATGGTAACTGCTTAAATTTAACTGACCTATTGGGATGTAAAATTTGTTCCCACTTTCTGTAGCAGGATGCAACAATTTAAGATTTTAAACATAAAATCTAAGTCAATATTCATTACTTTTTACCCATTTCATAGTTTAATCCCTTCTCCAGCAAGGACCAAGCTGTCTTTTGCACAGCTAACTGCAGCTGGGTGTCTTAACATACATCATTACTGAATAGCTCAGGAAATAAATACACCAGCCAGCTCCAGGTTCAATTTCTGGTCTGGTGGTAGGATACTATAATTGGCTACAGGGGGGGAATAACCAATGTTCCAATTCATTGGAAAGTACCTCTGAGGATCAGGCGGAGCATGATCCCCAATACACAATCCAGGCACGAGAAAACGGCTACTATAAGTACACAAGAGCTACCAGCACCCATGGAACTGTGTTCCTGCCTGATTTGGCACTTTCAAGGTAAAAGGAGAGAAAAATATTGAATGGGGGGGGGGGGGGGGGGGAAGGAAAGAGAAAGAGAAACAAAGAAACAAATCTCTTTTTTAAAAGCTTGGGGAACATTCAAAGACTGACAGAAGCAATGGTGAAAGGTGACGATAACAATTCCCAGATTGACAGGCTTAAACTGGATCTAACAAAACATTCAGGAATGCCAAGTCTTCAAAGGGTCAGTGATCGAGTGCACCTCCTCCCCAACAACATTTTGATCCCGAGCTGCATTTCCCTACCAATTCAAAAAATCTTTGGAAAATGTAGTGTATAATAAATAATGACATAAGTTACTCGAGAAGACATAATTCAGGACCCAGTTCCCCACAATATGGGGAAACCAACAGTGAGAAAATTGGAGTGTTTGATTACAATGACAAAAAAAACACAGCTGAGGTTGTCCTACATAAACACACAGTTGGCAGTGAGTGCCCTGTCACTCATACTCGATTGGGGAGATGGTAATAATCAACAGGCAAATTCTGGTCCATTCATAACCTACCATATATTTTTCATCCCAGACTTTGTAGAGTTTGTAAGATTTGTTTCCAGCTGCACATTGTGCATCAGATGGCGTAAAAACAAACAAATTCACAGGTTTTTAGCATCCTTGGTGAATTACAGGTAGTGTTTTTTTGGTTTAAAAACTGGCCCTTTTCCCCTTGCCGGTTTTCGTGGAATGGGGTTATTCGAAGTTAATGACACGCCCTGATTCAGCATACATAATTTCATTAAGAGGAGGCCATGCTGAATTGTAACAAAGTTCGTTCTCAAGCCTTTTGTACAGCTTTTTGGACTGTTTCTTCCTGCATAAGGGCCATTTGCACATGTTTAGGGAACCACTGTCTATGGCTGTCTGAAAAAGTAGAATGAGGTTACAGTTAAATGCTATTCACAAACACATCTATAAATCAAGATTCTTACTCAGCTAATTTGCATTAGTTCACTAACTGCCTCCAAAAAGCAGCCTGCAGAGTATCTATACATCTGGTAGAAAACTAGTAATACTGCACCATACTACCAGGTGGTACAGTCTAATACATTCACTGATTTGGTATGTGAAGCTATTTAATGAAGGGATTGGGTACTCTGCCATCGAGTTGCAAGATCCCAGCTTATGCCACTGATCGCCTATACATTGAGTACCTGATCCTGGCCTACGTCAATGGAGAAGTGATGCACAAAGACCAGGCACATCTTGAGAGGGGGGAAATCAGCAGCCGAGTCAGGATGGGCCACACTATACCGCATGAGCCTGGTGTTGGCTCACCTGCGCAGTCAATCACTGGGGAACAGTGCTCAACATGGAGAGGGGATTGGAAACGGAGAGGGGAAATTAGGATGAAGTTAAAAGCAAGCAAAAGCCACTTTCGAATTCTCTTTGATCTTTAGATAGCCTCCAACCTGCATAAAGGGGATATCATATCTGGCGTGATAATGGTCTTTGCCAGGTGTTACAAATGCTGAAGAATGGAGCTCCTCTTTTATTTAGCAGAGTAAGGATTACTAACTGTCTGGAGCTGTTAACTCAGCATTTTAACGCTTACCCTGCTTAGTGTTTATTAAAGCCATTGCTTACCTCAAAAAGAAGAGAAGTGAAGAAGTGCAATGCTGCAAATCCCAGCAGCAATAATTTAAATTTGACATCACTGATGAGCATCAGCTGCATAAACTGGCGGATGAATTGGAGTGGGTAAAGCGTCAAAAATATCATCACAGCGTAGAGCAGAATCAATGCAACCAGGAACAGCACTGAAGGAGAAATGCAGAGTCCAGTCAGGCATTCCTTTCAATATAGCACACAATACAATCCATAAAGTATGAAATATCAGGGAATACAGCAATTATAATGCAGCAGGATTCAGTAGAAGATACAATTATAACTGGTGAGAATGTGAGGATCTAACCAAACTATACTGCTCCTTTAAAGTTCAAATCTTACATTATCAAAAAATAGCTAAAGTTCTTACATAGAAAATAGGTGCAAGAGTAGGCCATTCAGCCCTTCGAGCCTGCACCGCCATCCAATAAGATCATGGCTGATCATTCCCTCAGTACCCTTTTCCTGCTTTCTCTCCATCACCCTTGATCCCTTTAGCCATAAAGGCCATATCTAACTCCCTCTTGAATATATCCAATGAACTGGCATCAACAACTCTCTGTGGCAGGGAATTCCACAGGTTAACAACTCTGAGTGAAGAAGTTTCTCCTCATCTCAGTCCTAAATGGCCTACCCCTTATCCTAAGACTATGTCCCCTGGTTCTGGACTTCCCAAACAACGGGAACATTCTTCCTGCATCTAACCTGTCCAGTCCCGTCAGAATCTTACACGTTTTTATGAGATCCCCTCTCATCCTTCTAAACTCCAGTGAATAAAGGCCCAGTTGATCCAGTCTCTCCTCATATGACTGCACAAACTAATGACACGCTCAGCACCCCTCAACTATACACACTATTATACACAATCACCACTCCCAATATATACATACGTGAACACTGATTACCCCATTTTGTACATTTCCAACAACCCATAACATATACAATCCCACTCCTTGTTCTATACATTCACCTCCATCAGGATACACTTCTGTCATACCAACCACACCTCTCAGACCCAGCAATCCCATTTGTATCACAGCTGGAAGGCCTGTAGAGAGAATTTGAGCCAATTGTTCTATACAATATAACAATGAACTTCACCGATCCAAGAAGGTTTTATGGAAGCAACAAAGCTGTTCTTTAAAGCCACATACTGCAATCACAAAGAAGTTTGTGTCAGGTAGTTCACCGTGTCAGAAGACAAAACTTTCTGTCTGCTTTTCAGCATATTTCAATATGAAGGTTACAAGCTGCAATGCATTGCAACACTGACCCTGCAGCTGTAGGACTGAGGGAATCAAGTTCTCGTGGTTAATAATGTAATGTATCCTGACCATAAAGATTTCCAGAAATCAACTGCACGTTACTCTTATTCCAGTGTCCAACTTACTCAGGACATCTGTTACACTCTATATAAACCACCCAAACCCTTTGATTACATTCCAGTAAGACTGGGATTCTCCCCAGGTTGGAGAGTTTCTTGCTGTCTCAGTGAATGGCATACACAATCGTCTAATAATCCACCTGATGCTTGAGCATTTGTGAAATTCCTGAATTTTAACTGCAACTTACTTCCCCGAAACCCTGATTGATAGTGATTTGGATAAAGTATACCCAGCCGGTGTAACATATTTAGTTTTGTAATGCAACAGTGAAATGCTACATACAAATGCCAATAAGGATAATCACCACCATTGCATCAGAGTATTAAGTAAAATTCCTTTAACACGTACAGTCTATTCAAAGTGTTAACAGAAGCAGAACCAACAACAGAGTTAGATTTACTCCTCCCACTCCAATTCTGTCTCCTCTCCTGCAGGCGTCGACTCTTGCTGGGTCACAGCCCCACAGATGTTGGTACCCCTTCCGTATCTCACCCAAGTAGTAGACCTTCATGTATCAGCCTAGATAGTGAGAGGCAGCAGAGCCTAATCCTGTCTTCAGCTAATAATCACACATGCACTTTCCAGCAGGAATCACTGGATAGCAATTATGAGCAGGAACCTTGGATGCAATGTTGGGCCCAGTAGCCCCTTTAACAGGCTGTGCAGCTCATTCGACATTCCGCGCACGGACGGTTTTTCCCTTTGAAAGCCGGCTATGTAGGAGCTCCTGACGCTGCGCAGCTGTGCAGCTTAAAAAGGACATTGCTTGGATCATTTCTCCACTTCTTAGCTGAAACCAAGTGTAGTGCCTATATTGCTGTCCCAACCGAAATCAATTATAGCACAGACTGGGAATTGAACCTGGGATCTTCTGGTCTGTATGGCTCAGCAGCATACAGGCAATGGATTAACCAGTGTCATTGGAGGAGCTAGAAATAGATTTTTGAACATTTTGTAATCCATTACCACAACATAGCAGCACAGCAAACAGGAGAGTTAGAATTGAACACTGGGAATCACATTGACAGAGTTGTGCGATGTAAGTTTATGTCTCTTACACATTCCTGAACTTCGCAATGTCAAGCAGTGGCCAGGTATCTCCAAGAGAAGGAGGAAATACTGGCAGCTTCAAGCTGCTTAACACATTTTATAGCCAAGAGAACCAAGCAACTGCCTGGCCTTTCACACAGAAGATAATACTACGGTGAAATATTCATAAAATAGCAAAATGTTAAACACAATGCTTTTATCACAATCTTCAAGACCCGATGGGACATAAAACATATAGCTCCAACATTTATTGTAAAAGAGGCAAGTACCATTAGAATAGAGCGGTTTGCGGAAGGGTTGACCCTTGGAAAGTACTGTTGCCAGGATGAGGTACTGGAACCCAGACACACAGAATAAAGCGGTGTTCTCGTAGTTCGGTAGTTTGTTAGAGAAACTGTCATTTGCAGGAACAAACCTTCAGAAACACAAAAAAAATCTATAAAGCTGTTTATAGTGACAGAGCAAATCAGCTACAACGGTGAGGCCACTTTATAACACAAAAGCACATTTTTTTAATTCGTTCCTGGGATGTGGATGGACCTGGCAAGGCCAGAATTTATTGCCCTAATTGCCCTTGAGAAGGTGGTGGTGAGCCGCCTTGAACCGCTGCAGTCCGTGTGCTGAAGGTATCCCATAGTGTGCTATTATGGAGGGAGTTCCAGGATTTTGACCCAGCAACGATGAAGAACAGCGATATATTTCCAAGTCAGGCTGGTGTGTGACTTGGAGGGGACCTTGGAGGTGATGGTGTTCCCATGCACCTGCTGCCCTTGTCCTAGGTGGTAGAGATCACGGGTTTGGGATGTGCTGTCGAAGTACTGTACCAACAAGCATCCACAAAGGGTGAAACCTTGGTTATATCCGCACTACTTTTAATTCAGGCCTAACCACCGAAATTAAGAATATGGACTCCCAGACTCTGCTCCGCACGTTAAGAGCTGGAAACCAAACATCAAAGCACACAGGAATGCCAGCGACCGAGCTTTAGTTATGTGACGTTCTTTGTTTCCAGCCGGAGTAAACAATTAAAGTATTACCAGTCATATTTTCCTTTTCTGAGGTCACCAGAATTCTGACAAATTCATGCTTTTTGACCATTGAGGGTTGACCAGCTGCTCTTCCAGATAGGTTGGACAATTTACTAATAAGCAATCTGAGGATTTTATACTACTGTGCATCCCACAACAGAAACAGATAGATTGATCCAAGAGGAGGTATTTTTTTTTTACTCTTGTTTACCAATTTCTCCCTCCCGCCCCCCAAAGTTGCTGATCCTGCTGGGATACGGTTTCAGTGACACGAGCTTCCCTCTGGTATCTCAGCCTTTATGTAGGAGTCTGAGCAGTGAATGCTGGCAAGCTATTAACCTAGGGAAAGTCACAGGAAAATCTACCCCTGTTCTCACCTGAAGCTCTTGAACAGACCTCCAGCAGGAGTCACTGGATACTGATCACGAGTGAGAATCCTGGCTAATTATTCCCTCGCTAACCTCAGGATACCCCTACCAGCATCCCAAGAACGATCATTTAAGTCAGCACTAAACAGACAGATGTAGAACTTGAGAGCTTCCTAGTCTTTATGGCTCAGTATTTCACTGCCTTAAATTAGTATATTTTAATTGCAACTTCTTTCTTTAGTCTAGAGGGTAGCTGAACATCTAGGGATAATAGTGGCATACTTACCAGCTCTGAGCGGTAGTAACTGTGTAGGTAAGGACCTGAATCAGTATAACTAGCAAAGTCTGCAGCAGCAGGCTGCCCAAGATTGAAACATTGATCAGACTCCCCGCAGGCCGTTGTGGCACGAGCTCTTTCGCAGGGCCTGTTCGACCCATGAGGACTGCCACGGTTGTAGTGATAACCAGGTCAAAGTACAGGTATTGCCAGTCACCCAAGTTAGAGTTGATCTGCATTTAAAATGGAAAAAACACACTTTAGAACAGAAGTGGAACTAGTTTCGAATTAGGATAATGACCACAATTGAAGCAAGTTGATACGTTGAGCCAACTTATTTACCCGTTTTTTTTTAAAAGCTTCAAAAAAATAAAATCAGGATTCCTGCTCTTTCCTATAGGCTGGTCTTGATGGATGAGCAGTTGAGATGCTACATTGGCCTCAGATCCCAGGTCAGGGAAAGGGGCAACAGTTGCATTATCCACTGACCCCTGCTGGAAGTGTGCACATGTGGTAGATGTCAGGGGAAGGATCAGGACTGGGAGAATGGTCAATTGGGCGAGGCATTGTGGGGCTCGCCTGTCACATGTGGAGCATGATCCCAGAATGAATCAGTGCCTTCAAAAGGAGATGGGAAAACGATTCAGAAGAAAGTGTTTTCGTATTTTTACCCGTCTTTTTTGGAGTCTCTCCGCATCACACACATCTCCGGGCTGAGAAGATGGCTGGAGATCTGTCTGCAGTCCCGAGTCAGTGCTGTTCTGTAACCAATTGCTTTGGAGGTACACAGGAGCTGCCCAATTTGCTGTCCCCTGGTGCAGTGTCTGCTCTATTTGCTCAATGGCACAGCCAAGATCAGGTGAGGGATCCTGGGAACAGATCCCCATCCCCCTACGCTCCAGTATACAGGGCCCAGCACCTACCAAGCACTGTACCCAGCTCCTTTCTAATTCTGACCATGGCCAATCTGCTTGTGTCAGGAAAAAGCTAGACACAATTACTCGGTGTACAGTAGTGGATGGCTGGTAGGCATGTTATATTTGTATACTTACTGTGTACATTATTAGTACGGAGACAAACTGGATCATGCTGTACATGGCCATGTATTTGAAAACGCCAAAGGACGTGATGAGAGAGGCTCGACCTTCCCTGCAAGGAATGGAGGAAGCTCTTTTGTTACATTGGAGCTGGGAAAACGGCATCAGAGAGTTAACAGTCAGACAGAAACCAATCCAATGTGAGAAAACGCAGACTGCTGCTAAGGTCATCTGTAGAGTGAGTAACAGTTACTGTGCAGGTGATACAGGTGAGTCTAGTACAGTGCAACGCACATAGAGCATGGTGACAGTAGTTAGTGGCATCAGTTCTCACCCAGAAGGCTCTTGTTTTTGACTGTTGCAGCATCTCGTAAAATTGGTGGCAATCCTAAGAATCAACAGAGGGTTACCTCAAAAACCCTCCATCACAGTAAGCCACCCAGGAACTCACCGAATCACCATTG
The DNA here is from genome assembly GCF_044704955.1 of Pristiophorus japonicus. Classification (NCBI taxonomy): domain Eukaryota; kingdom Metazoa; phylum Chordata; class Chondrichthyes; family Pristiophoridae; genus Pristiophorus; species Pristiophorus japonicus. Next base: position 87,645,289 of record NC_091994.1, read on the forward strand.
GTACACACTCAATGTTGTCTATTTTTGAGGTGAAAGGGGATGCCACTGACGCCTCAGCTTCAGAGAGGGATATTCCTGCATCAGCGGCTTTTAGAGCCCCACAGTCGTTGGCTCCATCTCCGCACATTCCCACAGAGTACCTGGAGAAACAGGGTGAACATTAAACAGAGCTTTGCAATGTCACAGCAATGCACAAAACCCACAACAGTCTGGGAGTCTCAAACACAAAAGCACAAGAAAATGGGACTAGAATTTTATATCTGGCCATTTTGAACTTTAGTCTCCAAGAAGCAACTCACCATCGTCAAGGGTTACTGGCAACTCACAACACTGAGATTATCTATACAATGGGTCGCTTGCAGTTATACCACACAAAATGCACCAGCCAAAAAGGACAGAAGACAGTGTGGGAACCCCACTACAACATCCAGTCCACCCAAAAGTATTTATTTCAGGAGAAAATGTTTGCTTAGCCCACAGCTGCAAACTGCTTCAGAATGGAAAGTTCACCATCACCGGCTCGTGGGAAAATCACACGCTGGTCTTCTGGCACCAGTTCATACCCAAAGTTTTTCAATCTTTTCTGATGAGTTTAAATTCATATGGGAGCATCTGATAACTGGGAGTGACCTCATTTCCATCAGCATTCAAGCAACAGGCTTCTATTATTTTTTTTAGGCTCCGAATGACTCAGCAAGTTTGCCCGTCAGTAACTGAAACACACAGACCAGGAAGGCCCCAAGTTCCATCCCTGGTCCGTGTTACTGTATTAACTGGCTACTACAACGGAGGTCAGAATCTCCGAGATAGGGAAGGGCAAGATCAGACACAGTCCCCGTTCCTGGCTGCTATCTAGTGAACCCTGTCAGAAAGTGAATCTGTGTGGAGAAGACATAGTTCAGATGTAGTGTCGCCTGTGGTTAAAAAAAGCTGGTGTCTGGTTATTGTTAAAGCAGTTATTGTCTTGACACAAACACATGACCAGTCCCAGAGGATGCCCATGAAATGGTCAGCATCATTGGAGAGGAGAGAGAAAATCTGCCGAGAAGGTATTTTCCCTGGTCCCTGTATTACCTTTGGTCAAAAGGAGGTGGGTGACTTGGTTTTTGGACATTATTCATTCGTGGGATGTGGGCATTGCTGACAAGGCCAGCATTTATTTTCCTGGAGAAGGTGGTGGTGAGCCGCCTTCTTGAACCGCTCCAGTCTGCGTGATGAGCGTACTTCCTCAGTGCTGTTAGGGAGGAAGCCCAGGATTTTGACCCAGCGACGATGAAGAAACAGTGATATATTTCCAAATCGGCATGGTGTGTGACTTAGAGGTGGTGGTGTTTCCATGAACCTGCTGCCCTTGTCCTTCTAGGTGGTAGAGGTCGCAGGTTTAGGGGGTGATGCCGAAGCAGCCTTGCTTTTGCAGTAGTGCATCTTGTAGATGGTACACACTGCAGCCACAGTGTGCCATTTCAGCTCTAACCAGCCACTAATAGGTGACGAGTGTGTTCCTGGCATGACCCTCAATCTCATCCTGCTCCCCCACCTCCCAAACTGGCTCAGAATGTTAGAGCTAGTACTTTGTGTATGACAGATTATATGCACATCTGCAGTACACTGGCACTACACCAATGCACCTCTTCACTTCCAACTGCATTTAATAATGAAAATGTCAACTTACTCCAGTTTCTGCAAGCTCTCCACCAGCTGCGTCTTCTGATTAGGAGTCATTCGCGCATAAACGGTTCCTCGAAGCAGGATCTGGGAAGAAGTACGAAGAAAATAAAGCAGATTAAAAATACCCAAATTATTCAGCTATTACACAGACTCTGCCTCATATTCTAGCTTGTACTGTAACCATTGGTTTCACACAGACTCTGAACCCTATTACCTCATATAATGGGACACAAATTGCAATCGGAGGCATACCTTTGGAGTACACTTCTGACCAGCGAAAGAAATACGCACCTACCTGATGGTGGCGAGGCTGAGACAACGCTCCCTGAAGCTCCAAGACGGAGGGCAGTGTAATGGCCCATGGATCCCACGCAGTGCAGAAGCATACCTGAGATCACATGAGCCTGGCCCTCCAATCACAAAGCAGAATTTGATTTTAATCATTTCCGAAGGGAATCCTGTGATAAGATGTAATGGAATCCCAAAATCTGATCTAATTACAATTTGCAGAATTGGAATTTAATTCATAATTAGCTTCATTCCACCAACCTTACATTTTTTGACAACAATTTTCAACAATCTTTGGGGACGATAGCATAGTTACTGGACTAGTAAACCAGAGGCCAGAACTAATGATCCAGAGACTGGAGTTCAAATCCCACCACAGCAGTTGGGGAATTTAAATTCAGTTAATTAAATAAATCAGGAATAAAAAGCTAGTATCAGTAATGGTGAACATGAAACTATCGGATTGTCGTAAAAACCAATCTGGTTCACTAATGTCCTTTAGGAAAGGAAATCTGCCGTCCTTACCTGGTCTGGTCTATATGGGATTCCAGACCCACAGCAATGTGGTTGACTCGTAACTGCCTAGCAAACCACTCAGTTATAACAAACCTCTACAGAAAACAGTAATAAGAATAAAACCGGACGGACCATCCAGCATCGACCTCAGCATCGGCTATGGACAAGACAACGGCACACCCAGCCCAGTCAACTCTGTAAAGTTCACCTCACTAACATTTGGAAACTTGTGCCAAAATTGAGAGCGCTGTCCCACAGACTAGTCAAGCAACAGCCTGACCTAGTCATACTCACAGAATCATACCTTTCAGCCAATATCTCAGACTCCTCCATCACCGTCCCTGGATATGTCCTGTCCCACTAGCAGGATGGACCCACCCAAGGGGGGAGAGAGGGAGGGAGGGAGTGGCCCTGGGAGTCTTCAACAGTGACTCCAAATCCAAAGAAGTCTCATGGCTTCAGGTCAAGCATGGGCAAGGAAACGTCCTGCTGATTACCACCTACCGACCTCCCTCAGCTGATGAATCAGTAATCCTCCATTTTTGAACACCACTTGGAAGAAGCACTGAGTGTAGCAAGGGCACAGAATATACTCTGGGTGGGGGACTTCAATGTCCATTACCAAGACTGGCTCGGTAGTACCACTACTGATCGAGCTGGCCGATTCATGAAGGACATAGCTGCCAGGCTGGGTCTATGGCAGGTGGCAAGAGAACCAACATGAGGGGAAAAATCTACTTGACCTCGTCCTCAGCAATCTACCCATCGCAGATGCATCTGTCCATGACAGCATTGGTAACAGTGACCACCGCGCAGTTATTGCGGAGATGAAGTCTCGTCTTCACACTGCAGACACTGTCTATCGGTGTGTGGCACTACCACCGTGCTAAATGGAATAGATTCAGAACGGATCTAGCAGCTCAAAATTGGGCATCCATGAGATGCTGTGGGCCATCAGCAGCAGAATTGTATTCCACCACAATCTGTAACCTCATGGCCTGACATATCCCTCACTCTAGCATTATCATGCCAGGGGACCAACCCTGGTTCAATAAGGAGCAGCACCAGGCATACCTAAAAATGAGGTGCCAACCTAGGGAAGCTGCAACACAGAACTATATGCATGCTAAACAGCGGAAGCAGCTCGCTATAGACAGAGCTAAGTGATCGTGCCCTGTGTCTGTTTGCATCAACCGTGAAATTTCCGTGCCTAATTGCTGGCCAGTTGGGCAAATAGCCCAACTCTGTACCCGCAATTGCTATTTTGTGGGCCGTGTGGATGGCTCGTCAATGCAAACTTGCAGTGGACTTTAAAGGAAGTATGACGGCATACTCAAAATCCGGGCCATTCTACCCTCAACATTAGAATCAGTGTCCAATTCCCACCAGTACTGTACTCAGTTTCAGAGAGACTGCGTAATACTGAGGTGTACAGTACCTGAATCAACAGGGTTCACATACACTGTACATCCACCATTTAAAACAGGACTGTACCCCTCAATATCACACAGACCCTGTGCCCCCAATTTAAACCAGTACTATACCCCTCAGTATTACAAAGTTCTGAATCTCCCATCACCACCAGTACTGTACCCCTCAGTATTACAAGACTCTGTGCCTCACACATTCCCATTAGTATTACAGATCATCAATCTGAGGGCCAGAGTAATAAATAATATACAATTTTCCTTCCAGGTTTGCAGTTAATGGACAGTGAAAATCAGGCTCAAAGTCTCACCTTTTGTAGCAGATCTGGGAAATAGTCGTGAACCACTGCGAAAGACTTTCCATTTAGTGCAAAGTGATAGTCAGTCTGCTCCAAAGAGTGGATTCCAGGCTGCTGCTGCCACAACAAATTATAAGATAAGACGGAGATAAAAAGGACACAGCCTAAGTCTGAACTGCAAACAAGCCACATGCAGATATGTGGATAGCCCCCCTCCCCAGTTCCTGCTCAGCACTTTCTTGAAACATAGAAACATAGAAAATAGGTGCAGGAGTAGGCCATTCGGCCCTTCTAGCCTGCATCGCCATTCAATGAGTTCATGGCTGAACATGCGGTTGAGCTCTGGTGGGGACCACCATACCCTTTCTAATACAAAGGCAAAATACTGCGAATGCTGGAAATCTGAAATATAAACAGAAAATGCTGGAAACATTCAGCAAGTCAGGCAGCATCTGTGGAAAGAGAAAGAGTTAACGTTTCAGGTCGGCAACCTTTCGTCAGAAATGCTGCACCACTCCCTACATTTTGGTTCTTATCATACTTCCAAATACACTGCCCTGCGTGTTCTTCCTCCTCAGTGCATCTTTCATGTTTAAATAAGACTCACTGCGGTGTCTCCTGCTCTCACTCATTATTTTCCAGGAGCTCCAACTATGGAAAACCTCACCTTCCATAATTGCCCTTTCCTCTTACAGTCTACAGGATCTTAAAGACAATGCTATTTATTAATTCAACTGCTCTTGCAGAGAGCTGGCACAGTTTGACGGGCCGAATAGCCTTCTTCTGTGCTGTAACCAGTCTCTGATCTTCTCTTCTACTCTTTTAACCTGGCCTTTCCCCTTAGATACAATGGGCTAGAATTTCCACTCCATTAATGGAAGTAGAAAAAAAACATCCACGAGAAGCTGGGCAGTAGATAAGTAGCCCTGCAAAAAAAGTAAGTTAAAATGTTTTTTAGAATTCTTTTAAAATTCTTTTACAGCGATTAAGTGGAAAAGGGTCCCGAGAATCTTTTCTGATTTTTTACTTTTTGGAAAAAATATTTTGTCTTTTCCCCCCCTCCCTAGGCCCAACTCACAGCCTCAGACTAAATTTGAGTAAGTACCGCCCATTTTGATTAAGAACCGCCCAATTTGCGTTTTCCGCCAAGAATCTGTGTGCAAGACCCATTTTTCTCGCCAGGTGAAATTTTCTTTTTTGTGCAATTTTTCGCCGGCGTTAATTTAATAATGTTAGCGATCTTTTGGGCGGCAATCCGGCGGTGGTGGATTTTATGGAAATTCTAGCCGTATAGTAATAAAAGAATAACTGACTTATTTCAACAAGAAATTCTTTTGACTAAGTTCAGGGTGTCCCCTTTTGCACTTCATTCCAGATCCACTGGTGCTACCACGATAAATCTATTACATTCTGTTAATAATTTAGCAGTCCAGAGGCTGGTGTCTTCTACAGTTCGGTGCGAGTGCCTACCTCCATCCCATTCTGCTGGCCCGGTGCTGGGTCTGATGGTAGAAACTTCACACAGGCAGGTATATCACGAGAAGGTGGAGAGGCATTGGCAAAAATGACTCTGTCCTGCAAACCCACCATCCCACAATTCCTGGCAACATTCAGAGCTGTCAGCATGTTGTCTCCTGGAAGAGAGAGGGTTTGACGACCACTTCAGTGAAAGCAAAGACGCTCAAATCATCGAGATACTGATCCCTCCTGGTTAATAAAAGGCTCATCTGGATGAATAGCCAGCTTCTGAAATTATGCAGTATAGAATGAAGCAGAATGTCGCAGCAGTGGTTCAATACAAAAAATGAACACTGGACAATTTCTCCAATAAAATATTATAGCAGGGCAAGTATTTTTTGTTATTGTGGCTTAAGTTCTTTCCTGGCAGTAAGGAGAGCAGGATTTTTTTTTGGGGGGGAGGGCGCAAGAGAAATATTCAATTCTGATGAAAGTTTTGCAAAGATAACAAGTTTGTTAAAATGGCATTCCATTGCAGCCTAAAAGGTTCTGTGTCTGTGCTTAATGCTATTTTACTACATAGGCGGTGTATTTTGTAGCTGCTTTGGAAATGAATTGTTAAGAGCCCCTCTGTGATGCAGGGGAAATGGTGAACAGCTGACACTACCCATCTGATCAATGTTCCCACTAAGCTGCAGCCTCGCAGTTATCTGCAAGATCCCGTGCAGGCCGTTTACCGGCTTTTATACTGTAGATACTGTGCATGTGCAAACATTTGAATGGGCCGCACACTGGAGGAGGCAGGCCACACAGGAGTCAGTGCGGCTAATGGGGGACATTGCCGCTGACTTGTAGGTTTCTCATCAAATCAAAATAATACTGACCATGTTAAAATGTCTCTCAGTACCACACACAATCAACGTGAAGTGCAGTGACTGTTATGTAGGCAAATGTGCCAGCCATTCTGCAACATCAACATCCCATAATCAGCGGCAAGATAAATATCCGGTCAATTTGGCTTTTTTTGGGAGGCGACGTTGGTGGAGGAAAAAGATTTAATAACTGGGCCCACAGATATTATAATACAAAAGGGATCCAAGCACCAGAGATGTGCTGAAGCGGCTTCTCACTTGTTTCTGTAGAAACCAAATCACATCAAACCTGGAGAGAGAGGCAGCAGGAGCCTCCCAGACCAGAGGACTAACTGATGCCCAGGTTTATGGGACTGGCACCAGGCGACGGATAGGCCTGCCGGTCACAGCGCTGGAAGAGATTCCGCTATAAATGTACTGATTCCAAAAATAAATTACTGAGCTGAGGATTCCTCATGTGAGCTAGACTGTGCTTTAACTATTAAAACTAAAAAGGCAGCAACCCAGGAATTAATCTCAGTATCTGTTTAGAGGTTTGGATTTAAAGTTTATTTATACAAACCATGAAGTTCTCAAACTCGATGCTTAGCCTGTTCTGAGTTAACTGATCTGTGCCGGTAGCAGTGTTTGGGGAACTGCAATTAACTCAGCACCTCTGGGCTAGCGGGGTGGGGGGGGCGTGACACAAATCAGCCAGAGCTCCTGCTTCTGATCACTTTCCAAGGACCTCTGCTGAGACTGTGGGTGTCAAGCAAAGGCTGTTGTGCCCTCCATGGATAGAATATCCTAACGACACTGCCTCGGCTCACACACACACACACACAGATTTGCCACTTGAGTGAGGTATCAAAGGGCTGCTGCCACCTGTGGAACTGTAGCCCAGTAAGAGTCAGCATCTTCAGATATTGGAGAAACCAATTAGGGAAAGTGCAGGAAACAAACGATTGAGCATTATGTGGAAGTACTTCCAACAGGAACCAAAAGAGGGCGCATATGATTGATCAATGTAAAGAAAGATTTACATTTACATAGCGCCTTTCACGACCACCAGACGTCTGAAAGCGCTTTACAGCTAATTTAGTACTTTTGGAATGTAGTCACTTTTGTAATGTGGGAAACGCGACAGCCAATTTGTGCACAGCAACTCCCACAATGTGATAATAACAAGATAAACTTTTTTTGTTATGCTGATTGAGGGATAATTATTGGCCAGGACACCAGGGATAACCCTGCTCTTCTTCGAAATAATGCCATGGGTACATCCATCTGAGGGGAAAGACGGGACCTCGGTTTAATGTCACATCCGAATGACGGCACCTCCGACAGTGCAGCACTCCCTCAGCGCTGCACTGTCAGCCTAGATTTGTATGCTGGGAGTGGGATTTGAACCCACAACTTTCTGACAGCGAGGCAAGTGTGCTACCCACTGAGCCACAGCAGACACTAAATCCATCTTGGTTGGTAAAATAGCTCAACCAAAGGTTTTCCCTGTATCCTGAAATGCCTATGCACACTCCCGACACTTCATAACTGCACTGTCACCCCACATGATCCATGCCTCTTACCCGTCACCATTACAGTCCGAAATTTGGCTCGATTCAGGCTGTCAATGACGGGCCTTGTTTCCGGTTTCAAAATATTCCGCATGATCAGGAATCCCAGGAATGTCATCTCGCTCTCCACATAATTCCTGTCCAAAAAAAACAATTAGCTACTGAAGACTGCAATGCAGATGGAACATTCAGCAGCCAGACACTGTATCCCAGTCTGTGACCTGTAGTGGAACCTACTACCACAGGCGTAACACCCTAGTTTACATGTATGCAAATGCTCAAATTAGAGAGGGTACAGCAGTCAAGTTGTTCCATGAACTGTTGCATTGTTAGTTTTGATGTACTGTGAAACCAAGGAGAGGGGCCAAGGCTCATATTGCAGGACATCAACAAGGGAGTAGTGATTTGTTGATGCCAAGTTTGGATTTTATAAATCATGGGAGGAATAAAAAAAAAAGAGTGGAAGTTTGCAAGAGTTTCGAGGTCCTGCACAATAATCAATAAAAAGGAGACGGTGTGCTGAGTCTTCATTTCAACGCAGGGTGAATGCGAGAAGGATTAAGAGTTTGTTCAACTGGATCTTTGACTTTAAGTAGGAACAAGAGATGAAAGTTCAGAGAAACATTGACCACAAGAACAGCTACGTACCTTTCCAGCTTGTGTACTTCATCAAAGGTAATGTCTTTACTTAGTGCTTTGTATGCAAGTCCCAAAACTCTGAATCCATCTCTGGCATAGTACCTTAACATTTCTGAGAAATCAGCAGGAACTGGAAGTACAAATGAATGAGTATATACTGAGGACATAAACACAGTCAGTTCCACAGCAACATGCATTTCATTTCAACCCAAGCACAGAATCCCATGGATCAAACACCTAACTATTCACTACTAGCATACAGAATTCCATAGACCAAATTCCTTCCCATTCCATTGACATTTATTACAAGCCTATCGATCTCGGTCTTGAATATACTCAACAACTGAGCCTCCACAGCCCTCTGGGGTAGAGAATTCCAAAGATTCACCACCCTCAGAGTGAAGAGAAATTTCTTCACTCGGAGGATGGGGAATCTTTGGTGAATCTTTGGACTTCTCTACCCCAGAGGGCTTTGGAGGCTCAGTTGTTGAGTATATTCAAGACTGAGGTCGCTAGATTTTTGGATATTAAGGGTTATGGGGATAGTGCAGGAAAGTGGAGTTGAGGTAGAAGATCAGCCATGATCTCATTGAATTGGGGAACAGGCTCGAGGGGCCGAATAGAGTATTCCTATTTCTTATTAATGTTCTAAGCCCACCAACTCCCAGGATTATACTTCTTCCCACCCAACTACTTTGTAACGTCTCCATACTTTCTCCATCTTCATCGCATCTTCCCCACCAGAGTTTCCACCACGTTCTCCTTTTTCCTCAGCTCTGGATCCCCCTACGATATGTAGACAGGACCCGCAATCAGGTCCAAACTATTTCCCTGTTCTCACTCTTCCCCACCACTCAGCCATGATAGGGTCTCCTGTGTCTTCAGCTTAACCGACTTCCAGATACGACAGATCATCACCTGCCATTTCCGCCACCTGCAACATCTCTCACTTCTCCACTTCACTTTCTAATGAGACCATTCCCGCTCTGATACCCTGGTTCACTCTTTCACTACCCCTCCCCACCTGCTCTCCTTCCCAAGCAAGTGCAGGAGATACAACACCTGTTCTCATTCACTGCCTCCCACACCACTGTCCAGGGTCCAAAACACACTTTCTGGGTGAGACAACAATTTATTTGTACTTCCTCCAACCTAGTATATTGTATCTGCCACGGTCTCCTCGATACTGAAGAGACCAAACACGGATCAGTTGCTCACTTTGCCAAACACCTCCATTTTGTCACAAGCATTACCCCAAGCTTGCCACTTCAATTCTCCTTCCTACTCACAATCTGTCCTCTCTGCCTTTGGCTGTCCACACTGTTCTAATGAAGCTCAATAAACATCTTTCTATGAGGCACTTTGCAGCCCTCTGGCCTTAATATTGCATTTATAACTTCAGACTTCAACTACTGTTGCCATTTATTTTGAACAGGAAATGCTGGCAATGTAGAATGGGTGTGTCGCTGCTTTGGTGGGGGTGGCGAACAGGTTAATGGTTGGGATGGAGTTCTGCCATTGGCCCAGTGTCACCCATCAGTTCACTGCTATTCCTCTCCTCAATCTCTTCTGTCCCCGCACTGATCAAATTATTTCCCCCACCATGCGTAACAACATGGAAGATCATTGTGCAAACACAAAACTAGTGTCCATGGTCATTGCTTTAACATACTGCACCTCCCAATTATGGGAAATCTTTAAAATCCAACCTTTGACTATAGTCTAGAGTCTTGAATAATTAAATCAAAGTTTTCAAATTATTCAAAATGTAGCAGAAACTAAACATCCCTAAACTGTTTCATATTCATAGAAATGTACAGCAGTAGGAGGCCATTCAGCCCATCATGTCTGTGCCATCAATATTTTGGGGATAAGTAATGTAAATCCTAAGCTTGTGAATTTTGGTCAGTTACCTGTTTCCTTTATGCAAAGGCTGGCAACCATCTCAGGTGCACCCTTCATGTACGCCTCTACCGGCAAATCGGCCGGTTTCTTTGTGATCACACTCATCCTCTGCAGTGACGAAGCAAATGGAAAACGACGAAGAATCCCCAAACTCATCTCTTGTATCTGGGGTGGGGGGAGAAAGCACAAATATGCAGCAATGGTTATAGATTGGGTCCCGCTGTCTTGCCCATTTTCAAAGCCTTTGCCTTTATGCTATCTTGCTTTAGCCAGGAAAGCAGGACAACTTGCAGGTTGCCCCCCGCTCCCCCCCACCCCGCCCCCGGTCCCCCCTCTCCCGCCGTATACCACATGACATAGGATACGGAGTTCCCTGCTAATAAAAATGTTGTCAAGTTTCACCCCATTCACCCTTATTCTTTCCTGAAGGTGCTGGCTCTAGACAGGCTCCAATTATGTGGACGATGTTCACCCTCTGCTGCCTCGTCCAACAGGCAAGTTCTTATTTGTGAGCTTAGGCACTCCCTCTAAGGCAAATATATCCTTCCCTAGGTAAGGAGACCAAACCTGTACACAGTGCCCCAGGTCTCACCAAAGTCTTAAATAATTGCAGTAAGACTTCTTTACTCTTATACTCCAATCTCTTTGTAATAAAGGCTAACATACCATTTGCTTTCCTAATTGCTTGCTGTACCTGCATTCTGTGATTTATGTACGAAGACTCTCAGGTCCCTCTGAATACCAACATTTCCTAGTCTCTTACCTTTTAAAAAGTATTATGCTTTTATGTTTTTCCTACTCAAGTGGATAACTTCACATTTCTCCACATTATATTCCATCTGCCACGTTCTTGCCCACTCACTTAACCTGTCCATATCCCTTTGCAAAATCTCTTTCGGATGAGACATTAAACCGAGGCCCAGTCTGCCCTCTCAACTGAATGTAAATGATCCCATGACACTATTTTGAAGAAGAGCAGGGGAGTTATCCCTGGTGTCCTGTCCAATATCTATCCCTCAAACAACAGAACAAAAAACAGATTATCTGGTCATTATCACATTGCTGTTTGTGGGAGCTTGCTTGTGCGCAAATTGGCTGCCGCGTTTCCCATATTACAACAGTGACTACACTCCAAAAGTACTTAATTGGCTGTAAAAGCGCTCGGAAACATTTGGTGGTCGTGAAAGGCGCTATATAAATCCAAGTCTTTCTTCCTTTCTCTGCATCCTTCTCACAGCTTACTTTCCCACCTAGTTTTGAAACATCAGCAAACTTGGATACATTACACTTGGTCTCCTCATCTAAGTCATTGATATAGATTGTAAATAGCTGAGGCCCAAGCACTGATCCTTGTGGAACCCCACTATTTACACCCTGCCAACCAGAAAATGATCCGTTTATTTCTACTCTCAGTTTTCTGTCCATTAACCAATCCTCAATCCATGCTAGCGGACTTCAACGATCCTAATATAGACTGGGATAGTAATAGTGTAAAGGGCAGTACGTTTATGGCCCAACCAGAAAGGAGGCATTGCTGGATCTGGTTCTGGGGAATGAGATGGGTCAAGTGGAGCCAGCGTCAGTAGCGGAACATTGAGGGAACAGTGATCATAGTAGCATAAGGTTTAGATTCGCTATGAAAAAGGACATGGAGCAATCTGGAGTAAAAATACTTAACTGGAGGAGGGCCAATTTCAGTGAGTTGAGAACGGATCTGGTCTGGGTAAATTGGAATCAAAGATTGGCAGGCAAAACTGTAATCAAACAATGGGCTGCCTTTGAAGAGGAGATGGTTCGGGTGCAGTTGAGGTACATTCCCACGAGGGGGAAAGGTAGGACAACCAAAGCCAGAGCTCCCTGGATGATGAGGGGGATAGAGAGTAAGGTGAAGCAGAGAAAGGGAGAGTATGACAGATGCCTGGCTGTGAATACAAGTGAGAATCAGGCTGAATATAGAAAGTTCAGAGAGAAAGTGAAAAAAGACATGAGGGGCAAAGAGCGAGTATGAGAATAGACTGGCAGCTAACATAAAAGGGATTCCAAAAGTCTTCTACAGGCATATGAATAGTAAATGGGTAGTAAGAGGGGGACCAAAAAGGAGACCTACGCATGGAGGCAGAGGGCATGGCTGAGGTACTAAATGAGTACTTTGCATCTGTCTTTACCAAGGAAGAAGATGCTGCCAAAGAGGAGGTAGTTGAGATACTGGATGGGCTAAAAATTGATAAAGAGGAGGTACTAGAAAGGCTGACTGTACTTAATAAGCCACCAGGACCGGATGGGATGCATCCTTGGATGCGGAGGGAAGTAAAAGTGAAAATTGTGGAGGTACTGGCCATAATCTTCCAATCCTCCTTAGATACGGGTGTGGTGCCAGAGGACTGGAGAATTGCAAATGTTATACCTTTGCTCAAAAAAAGTTGCAAGGATAAACCCAGCATCTACAGTCCAGTCAGTTTAACCTCCGTGGTGGAGAAGCTTTTAGAAATGATAATCCGGAATAAATTCAACAGTCATTTGGACAAGTGTGATTAAGGAAAGTCAGCACGAATTTGTTAAAGGCAAATCGTGTTTAACTAACTTGATTTGAGTTTTTTGATGAGGTAATAGAGAGGGTTGATGATGGCAATGTGGTTGATGTGGTGTACATGGATGTCCAAAAGGCATTTGATAAAGTGCCACATAATAGACTTGCCAGCAAGTTGAAGCCCACAGAATAAAAAGGGACAGTGGCAGCATGGATACAATACTTGCTAAGTGACAGGAAACCGAGAGCAGTGGTGAACATCTGTTGGACTGGAGCAAGGTGGTGTTCCCCAAGGGTCGGTACTAGGACCACAGCTTTTCTTGATATATATTAATGACTTGAACTTGGGTGTACAGGCCACAATTGCAAAGTTTGCCGATGACACAAAACTTGGAAGTATAATGAACAGTGAGGAGGATAGTAATAGACTTCAAGAGGACATAGACAGGTTGGTGGAATGGGCAAACACATGGCAGATGAAATTTTAACACAGAAAAGTACAAACTTATACATTTTGGTAGGAAGAACAAAGAGAGGCAATATAAACTAAATGGTACAATTCTAAAGGGTGTGCATGAGCAATGAGACCTGGGAGTATATGTGCAAAAATCGTTGAAGATGGCAGGGCAGGTTGAGAAAGCGGTTAAAAAAAGCATACAGGATCCTAGGCTTCATAAATAGATGCATAGAGTACAAAAGCAAGGAAGTTATCGTGAACCTTTATAAATCACTGGTTCGGTCTCAACTGGAGTATTGTGTCCAATTCTGGGCACCGCACTTTAGGAAGGATATTAAGGCCTTAGAGAAGGTGCAGGAAAGATTTACGAGAATTATTCCAAGGATGAGGAACTTCAGTTACGTGGATGAAATAGAGAAGCTTGGTTTGTTCTCCTTATGGCTTAGATGCTTGAGAGGAGATTTGATAAGAGTTCAAAATCATGAGGGGTCTAGACAGAGTAGATAGCGAGAAACAGTTCCCATTGGTGGAAGGGTCGAGAACCGGGGGACACAGATTTAAGGTGATAGGCAAAAGAACCAAAGGCAACATGAGGAAAAACTTTTTTTATGCAGCGAGTGGTTAGGATCTGGAATGCACTGAGGTTGGTGGAGGCATTCAATTGTGGTTTTCTAAAGTGGATTGTGGATTGGATAAGTACCTGAGGGAAACAAATTTGCAAGGCTAAGGGGAAAGGGCAGGGGAATGGGACTAGCTGAAGTGCTCTTGCAGACATCCGGCACGAGCTCGACGGGCCAAATGGCCTCCTTCTGTGCTGGAATCATTCTATGATTCTAATATATTACCCCTAGCCCATGAGCCCTAATTTTGTGTAATAATCATCTCTTATGTGGCACCTTATTGAATGCTTTTTCAAAATCCAAATACACGACAGATGTTCTCGTCCAACATCTACACACTTGCACTTTCCAGCAGGGTCTCTCCATAAGAGCAGGAGTAGGACCCGTCAGATATTCCTCTTTCCTAGCCCCGGCACAATGAGGTCATCTGTATAACCCCTAACCGCCATCACAGCTGAGATCTTCATAGATGAAGAATTGAACCCGGGCTGTTTATGGTCTCAATGCCTCGGTACCACACTAGGCAGTTCAATTACCACTTGGGCATCTTTAGTTAATCCTCACAGGCATTATTGATAGAGAACTTTAATTACTTGGTCTAGATGTAATTCAAAAGGGAAATGAGAGTCTGAGATAGTAACACTGCTAGTACTATCATAGCGTCAAGCATTAACCAGAGACACTCACACTCCCATGAGGCTGTTCTTCCAGCAATGGAGGCTTCATGACAGCTAGAACCTTCATCCCAAATCTTGAGACAATGTCAGACTCTGTAATCTCATCGTCCAGAATCTGAAAGTAGAGCATGTATCCATCAGTATAAATGGAAGCCATTTACAGACCAACTTACAATACAGAGAACCAGCACAGCTGTCGCACACTGCAAGCCAAACAGCACCGAATTGAACTAGAGGCATAGACCACTCTAGGCCCAACTCAAAGCGATCACATAATTGCCCAATTATACTTCTGAATGTTGATGCTCTCGGTGTCTTTCCATAGGGGGTTTTATGATCACATGGCAAATACAGCCATCAAGTAGGTGTCAGAAGCTCATCCATGCAGGAGGAAGGAATATGGATGGAAGGTGACCATGGTGCTATCGAGTCCCCTGACACTACTCAAATATGAGCAGGCAGTCTCCCAGTGTGATCGATTTTCCCCCTTCAATCACCAATCCCAAGAACTGATCAATTGCTCATTTATCTCGCTGCTGTTTGTGGGATGTTGCTGGTACAGAATAGCAGCCGTGTTTGCCCACGTAACAGTAACTGTCCCTCACAGTAGTTCACTGCATAGAGCATGTGGAGATGTTTCAACATGAGATGTTTTATAAATCCAAATATAATACAAGCTCACTCAACCAACTAGAAAACTAAACTCTGAACTTTGTCGACCAACCTGCCCTAACCAAGAATATTTTCTGGGAAGCTGCATTTCAGTGATGGAAAGAGGCACATAACCAATTGTAATCTTCCTCTCCTTTCAGTACCATCGTCAGAACAATTCGCACATCAGAAAACCTGGTCCGAGAGCTGACTCACCCAACCAGTGGACTCAATCATCTTCAGGTCAAGCGGATCACCAATCAGTTGATCGTTCAGCAGTGTGACGCTATGACAGGTGGCCAGAGCATGCAGTATTGGACTGCTAACAAGGTGAACGGTGTCATGTACAGTCGGCTCAAAGGTCTTGCCCACCACCAGTACAACTCCCCAGATATCCAGGCCTTCCTCTGTAAGTGTTCCTGTCTGCGAAGGTAAAATGGTAATTTTAAGAATTGCTGCTGACATTTCATACACAACAATGCATCAATTGAACTTACAGCCCCAATTCCAGTCAATCGTCGACATCCACCATTGTCCACCTCACCTTATCAAAGCAGATGAGTTTTAGTTTGCCGCAGATGTTGATGCGTGGCGGACTAATGCAGAATATCCCGTATTTTTTCAGTCTATTCTGGGCATAGATTGTCCCGACAGTCATAGCTGCAGGGAGGGCAGGTGGGATAACGATAGTGATCAGATCCAGGATACGTGTCAAGAGCCGCCCCACTGACACCTGTAGTAGCAGAGGGAGAAACCACACATTACCAGGAATGATAGTCACATCCAAATGATTTTCTGAATGCATTCCTGAGGTGGAGACTCAGCAGTAGGAGCCCAAATTGAGAATTATGGTGTGATCACTTGGATTTCTCAATATATGCTCCACGCTAGTAGCAAACATTCAGAAAACTGGTCCTAACGTGTCAGTCTCCATTGCAACAGCCAGTCACTTAATAGTATTATTACTGAAATACAAATGCTAGGAACTGAGAATAGTCGATGTTGGAGTCATAAACAGCACACTACTGACTCTGCTAAGTCACATATGCTTGTCGATAAACAATACTTAGCAGATCTTTCTTGTTAGCCTCACCTGGCCCCTGGGACAGGTATTCGAGGACAATCATTTTTCCCAGTGAAACCACAACCTCCTCAGACATCACAAGCTGAACCACTTGATTCGAAAATTCACTTGAAATTGAACACTGACGGGTTGGCAAGTTCAGTATTTACCTGTTCGTAAAATTTGCTTGTTCAGTAAACAGTACTTACTAGTAATACAAAGGTGCCTGCAAATCCACCAGGGGAGATGATTTTGTCTGGGTGTTATGGGTTAATGGCATTTTAAACGCAGCAGAGATTTCTTTAAAACTCTTTTCCAATTTTACTCGAAATCTTCCTATGGATTACAATGTCACTAATGCAAAACCATCAGTGGAAATCGAACCCCACCACTTGCATTCAACATTCTATTGTAGAAAGACATTTTTGAGATACATTACGTGTAGATGGCTTCCAGAGGGCTGTATCAATAATTCCATCTTATTTGAATTATCACTTTTAAATTAACTGACAGGTGACCTTCTAGAGCCTTGCCATCTCTTGAAGACTAGGTTCTCCCAAAGCCGCAGCACATTAACAGCAAAGGCAGCAGGACAACAAACTGAAGAGAAGGCGGAAATTGAGTTTCTGAAGAAAATCGGAACTATCCATACAATCTGCCTAGCACAGTAAAGATTCTGTCTCCTACGTTGTGCTAGATTGCACTGACTCAGATGCCATAATTTTAAGAATTCCTGTTGAAAAGGAACTAAAATCTCAGGTTTGGAGGAATAAACAAACTAAAGATAGGAACTCAGAACAGCTTGTGACCTGCTCCCAGCTTCTCAGTTACTGCAATTTCTGAAGAATGCAAACAGACTGAAGTGGCACTTTCTGATATCTCCATTCTCTTTTGTTGGGAAGAGCCTGGTCTCCATTCAAAGTTTCCCCAAGACAGCACAAATCGAGAGAGCTCAGTGTGTGGGACATCATGGGCGTGAACCTCCATACTACCACTCCATTGTGCAGCATCTGGGGGCTCACGGTGAACCACACACTTGGATCCGATCCTTTAGGAGTTGAGGGTTTGCAATGTGTTGGCTACAATTCCAACGATGTCTGGTCTATACTTAAATATATAAACCCAAGGCCTGCAAATGTAGCTGAGAGTCATAATGATGACAAGAGGGACTCAACATGGGTAATGGGTGTTTTTGTGACTGGAAGGCTGTTTCCAGTGGGGTTCCACAGAGCTCAGTACTAGGTCCCTTGCTTTTTGTGGTATATATCAATAATTTAGACTTGAATGTAGATGATTAAGAAGTTTGCAGAGGATACAAAAATTGGCTGTATGGTTGATAGTGAAGAAAAAAGCTGTAGACTGCAGGAACATATCAATGAACTGCTCAGGTGGGCAGAACAGTGGCAAATGGAATTCAATCCGGAGAAGTATGAGGTAATGCATTTGGGGAGGGCTAACAAGGCAAGGGAATACACAATGGGCCCGAAATTGGTGGACATATCACTGCATACCACCCAAAATTGTGAAATTCATCGAAAAATACCAACATACCGCCCGGCGGAAAATTCATCAGCGACATACCGCCAGGCGGTATGCACACCATCCACCCCTGCACACCGCTGACATACCGCCCAAAATTGCCAAATTGATGACTTACCACCAACTTTGTAGAGCATCCTGCAAAAAGGTGGTTTTAAATTGATCTTCAGTCAGCGATATACATCTTCACTTGTGAATTTTTTTTAAATCTCTCATTCCCCCTCTCTCCCCCCCGCCCCCCATTCTGGTCTGTGTCTCTCGAGGAGCGGTACTTCACAGCAACATGCTCAGAACTCGAGACCTGAAGATTCCCAAGTGAAAAGGACTCACCGCTTGCACTCCGCTCGGCATACCGCCGAGAAAAAACTGATGAAAATCGCACACATTCTGCCCCAGCGATATGAAACGACATACTGCCAAGAAATGGGCGGACGACCAATTTCGGCCCCAATAAATGGTAGGATACCAAGAAGTGTAGAGGAACAGAGGGACCTTGGAGTGCATGTCAACAGATCCCTGAAGGTAGCAGGACAGGTAAATAAGGTAGTTGAGGCGGCATACGGGGTACTTGCCTTTATTAGCTGATGCACAGAATATAAGAGCAGGGAGGTTATGCTTGAACTGTATAAAACACTAGTTAGGCCACAGCCAGTATACTACGTGCAGTTCTGGTCACCACATGACAGGAAAGATGGGATTGCATTAGAGAGGGTACAGAGGAGATTTACAAGGATGTTGCCTGGACTGGAGAATTTTAACTATGAGGAAAGATTGGATAGGCTGGGTTTGTTTGCTTTGGAACAGAGGAGGCTGAGGGTTGACCTTTTTGAGGTGTATAAAATTATAAGGGGCCTAGATAGAGTGGATAGGAAGGACCTGTTTCCCTTAGCAGAGGGGTCAACAACCAGGGGGCATAGATTTAAAGTAATTGGTAGGAGGTTTAGAGGGGATTTGAGGGACAGTCTGGAACTCACCACCTGAAAGGGTGATAGAGGCAGAAACCCTCACCACATTTAAAAGGTACTTGGGTATGCACTTGAAGTGCCGTAACCTACAAGGCTATGGATCAAGAGCTGGAAAGTGGGATTAGGCTGGATAGCTTTGTCGGCCAGCGCGGACACAATGGGCTGAAATGGCCTCCTTCCGTGCTGTAGATTTCAATGATTCTATGCTTACCTTCTGTTTCTCGAGGATCACAATGCTGTATATGTCCCCAATCATAGCTGCAAAAAAAACTCATCTGTTAGTTCTGAATCACACCATATCACAGCCCGTGTCTCCCAACTTGATACCAAATGCTCCAATCTCTGAGGTGACCGGGCAGTGTGATAACTGACATCCAGTTTCCTTGCCGACACCTTTTTACATTTTCCACATCTCGCCTGAAGGCATTGACATACTGGGGTCCAGTTCCACGGGTGCTGGCACCTGTCTGGTACCTTGCTAAGCGGACATTCTTTACGGAGGAGCCTAGTGAGTGTTGGCAGGCTATTTAACCAGGGACAGCATCACAGCCAAATCTGATCTTGTCCTTCCGAGGTCCATACATTTTCTTTACAGCAGCAATCAGGAGCAGGAGCCCTGGCTCATAATAAAGGACATTCTTCACTGCTTTTATATTGGCACCAGTTTAATTCTCAATCTGGGAGTTCAGCATCCATGTGCTGCATCTCCAAATTTAACCTATTAAATCTGGTGCCCAGTTTTTTATATGGATCATCAATTCTATTGCCAACGTGCCGGGATAAGGGAGCTAGAGTTAGTATGTAAAGTCATAGATACCAGCCTCCTGGAATCTGAACTAAATAAGGGGAAAAGTGGCTTTGAAATATAGGATCCTTATCAGAGACCAGTGCCCAGGTCTATCCAATCAGAAAGAATTGCATGCATTGCGTATCGGCCAATACAGGAGGTAATGAATCAGAGTTAAAGTTAATAATAGATTGCTATGGCCATTCACATCCCGTGGTGCTGAATAATCTTGCTAATTTGTACAAACATGATTTTGAATACTTATGCACTTCAGTCTCAACTGTGCTGTTTGGAAGGGACTGAGTGTAGGCCAAGTGCTTCCGCACACAGGGACTCAGATTTCATCACATGCATACACAACCCTTCCCCACAAAAATAAACACAGCTTACCGAGTATTGCAAGGAAGATGATGAATTTTATAGCATCTTTGTAGAATTTAAATCCTAGAGGTTTGGGGTACAGAATGGAACTGATCAGTTCTCCTTTAGCAGTGCAAAAGCCTGCAGGAAGAAAGATATATGAGGAATTGTCTCTATTGGGAAAACCAACATTTAAAGAGAAAATGCACAAAACTGAATGGAGCAGAATGTTTCATGTCTACTACATGTTAATGTGCAACATGAAAGCCAATCTTCAGACATGCCAATTCTAGCATCATAGCTGAAAGACCACCTCTTCCAACTTTCCTCACATTTCAATATTCATTTCAAGTCAATTCAGATTATAAAGCAATCGCCCAATACTGCTTGTTAAAAATGTTACTCCTCCTCCGTGAGAAAATAAAATCTAACTACCCCAGTCACAAGATAACCTGATGAGCCAATCAGCATGTCAGGTCCCCAGATAGAAAAGAACTGCGCTGCTTACAGAAGGTTTCTCTCCTCTAGCAGGGAACCTTACAAGTCGAAGTACCAGTAGTCCTGTGACTTGGAAACTTCTTTTATTCATCCTCACTGGTAGCAGAATCAACTTTTAAAAATTAGTTGATAGGGAAATATTTACATTAGGAGCCTCCTATTCTCAAGATAATTCCATCTTAACCTTAAAATTGTCTTTTATTTTAAGTAAATGAAGTAAAACTTCAAAATTACAGGTTTCTGCCCATTCTTAAGTCTGTGACACTCTGCCTGCGTGCGTGCCTGCCTGCCCCCTCCCCCTCCCAAAATCATATACAATTTCTAGCTGAAAGGGGGAGAGATGCAGAAAATACAGCCTCAAGCCTCTGCGCCATCATCCCTTTGCTATTTAATGAGTCATGTCCTCCCCTCCCCCACCCCCCTCAAACCTTCTTTCCCTGGCTCGATACTTGCTTATAAACTGTTACATCTCTAACTTCTTCCAGTTCAAACAAAAGGTCATCAATCTGAAAGATTAACTCTGTTTCTCTCTCCACAGATGCCTCCTGATCTGCTGAATATTTCCAGCAGTGTGTTTTTATTTCTGCCTTTACCACTTGGGAATTAGGAGTGATTCATGCTCCCTCCCCCATTTACCCTCCCTCCACTTTGAGATCTGCAACTTTCAGTGGTGAAAATTACAGGTATGAAGCCTTGTGCTTTCAAATTCCAGACTACTTCCTGGCACCTGCCATGAGTGGTCCTCACATCATAACGTTCGTGATCGTACAACAAGAATACAAAAATAAATCGCTCGATGTTCTAAGATAATGTGCCGCCAGGCTCGTGGGTTATGTATGCTCTGTGGCTCACATGTCAGATCACACTGCTGCCATTAGCTATTCTATTAATAATATCTATTACTGGGCGTGTCCTGAATTAAAGCTACCATTTGCATTCTTTCCCTCCCTTTATCTGACCCCTGGCTTTGCCCATTCAGTACCTGTTCTCACTACTACAGCCACCACCTGCTGATCCATGCTGTACTTTTTTGACTGCATGACCTGAGTTCCACAGAAGAGCGTGTGCCGTTTGTGTTCTTCAAGGGAATAGTTCGCATCCTGATCAGGAAGAGAGGTCTTCATCACCGGTACACTCTCCCCTGGAAAAATATTATACAGCAGTATTGATTCCTTTTCATTGCATAACAGTAAGGAACCTACTTTCAGTGTGCACTTCCTCATTCCATCAATGTAGTTTATCCTAATGTTTCAATAGGAATAATAATAGGTCATCGAATAATAATAGGTCATTCAAAAAGGTGACCTAAGAGATCTTTAAAATCATGAAAGGTTTTGATAGAATAGATAGTATTTACACTTGTGGGAAAGAGCAAAACTAGAAGCCATCAATGTAAGATGGTCATCAACAAACCAAATAGAGAATTCAGAAGAAGCCTCTTTAACCAGAGAGTGGTGTGAATATGGAACTTGCTACCAGTGTGAGTAGTTGAAGCGAATAGTAGGGATGCATTTAATGGGCGGTTAGATAAGCATATGAGGGAGAAGGGAATAGAGGGTTATGCTGATACATTTAGATGAGGAAAGACTGGAGGAGGCTCGAGTGGAGCATAACACCGGCATGGTCTGGTTGGGCCAAATGGCCTGCTTCTGTGCCGTATATCCTATGTAAAAAAAATAAGGTAAATTACAGGACTATGTCTCTTTTAATAGTTTTCATTCACAGCAGGTCACGATTTACTACACCCCTTTCTCTGGAATCCTCTCCCCAAATCACTTCACCATACAATTTTCCTTTAAAAGGTCCCCAAAACTATTCTCTTTAACTATTCATTTAGCTTTCACCCACCCATCATTTCCTCCATTTTTCCTCCCGGGAATGCTCTAAAAGTGCACGTTGTCGATTTTCCTAATTCCTAAAGTGTACAAAAGGTCACTATCAAGATAGCCTTCTCTCAATTCTTTTTCAGATGACACAAAAAAACAGGAATGTTTCAAACACAATTAACAAGGTGCAGACCTAGAGAATGCTTGGTACCATTACATCCTAACTTGGTGGGCTCAAGACAAATATTCTGAGGATTACAATTGCAGACTTCAAAAGTATCTCCATTATCCTGGTGGCAGATGCTTCACTCACAGACTGGGTGCCTACTTCAAGGGGAAATTCAGAGGGAGGGAGCCATAACCACTCTGGCTGATGTCAAACAGTCCACATCCAATAAGAAAAGTTCCCAGAAGGTACCACATTTAATCCCAAGTCTGTGCCGAGTGTACATGTATTAGGGTGGAGAAAAATCAGCCAGGATTCCTGCTCTTGACTGCCAGTCACCCCTACTGTAAAATGCACTTGTGTGGACTTCAAGTGAATACAAAATTGGGTGTTTGGTTAAAGATTCCTTTAAAATTCACCATCTATGCTCACATGAAGAATAGTCACTTGGGTAAGATTTCCAGAGGGTGCCCGCCACCTGTGGAACCATAGAACAGCCAGTCAGCGCCTTTAGGAGAGCAGGGAAAAAAAGAACTGGCTCTGTTTGGTGCTCACCTGTAAGCATGCTCTCATTGACCATACACTCTCCAGTTAGAAGTGCTGCATCACATGGGACTTGAATCCCATCTTCAGGAATAACAATGCAATCGCCAGGTACTAAATCTTGAGAATTTATCATTTCCTCTTCTGTAAAACAAACCATTAAACCCATCAACAGAATACAGGAAGCAAGCTAGCCAGGACTAACAGCGTATCTCAAAGACAAGGCCACAGACTATGACCATTAAGTCCAAATATTGAATTCATTTACAACCTAAAGTACAATCACAAGGTTATGACAGTAATAACTTTTAAACAATGTGTAAATAAACACTATAGGGTTGAAATTACAGTCTGTGCAATTCTGATAAAATGCTTAGCTTGTGCCCAAATTCCTTTCTGTGCTATGTGGCTGACATTTGTCACAAGCGAGTTAAGCACTTATACAAAGACCATTTATACAAAGTGCTCTCTGTAATTTCAAACTATTGAACATCTGTGGGTTCTAGTTGGTTTGAAAAACTGCTCGGCAGAAACAGCAGTGCACGATGGCCATTTATTAATGTATTCCATTAAAATAATCAAGAGTAATAACCACCTCATACTTAATATTAACTATATTTCATATTGCTGTTCAGTCCAACTCCATGAAACACAGACATGGGGTGGGAATGGTAGATGAGTTGATCTCAAACACTTCAGATGTCTAATGAGAATAGGAAAAGCAATGCAATGAGCACATGTATGTGGAAACAATTCACACAATGACCGCCATCCACTCAGGAATATACAGTCTGCCATTCCTTCTACAATATACACACGGACTGCCATTTGATAAAGCATTTAAGTGTTATTCTTATTTGTTTTCCCTTTCCTCCTCTTCTGAAGGTGCTGGCTTTTACAGGGTTTCAGGTTCCACATCATCATCAGCATCATCATAATAATAGGCAGTCCCTCGAAACGAGGATGACTTGCTTCCACGCCAAAAAAAGGATGAGTTTACAGGTGTTTCAATGAAGGACCTAATATTTCAGGTCCTGAACTACATAGTGTAGGGTGGAAGATGCCTGTGATTTTTTTTTAAACGTGTGGTAGCCGTTGAACACCAGTCACTACACGGGCTTGACAGAGCCAGGTCTTGGTCCAGTGGCAAGGATT
The DNA here is from genome assembly GCF_044704955.1 of Pristiophorus japonicus. Classification (NCBI taxonomy): domain Eukaryota; kingdom Metazoa; phylum Chordata; class Chondrichthyes; family Pristiophoridae; genus Pristiophorus; species Pristiophorus japonicus. The sequence goes on from NC_091994.1 coordinate 87,669,748, forward strand.
ACCCATGACACAACCATTCTCGTAACCTACGATACTTTGACACGTGTCCAATTCTCTCACGTCTCAACAGTAAGTGTCGATAGACTCCTCAACCAAGCAGGAGATCGCAGCTAATCCAATCCTCATTAAATGTCCTCACACACTTTCCCATACATACAAGCAGGAATTCTTGCTGATATTTCTCTTCCTAGCCCAAGGACTCAAACAAACTGCAATTGTAACAGGCATCATAAAATTAGAGCTAAGCTATTTAGGAGTGAAATCAAGAAGCACTTTCTCACTCTAGGGATACTGCAACTTGCGCCTTCAAGATTATGGATTCTGGGTTAATTGAAATGTTCAAGACTAAGGTCAATAGATTTCTGTTGGGTATGGGTATGAGTATGAAGGGATATGGAACAAAGATGGATAAATGGAGTTAGCTGTGGCCGCCCATTTAAAACTGAGATGAGGAGGAATTTCTTCCCTGAGGGTTGTAAATCTATGGAATTCTCTGCCCTAGAGAGCTGTGGAGGCTGGGTCATTGAATATATTTAAGGTGGAGATAGACAGATTTTTGAGCAATAAGGGAATAAAGGGTTATGGGGAGCAGGCAGGGAAATGGAGTTGAGTCCATGATCAGATCAGCCATGATCTTATTAAATGGCAGAGCAGGCTCGAGGGGCCATGTGGCCTACTCCTGCTCCTATTTTTTATGTTCTTATGTTCAGTGATAGCACTCACCTTCGACTCAATCGGTTGTGGGTTCAAGTCCCACTCCAGAGACTTGAGCACAAAGTCTAAGCTGACATTCCAGTGCATTACTGAGGGAGCACTGCACGCTGGAGATGCTGTCTATGGAATGAGACGTTAAACCGAGGCCCCGTCTGCTCTCTCAAGTGGACATTAAGAGATCCCATGGCACTATTTCGAAGAAGAGCAGGGAAGTTCTCTCTGGTGTCTTGACCAATATTTATCCCTCAACCAACATTTCTAAAAAAAAAATTATCTGTTCATTATCACATTGCTGTTTGGGAGACCTTTGTGTGTAAATTGGTTTGCTACATTACAACAGTGACTACATTTCAACGGTATGTTATTGGCTATTATGTGCTTTGGAGTATTCTGAGGTCAAGGCACTGCATAAATTCTTTCATTGAGGTAGAGATCAGTCATGATCTAATTGAATAGCGTAACAGGCTCGAGGGGCTAAATATCAAACTCCTATTTCTATGTTCCTAAAGTCCCTAGCTGAGATCAGTTAATGCAGTGTAGCAAAGGAACTGAACTGGAGACCTTTATCTCCAAAAAGCAGTGACACAACTTCTGTCTGAGGTTGAACCAGACTGTTCGCAACCTTCGTGTTATATTTGACCCTGAAATGTGCTTTCAACCACACATCCGCAGCATAACTAAGACCGCCTATTTCCACCTCCGTAACATCGCCCGTCTCCACCCCAGCCTCAGCTCATCCGCTGCTGAAGTCCTCGCCAAGCCTTTGTTACCTCTAGTCTTGACTATTCCAGCACACTCCTGGCTGACCTCCCACATTCTATCCTACGTAAACTACAGGTGATCCAAAACTCGACTGCCCTTGTCCTAACTCACACCAAGTCCCGCTCACCCAGAACCCTTGTGCTCGCTGACCTACATTGGTTTTTCGATTTCAAAATTATCATCCTTATTTTCAAATCCCTCCATGGCCTTGCCCCTTCCTATCTCTGTAATCTCCTCCAGCCTCACCCCCCCTCCACCGTCCCCATCCCCCAAGATGTCTGTGCTCCCTAATTCTGCCCTTTTGAGCATTCCTGATTATAATCGCTCAACCATTGGGGGCCATGCCTTCTGTTGCCTAGGCTCCAAGCTCTGGCACTCCCTGCCTAAACCTCTCCATCTCTAACTCTCTTTCCTCCTTCAAGACGCTCCTTAAAACATACCTCATCACCTGCGCTAATTTCTACTTATGCGGCTCGGTGTCAAATTTTTTAAAATCTCATAATACTCTTGTGAAGCACCTTGGGACGTTTCACTATGTTAAAGGCGCTACATAAATACAAGTTGTTGTTGTAGAATGGGCAGTGCCTTACCCACTAAGCCATGGACAAAGAAAGTTTCATTGTTTTAGGCATCATCTCAACCCGTGTTACTGTCTTGTAACACACTACAAACTGTGAATTACCCATTATGTAAGATAATCCAGCTTGTATACTACCCTGTATTTATACAGTAGTAATGTAAGCGTCACTCGCCTCCAGTATCTCTGCGGACCTGCACACTGAACGTCAGCTTTACCATATTCCGTAATGTCACACTTTGCTGCACACAAAACAAATAAAACAGTTACAATCAGTGACTACATCATGAAACATCTCTGCTTTGTTACCCATTAATTTCAACATTGATATAGATCACGATGTCCAATACATTAACTGCTAGCCACATGTGGCAAATTGCACTTCTGATTCGTAAATAAAAATGACACCATAGTTGGGTATGTGATTTCAGCACTCACATGGTGTGCACTTTAGCCTTTTTGTGCATTTGTTGAGAAAATGAAAAGCAGAGTGTGCCAGTGTTTTTTGATCATTAAGTGCTTTACTCCCTTGGTTACTGAATGGTGACAAGATGTTTGTTAAGTAAATATACACACATATGACGTACATTTACTTATATTGTGCGAGTGTATGCAAGACATTTCCTACTAAAATTAGTGCATGTGGCTAAAACGGTGTTGCTGTAGCTAATCTGCGATTTCTATTGGACAACAATGATGTCGACAATTGCCAATGTCAGGTGACGGGATGTAGGCTTTGGATATCAATGCCGTGGGAAAACGTAACCACCACAAAGCCAAAGGGCAAGTGCATTACTTGCCTCTGAGGCTACAAGCTGTTTTCTCATGTCCTACTATTTCCAAGCTAGTCATTTTATTTATTTATTTACATTTGTTTAATACAGGTTTAAAAGTGATATGTTTGCTGTAACCAGAGAGCATGTGAAATTTGTTGATGTTTGTACGTCACCGTTGGCATTTTCTAGGATTTTCATATCTGATTCATGCTTCATAGCGCCACACAACAGATCAGCATACAACATTTAAAGTACGAAAGGAAAGACAAGGTAGAGAAAGCAATGAAACTCTCAAATAATTCTCAGTACTAATAAACATAATCTCGCACTTATTAACATTATTTCCCCCTTTACCAGGAACAACTTTTTTAAATCTACAGAGCTAAACTCTTTCTTGTTTGTCCATTTCCGAGTTTCTACAATCAATCTTTGGGTACAATTAAAGCTTTCTTTTAACTACCACAATACAGAAGATGTGCCCAGTGAAGTGCTTGTCTTTTATTTCCTCCCTTCTCTGCAGCTGTGGCCGCAATAGTTTTTGCACACTTCCCTCTGGTTGTGGTGTAAGTGGTGTATTTGGACTTCCAGAAGGTGTTTGGCAAGGTGCCACATAAAAGGTTACTGCATGGATAGAGTATTGGCTAACTAACAGAAAACAGAGAATTGGAATAAATATTTCATTCTCTGGTTGACAATCAGTAACTAGTGGGGTGCCGCAGGGATCAGTGCTGGGACCGTGTGTAATGTAACCAAGTTTGCTGGCAATACAAAGATGGGAGGAAAATCAATGTGTGACGAGGACAAAAAAAATCTGCAAAAGGATATTGAGAGGCTAAGTGAGTGGGCAAAAATTTTGTAGATGGAGTATAATGTTGGAAAGTGTGAGGTCATGCACTTTGGCAGAAAAAAATCAAAGAGAAAGTTATTATTTAAATGGAGAAAGATTGCAAAGTGCTGCAGTACAGCAGGACTTGTGCATGAAACACAAAAGGATAGTATGCAGGTACAGCAAGTGATCAGGAAGGCCAATGGAATCTTGACCTTTATTGCAAAGGGGATGGAGTATAAAAGCAGGGAAGTCTTGCTACAGTTATACAGGGTATTGGTGAGGCCACACCTGGAATACTGCGTGCAGTTTTGGTTTCCATATTTACGAAAGGATATACTTGCTTTGGAGTCGGTTCAGAGAAGGTTCACTAGGTTGATTCCGGAAATGAAGAGGTTGATTTATGAAGAAAGGTTGAGTAGTTTGGGCCTCTACTCATTGGAATTCAGAAGAATGAGAGGTGTTCTTATCAAAATGTATAAGATTATGAGGGGGCTTGACAAGGTGGATGCAGAGAGGATGTTTCCACTGATAGGGGAGACTAGAACTAGAGGGGATAATCTTAGAATAAGGGGTCACCCATTAAATGAGGAGTTGAGGAGAAATTTCTTCTCCGAGGGTTGTGAATCTGTGGAACTCGCTGCCTCAGAACTGTGAAAGCTGGGACAATGAGTAAATTTAACACAAAAATAGACAGTTTCTTAAACAATAGGAAAATAAGGGGTTATGGGGAGCAAGCAGGGAAGTGGACCCGAGTCCATGATCGGATCAGCCAAGATCGTCTTAAATGGCGGCGCAGGTTTGAGGGGCCGTATGGCCTACTCATACTCCTATTTCTTATGCTCTTATGGTTTGTGTTGTAGTACGGATCATACATCTACAAGGCAACCAGCACATTAAGTCAGCATTGTTTATCTCATCTTCACTGCACCAAGTATTTTTTTTTTAAGTCCCCCCACCCCCCCCAATTTGCTTCTTTCCTCTCCACAATGCTGATTCTGATGGAGTGTAATCCAGCAATGTCTGAAGTCCTGCTGCATCTCATTCCAGTTGGCATTCTTCATATGCGATTCTCATCACCCTAACTCTGACCCAACATGTGGCCCTCAAGGGCCGACACTCCAGAGCTCAAGTCTCAGGCAATTCAGTCTTATCAGCGTTTATCCTCCTCCTTCACGATAAATGATCTCCTCATAAAAGATCCTCTCGGAATGAGTGATCACAATATGGTTGAATTTGTAATACAGATTGAGGATGAGGAAGTTGTGTCAGAAACGAGCGTACTATGCTTAAACAAAGGGGACTACAGTGGGATGAGGGCAGAGTTGGCTAAAGTAAACTGGAAACAAGGACTAAACGGTGGCACAATTGAGGAACAGTGGAGGACTTTTAAGGAGCTCTTTCATAGTGCACAACAAAAATATATTCCAGTGAAAAAGAAGGGCGGCAAGAGAAGAGATAACCAGCCGTGGATAACCAAGGAAATAAAGGAAAGTATCAAATCAAAGACCAATGCATATAAGGTGGCCAAGGTTAGTGGGAAACTAGAGGATTGGGAAAATTTTAAGCAACAGCAAAGAATGACTAAAAAAGCAAAAAAGAAAGGGAAGATAGATTACGAAGGTAAACTTGCGCAAAACATAAAAACAGATAGTAAAAGCTTTTACCGATATATAAAACGGAAAAGAGTGACTAAAGTAAATGTTGGTCCCTTAGAAGATGAAAAGGGGGATTTAATAATGGGAAATGTGGAAATGGCTGAGACCTTAAATAATTATTTTGCTTCCGTCTTCACAGTGGAAGACACAAAAACCATGCCAAAATTTGCAGGCCACAGGAATGTGGGATGGGAGGACCTTGAGACAATCACTATCACTAGGGGGGTAGTGCTGGACAGGCTAATGGGACTGAAGGTAGACAAGTCCCCTGGTCCTGATGAAATGCATCCCAGGATATTAAAAGAGATGGCGGAAGTTATAGCAGATGCATTCGTTATAATCTACCAAAATTCTCTGGACTCTGGGGAGGTACCAGCGGATTGGAAAGCAGCTAATGTAATGCCTCTGTTTAAAAAAGGGGGCAGGCAAAAGGCAGGTAACTATAGGCCGGTTAGTTTAACATCTGTAGTGGGGAAAATGCTTGAAACTATCATTAAGGAAGAAATAGCGGGACATCTAGATAGGAATAGTGCAATCAAGCAGACGCAGCATGGATTCATGAAAGGGAAATCATGTTTAACTAACTTACTGGAATTCTTTGAGGATATAACGAGCATGGTGGATAGAGGTGTACCGATGGATGTGGTGTATTTAGATTTCCAAAAAGCATTCGGTAAGGTGCCACACAAAAGGTTACTGCAGAAGATAAAGGTACGCGGAGTCAGAGGAAATGTATTAGCATGGATAGAGAATTGGTTGGCGAACAGAAAGCAGAGAGTCGGGATAAATGGGTCCTTTTCCGGTTGGAAATCAGTGGTTAGTGATGTGCCACAGGGATCAGTGCTGGGACCACAACTGTTTACAATATACATAGATGACCTAGAAGAGGGGACAGAGTGTAGTGCAACAAAATTTGCAGTTGACACTAAGATTAGTGGGAAAGCGGGTTGTGTAGAGGACTCAGAGAGGCTGCAAGGAGATTTGGATAGGTTAAGCGAATGGGCTAAGGTTTGGCAGATGGAATACAATGTCGGAAAGTATGAGGTCATCCACCTTGGGAAAAAAAACAGTAAAAGGGAATATTATTTGAATGGGGAGAAATTACAACATGCTGTGGTGCAGAGGGACCTGGGGGTCCTTGTGCAAAAAGGTTAGTTTACAGGTGCAGCAGGTAATCAGGAAGGCGAATGGAATGTTGGCCTTCATTGAGAGAGGGATGGAATACAAAAGCAAGGAGGTCTTGCTGCAACTGTATAAGGTATTGGTAAGGCCGCACCTGGAGTACTGCGTGCAGTTTTGGTCACCTTACTTAAGGAAGGATATACTAGCTTTGGAAGGGGTACAGAGACGATTCACTAGGCTGATTCCAGAAATGAGGGGGTTACCTTATGATGATAGACTGAGTAGACTGGGTCTTTACTCGTTGGAGTTCAGAAGAATCAGGGGTGATCTTATAGAAACATTTAAAATCATGAAAGGGATAGAAAAGATAGAGGCAGAGAGGTTGTTTCCACTGGTAGGGGAGACTAGAACTAGGGGGCACAGCCTCAAAATACGAAGGAGCCAATTTAAAACCGAGTTGAAAAAGAATTTCTTCTCCCAGAGGGTTGTGAATCTGTGGAATTCTCTGCCCAAGGAAGCAGTTGAGGCGAGCTCATTGAATGTTTTCAAGTCAAAGATAGATAGATTTTTAACCAATAAGGGAATTAAAGGGTTACGGGGAGAGGGCGGGTAAGTGGAGCTGAGTCCACGACCAGATCAGCCATAATCTTATTGAATGGCGGAGCAGGCTCGAGGGGCTAGATGGCCTACTCCTGTTCCTAATTCTTATGTTCTTATGTTCACTGATTTCTCCAGTTTGCGTGTCTGGAGCTTTGAAAGGAGCTGTTCATAGCACCGATGTCTCATTGGTGGTTAAATCCTAAATCAGAACAGCAAGAAACGATGGGTATTGGCAGTTTGTGATATATGCAAATTCATGGGAGATTGGATTGAAAATTTATACGTGGCCCTTGAGGCTCCATGGAATGTACTAATTCATCCCACAAAGACAAAAACTTTGATCTCAATGGTGACTGGTTAGGTTATTAAACTGTGGAGGGTATATCAGTTGAACCTGATCCTACCTCAGTTTACATTCATATATACTTTCCAGCAATCACTGGATAGTAATGAGAAGCAGAGGCTTGGCAGATGTTTCCCTTCTTTAGTCCAGAGGCGATGTCCTGGCTGAGAGCAGCTAAATCTGCACAGACTGGGAATTTGACCCGGAAGTTCTTGGGTCTGTAAAGTTCGGTACCACATCACAGGGTGCATTTGCCTTCTGCACCAGCAACATCTGAATCAAAACAAAATGTTTTGGATTCCCGATAGTTAGCAGTCGCTTAATCTTCACCGTCTCAGTTTGTGGCATAATCTAAAGCATGTGGTTTGGTTTTCAGCCATGTAACCTCCTCCCAAGTCTCTGTGGAAATCACAGCGAGCAAGAAAGAAGGCTAAGTGCTAGGAATCTGGAGTTGTGTCGTATGCTACGGAGATGGTCCAAAATTACAGGCTACGCTCTCCATTTAGTAAACAATGCGCACCAGAGGTGTCTTGTAGCTACATTAGCACAGCAAGACTCCCCCCTTCGAAGTAAGTGTCAGGGCAATTAATTTCAATGAGGTGGGGATGAAAGAGAAGGGAAATTAACATTCCCTTCCCTGAATTTATTATTCTATCTGTGCTATAGTATCGGACTGTTATGGTTAGGCAGCTAATCTACACCGTCAGTGGGAATCCAATCTCTCCATTTATCAGATTGTCTCTATTAATCAAAAACTACTACACTGTATAAATTGTCTCAAAGTTCTCACTGTACAATGCATACAACTAGTTAATAGTATTGACAATCACCACAAGTTAAGAGAAGTTTGTAGGGTTCTTGAAACACTGGATCTGAGCAGCAGTTACATTCCTTCTATCACTTCACAGTGAGTGCAAGCTTGTACGTTCCCCAAATTTGTGATGTGTAAAACCATTGCAGTTTGCTGGCAAACCCACTGTGAATTACCATAAAATAGGGGAAAAACACCATTTCATACATAACACCCAACAAACAAGCAGCAACACTCCCAAGTCATCCAAATAAACAGGTGGCGGATGGAGTTGGAAAAAAACCCTTAAATATTCTGTGAATCAGTGGAAATCTGTCAATGTCTGCGAATTTCTGTTTCGCCGTTAACTCGACTGTGCAAATATTCATTTATATATAATCCAAGTTTTTTGTTTCATATTGAAAATGATATCAAGGCACCAAACCGATCTTATTTCCAGTAACAGATCTTCAGAAACCCTGTAGATTGTTCCCTCATGCTTTACCTTGTGTGTCTGGTATAGGGATATACCAATGGAGATGACAGAGATGAACAGGATGCATCCTGCGTAGTAATAATATTCCTCTGTGATCCAAAGTATAATACTGAAGATCTGGAAAATGTAGAAGGGATTTAGCACCTGAAGTGGGGAAAAAAATCAAAAATTAATTTTTAAAACTGCAGCACGCACCTTCAGAATTGAACAACAACCAGAAACGGCTAACAATGAACAGGAAGACTGTAAAGGTCAATAGGCCTGCCAGTCACCTTCATGAACTCTGGGAACGAGACCATTACTTTCCTTCTTTCTTGCCTCCACTGTTGAATGTGCTGAATTATATTAAGGTTGCACAGGTATCATTTATCCTCCAGTACCTCAAACGAGTGGCAATGCTTCATTTGAGAGTCAGGATGGTGAGCACCAGCAGGCTCTTTCACTGTGGCAGCTGAGTTCAATACTGACCCCACCCTCAGTATACATACATACATACAAGTGCACACAGGGGGTAGAACAGGAGTCACTGGGCACTGATTGATAGTAGGAACTCTAACCATTTCCCTTCTTTAGCCCAGGCGCATCAAAGCCAATTTACTGCCCTCCTGCTACATAGGTCAAGATCAACTAACACAGCACAGATCAGGGGGTTGAAGCTGGAACCTTCCTCTTTGTGCTCAGACCCACACTGTGTGGCATCTTTATTGTTATTCTTGTTATCGGTACTTGCATTTGTGCATTTGGTCCAAGCTGGAAAGATGGTTGAGACCCAGGCATCTCCACTGAAAATTACAATTTGAGCACTTAATTTTGAGCAAGCAATTTCTCACCAACAATAGGAGATTTGATTTCTGGCCCCCCACTTAAAGAAGAAGAATATCTCTAAGGGTCAATAGTATGAGGTGTATTGCCTCTCTATAACTAAGTGGCGCAATAGTGCAATCTGGGCCAATGCTTCCTCCTACCTAGTGATGACGAAGTGCCAAGTCTCCATTTGCATCTGCCCACAACAGCATGAATGAGATCAGCTACGTGCCCAGCGGCAGTAACCCGTCTCCCACCGTGCACGCAGAATGTTAGAGCTCCAAATACCTTGTCAGCATGCAACTGCAAAATGAGCATCTTAATCATTATACTATCTGCCTGGCCCAAAAACAGGAATGTTTTCTTTGAAAATGTAGGGTCACCTCGACTCACCTCCTCTATTAATAGTCTGAAGTACGATTTTACAGGCACATCAATCACGTTTGGTCCGTACACCCGCCTTCTGCAAGAAAACCAAAGAAATGATAGCATGATGGGGACATGTTCTGCACCTTATCAGATTTCAAACTCAATGATTTACACACTTGCCTATCCGTGTGTGAATCTGGAGGTTAGGTGAATAGTATGCTCTGTACATTGGCACATGTGTAGCTATCTCCCCATGTATGCTCTTGCTTCTATTACAGCATTTTGTAACTGTACAAAATTCAATTTCATATTATCTCCACCCCACTCCCCGGAAGAGGCCAACTCTTGTTGCGCCATAGCTCCATGGGCACTGGTAGCCCTCTCATATTTTGCCCATGTGCAAACCTAGACAGCGAATGTCAGCAATCCATCATCCAAGTCTGATCCTGTTCTCACCAATCGCACACATAAATACACTTTCCAACCAGGGTCACTAAGCAGTGATTGGGAGCTGGAACCCTGGCTGATATTCCCCATTATAGCCCAGGGGTAATGAGAATAACTGTAACACTCCAATTGAGTCAACTGAAAAGTTAATGACTGAGATTCATAGATTTTTGTACGGTAAGGATATCAAAGAATATGGAGAAAAGGCAGGCAAATGGAGCGGAGGTACAGGTCAGGCATGATCTGATAGAATAGCGGAACAGGTTCAAGAGGCTGAAAGACTTACTCCTGTTCCTATGTTCCAACAGCTGCCCCAGCTAATAAAGTTAACTCAACACAGGCCAGCGACGGATTATGTCCCTTCTGGAAATATATCTTGCTCCCTTCGCTGATTTTAAGTAAAGAAAGTGGATAACTATAAAGTGGTAAATCCAGTGTTTATAGCTTAGCAACATAAATCCTCTGAAAAATTCGGAAACATCCTAGAAAAATAGTTCTACATTTATTTGGATACAAATTAAGCTGTGTGGCCATCTCTCAAGTTATTGTAAGAAACAGCCATTAAATGGGCAAAGGTTCATCTGTCACATAGCCTGAAGCCAAAGGCATGCTCCTCCGCAGAGCTTTGCCAACTGCTTGCGGTCAGGGATATTTCAGCAAAATATTCCGTCTGTTTAGATACAACAAATCTCAAGAATCTGCCGTGTACTCACTTTGTGTTTTGGTTGTGTCTGCTGAGTCCCCTCTGTTGCCTGTGAATGTCTCCACATGTCAGCGCCTCTTCGAGAACACTGTAAAACAAAACAAAACACTAATCAACGTTGAAATCATAGCAAAGGTTAAAAAACACACACAAAAAACCCAACTTACATATAGCAGCTTTAATATAGAAACATTTTCCCAAGGCGCCTCACAGATGCAGACGGGAAAAATAAATGCTGAGCCAAAGGAAGAGATATTAGAAAGGGTGAGCTAAAGCTTGGATGAAGAGGTGGGTTTTAAGGAGGAGAGGGAGGTCGAGAGGGAAAGTGGCTTACAGCGGGAATTCCAGGGGCCTAAGAGGCTGAAGGCACGTCTGTCAATGGTGAGGCAAAAGGAAGGGGGTGGTGAATAAGAGGCAAGAGTCAGATGAACAAAGTTCTAAGGGTGGGGGTGGTGTTTAGAGGCAGTTACAGAGATGGAGCGAGGCAAGACTATGAAGAGGTGGGTTTTCTAGGGATAAGGATTTAAAATTTCAGGTGTTGGGGGACTAGCAACCAAGATAAGTCAGCAAGGAAAGGGGTGATGCATGAGCAGCAAAGTTTTACGGTAGGTGGCAGATGGGAGGCTAGCTAGGAGAGCTTTGGAATAGTTGAATCTAGGGGTGACAAATGCATTAATGAGAGTTTCCGCAGTAGATGGGTTGAGGCAGTGGCAGAAGTGGAAGTAATCAGTTTTTGTAATGGAGGGAACATGGGTCGGAAGCTCAGCTCAGGTCAAATGGGAAACAACCTGAGACAGTGGCTGGGTAGGGGATGGAATTTGTGGTGGGGGTCCGAAGAAGAAAAGTGCAGCTCAGCCTGGATATCAGACGAGCAATCTGACAACAAAGAGGCAGTGAAGGGTTCTAGAGAGATGGTAGAGAGTTAGAGCAGGGCAATGTCAGCATACATGTTGAAACTGACCCCATATCTGTGCATGATGCTGCCAAAGGGCAGCATGTAGATGGAGAAGAGGAGGCAGCTAAGAATAGATCCTTGGAGGATGCTGGAGCCATCGATGAGGGAGCAGGAGAAGCCATTGCCAGAGATGCTCCGGCTACGATTTCATAGGCAAGAGTGGAGCTGTGAGCAGTTCGTATTGTGGGAAAAATTGAAAGGAAATAAAATTAAGGCACATCATCATAGGCAGTCCCTCGGAATCGAGGAGGACCTGCTTCCACTCCCAAAGTGAGTTCTTTGATGGCTGACCAGTCCGATACGAGAGCCACAGACCCTGTTACAGGTGGGACAGACATTCGTCAGGGAAAGGGGTCGGTAGGGCTGATTTGCCGCGCGCTCCTTCTGCTGACTGCGCCTGGCCTCTTCATGCTCTTTGCGTCGAGACTCAGAGCTCAACGCCCTCCCAGATGGACTTTCTCCACCTCGGGCGGTCTGCTGCCAGGGCGTCAGTGGTGATGTTGCACTTTACCAGGGAGGCTTTGAGGGGGTCCTTATAACATTTCCGCTGTCCTCCTTTGGCTTGTTTACCACGGAGCATTTGCTTAGGGAGTCTCGTATCTGGCATGCATGCTATGTGGCCTGCCCAGCGAAGCTGATCGAGTGTGGTCAGTGCTTCAATACTGGGGATGTTAGCCTGGTCGAGGACACTGATGTTGGTGCTCCTGTTTTCCCAGGAGATTTGCAGGATCTTGCGGAGACATTGTTCGTGATATATCTCCAGCGACTTGAGGTGTCTTCTGTACATCGTCCATGCCTCAGACCCATACAAGAGGGTATTACTACAGCCCTGTAGACCATGAGTTTAGTGGGAGATTTGAGGGCCTGGTCTTCAAACACTCTTTTCCGCAGGCGGCCGAAGGCTGCGCTGGCGCACTGGAGGCGATGCTGAATCTCCGCATCAATGTCTGCCTTTGTTGATAAGAGGCTCCCGAGATATGGGAAATGGTCCACGTTGTCCAGGGCCGCACCGTGGATCGAGATGATTGGAGGGCAGTGCTGTGCGGCGATGACAGGCTGGTGAAGGACCTTTGTCTTACGGATGTTAAGCGTAAGGCCCATGCTTTCATATGCCTTAGTGAATACATTGACTATATCCTGAAGTTCAGCCTCTGAATGTGCACAGACGCAGGCATTGTCCGCATACTGCAGCTCAATGACAGAGGTTGGGGTGATCTTGGACCTGGCCTGGAGATGGCGTAGGTTAAACAGCTTTCCACTGGTTCTGTAGTTTAATTCCACTCCAGCGGGGGGCTTGTTGATTGTAAGGTGGAGCATGGCGGCGAGGACGATTGAGAAGAGGGTTGGAGCGATATCGCAGCCCTGTTTGACCCCGTTCCGGATGTGGATTGGGTCTGTAATGGATCCGTTGGTAAGGATCACGGCCTGCATGTCATCGTGAAGCAGGCGTAGGATGTTGACAAACTTTGGGGGCATCCAAAACGGAGGAGGACGCTCCATAGACCCTCACGGTTGACAGTGTCAAAGGCCTTTGTAAGATCGAAAAAGGCCATGTATAAGGGCTGGTGCTGCTCCCTGCATTTTTCCTGCAACTGGCACACTGCAAAGATCAAGTCTGTTGTGCCACGTAGGGGACGAAATTCGCATTGCGATTCGGGGAGGAGCTTCTCGGCCACAGGGAGAAGACGATTGAGGAGAACTCGAGCGACAACTTTCCATGTGACTGAAAGCAGGGAGAAAGTTGCCGCAGTCGGACTTGTCCCCCTTTTTAAAAATGGTCACAATCACTGCATCTCTGAGATCTCAAGGCATGCTCTCCTTCCTCCAGATGAGAGAGATGAGGTCATGTATCTGAGCCAACAGCACCTCTCCGCCATATTTTAGCACCTCATCATGGATTCCATCCGCACCCGTAGCCTTGTTATTCTTAAGCTGTTTTATGGCTTTGCCAACCTGATGCAACGTTGAAGTTTCACTGAGTTGGTGGCGGGTGGCATGCTACAAGATGGAATCGAGAACACTCGAGTCAAAGGCAGAATCTTGATTGAGGAGATCTTCAAAGTGCTCCTTCCATCGGACCCAGACAGCCTCTGTGTCCTTGATGAGTGTTTCCCCGTTCTTGGCCAGGAGCGGGGTAGGGGCTTGGGAGTTTGGGCCGTAGGTGGCCTTGACTGCAGTGAAGAATCCTTGCATATCATGACTGTCGGCCAGTTGTTGTATCTCCTGTGCTTTCCCCATCCACCACCTGTTCTTCAGGTCCCGAGTTTTTTGTTGGACCTGAGCCTTGAGCCGTCTGTAATGTTGTTTTGCAGCTCCAGAGTTAGGCTGTTGCTTGAGGCTCAGAAATGCTTTGCGCTTGCGATCTATTAGTTCTTCGATCTCCTGATCATTTTCATCAAAACAGTCCTGATGTTTTCTGGTTCAGTGACTAAGTGTCTATTCACAGGCACTGGTTATAGAGGCCTGGAGGGCAGACCAAGTGCTGTGGGGATTCAGCATCTTGGGGTCACCAAGGCACGCCAGATTGGCTGTGGGACGCTGGCTGTATAGGGCTCTCTTAGCTGGGCCTCTAAGTGCCCCGGCATTAACTTTTTTGCAGAACTGCTTCTGCTGTCCCCTCTGCTTTGGGGCAATGTTAACGTTGATGATGGATTTGATTAGGCAGTGGTCCGTCCAGCAGTCGTCAGCTCCTGTCATAGCGCAGGTGATGCGCACATCCTTGCGATCCCTGGCTCGGACGATGATATAGTCAAGCAGGTGCCAGTGTTTGGAGCGAGGGTGTTGCACGATGCCTTGTATTTGTCCCTCTGACGGAACAGGGTGTTGGTAATGAGGAGTTCATGTTCTAGGCATTTTGTCAGGAGTAGGGTACCGCTGGAATTGGCTTTCCCTACCAATCTCGTCTCCCCAGAGGGTTGTGTCTTTGCCAACCCTGGCATTAAAATCACCCAGGAGGATCAGTTTGTCGCCCGTGGGGACACAGGACAAGGATGTCTCGAGGTTGGAATAAAAACCCTCTTTAGCCTCATCCATTGCATCGAGCGTGGGGGCGTATGCACTGATGACTGCGGCACATTGGTTCCGAGATAGGGTGATACGGAGGGTCATGAGGCGTTCGTTGACCCCACAGGGGGAGTCTTTGAGGCAGTCGACCAGCTCATTCTTGATGGCAAAGCCGACTCCATGAAGGCGGCGTTCTGCCTCTGGTTTCCCTTTCCAGAAGGTGTAACCTCCACCATGTTCCTTCAACTGGCCTTCCCCTGCCCGCCGGGTCTCGCTTAGGGCGGCGATGTCAATGTCAAAACGTCCACGCTCCCAGGCAACTATGGCGGTGCGGTGTTCCGGCCTGTTGCTGTTGGGATCATCAATGAGGGTCCTGACATTCCAGGTCCCGAACTTCATACTGACGGAGTGAAAGATGCCTGTGCGCGAGTTCTTTTAACGTGGGGTGGCCGCTGCACACCGGCAACCACAAGGGCTTAGCTGAACAAGGTCTTGGTCCAGTGGCAAGTGGGTCCAAGACAACTGGAGACCAGGCACAGCTCGATAAGCCTAATTGTCTAAGGCACAGCCACTAGTCAGGAACCCTAGTTAAGAACAGAATATGTAGAGAAGGAGAAAAATGTACAAAGAAAAGGCCATGCCCACCATCAAGCCCATTCATCCGCAAACCACATTCAGTTTGCTCGATCATGGACTCTTCCAAATCCTGTTAATCTCCTGACCAACCACAGATAAAATCTCCATGAAAATAAAACCGAAATATCTCCTCAAAAGGTAGTCAAGTAAAGCTACAAAGCCAACCTTGCATCTCACCCTATTCAACACTGACTAGTGATATTCCACAAGCAACATCTATGGCCCAGGCAACAAAAACACTGGAGAGTTGAGCGTTTTATCAATATTGATCCATATCTTTCTAGGTTTCACACAAGTCTAAGTTCTCGTATAGGTCAGTTAGGTATCTGACACACATAGAAACTCATCACGATGAGTCTCCAAACCAAGCTACAGTAATATCCGAGAACCACAAAATTATGGAATTCCTTCAGTCCCTTCTACAATCTATAGTTTCCCCAAACCCACACTTGACATCATCTAATCAGTGCTTCCCAATTTAGCTCATTTCTATTCCTCCTCTTAACCTTGATGGCATCCTGCACAATGAACCATCCTTTTTTTGATTCTATTCATAAATTCGGAGTTAAATCAACAAAGCACTAAGTGCTTTTGCCAGCAACTGTTCAACATATCCACTACTCTGTCTAAGGTTTGTTAATTTGCACATTTGTTTTCTTGTGTGCAATGGAGAGAAACATCTGGGTATTGAAGATATATAAGTATAAGCACAAGATGCCCCACTTGAGTAAATAGGTGGTACATACATCATAGGACGCGCTCATCCTCCCCTAACGTCCAGGTTACAGGTATAAATTGCAAGATATAATCGCCACTCGATGGAAATGTGATGGAATAATGCGCAAAATACACTCAGAAGCCAAAGTGTGCCAAAGGATCTGATTCAGACTGGCTCAGAGTACAATCCCATAGCAGAGAGTGGCTGACTCCCAATAAGTAACCTCGCAGAGTCACCAAGTGTTCCTACACCAGTTTACATACCTGAGTTTGCAGAAGCTTCGTCTTTTCTCAATCCAAATGTAGCGTAAACCCTCAAAAGTGTAGTAACGAATCACATTTTTCTTTTAAGAGAAAAAGAGCACCGTTTATAAAGATTAGAATGGGACCTTGCTACAGGCTACAAGGAACCCTGATCACAGCAAACCATGTTATCTCAGGTGAAGCTAATTATTGGGATTTGAATGAGTGATGACACTGAATGAGAACAGGGGACCTCAGACATTTTACCTTTCCATGATAACTATTAATTGGGCTCAACAAAATTTAATTTTGAAATGTGTTGAAATATTATGTGGTTGAGAAAATGAATCCACTCCTTGGGTGTATCAAGGTTCAAAAACAGCCGCCCTTTATACCTGGTTCACTTTCAGCATGTATTGTGACCATTCGTGTCGGCTCCCTTTAACAAACTCTTCCCATCAGTTTTGGGATGGATTGGACAGGTAAGGAAGCGGAGTGTCCTGGTTTGGTCCATTGTTTTTAAATCACATCTACACTTCTATATTTTTATATCGATGATATAAAAACATACCAATATGCTTGCTGCACAAACAGCAAGTAAAAAAATGTCACAACTTGGTTCTGTTAATTAACACAAAACTGATATTTTATAGTTGGCAGCACTGAATTTGTTTTATACCAGAAAATGGAATACTTTCTATTGTAGGCACCGAATGGCCGCATCATGTATTGTCAGGTACAATGCAGAGCAAAGCTCCCTCTACTCTTCCACCACAATACACTGGTGTCAAATCCCCCCGCCATCAACGTCCTGGGGGTCACCATTGACTAGAAACTTAATTAGACCAGCCACATAAATACTGTAGCTACAAGACAGGGTCAGCGATTGGGTATTCTGTGGCAAGTAACTCGCCTCCTGGCTCCCCAAAGCCTCTCTACCACCTAGAAGGCACGTCAGGAGTGTGATGGAATAGTCTCCACTTGTCTGAATGTGTGCACCTCCAAGAACACTCAAGAAACTCCAGGAGACAAGCCAGTACCCTTGATCGCCACCCCATCCACCGCCTTAAACATTCACACACTCTACCACCAACGCAACATGTCTGCAGTGTGTACCACCTATACCCCGCCAAGGCTTCTTCAACAACACCTCCTAAACCCACGACCTCTATCATCTAGAAGGACAAGGGCAGTAGGCGCATGGGAACATCACCACCTCCAAGTCCTGGCTTGGTCATTTATCGCCGTTCTTTCATTGACGCTGGGTCAAAATCCTGGAAATCCCGCCCTAACAGCACTGTGGGAGTACCTTCACCACACGAACTGCAGCAGTTCAAGAAGGTGGCTCACCACCATCTTCTCAAAGACCAATAAATGCTGGCCTCGCCAGTGACACCCAAATTCCGCGAATTAATAAAAAATGCTTCACCTTCAACTTCAAACCCAGTGTCACATTTTTCCATCTCCCATTCTTCCCAGAATGAGATTGCCAATTAAGTGCTAAATTAGAGGCTGTTTTGTACGATGGGCCAGAGTTCATTGGGAACAGGATTGAGACTACCCAAACTCATCTCATATAGAAGCTTTACGTTATACATATGGCTATATAGCTAGTAATATAGGTGACGCAGTATCTGATCTCCTACCTCCTCCTGTTTCTGAAGTTGAATAGTGTCCTTCCAACAATCTTCAAGCACTCCTATGGCTAAAGTAATTCGGTTATCATCTTCACTGGACTCAACAAGATGAGGAAAACTTTAAAATAGAGACACAGAAAAGCAAGAGCATTACATTGGGAACTGGTCCATATGCTAACATTTTCTGATCATTTGGAATAGAGAAGCAGATTGAGGCACTGACACATAAGCAGGCAGTTTCTAGCCCCAGATTTCTGCAGCAGTATTTCAATGTTCAAAATACAACAGATCTCTGCCCCTCATGTATTTAGACCACCCTCCTTAATAGGAAGAGTAGGATTGAACCGCTGACATTTCCATAGAATCCATCAATGCAACCTGTCAGAGGCATGATCAAGACCTGTGCAATGCCAGCCTGTTTTAGCCAACTGTCCTAGATCCTGCAGACCATCTGCCAAAGATGAACAAATCTCACCCTTCTAAGAGTTCTCCTGATTGCTCAATGGCGAGATGCATAGCCCAGGGTAGTTCTAAATTAGCTGATCTCAGCCAGAGTTGGGTGAGGGTATCTCAATTAGAGTATTTAGAGGGGGGAAAAATCAGCAAAAATTCTTGCTGAAAAGTAAAGTTGGAGTGAGTACAGGATCTGTTTCTGCAAAGATAACCTGCAGCCATTGGAAATCATATATCCTGTAATTTTCTTCAGTCATCTCCAGAGTGAAGAAAATTACCAGATACACGATTCCCTTCTTCTGGCTAGGGTGTGTTTTCACAGCTGTCAGCTGCCCCCAATAACCCTCACCCCAAGTGGCCATTCTTCATTTCTGAGCAGTGAATATGAATGGACTAATTGACTGTGAAGAGCATCAAATCAGATTCTATCCTCACTTGACTTGCGTACTTTCCAGCAGGGGTCAATACATAATAAAGAGCAGAAACCCCAACTCCACAGTCCAAAGCACTGATGCCAGTGTCACCACGGTTTGGGGGGGGGGTTCAGTTAGTGTTCAGGTGCACATATTTAATGTCACCATCTCAATAATCCACTGAACACTGGATTAAAGCTGTAGTTGTTCTGAACAGTCAGCTATGATTCAGTAGCTCTGTAAGGGTCAAGGATGTCTCGGAGCGGGTGCAGGACATTCTGAAATGGGAGGGAGAACAGCCAGTTGTCGTGGTGCACATTGGTACCAACGACATAGGTAAAAAGAGGGATGAGGTCCTACGAAACGAATTTAAGGAGCTAGGAGCTAAATTAAAAAGTAGGACCTCAAAAGTAGTAATCTCGGGATTGCTACCAGTGCCACGTGCTAGTCAGAGTAGGAATCGCAGGATAGCGCAGATGAATACGTGGCTTGAGCAATGGTGCAGCAGGGAGGGATTCAAATTCCTGGGGCATTGGAACCGGTTCTGGGGGAGGTGGGACCAGTACAAACCGGACGGTCTGCACCTGGGCAGGACCGGAACCAATGTCCGAGGGGGAGTGTTTGCTAGTGCTGTTGGGGAGGAGTTAAACTAATATGGCAGAGGGATGGGAACCAATGCAGGGAGACAGAGGGAGACAAAAGGGAGGCAGAGGCAGGAGACGGAGGGGAGATGGGGGGGGGGGGGGGGGGGCGGAGAGGCCCGGGGCGGGGAACAGGAAGGGCCACTGTGCGGCAGAATTCCAAAAGGACAAAGGGTGTTAAAAAAACAAGCCTGAAGGCTTTGTGTCTTAATGCAAGGAGTATCCGCAATAAGGTGGATGAATTAACTGTGCAAATAGATGTTAACAAATATGATGTGATTGGGATTACGGAGACGTGGCTCCAGGATGATCAGGGCTGGGAACTCAACATCCAGGGGTATTCAACATTCAGGAAGGATAGAATAAAAGGAAAAGGAGGTGGGGTAGCATTGCTGGTTAAAGAGGAGATTAATGCAATAGTTAGGAAAGACATTAGCTTGGATGATGTGGAATCTATATGGGTAGTGCTGCAGAACACCAAAGGGCAAAAATCGTTAGTGGGAGTTGTGTACAGACCTCCAAACAGTAGTAGTGATGTTGGGGAGGGCATCAAACAGGAAATTAGGAGTGCATGCAATAAAGGTGCAGCAGTTATAATGGGTGACTTTAATATGCACATAGATTGGGCTAGCCAAACTGGAAGCAATACGGTACAGGAGGATTTCCTGGAGAGCATAAGGGATGGTTTTCTAGACCAATATGTCGAGGAACCAACTAGGGGGGAGGCCATCTTAGACTGGGTGTTGTGTAATGAGAGGACTAATTAGCAATCTCATTGTGCGAGGCCCCTTGGGGAAGTGTGACCATAATATAGTGGATTTCTGCATTAGGATGGAGAATGATAGTTAATTCAGAGACCATGGTCCAGAACTTAAAGAAGGGTAACTTTGAAGGTATGAGGCGTGAATTGGCTAGGATAGATTGGCGAATGATACTTAAGGGGTTGACTGTGGATGGGCAATGGCAGACATTTAGAGACCGCATGAATGAATTACAACAATTGTACATTCCTGTCTGGCGTAAAAATAAAAAAGGGAAGGTGGCTCAACCGTGGCTATCTAGGAAAATCAGGGATAGTATTAAAGCCCAAGGAAGTGGCATACAAATTGGCCAGAAATAGCAGCGAACCTGGGGACTGGGAGAAATTTAGAACTCAGCAGAGGAGGACAAAGGGTTTGATTAGGGCAGGGAAAATGGAGTACGAGAAGAAGCTTGCAGGGAACATTAAGGCGGATTGCAAAAGTTTCTATAGGTATGTAAAGAGAAAAAGGTTAGTAAAGACAAACGTAGGTCCCCTGCAGTCAGAATCAGGGGAAGTCACAACGGGGAACAAAGAAATGGCAGACCAATTGAACAAGTACTTTGGTTCAGTATTCACTAAGGAGGACACAAACAACCTTCCGGATATAAAAGGGGTCAGAGGGTCTAGTAGGGAGGAGGAACTGAGGGAAATCTTTATTAGTCGGGAAATTGTGTTGGGGAAATTGATGGGATTGAAGGCCGATAAATCCCCAGGGCCTGATGGACTGCATCCCAGAGTACTTAAGGAGGTGGCCTTGGAAATAGCGGATGCATTGACAGTCATTTTCCAACATTCCATTGACTCTGGATCAGTTCCTATCGAGTGGAGGGTAGCCAATGTAACCCCACTTTTTAAAAAAGGAGGGAGAGAGAAAACAGGGAATTATAGACCGGTCAGCCTGACCTCAGTAGTGGGTAAAATGATGGAATCAATTATTAAGGATGTCATAGCAGCGCATTTGGAAAATGGTGACATGATAGGTCCAAGTCAGCATGGATTTGTGAAGGGGAAATCATAGAAACATAGAAAATAGGTGCAGGAGCAGGCCATTCAGCCCTTCTAGCCTGCACCGCCATTCAATGAGTTCATGGCTGAACATGAAACTTCAGTACCCCCTTCCTGCTTTCACGCCATACCCCTTGATCCCCCGAGTAGTAAGGACTTCATCTAACTCCCTTTTGAATATATTTAGTGAATTGGCCTCAACTACTTTCTGTGGTAGAGAATTCCACAGGTTCACCACTCTCTGGGTGAAGAAGTTGCTCCTTATCTCAGTCCTAAATGGCTTACCCCTTATCCTTAGACTGTGACCCCTGGTTCTGGACTTCCCCAACATTGGGAACATTCTTCCTGCATCTAACCTGTCCAAACCCGTCAGAATTTTAAACGTTTCTATGAGGTCCCCTCTCACTCTTCTGAACTCCAGTGAATACAAGCCCAGTTGATCCAGTCTTTCTTGATAGGTCAGTCCCACCATCCCGGGAATCAGTCTGGTGAATCTTCGCTGCACTCCCTCAATAGCAAGAATGTCCTTCCTCAAGTTAGGAGACCAAAACTGTACACAATACTCCAGGTGTGGCCTCACCAAGGCCCTGTACAACTGTAGCAACACCTCCCTGCCCCTGTACTCAAATCCCCTCGCTATGAAGGCCAACATGCCATTTGCTTTCTTAACCGCCTGCTGTACCTGCATGCCAACCTTCAATGACTGATGTACCATGACACCCAGGTCTCGTTGCACCTTCCCTTTTCCTAATCTGTCACCATTCAGATAATAGTCTGTCTCTCTGTTTTTACCACCAAAGTGGATAACCTCACATTTATCCACATTATACTTCATCTGCCACGCATTTGCCCACTCACCTAACCTATCCAAGTCACTCTGCAGCCTCATAGCATCCTCCTCGCAGCTCACACTGCCACCCAACTTAGTGTCATCCGCAAATTTGGAAATACTACATTTAATCCCCTCATCTAAATCATTAATGTACAATGTAAACAGCTGGGGCCCCAGCACAGAACCCTGCGGTACCCCACTAGTCACTGCCTGCCATTCCGAAAAGTACCCATTTACTCCTACTCTTTCCTTCCTGTCTGACAACCAGTTCTCAATCCACGTCAGCACACTACCCCCAATCCCATGTGCTTTAACTTTGCACATTAATCTCCTGTGTGGGACCTTGTCGAAAGCCTTCTGAAAGTCCAAATATACCACATCAACTGGTACTCCTTTGTCCACTTTATTGGAAACATCCTCAAAAAATTCCAGAAGATTTGTCAAGCATGATCTCCCTTTCACAAATCCATGCTGACTTGGACCTATCATGTCACCATTTTCCAAATTCGCTGCTATGACATCCTTAATAATTGATTCCATCATTTTACCCACTACTGAGGTCAGGCTGACCGGTCTACAATTCCCTGCTTTCTCTCTCCCTCCTTTTTTAAAAAGTGGGGTTACATTGGCTACCCTCCACTCGATAGGAACTGATCCAGAGTCAATGGAATGTTGGAAAATGACTGTCAATGCATCCGCTATTTCCAAGGCCACCTCCTTAAGTACTCTGGGATGCAGTCCATCAGGCCCTGGAGATTTATCGGCCTTCAATCCCATCAATTTCTCCAACACAATTTCCCGACTAATAAAGATTTCCCTCAGTTCCTCCTCCTTACTAGACCCTCTGACCACTTTTATATCCGGAAGGTTGTTTGTGTCCTCCTTAGTGAATACTGAACCAAAGTACTTGTTCAATTGGTCTGCCATTTCTTTGTTCCCCGTTATGACTTCCCCTGATTCTGACTGCAGGGGACCTACGTTTGTCTTTACTAACCTTTTTCTCTTTACATACCTATAGAAACTTTTGCAATCCGCCTTAATGTTCCCTGCAAGCTTCTTCTCGTACTCCATTTTCCCTGCCCTAATCAAACCCTTTGTCCTCCTCTGCTGAGTTCTAAATTTCTCCCAGTCCCCAGGTTCGCTGCTATTTCTGGCCAATTTTTATGCCACTTCCTTGGGCTTTAATACTATCCCTGATTTCCCTAGATAGCCACGGTTGAGCCACCTTCCCTTTTTTATTTTTACGCCAGACAGGGATGTACAATTGTTGTAATTCATCCATGCGGTCTCTAAATGTCTGCCATTGCCCATCCACAGTCAACCCCTTAAATATCATTAGCCAATCTATCTTAGCCAATTCATGCCTCATACCTTCAAAGTTACCCTTCTTTTGTTCTGGACCATGGTCTCTGAATTAACTGTTTCATTCTCTATCCTAATGCAGAATTCCACCATATTATGGTCACTCTTCCCCAAGGGGCCTCGCACAATGAGATTGCTAATTAATCCTCTCTCATTACACAACACCCAGTCTAAGATGGCCTCCCCCCTAGTTGGTTCCTCGACATATTGGTCTAGAAAACCATCCCTTATGCACTCCAGGAAATCCTCCTCCACCGTATTGCTTCCAGTTTGGCTAGCCCAATCTATGTGCATATTAAAGTCACCCATTATAACTGCTGCACCTTTATTGCATGCACTCCTAATTTCCTGTTTGATGCCCTCCCCAACATCACTACTACTGTTTGGAGGTCTGTACACAACTCCCACTAACGATTTTTGCCCTTTGGTATTCTGCAGCTCTACCCATATAGATTCCACATCATCCAAGCTAATGTCTTTCCTAACTATTGTATTAATCTCCTCTTTAACCAGCAATGCTACCCCACCTCCTTTTCCTTTTATTCTATCCTTCCTGAATGTTGAATACCTCTGGATGTTGAGTTCCCAGCCCTGATCATGCTTGACAAATCTTCTGGAATTTTTTGAGGATGTTTCCAGTAAAGTGGACAAAGGAGAACCAGTTGATGTGGTAAATTTGGACTTTCAGAAGGCTTTCGACAAGGTCCCACACAAGAGATTAATGTGCAAAGTTAAAGCACATGGGATTGGGGGTAGTGTGCTGACGTGGATTGAGAACTGGTTGTCAGACAGGAAGCAAAGAGTAGGAGTAAATGGGTACTTTTCAGAATGGCAGGCAGTGACTAGTGGGGTACCACAAGGCTCTGTGCTGGGGCCCCAGCGATTTACATTGTACATTAATGATTTAGACGAGGGGATTAAATGTAGTATCTCCAAATTTGCGGATGACACTAAGTTGGGTGGCAGTGTGAGCTACGAGGAGGATGCTATGAGGCTGCAGAGTGACTTGGATAGGTTAGGTGAGTGGGCAAATGCATGGCAGATGAAGTATAATGTGGATAAATGTGAGGTTATCCACTTTGGTGGTAAAAACAGAGAGACAGACTATTATCTGAATGGTGACAGATTAGGAAAAGGGAAGGTGCAACGAGACCTGGGTGTCATGGTACATCAGTCATTGAAGGTTGGCATGCAGGTACAGCAGGCGGTTAAGAAAGCAAATGTCATGTTGGCCTTCATAGCGAGGGGATTTGAGTACAGGGGCAGGGAGGTGTTGCTACAGTTGTACAGGGCCTTGGTGAGGCCACACCTGGAGTATTATGTACAATTTTGGTCTCCTAACTTGAGGAAGGACATTCTTGCTATTGAGGGAGTGCAGCGAAGATTCACCAGACTGATTCCCGGGATGGCAGGACTGACCTATCAAGAAAGACTGGATCAACTGGGCTTGTATTCACTGGAGTTCAGAAGAATGAGAGGAGACCTCATAGAAACGTTTAAAATTCTGACTGGTTTAGACAGGTTAGATGCAGGAAGAATGTTCCCAATGTTGGGGAAGTCCAGAACCAGGGGTCACAGTCTAAGGATAAGGGGTAAGCCATTTAGGACCGAGATGAGGAGAGACTTCTTCACCCAGAGATTGGTGAACCTGTGGAATTCTCTGCCACAGAAAGTGGTTGGGGCCAATTCACTAAATATATTCAAAAGGGAGTTAGATGAAGTCCTTACTACTCGGGGGATCAAGGGGTATGGCGAGAAAGCAGGAAGGGGGTACTGAAGTTTCATGTTCAGCCATGAACTCATTGAAGGGCGGTGCAGGCTGGAAGGGCTGAATGTCCTGCTCCTGCACCTATTTTCTATGTTTCTATGTTTCTATGTCCGCAGCAATTCTGACTAACATAGAACTAACCAGTCATCCTCTATCTCCTCTGTCCAAACTCTGGCTACGAACCGCTGGTTCAACGAATCCTGCAAGAAACCAATTTAAACATTAGCTCCTGTTATTCTGATCTTTACAAAAGAATTCATAAACTTTATGTAAAATTTATTTGTAACTAATAATTGAAGCAAACCGAAGAAACACTTCAGAACAACATTTTTTAAATATTGTTTGTGATTAAAATACGTAATCCTCAAGATTAAAAAA
Source organism: Pristiophorus japonicus (assembly GCF_044704955.1). NCBI lineage: Eukaryota > Metazoa > Chordata > Chondrichthyes > Pristiophoridae > Pristiophorus > Pristiophorus japonicus. Next base: position 87,695,580 of record NC_091994.1, read on the forward strand.
TATGGGGATCTTTGACTAGAACAAAAAATCCATACTAGACTGCTCCTTATTCAATCTGTGAAGCTGCAGTCTCTCTACAACTTAAAGGAGAAACTCGACAACAAGAGCCTCCTTTAAAAAGAGACTTCCACCTCAAAACTAAATGATTACCTGTTCGAGTGAGCAAAATTTCATTCAGACAAGTATCTACTTATAGCAAAATTACTCATCACGAAGTCAGTCAGATGTATATTGCTGAACACGAGGTCACAACACAAAGAATAGAACAGAAAGCGGTACAAGGACGAGATCTGGTGACTTTCGAGATTGCTTTTACTATGCTATCTCTCTACCTTCATCCGCTTATAGTTGGACAACTTCAAGACTTCATCAGCGCTGATAATACATCAACCACTTGCACCCGAGGGAGATATACATACTGTGGTATAACAGAAAGTCAGCTTTGAGATGAGAACCAATCAGCTACCCTCCCATCGAAGGTGCAGGCCAACAAATAATTGGACTATCAGTGGCTAACTGCCTTGACTGACAGCTGCTGCTAAAACTTATAACAGTAACCACAGGAGAGCTGCTGTTCAAAGAACCTATCAACTGATCTTCAAGCCTTAGCAATGTTAGTTGTATCCCATGTCCAGGCTTGTTTTTTCTTACCTTGATTACGACCCAGTCGGATTGGCTCAGGTGGCAGGGTTGGCACTTAGCAAGCACTTCCAGAATTGGCTTCCAGTGAAAGATTAGCCACAGTAGTCCCACCGTCAGCACAGTAAGAACATAGCAGAGAATTACCCGCCATCGCACTCGCTGGTACCCAGTCACCTCCTGCATAGAAAATGCATAAGCATTAGAACCACAAAGGAGTGTGCAGGTTAGTCATTTTACTATAAAACCCCAGAACCCCAGTCAAAAAAAGACTTGTATTTATATAATGCCTTTCATGACAACCATGTCTCAAAGCACTTTATAGCCAATGAAGTACGTTTGGAGTGTAGTCACTGTTGTAACATGGGAAACGCGGCAACCAATTGGCACACAGCCAGCTCCCACAAACAGCAATGTGATAATGACCAGATAATCTGTTTTTTTATGGTGATTGAGGAATAAATATTAGCCAGGACACCAGGGATAACTCCCCTGCTCTTCTTCAAAATAGTGCCAGGGGATCTTTTACATCCACCTGAGAGCGCAGACGGGGCCTCGGTTTAACATCTCATCCAAAAGACGGCACCTCCAACAGTGCAGCACTCCCTCAGCATTGCACTGAAGTGTCAGCCGAGATTTTTGTGCTTAAGTCCCTGGAGTGGGACTTGAACCCATTACCTTCTGACTCAGAGGCAAGTGCGCTACCCACTGAGCCATACCTGACACCGTGTAGCTCACTCACAAAGACCTAATATAATTGTGAACATTTGGTGCAACCAAAATCTAACATCTCAAAATCCCAAAGTGATTCTGGAATTAAATAGATCTTTCCTAAACCTGTTAAATTTTTTAATTTTGCTGCTTAAAAGGAAAATAAAGCCTACTGTTCAATGTTCTTGCACCAGCTCGGCTATTTATAATCACTTCTTAAAATGAATCATTGAATTTGCTACCTCCTAAGACCCATCGCTGGAAGTCATATTCCCTGACCCTTGGGCAGTGTGCCTTCTGGAGCAGGTCCACTTACTTCAGAGTCAGTCCAGGGCTGCCTGAACCTCTGGATAAATACTTCAAGGTGGGGAAATGAATTAGCTCATGAGTTTCCACTGGGATGTCCCCACAAATCTCCTGCTGGTCAGTTAAGAGCAACCCTAATGGCCCTATGGGCCAGACCACATATTCCCATAGTCAGATGCAGATGCATAGCCCAAACAGAGTAGGAGCGGGGGGGGGGGGGGGGGGGGGGGAGAATATAAAAATGTCCACGTCTTCAGAAAAGAGAATTAAACATGCTTTCAATATTTTTAAATGAACATGCTATCAATGTTGACCACCAGACACCATACTTCTTAGCCCCCTGCACAATACATTACCATGGAGATGCTGGCCCCAGAGTGCTGGACTGTGCCGTAACAGGACGGCTGGTCCTTCAGCAGCTTGCTGCTATCTGTGAAAGAACAGAAAACTATTTCAGTCCACCATCTACCTCAGCATATACCGAGCAGCAGTGTGTAGCTGTCACCAGATGATGGCTGTAGAATATCCACAATAAAGCCATTAACTTTCAAGCAGAATTGTTTTTAAATACCAACATTTTTGCAGTCACTCGGATTTCAGTAAAGGCCAACAGTAGGTGTGTGAAATCTTTGTACGGTGTTCATTTGAATGTGAAAAACACTTGGTTCTGTCCTTGCAAAGCTGACCTGTGTCTGGAGAGTGCAGTTTGAGTTGTATTAGACTGAAGTTCTGGTGGGGGGTTGAATGTCTGTCACTTGTGGTGCTAGCAGTTGGAGCAATCCAAGTAAATGAATTAGTTTCACAGAACAAATGAATTGGCTTCTGTGTGAATCTTCTAAAGTAGGGTGCCAAACCTTTCCGTTGTTGTGGGTCACATAGGTATCACGGTGCCTCAGAGGCCGCATACAAGGTTTAAATCCATGGTCAAATTAATCTGTATATATCTTAAGTTATTGATACGAACAGATCTTGGTACTTTAGAAACATAGAAAATAGGTGCAGGAGTAGGCCATTCGGCCCTTCGAGCCTGCACCATCATTCAATATGATCATGGCTGATCATTCCCTCAGTACCCCATTCCTGCTTTCTCACCATACCCCTTGATCCCTTTAGCCGTAAGGGCCATATCTAACTCCCTCTTGAATATATCCAACGAACTGGCATCAACAACTCTCTGCGGTAGAGAATTCCACAGGTTAACAACTCTCTGAGTGAAGAAGTTTCTCCTCATCTCGGTCCTAAATGGCTTACCCATTATCCTTAGACTGTGTCCCCTGGTTCTGGACTTCCCCAACATCGGGGACATTCTTCCTGCATCTAACCTGTCCAGTCCCGTCAGAATTTTATATGTTTCTATGAGATCCCTCTCATTCTTCTAAATTCCAGTGAATATAAGCCTAGTCGATCCAGTCTTTCTTCAGATGTCAGTCCTGCCATCCCAGGAATCAGTCTGGTGAACCTTCGCTGCACTCCCTCAATAGCAAGAATGTCCTTCCTCAGATTAGGAGACCAAAACTGTACACGATATTCAAGGTGTGGCCTCACCAAGGCCCTGTACAATTGTAGTAAGACTTCCCTGTTCCTATACTCAAATCTTCTCACTATGAAGGCCAACATGCCATTTGCCTTCTTCACCGCCTGCTGTACCTGCATGCCAACTTTCAATGACTGATGTACCATGACACCCAGGTCTCATTGCATCTCCCCTTTTCCTAATCTGTCACCATTCAGATAAACTGCCTTCCTGTTTTTACCACTAAGGATAACCTCACACTTATCTACATTATACCACATCTGCCATGCATTTGCCCACTCACCTAACTTGTCCAAGTCACCCTGCAGCCTCTTCGCATCCTCCTCACAGCGTACACTGCCACCCAGCTTAGTGTCATCCGCAAACTTCATGATATTACTCTCAATTCCTTCATCTAAATCATTAATGTATATTGTAAATAGCTGGGGTCCCAGCACTGAACCTTGAAGTATCCCACTAGTCATTGCCCGCCATTCTGAAAAGGACCCATTTATTCCTACTCTTTGCTCCCTGTCTGCCAACGAGGATCCGTTTATTCCTGCTCTTTGCTCCCTGTCTGCCAATCTGATTTAGGATTGAACACCAATGAGGCAATTACAAATCTCTAGCCTCACAAAATTCAAACATAGCAAATGCTTCATATTTTGGACACTAGTGTCCTACAGTACACCAATGTATTAAACAAGCCTGGTGACAACCCAAATATAAGCCTGTGGTGATAGACTGACAATGACGACAACAACAAGTTGCATTTAACACAGTAAAGCACCCCAAAGCATTTCACAGAGGCGTGGCGAGGAATAGATGCCAAAGAGAGAAAAATTATGAAGGGGGCACAAGAATTTGGGCAAAGAGGTAGGTTTTAAGGGCAGTCTTAAAAGAGTGGAGGGAGGTGGAGAAGCAAGAGGTTTGGGGAGGGAATGCCAGACAGTCGGACCAAGGCAGCTGAAGTCAGTTGTGCATTGGTGAGTTATGTCTTCTATGAATGTTATTTCCCCTGCCCAAATTCATTTTTTTTTTAAAAACAGGGAACTGCTCAGATATATTTCGTCAACTGTACCTCCCAGGAGTAATTTTTAAACCACAGTAAAGGGTGACAGGACTATTTCTATTGTAACACATCACACCGAGATTCTCTTCAACTTAATGGCATGGTGTTTGGTAGCAGAGCGCTTCTGTCTATCCATACAATGCGAGCATTATTTATGTCTGGTCACCTAGCCACTCAAGTTACATTGAGCTTTTCTTGCTAATATTTGACTTCTCAATTTTCTCTTCTCCTGCAGGCACAATCACATTTTTCATATGAGCCTAGACAATGAGCAATAGAAGACTGTTTGACCATCGGTGGCTTACAGAGAGGTTTTGACAAGGTACTAAAGATAGATTTCTAATCAAGCTAAATATTGGGAATCCAGGGTAACAAAAGAAGACGTTTGAAACAGGAACTAGAGGGCTCTAAGGGAGATCCAATATCAGACCTGGGTGTGGGGGTACTGAGTAAATCATCAGGATTCAGTTCTTGGACAATTGTTGTTTCTCATTTAAACAAATGACTTAAACACTGAAACCAAATGAGTGTGAAACAGGGAGCAGTGCTAAAAATCTACAAAAGAATAAGTTATAGAAATAGGCCAAAAAGCGGCAACTGAAATGTAATACTGACAAATATATTGCACATTAGCAGAAAAAAAATAAGCAATATCAATATGCAATGAAAGGAAATTAATCAGTACAGCGAGACTTGGCAAGGGACCTGGGAATAACAGACACATTGTCAAAAACAAGATAATAAAACCAGAGAGACTTACAGCACAGAAAGAGGTCATTCAGCCCATCGTGTCTTCACTTGAGCAATCCAAAACTAATTCCACTGCTTTGCTCTCTCCCTAGAGCCCTGTACTATCTGCTTCAAATGAAGCAGCCCATAGCAAAAGAGCTGGAGAATAGCTAGGCTTGGGCTGACATGGGGCATTTACACCAGTTAAATGCCAGATAATGACCATCTCGATCAAGAGAAAACCCCACCAATATCTCAATATAGAAAAGCAATTCAAAAAGCCAATCCAATGCTGGGATATATACCAAAACAGCTGGAATGTAACAGAAATTACATATTGAGATTCTACAATGGTACAGTGTTCAATTCTGACCAACATGTTACAGAAAATATGTTCCTGCTTAGAAAGAGTAGAGAGAAGAACAGCAGACATGATTACAAATATAAGGGGATTAACTATGAGGAAAGATTAGAGATCAATTTCTACAGGCAAGAGACATGACATTTAAGGAGACACCTCATGGACGTACTCAAAAATGATAAGCGGTTTAGATACCATGGCCTAGAAATTGACCTCCTTAGCATCTCTCATTATCACCGCTGGGAGGGGTGATAATGGGGTGCTAAGAAGGCGATGACGGGGTTTTCGACCGGGCGCAGCAATAACATCGACTCCTGGCATATTCGGTGGCTGGATTGTGGCAGCGGTGCACCACGATCTCCTTCGCCCGGAGATCATGACATCATTGCCATGCACATTGCCCCGGTAGCGCCCCGGATCTGGGTCGATTTTAACTCGGAGAGATCAGTGTGTAGGGGTCTGATGCACACAACGCAGAAGTAGTCATGAAGGAAGCGAGGCACGGCTATTTTTTTTCCCAGTGTGAGATCATGTCTTTTATTTCCCTCTTTCACCTTTGTTCTGTTTCTTTGTAAGTGGTGTTCATCTAAAATTTATTTTAATTCTGATGAAGGGGCCACAGGTAACGTTAACCTATCTGTTCTCTCCGCAGATGCTGCCTGACCTGCTGTGTGTTTCCAACATGTTTTGGTTTTGTTTCAGATTTCCAACATCTGCAACATTTTGCTTCATTCCTCCACCCCCTCAAGGTAGAAGCGAGTTAATTCAAATTCTTTACTTTTCTTCACTGGCTGTTTAATAATATATTAAAATTATATATTTAATAATATATATAATAAAATATTTAATATATTAAAATGTTTTGTATCAGTCTTTACGGTAGAGGACACTAATAATATCCCAACAGTGGATAGTCTAGGGGCTATTGGGGGGGTGGGGGGGGAGAAACTTAACACAATCACAATCACTAAGGAGGTGGTACTCAGTAAGATAATGGGACTAAAGGCGGATAAATCCCCTGGACCTGATGGCTTGCATCCTAGGGTCTTAAGAGAAGTAGCGGCAGGGATTGTGGTTGCATTGGTTGTAATTTACCAAAATTCCTGGATTCTGGGGAGGTCCCAGCAGATTGGAAAACTGCAAATGTAACGCCCCTATTTAAAAAAGGGACAAAAAGCAGGAAACTATAGACCAGTTAGCCTAACATCTGTGGTTGGGAAGATGTTGGAGTCCATTATTAAAGAAGCAGTAAGCAGGACATTTGGAAAAGCAAAAGGCAGAGTCAGCATGGATTTATGAAGGGGAAGTCATGTTTGACAAATTTGCTAGAAATTCTTTGAGGATGTAATGAACTGGGCGGATAAAGGGGAACCAATGGATGTGGTGTATTTGGACTTCCAGAAGGCATTTGACAAGGTTACACATAAAAGGTTACTGCACAAGATAAAAGTTCACGGGGTTGGGGGTAATATATTAGCATGGATAGAGGATTGACTAACGAACAGAAAACAAGAGAGTAGGGATAAATGGTTCATTCTCGGGTTGGCAATCAGTAACCAGTGGGGTGCCGCAGGGATCAGTGCTGGGACCCCAACTATTTACAATCTATATTAACGACGTGGAGGAAGGGACTGAGTGTAACGTAGCCAAGTTTGCCGATGATACAAAGATGGGAGAAAAAGCAATGTGTGAGGAGGACATCTACAAAAGGACATAGACAAGCTAAATATGAGTGGGCAAAAATTTGGCAGATGGAGTAGAATATTGGAAAGTGAGAGGTCATGCACTTTGGCAGAAAAAATTCAAAGAGCAAGTTATTATTTAAATGAAGAAAGATTGCAAAGTGCTGCAGTACAGCGGGACCTGGGAGTACTTGTGCATGAAACACAAAAGGATAGTATGCAGGTACAGCAAGGTGATCAGGAAGGCCAATGGAATCTTGGCCTATATTGCAAAGGGGATGGAGTATAAAAGCAGGGACATCTTGCTACAGTTGTACAGGGTATTGGTGAGGCCACACCTGGAATACTGCGTGCAGTTTTGGTTTCCATATTTACGAAAGGATATACTTGCTTTGGAAGCAGTTCAGAGAAGGTTCACAAGATTGATTCCAGAGATGAGGGGGTTGACTTATGAGAAAAGGTTGAGTAGATTGGGCCTCTACTCATTGGAATTCAGAAGAATGAGAGGTGATCTTATCGAAACATATAAGATTATGAGGAGACTTGACAAGGTGGATGCAGAGAGGATGTTTTCACTTATAGGGTAGACTAGAACTAGAAGGCATAATCTTAGAATAAGGGGCCGCCCATTTAAAACTGAGATGAGGAGAAATTTCTTCTCGGAGGGTTGTGGATCTGTGGAATTCGCTGCCTCAGAGTGCTGTGGAAGCTGGGACATTGAATAAATTTAGGACAGAAATTGACAGTTTCTTAAACGATAAGGTGATAAGGGGTTATGGAGAGCGGAGAGGGTAGTGGACCCGAGTCCATGATTGGATCAGCCATGACCGTATTAAATGGGGCCATATGGCCTTCTCATGTTCTTATAATGTCCAGACTGGCCGACACGCTATGGAAGCGAGCACAGAGCAAGTAGCGGCTGACTACCTAGTTAATGGACAAAACACCTTCAAATGGAAGGGGCATCACACACGCAAGGCACATCACAGGCCCAGCAAAAACACCAAATGGAATGTCATTGATAATAGGGGCTGAAGTCTAAGTGGCGACATGTTCAAAAAAGAGAGTAAAGATAAACCCAACAACTACAGGCTAGTCAGTTTAACCTCGGTAGTGGGGAAGCTTTTAGGATCAGTAATCAGGGACAAAATTAACACTCACTTGGATAGGGGTGGATTAATTAAGGAAAGCCAGCATGGATTTGTTAAAGGCAAATCGTGTTTAACCAACTTGATCGAGTTTTTTGATGAGGTAACAGGGAGTGTTGGTGAGGATAATGCGGTTGACGTAGTGTACATGGATTTCCAAAACAAATGTTAAAAACTGTACAAAGCTCATTCGGACTTCAATCTCTCAGCACTGGAGGTGTAATCAAATGCTTGAGATCTCGGGCTTAAGTCTGGCTCACGCAGACCTCCTCACTCATACTGCCTGCAACTGTGGCCGAGCACACCAAATGGCCAACCCTAACTTCTAATAATGACATCCTTGTTCATAGGGCAATATACCCTCTGCCACTCTCTGTAGCTTTAATGCAAGAACAGCTCCAAGCTTAATTACCTTTTCTGTACAAATTCTGTACTTTCCATGATCCCTCCCCACCTAATTCTATTCAGTTACTTCCATTTCTATGTACCTTACATGAATTGTAGTCAAACCCTCAATTCTTTAAGTAAATCCTGTGTCTCCTGACTAGTATGTACAAGTAGTGAAAAATGTCCATACCAATGTCACATGGCAAATATGCCATTGCTGTTTTAGTTCATTCTGAAGGGATTAATAATTAAGGAAATATTTTCCGGTTCAAATCAGCACCTTCATAAAGAGGAGAAAAAGGGAATGTGGAGGGAGGAATTCTGCTGTTCTCCATTACCTACAAAAAGTGTCTAGTTTTCCAACAGCTATTCACGTTATAATTACAAATTCTTCCATAACATTTTTGAGTATTTTAGGAACCAAGCATAAATTCTAGTTGAGAATGAAAACAAAACAGATAAAAATCTCAATCTTAAGAAGCAAAAAAGTTTCTTCAGCAGCCACAGGCACTCATCCACCAGGAAGGAAGTAGCAGAACTCACCTAATAGCCAGTGCCAAGGGAGACCTGAAACGCACACCACTGCTTCAGGTTAAGAAGCTTCTATTGTGCACCCGTTTACTCAAGATACAGGTCTGAACAAGCTTAGTTTATAAAACCAGTAGAACTGATTGCAATGGTGACGAATATTTAACAGGTAAACTATTCTGTTGCTGTATCACCTCACGTCCGGGCCGGATTATCTTCCTGAACCACGTCACCTCCGGTTAAAAGCCATTGCAATTCTGTCATGCAACAGAGACTTGCATTTAAGCAGAAAAACATCCCAAGGAACTTCAGAGGCACGGATCAGACAGGAGATCCCAGGATTTCCTTCGAGAATTAAGGGTTTTGAATAAAGTTCATGCAGGGTCCATGGAAATAAAGATAAGTGAGCAGAATCAGGTGGTGAGAGATCATTCCCGCCCGGCCATTACAATGTGAAATGCTGATGTCTGCAGCACAAGGATTTGCTTTGATTATTTACAAATATTCTTCAGAATCAGCAGACATCTAACACATACAACAACAAACCCAAGAACCGGATAATAAAAAGGCTGGATTTTTTTTTAACATGAATTTTTTTTGAATGAGTAACACGTCCTCTTTTGTTTACTTCCCTCTTCAAGGCACTGGTTTTTTTCTTGGGTTTGTCGATATGCAAAGAAATATTTGATCTACCAGGGTAAGGTAGTTGAATCAAAAACATCTGTGCAGAAAAAAAATGGACTTTGAGCTCTGTTGCCCTGTTGTTTCCTGTAGGAATCAGTCAGCGAGTTTACTGAGGCGTTCTGTGCTCTATGTTAACATAGAAACACAGAAAATAGGTGCAGGAGTAGGCCATTCGGCCCTTCGAGCCTGCACCGCCATTCAATAAGATCATGGCTGATCATTCCCTCAGTAGCCCTTTCCTGCTTTCTCTCCATACCCCTTGATCCCCTTAGCCATAAGGGCCATATCTAACTCCCTCTTGAATATATCCAATGATCTGGCATCAACAACTCTCTGTAGCAGGGAATTCCATAGGTTAACAACTCTGAGTGAAGAAGTTTCTCCTCATCTCAGTCCTAAATGGCCTACCCCTTATCCTAAGACTATGTCCCCTGGTTCTGGACTTCCCCAACATCGGGAACATTCTTCCCGCATCTAACCTGTCCAGTCCCGTCAGAATCTAATACTTTTCTATGAGATCCCCTCTCATCTTTCTAAACTCCAGTGAATAAAGGCCCAATTGATCCAGTCTCTCCTCATATGACAGTCCAGCCATCCCTGGAATCAGTCTGGTGAACCTTCACTGCACTCCCTCAATAGCAAGAACATCCTTCCTCAGATTAGGAGACCAAAACTGTACACAATATTCCAGGTGGAGCCTCACCAAGGCCCTGTACAACTGCAGTAAGACTTCTCTGCTCCTATACTCAAATCCCCTAGCTATGAAGGCCAACATACCATTTGCCTTCTTCACCGCCTGCTGTACCTGCATGCCCACTTTCAGTGACTGATGAACCATGACATGAGATCTCGTTGAACATCCCCTTTTCCTAATCTGCCGCCATCCAGATAATATTCTGCCTTCGTGTTTTTGCCCCCAAAATGGATAACCTCACATTTATCCACATTATACTTCATCTGCCATGCATTTGCCCACTCACCTAACCTGTCCAAGTCACCCTGCAGCCTCTTAGCGTCCTCCTCACAGCTCACACCGCCACACAGTTTAGTGTCATCCGCAAACTTGGAGATATTACACTCAATTCCTTCATCTAAACCGTTAATGTATATTGTAAAGAGCTGGGGTCCCAGCACTGAGCCCTGCGGCACTCCACTAGTCACTGCCTGCCATTCTGAAAAGGACCCATTTATACCGACTCTCCGCTTCCTGTCTGCCAACCAGTTCTTTATCCATGTCAGTACATTACCCCCAATACCATTTTTGCACACCAATCTCTTGTGCGGGAACTTGTCAAAAGCCTTTTGAAAGTCCAAATACACCACATCCACTGGTTCTCCCTTGACCACTCTGCTAGTTACATCCTCAAAAAATTCCAGAAGATTCGTCAAGCATGATTTCCCTTTCATAAATCCATGCTGACTTGGTCCGATCCTGTCACTGCTTTCCAAATGTGCTGCTATTTCATCCTTAATGATTGATTCCAACAATTTCCCCACTACTGATGTCAGGCTAATTACCAGTTTTCTTTCTCCCTCCTTTTTTAAAAAGTGGTGTTACATTAGTTACCCTCCAGTTCATCGGAACTGATCCAAAGTCAATAGACTGTTGGAAAATGATCACCAATGCATCCATTATTTCTAGGGCCACTTCCTTAAGTACTCTGGGATGCAGACTATCCGGCCCCGGGAATTTATCGGCCTTCAATCCCATCAATTTCCCTAACACAATTTCCCGCCCAATAAGGATATCCTTCAGTTCCTCCTTCTCACTAGACCTACTGTCCCCTAGTACAATCGTAAGGTTATTTGTGTCTTCCTTCGTGAAGACAGAACCAAAGTATTTGTTCAATTGGTCTGCCATTTCTTTGTTCCCCATTATAACTTCACATAATCCGACTGCAAGGGTCTTACGTTTGTCATTACTAACCTTTTTCTCTTCACATATTTATAGAAGCCTTTGCAGTCAGTTTTTATATTCCCGTCAAGCTTCCTCTCGTACTCTATTTCCCCCCTCTTAATTAAACCCTTAGTCTTCCTCTGTTGAATTCTAAATTTCTCCCAGTCCTCAGGTTTGTTGCTTTTTCTAGCCAAATTATATGCCTCTTCCTTGGCTTTAACACTATCCTTAATTTCCCTTGTTAGCCATGGTTGAGCCACCTTCCCCGTTTTATTTTTACTCCAGACAGGGATGTACAATTGCTGAAGTTCATCCATGTGATCTTTAAATGTTTGCCATTGCTTATCCACTGTCAACCCTTTAAGTATCCTTTGCCAGTCTATTCTAGCCAATTCACGCCTCACCGTCGAAGTTGCCTTTCCTTATTTCAGGATCCTAGTTTCCGAATTAACTGTGTCATTCTCCATCTTAATAAAGAATTCTACCATATTATGATCACTCTTCCCCAAGGGGCCTCGCACAACAAGATTGCTAATTAGTCCTGTCTCATTACACATCACCCAGTCTAGGATGGCTAGCTCTCTAGTTGGTTCCTCGACATATTGGTCTAGAAAACCATCCCTAATACACTCCAGGAAATCCTCCTCCACCGCATTGCTACCAGTTTGGTTAACACTAGCCTAACTCTATTTGGCCCCGCTGACCCACTTCAAGCTTAGTTTCCTATTTCTATGCTACCCATCTCACCTATGCCCTCCTGTTTCTACTCGACCCATCTAATCCCCATGCTCCCATTTTCATTCTTGCCCAGAGGAATTTCTCAATCCAAGCTTTCTCACAAAATGCACGAAAAGCAGTGAGTTTATCCATGTTGGGGCCCACGATTTGCACATTGGGTAACTCTTCTTCAGCTTGTTGTGAGCAGAGTTGTGAGTGATCGCTCCTACATACATTAATCGAACAACCCGCCATGGATTTCCACAGAGAATAGTGACTTAGTCTGCCTGCAATCTGAATGGAGTCAGCCATTCACGAGAGACAGACAGAAACAAAGCACTGTTCTATTAAGTGAGGATAAAGCTGTGCTTTATCTGGAGACACAGCCTTCTTCACTTTCCTGCCTGGCTGTTACAATGTGAAATGACGATGTCTGCAGCACAAGGATTTTGATTATTTACAAATATTCTTTATAATCAGCAGAAGACCAACACGTGTAGGAATGAACTCAAAAGCTGGATTATAAAAAGGCTGGATTTTTTTTTAATAAAATTTTTTTGAATGAGTAATTCTCTCTCTTTTGTTTTCTTCCCCCTTCAAGGCACTGGCTTTTTCTGGGGTTTGTCTGTAGGCGAAGAAACATTTGATCTACCAGGATATGGTAGTGGAATTGAAAACATTAGGGAAGCAGTTGGATGCTGGGCTGGGTAACTGAAGTACTAGAAGGGCTGTCCCATGAATTTTTTTGATGTTCGTACGTTTCTTAATTTGAGAAATTGTCCTCTTTCTTTTCCCCAGTTAGGGAATTGGTTATTAAAAAAGGAAACATTTGCAAGGCTCTGGGGAAAGAGTAGGCGAGTGGGACCAAATGGATAGCTCTTTCAAAGAGTCAGCACAAGCACGATGGGCCGAACAGTCTCCTTCTGTGCTGTATGATTGTTGGACTCCGTGGCATCCACAGGCAAGACAGAAATTAGGCTGCCTCCAGGCCGTCGGCACTGCTGTGTTTAAACCCAACCAGCACAAAGCTGCACGACAGTGACCCTGTCCTTATGGTGCTCCACCTGACTTCCACTCAGTTATGATGTGAGAAATTTCAAACTCCTGTATGGTTTCAAATTACATAATCAAAGTTTTGTGCAACAAATCGACACAAGCCAATGAGGCAGCAAGTTATTTTTTTAAAATCATGAATCATAGCAAGTGTTTTACGACTTATATCTGTAAATCTGCTGATAAACACCCTACTTACCTTGCGTGAAATTAATGGGAAGCTACCCAATGTTGAACCCATAGCAGAAAGAAGCAATGGCCCTCGTGGTTGGTCTGTACAGCTACTATACAGACCTATGATCGATATTTTTGGGTTGTTGATCATCTCAGCATACATCAGAGATCAGAGTGGTGACAATTACTGGAGAAGTTGTAAAAGATGGTTTCTATCCTGTAATTTCCTTGAAAGCAAAAGGTGCCTATCTCACCCTATGAGCAGAGTGAAGATGAGACAGGGAGGGAGAAACCACTGCTTGTGCATGCCTCCCAGTAACACATCAGCAGTGAGCAACATCGACCTTTCTATTCATGAAGACTTGAAAAATCCACCACTGAAGCGCTTAAAATATAAGAACATAAGAAGTAGGAACAGGAGTAGCCCAAATGGCCCCTCGAGCCTGCTTCATCATTTAATACAATCATGGCTGATCCGATCATGGACTCAGGTCCACTTCCCTGCCTGCTCTCCATACCCCCTTATTCCCTTATCGGTCTATCTCGGTCTTAAATTTATTCAATGTCCCAGCTGCCACAGCTCTCAGGCAGCGAATTGCACAAATTTACAACCCTCATTCCTCCTCATCTCAGTTTTAAATGGGCGGCCCTTTATTCTAAGATTATGTCCCCTAGTTCTAGTCTCCCCTATCAGTGGAAACATCGCGCTGGCAATTCTTGGAAACAGCAGCCAATATTCATGCAGCTGGTATGGACCCGCTATCCAGATCAACAGAATCGTGGGACGCAAGAAACACAAAGAAACAACGCCTCATCATTGACCGAACAGCAGAGGTCCCTGGCTTTGATCTCCCTCGAAGACAGTGGAAGCGCTCAACTCAATCCGTCCAGGGCATGGACAATGCGGCCACCTGGCCCACAAGTGAAGTGTGGTCACGAGTCCCAGACCATGGAACATATCACATCAACCTGCCCAGAGATCAATTGCAGGAGGTACCTCATTTCTCCACTTGACATCTCAGAAGGCCATTGACTGGATAGCCAAAGTAGACACTCCATTATGAGCTTTTCCCATCATACGAAAGTAGTAGTAGTGAGAAGGTTAGCAAATTGAAAAATCAACTTTCTCTGCTTTCCAGTACGCAAAGTGATGAGAGGACACTTTCCTAGCAATTTCCATTGTGGTACCGTTCCAAAAAGTGTCAAAACCCATTTTTTGGTGCTGCTTGTGTCAATCATGCATGAAGACCAAAACAGACATTGTCTATCCGAACCAGTATCAGTTTAGCATGCAACAACAACTTGAATTTATATAGAGCCTTTAAATGTAGTAAAATATCCCCAGGCGCGTCATAGGAGCATTATCAAACAAAATTTGACTTCGAGCCACATAGAGATATTGGGACAGATGGGTCAAAGAAGTAGGTTTTAAGGAGTGCCTTAAATGAGGAGAGGGAGGTAGAGAGGTAGATGTTTAGGGAGGGAATTCCAGAGCTTGGGGCCTAGGCAGCTGAAGGCACAGCCGCCAATGGTGGAGCGATTAAAATCGCGGATGTGCAAGAGGCCAAAATTGGAGCAGCACAGAGATCACAGTCCACTAAAGGATAAAACTGTCAAAGCATGACAGTTCTATCAAAGTTCTGACGAAGGGTCGTCGACCCGAAACCTTAACTTTGTTTTTCTCTCCACAAATGCTGCCTGACCCACTGAAATTTCCAACATATTCTGTGTTTATGTCCAAGCATATTGCAGAGCAACTTATTGAAAAGACCCACAGTTATATGTGTTACAGCATTGCTGTGGAAAAAAGCACTATTAATACGAACACTGTCCAGCTGCTCATTTTTGAGGAGTTGATTGTGCCTTCAAAGTCATAGAAGGGCTCACTGCTTTGGACAGCATTCAGGAAACCACAAAATATAAAATAAAGCCTAACTATGTTGATAAGTTACATATGGAAAAGTAGTCCATTTCATTTCTGGTACAGTGAGTTGCTTTGTTTAAAAGGGATTTGATCTCTTTTCATATCTGGACGAGACTATTTTATGCCTGAAGGTGCAATGGGCTAAGTTTGCTAGCTGACCACTGCCTGCCAGATGCTGCAGCCACTGCTCAAGCGCAGACATAGAGGCAACATTAAATACATTGTCATCATTCCTGTTGCAGGTGTCCTGACCCAGCTCATCACCTATCCCTGTAGTATACATCAAGAAGCTTATAGCAGCCGGAGTAGGTAGCCTTGAGTCAAAGATGGTCATAGCCATCTAGGTTGTCAGCTTCAAATCAATAGGCCCGAACAGCTCCAGTTTTACTATCTGCAGGAGGAATCGAATGCACAGACCTTCTGCACCACAATGACACATATTGGCTCAGTTCTTGAAATTGTGTCGCAGAACACAACCCTTCATGGAGCAGAAGAGACGCCCTCTGCCAGAATACTGTAACAAGGTATGGCAGATGGACCTTGCATTTCGAAAGGATTTTTCAATGGGCTCACTAGGTCGTGAAAGAGGAACTCGACCTTGTGCACATTTTTTGCAACTAAGCTCCAGCTGTTTGAAAGTCAGCTGGCTCGCAGTGAGCAGTCACACCTCACGCACCACCACTGAAAGGGAACTGCAAAGACCAATTCACTGTGACTGCAAGGCAGATGAGTGCGGTGTGCGAGCTTACCAGACTTCGACAACAAATGGCCAGAGTTGAAGCTCTATGGAAACTGTTTTGCTGTCAATGGCAAGTCTGCCCCACCAGCAATTCAAATTAGCTCCAATGCAATGTACAGCTGAAAATCAGGTTCTTTAACTGGTAGAAGTACGTGTGAACAAGCATTTTGACAAATGAACCTGCAGATATTCTGCTTCTGATCAAGGTTCAAGATCTGCAGAATTTCCTCCAGTTGTCTATGACAAAAGTTGGGACCACAGGTAGGAGACCCAGCGAAGCAGAAGCTAGCCCAGATCTCACTCTGAAAAGCCAACTTGTGCAAGAAATGGTTTTCCAATAAATGTAAAATATATTATTTTATGCAAAAACATAGATTGTGAAAGTGTAAGAGGATGTGGAAATGTTGTATTAGAAAGTAAATCAGCTGGACATGGCGTTTAATCCTGATTCTACCAAACGCCAAAAAATGTCCATCAGATGCAGCCCACTCACTAGTTGTGGAGCATGGATTCACCTCCCCTCCGCCCCAAAGTGTTGTACACCTCTGATCTACGGCACTAGAAATGAAAACATTTAGAGTAAAACTGGGACGACAAGTAGTTAAATTCTTCAAACAGGAAAACTGCGACAAGACAGATGGCCAAAGAATGTAGAAATCTCGAGCCATTGGGGGAAGGGAGGGAGGGACATTTTAAAGTGGCAGCATGGATAATCTGAAGTTTGCTGCTTAGTTCCTTTGTTGGGCCCTTTCCTAACTGAGGTTTATGAATATTAATACAAAATTCTTTGCAGCAAAAGATTCGAGTGACAGCTTAATAGGAGGTATGTGCACGGGCGATATGGGTGGGCAGACTGTGCATCTGACAACTTACTACAGGGTGATATAACCTGAAGGGAACACAGAATTTTTGAATATGAAAAACAGGGGAGGGATTTTTCTTTTATAAAGAGTAAAGATTTAGACCTTGAGTGTTAAAAATGGCTTAGCAGCAGCACGATGATTATGATGACGTTTTCAATACAGTTTGTAATCTGTAACTTGATCCATCAAAAGGAGCCAAATACTGATTTAAAAACAACTTCTTATTGACATCAGATCAGCATTTAATGTGGAACAAAACAGAGGTGATCTTCCAATTAGAGGCCGAGGACGCAGTGCACCAATAACTGATGAAGGATGAAGAGAGGCATTAAATTGCAGTTTGAGCACATAATTAGAAACACTTCTGAAGGTTAGATGACGTACACTTAGGTTGAATATATAAACATGAGCTGATCTACTGACATTCATTTGGTGTTGTGTTGCTGTTTTTAAAACCCATCAACTAGCCTTCAAATAATTAACCTTACTCTTGAATTGTAATTGAACTCAGTCCAGCAGAGGCCCAGAGCTCCAGCTGAACCACAGCTCCATATACGTCAGATTTGACTCATTTGTCTACAAAACAATGCTTTTTGTTCACAATTTGAAAATGTTTCTCTTCTCCCCTCTCCTCTCCTCTCTTGAAGGCACAGGCTGTCGCCGGGCTGGGCTACACATGTGCCGGCTGCCTTGTCCAAATAACCATTCATGCGTGAACGTAAACAGTGAGTACAGGATGTTCACCATGGAGGATCTCACAGCTGAGCCCGATCCGGTTCTCAATCAGTATCAACACAGAGTTTCCAGTAGGGTCACTGGATAGTGATCAGGAGCATGAGCTCGAGCTGAACTGTCCCCACCTCGAGGGGCACTGCGCCAACTGTAGTGCCCTACTGTCACCCTGGCTGAGATCAACTAACTCAGCACTGGCCACGGATGAAACCCAGGAAACTTCCTGCTCTGTATGGCTCAATACCACATCAGGGAGTGCATCAACTGAGTCAGGGTTTTAATTGCAACAGTTACAGAAACTATGGCCCCAAGTTTCGCCATGATTTGCTCCTGGTGTAGAACGAAGTATCTTAGAAATCGGAATTCTCGCCATGTAGCTTGCTCCAGTTCTAGTCAGTTAGAACAGTTTCAATTTGGAACAGAATTTGTTTTTCAAAAGGGGGCGTGTCCAGCCACTTTCGCCTGTTTTCAAAGTTTCGTCAGTGAAAACTTACTCCAAACTAACTTAGAATGGAGTAAGTGAAGATTTTTGTACGCTCGAAAAAACCTTGTCTACACTTTAGAAAAACAGGCGTAGGTTACAAATCAGGCGTAGGGAATGGGGGGGGGGGGGGGGGTTTAAAAGGAAGTTTACAAACATTAAACACTTCAGTTTTACAAATAAAGAGCCATCATCAATAATAAATGCTAAATACATCAATAATAAATGATAAATCAAAAAAAATTAATAAGAAATAACTTTATTTTAAATCAATAAATAAAACATTTTCTACTGACCGACTGCAGCACCGGGAGCCCTCCAACAACGTGCTGGGATGCCCCCACCCCACCCCGCCCCCCACCCCACCCCACCGTGTCTCTGTCAGTGTCTCTATCTCTCATTCTCTGTTTGTCAGTGTCTGTGTTTCTGACAGCAGGGGGAGGGGGGAGGGGGGGAAGGGAGATGGGTGGGGGGGGGGGGAAGGGAGATGGGTGGGGGAGGGAAGGGAGATGGGTGGGGGAGGGAAGGGAGATGGGTGGGGGAGGGAAGGGAGATGGGTGGGGGAGGGAAGGGAGATGGGTGGGGGAGGGAAGGGAGATGGGTGGGGGAGGGAAGGGAGATGGGTGGGGGAGGGAAGGGAGATGGGTGGGGGAGGGAAGGGAGATGGGTGGGGGAGGGAAGGGAGATGGGTGGGGGAGGGAAGGGAGATGGGTGGGGGAGGGAAGGGAGATGGGTGGGGGAGGGAAGGGAGATGGGTGGGGGGGAAGGGAGATGGGTGGGGGGGGGAAGGGAGATGGGTGGGGGGGGGGAAGGGAGATGGGTGGGGGGGGGAAGGGAGATGGGTGGGGGGGGGAAGGGAGATGGGTGGGGGGGGGAAGGAGATGGGTGGGGGGGGGAAGGGAGATGGGTGGGGGGGGGAAGGGAGATGGGGGGGGGGAGGGAGAGGGTGGGGGGGGGGGGAAGGGAGATGGGTGGG